>NC_133662.1:103757277-104456815 GCF_037893015.1 Macrotis lagotis | reverse complement strand
GATGTGCCAGGATTGTACTAGATACTTGGGGTACAAAGAAGAAAATGAGATTATACTGATCTTCAAAGAGCTAACTTTGTTCTGAAGGTATTCAACTTATTTAGAGATATATGTGCATATATATATATATATATATATTTATGTAATAACATTCACAGAATAAAAACCTTGGTGGGGGAACAAATGAGGAATCAGGAAAAGATTCTTATAGGTGTTGGCATTTGATCTCATCTTTAAATGGAGCCAGGGGTTCCAAGGTGGGGGATTAGGAGGCAGAATACTTTGAATAAAGGAGACAGAGGTTGGATATATAATGTTGTGTACTTGGAACAGAAGGTAGACTACTTTGGTTGAATTTATGAATGGGGACTGTTATATAATCAAGCTGGAAAAATAGACTGGAGTCATGCTGTGAAAGGTTTTAAATGCCAAACAGAGAAGCTGGCCTCTGTTTGTCATAGAGGTAATGAGGAATCTCTGTAGCTTTTGGAGTGGGGGTAGAGAGAGTTGATTCTAAGATTGATCATTTTTTTTATCATGTTCTTCAATATAAAATCCAAAGAATGTGTGCTATGTCCCATAGCAGGTCTGGAGCAATATCTTTTGTACATCCTTATATTGGATATAAAATAGTTCTAAGTACTTTTTCAGATCCATTTTGATGAATACTAACCTACCACAATTGGAAGAACACAAACAATGAAAAGAAAAGCTACTTATCCTAAATGATAATTATGTGCAGTTTTCTACTCTTTTATGTAATTCAGAAACTTTCTATACATTAAAATGATATCTAAATACATTATTCTTTTTATGAAATGTACATAGGTACTGAAAGCAGAGGTGGAAACTTGGATTAACTGCTGTAGGTTTTGGAAAATTTCCTAGAATCTGGATTGCTGTTTCAATTGGTAATCACAATTTTTTAAGAAGGTAATCCCTAGGGGGTGGCTAGGGGGCTCAGTGGATAGAGCACCGGCCCTGGAGTCAGGAGTACCTGAGTTCAGATCCGACCTCAGACACTTAATAATTACCTAGCTGTGTGACTTTGGGCAAACCACTTAACCCCATTGCCTTGCAAAAACTAAAAAACAAACAAACAAAAAACAAAAAAAACCCCAACAACTAAAAAAAATAAGGTAATCCCTGCACCCTGGCAAGTAATCTGAACACAAAGTAGGTATCTAATATATTTGTTTTAAATTGAGTTAAATATAAAGGTAGGAATTTCAAACAGAAAATAGAGGTCTGGAAGAGTGACAGGAGTCTTATAATACTCCAAAGTAGTGTTCTTTGTTTAAAGTAATTCTCCTGTCTGTTTCCATGACTGAGGGTCCTTGGTGTTTTAATAGTTTACTCTTCCCTAGTTTTTTTGATATCAGACGTCCCATTTCTCCTCAAACCCTGTGATCTTCATTTGGTCTGGTATATTGATCCGTGTCATCCATCATGATATTGTCTTCATTGTATCCCCTTCTAGAACTGAAATTTTCTTCCTGTTCAAGACTACATTCTCACCAAGTTCCTATTTCTGATTTTGGCTATGCAGGTCTCATTGATAGGAAATTGAAAAAAAATTTGGGTATTGGATATGTGCTCAGGCATATCATAAGTTTTCCAAAAGATTGGTGTTTTGTTTCATTCATGAAGTGTATGTCATAAAAATAAAGCTTAATTATTATTTCATAAATTTAATTAAATGCTCAGTTTGATGAATATAGCAATATCCTTTATAATGATTATTCAATAAAACTTTGATTTTAAAAAATAAAGAAATAAAGTTTCCTGGGTAGTTGTTGACAAAAATGGAACATTGACCCAGTAAACCAATCCTAACCCCTTCTCAGTTTGCTTTGGTCATTTTCTTCCCTTCATACATTATGTCTTAAGCCTCAGGAACTCTCTCCCTTCTCTTATCTGCATCCTCTTTTTCATCAAGTATCAACTAATGTCTGATAAATTTCAAGAAGTCTTAGCCATCATTCTCTAATTTTATTGTTTTTCTTCTGAGATTATCTGCAATTTAACAATTCACATATCTATCCCTATCTAATCTCTATCTAATTCATATCTAATCTACATTTATATCTATATAGTATATTATATATCTGTATGTACAAATTTGTATGTGTGTAGCTATATGTATATATTCATGTATTGTGCATAGTTGTTTGAATGTTATCTCGCCTATTAGATTGTGAGGTACTTGAGAGCAAGGACTTATTTCCTCCCAGTTTTTATCTTTGATGTTTAGCATATAGTAGGTATTTAACAAATGCTCTTTGATTTGATTTTGTGAAACAGAATGTATTATACACAATTTTTTCATATTAGTAATTGAAGAAATATTTCTAATACTCTCCCCACAGTATGGTGAGCTTATTTCAACATATTCCATAAAAAAGAATGTTAAGTTCTAGTTGCTATGATACATAGGATGGCTGGACTTGTATTTCAAGATTCTCTCTTTAGAATTAATTTTGAGGTGCCAAAGAGAGTGGAAGATCCTTTAGTCTAATTTTTGTGTCATGGATCCCTTTGGCCATCTGGTGAAATCTTTGGACCCCTTCTTCAGAAAAAGATTTTTATTTTGGGGGGTCATCACAGTAAGTGACTTGCCCAGAGTTACCCAATTATCTGGAGCAAGACTTGATTCCTGGTCTTCCTGGATGTAAGGTTAGCTCTTTAACCACTTTAACATGCTGCTATACATGTATATTTTCTAATTCATGTAATTGTCTGTGAAAATAGACTAACTCCAAGTCTGGCTTTCTAGTCATTATACTAGGTTGCCTCTCAATAGGAGGGTTATGAGACTCAGTTACTTTTATCTTTTCTAAGTGTTTAAAATTTTGGGGGTCTTTCACTTGGGATTCCCAAACTTGTTAGTTTTAAATATTTTGATAATTATATTTCAATACAATTTATTTTCTTTGTAATCACATATATCTTATTTTATATATTTAAAAATTTTGGGGCAGCTAGGTGGTACAATGGATAGAGCACTAGCCCTAGAGGCAAGAGAATTCAAATCCAGCTTCAGATATTTCATAGCTGTGTGACCCTAGGCAAGTCACTTAAGCCATTGCCTACACTCCCCCCACCAAAAAAAAAACTACTTTTTCTGAGAAGGGGCCCTAAAGTTTCACCAGATGCCCAAAGGGATTCATGACACAAAAATGATTGAGATACCCTAGTCTAGACATCCTCACCTGGGAAACTATAATCTTCATGCTTTGTACATCATAGTTTTTAAAATTTTTACTATACGCAAAATGCAGATCTTTTAGTGGAAGGAAATTGATACAACTAAGAAAAAAATCATTAAAATAAACCCTCTTGACAATTTTTCTTTGCTGGCTATCCTATATATGCATAGTTCTTAGGTCTTTGATGAGGGGACTTATATCCTAAAAACAGGATAACAAAGTACTTTCATCCTGGATTTTTAAAGAACACATTGACTTTCACCTTTGGACCTCATAGATTTTGTAACTATAGAACTAGTAGAGAAACAAACAAACAAAAATGTTATTTTGGGCATCCAAAGTTCAAGGTAGTTTAGATGAAAACTGAAAATAGAGCTTTGACAAACTATAAGTGAATTTTTAAATGAGCATAAGACTATTGTAAAGCCATATTGATGTTTTTGAATCCTAAATTCTATTTTAAGGTTGGGTAATGGCTTAATGTTTTATGAGCTTGGGCCATGTTGTCAGCACCCTCTCTTTAATCTTTACTTTGCCTCAAGTCAAAATAAATCTTAATGTTGTAAACTATATGGTAACATAACTGCCTAGGTCAGTAGCTAATATTTTTCTCCTAAATGTCACTAATATCTTGGCCACAAAAAAAGGAAAGAAAGAAAAAAACTAAGGGGAAAATACTTTCCTTTGTGTTTGAAAGTTAAATGTATGCTATGATAGAATAGGCCTATAGCAGTTTCTTCTCCTTTTATTTATATTTTATTCCAATATAAATAATAAACTTGAATTAATAAATTTCAGTCTCGATTTTATATGCCCTCCCTTCTCTTCCTTTCCCTTCCCTTCTTCCTTTCCTTTGCTCAAGTAAAGAAAATTAAGAGATGTTGATATTCCACTGTTATTATTTTAAAGGTTTTTAAAACATAGTTCACTTTATGGTAGAACCCAAATTAGTGAACATATAATAAAAGTGCAACTAGTTGTCTTTGATGAATTGAAATTATACTATATCCTGTGGAAGTAAAAGAACTGGTGACTGATTTCTGTGCTACCAATGTCAGTGATCTGTGAAAGACCAGAAAGAAAATGGGTACCTAAGAACGAGAAAGAGGCACACAAAAAAAAGAAGAGAGAGAGTCAGAGACAGAGACAGAGGAGATACAGAGACAGAGAGTCAGAGAGAGAGACAGAGAGACAGAGACAGACATGCAAGTGCACGCATGCGCACGCACACACACACACATATAGATCAATGAACTTGACTTCAATTCCTTGGAGAATTATAGAACTTGTTATTTATCAATTAATTATTAAGCACTATGTTCCAGGACATGCTAGCCCTAGGATTAAAGACACCTATGCAAAACCCTGACCTCAAGGAGTTAACATTCTGACATTAAAATAACATCCAGATAAAGAAAGGAATGTAAGGCTGACAAATCATTAGTCAATAACAATAACTTCATTAAGAAAATGTTCTGCCCAGACTAACCTCATTTCCTTTTATTAACAATGAGAGAGGGAAAAAATAAATATTTATATGGCATCTGCAACATTATAAACACTGTACTAAATGCTTAACAAATATTATCTCTAGTTTCAATGCTCATATTAACCCACAAGGTTAGTGCTATTATAATCCCCATTATATAGTTGATGAAATGGAGGCAGTGTTAAGTGACTTGCCCAGAGTCATACAACTAGTGAGCATCATAGGCCTGATTTAATTAAACTCAAGTCTTCCTGATTCAAGGACCAGCTCTCCAAACACTTTAACCTATCTTAAAGTTGTTTAGTAGGACTGGCAAATCAGAGTAATTCTGTAGTTATACTTAAATAAATCTGAGGAATCAATATGTATAACAAAATCTCTTATGCTTTTCTAAAGGAAAAAAAAAACTATTAGGAGATTTGAGCAATCCTATGGTATAATGACATGAATATAGAATTGATTAAAGTATCTAAATCTAATTAGTTAGTTGGTCTCCCATTTCTAAAATAGGTGAAAGAAAAAGGAAGAAGAGGAGGAGGGGGAGGAAAAGAGGAGGCTGGTCTTCATTCCTGGAATTCTCTTTCTTCTCATCTCAGCCTCCTGGCTTTCTTCAAGTTAAAATTTCTGACATACAGGAAATCTTTACAAACTTCTCTTAATTCTAATTATCTATCTGTCTATCTATATATCATCTATCTCTTTTTTGTCCATAGTTATTTTTAAGTTGTCTCCCCCATTAGAATGTGAATTCTCATGAAGAGTGACTATCTTTTACCTTTCTATGCATCCCTAGCATTTAGCATAGTATCTGAGACATAGTAACTACTTAATAGATGTTTATTGGCTGACTAGTCCAACAGTCCTTAAACAGAAATCACCTTGACCATGTGCGTAATAAGTGGTTGCCCTGATTATTCTTGAAAATATCTCCATTGGGGAGATAGCCAGCTTCCCCCTGAAACTGTCTGTTCTACTTTTGTGAAGCTCTAAATTTTAGGAAAACTTGCCTTTCACTAAACTCAAGTCTACTTCTCTCCAGCCTGTGTCCTTTGCTCCTTTTGGGACCAAGCAAAATCAACTTTATCTTTCTTCCTCTTGATAGCTGTTCTAATATGGAATACTGTTCTA
This sequence comes from Macrotis lagotis, assembly GCF_037893015.1. NCBI lineage: Eukaryota > Metazoa > Chordata > Mammalia > Peramelemorphia > Peramelidae > Macrotis > Macrotis lagotis. Next base: position 104,450,989 of record NC_133662.1, on the reverse strand, counting down.
CCATCTATCTTAAGCTTATCTTCTCCAGATTTATAATTCTCAGTTGAATAGTGTACCTAGCACATTACATGAATCTACTTTATCTCTCTTTTCATCTCTGTCTCTGTCTTTTTCTGTCTCTCCCTACTCTCCTCTCTTCTCTCACACATCCCTTAGCTCTCCTCTTTTCTTCCTTCCTTCTCTTTCTCTCTCCTTCTTTTCTTTCTCCTTCTTCTTGTCCTTGTTATTCTTCCTTTCTTCTTCTTCTTCTTCTTCTTCTTCTTCTTCTTCTTCTTCTTCTTCTTCTTCTTCTCCTCCTCCTCCTCCTCCTCCTCCACCTCATCGTCGTCATCCTCCTCCTCCTCATCCTCCTTCTCCTTTCTCCTCCTCCTCCTCCTCCTTCTCCTCCTTCTTTCTCCTTATCTAGTAGATTATTTTGTCTATTATTTCTGCCTCCTTATCAGTCTTTTTGTTTACTGGTTGCTTCTCTAATGCCTACAAACATACCCCTTTCTCTTCTGTCCTGGAAGAACCTATATTTGATTCACCCATCCATACTTCTATACCTCTCCTCCCTTTCATGACTAACCTTCCTGACAAAGTCATCTAAAATAAGTGTCTCCACTCTTTTTCTCTCTTCTTAACTCTGCAGTCTGGCTTCTTAGCCCATTATTTGACAAAAATGGCTCTCTTCAACGTTATTGATGATCTCTTAATAGCCAAATCTAATGCCCTTTCTTCAGTTTTCACCATTCTTGATCTCTCTACTGCATCTACTCACCCTCTTTCCCATGACACTCTCTTCTCTCTAGTTTTTGTGACTCTGTTCTCTCTAGGTTCTCTTAACATATCCGAACAACCTTTCTTAGACTCCTTTGCAGTGATCTTTATGCAAATCATGTCTACTATCCATGACTACCCTGCAGGGTTCTATCCTGTAGTCTTTTTTCTTCTCCTTCTATAAATATACTATTTTACTTGGTGATCTCATTAGCATTAATAGATTTATTTATACATTTTTGTCTAATGATTCTCAAATTAGCTTATCTAGCCTCATTCTCTTTACTGACCTACAGTCTTCCAACTATACTGATCAATATAGAGACAAAGTAGTATAATAATGTGACTGAAAAATCAAGAAAAATTTGAATATTATCTTAAGTGCTTTTATGCTTTTATTTAATTGTGAAGTTTTTGCTTCCTGCTTCTAAAACTTTTACTGAACCAGGGGAAAACATGCATTTTAGTTTTTATTACAGAAAATATATTAATGATAATAATAATCAATTGTTTTTTTAGAAGAAAGATTTTATTTATTTTGAGTTTTACAATTTTATCCCTATTCTTGCTTCCCTCCCCCCACCCAATCAATTGTTTCATAAATAAATTTATGAAATGAGTATTTATGAAATGCTGAGGTTCTAGTATCATGGTCAATATAGGGTTATTCTGAGAGGTGTTTTTTAATAAGCTTTGTGTTTAACTTGTATATTAATGGATTTGATCACCATAGCAGAAAGGCATGGTGCTAATGATAAAGCCAGGTTAGCTGTCTGATTAATGAAAGGAGGTGGCAAGAGTTTGCTTCAGGAATCAAGCTACTTTGTCTAAAAGCTCTAATCATTATAATTTATTAAGGGAAACTTCTCCCAGTACTCTGACTCATAGCTACTATCAAGTTTGCTGAATTCTTTCCCAACATAATTTATTTTATCACTTGTTTAAAAGTTTCCCAGGGAAATTTTTTTCCCAAAGAATAGAAATAGGAAAATAATAGTGCTTTCAAAATGAAACAAAAAATGTAAGCAATGAAAGGTGGATCATAAACTCTGGCATTTTCTAAAGTTGCTATCATGTGGTAGATAGGAAAACATAGGAAAAGAAAACATGGTCATTGATGTTCTTGTTAATTTGATTGGGGATTTAAATACAATTTTATGACTTTTATTATTTTGAAAATTTCTTTTGAAATATCTAATAGCTCATAAATAGAATCCCTACTTCACTCTATTCTTGCCTATTGGAACTTATCCTGGTAGACAATACTTGATATTTCTTAATGATATGGAACAGTTAAGAAATTTTGTGTGATTGTCTTATCACGTGTAAGTATTTAGTACTAAGTATTTAATAAATGTTTGTTGATTGTTGATTGTTGATGTGCATTTGAGACCTAATATGGCAATGGAGACAGTGCTGGAATTCCTAAAGAAGAGCCTATTCTTCTTCATGACTCCCATCTTTATCTGTTTGCTCCATAATTTTTTTGTCTCATGCTGCTTTGTAGGCTTTGACTGCCTTCTAACATCCTTCATTCTTGCCATATTCTTTTGCCTCCCTGAAGGTTTCATTATAACAGATGGAAAAATCTCTTGCCTTTGAGCTGAATCCTTAAGGACATTCATCAAAGAGTGCTCAAATTTATCCCTCTGTCTGAAATGATATTTCCCTGTTAAAGCCCAAAGCGTTCTCTCTCCCCCAAAGTGGATAATGTTTTTTCTCCTTCTCTCATTTCATATACCACTTTCTTTGAACTGATATGTAAAACGATTGCTTGTGGTTGGACCATATCCTTCTTTTGGATTGTAAGTCCAAGGAGGGCAGGGAGTCAAGGTATATCTGAACTTTGTATCTCTCCCAGAGTTTGGTATAGTGCATGTACAAGTAGACACTTAAATAATTTCTGTTATATTCTGTTATGTATCTTTGTACCATCAGAGCAGGTACAAAAGCTCCCCACTTCTCTAGAGAGTAGGTGTTAGGTAGCTATTCTGCAATAAGATGGATTATAAAGTTTGAAAGGACATCAAAGAATCTTTAGTCCACCCCTCCTTTCCATTTTACAGATGAGGAAACTGAGACCATGCAGATCAAAGGGATGGGACTTGAACCAGAATCCTTTCAATCATCTGACTCCAGAGATATATTATTTTTCTTCTAACATGTTAGTGAGGAAAAATTTTAATAAGGGTCCTTATCCTGAGACCTGTGAACTCATTTAAAAATTTGATAACTATTTTAATATAATGTATTTCCTTGGTAATACTATTTATTTTATTTTATATATAGAAAAACAGTTTGAGTAAGAGTTAATAGGATTCACCAGGCTGCCAAAGGAGTCTTGATATGAAAAAGATCAAGAACCCCTGAAAAATAATCATTTTAACTTGAATTTGTTAGAAAATCAGCACCATCATCTAAAACATGCAAATTTATACACTAACCAAATATTTCAGATTTTTTAAATGTCACTTCATAATATTAGGTATAGTGAAGTTATAGACAGTATTAATATAAATTAAATTAGGTCATAAAAATTATTAGAGATTTTTGTTATCATGTTGTTTTTGTTGCTGTTCAATATTTTCTTTCATATCCAACACTTCTGGATGTTATTTGAGGTTTTCATGACAAAAAAGAAACAAAAAACTAGAATGGTTTGCCATTTCTATCTCCAGCTGATTTTACAGATGTGAAAACTGAGGCAAACAGGGTTAAATGACTTGACAAGGGTCTCATAGTTAATAAAGTCTGAGATTGGATTTGAATTCAGGTCTTCCTTAATTCTGGGAATTCCCAGAATTCCTGAAAGAACCTGGTGCTCTTTCTACTGCCCCATCATCATGTTATTATCCTTCAAAACTTTAAGATTCTAATATGCTGAGTTTTTACTAAGCCATCTCTAACCTTGGCATGATGAAGTATGCCAGAAACAGAGTGACAGTAAATCAGGTAATGAATAAAATTTCTTTGTAAGAAACCAATTTGCAGGGGCAGCTAGGTGGTGCAATGTGGGGCAGGAAGCTAGGTAGCCCAGTTAGTAAAGTCAGGAGGACCTAGGTTCAAATGCAGTCTCAGACATTTAATAATTGCCTGGCTGTGTGACCTTGGGCAAGTTACTTAATCCCATTGCCTTAAGTAAATAAAATAAAAAAAAATTTGCAAATTATGAAATCGCTCCATTCCTTAGAATGCCACCCTACTGTTTGGAGCCAGTTATTTTATACATGATCTTAAGTGGACTGGTGGATCATAGGGTAACCAGATTTGGGGCTTGAGAAATCTTCCCTGGACAAGCCAACAATTACGTCACTTGTAACCATCCAAGTAGGAGTCCTGCAGAAATGGCTAGGTTGATTGTATAATTTTGGGTTGTACAGTGCAGAACAGAACAGGGTTGATCCACTTCACTTAGCAGAGGCAAAAGAAGAGGGACTTGTAAAACAAATTACTGCTTTTTTCTTCACTGTTTTCCCAAGTCTGGAGCCTGTCTGTAAAAAGGATTTCTAGAAATTAAATGATTATTACTAAATTAATTATACACATCATACTAATCAATTTAAGATCATAACTCTTTTTTAAAAAATTATTTATTTTGAATTTTACAATACCCCCCCAGTCTCACTCCCCCCCCCCCCGAAGGCAGTCTGTTAGTCTTTACAGTATTTCCATGGTATACATTGAAGATCATAACTCTTAACAAAGTGGTATAGGAGAAAGAATAAAGAATATGAAATCAGGAGAGACTTGCATTTGGGTCTCATCTTTGACTCTTACTGGATATGTGTTGCTTCAGTTTTCTAAGACTCTGGTAAATAACATCAAAAACAGGATGGTAATACTAATAGGGAGAGGTAGTATAGCATAATGGCTAATTGACCTTAGAGTCAGTATGACTCTTGTTCAAATTCTATCTCTGACGGATACTGCTCTAGTAACCCCAGGCAAATCACCTTTTCAACTCTCCAGGCAACTCTTCAACTATTTGGAGTTGTGGAATAGTCAATGAATTGAATTGAAAGGAGGGCACTTCTTTAATGTTGAACTTCCCATACTGATTTAATTATAGTTCTGGACAAAAGAGATACCAGCTTCACAGGATGGGTGTGTTGACCAAATGAGATACTACATTAAATGAATATTTAATCTTTTTTAAATCTTAAGATTTCATTATACTTATTGCATTCAAAGTCTATATAATTTCCTCTGTGTTTTCCTTTCTCTTGTGCCCATCAAAAACCGTTTTTGGCTTTAAAAGATAGTTTCAGAAGATAACTGCATGTAGCAGATTCCTTTCTTGTAGCCAAGTTAGTGATTGTTCTCTTGGTTAGGTTGGACCTTAAATAATAGACTTGGGGGTAGTACTTGCAGTCATTCAAGATATGTAGAATCTATCAGAGATGCTGTGCTGCTGGCTCAAATCAATTGCTTCTCAACTAGGATCAAGCAGCAAATGAAGAATTTAGTAGAGATATCATGGTAATATCAATGCTGCATAAATAAAGCTGTGTTAAAACAATATGGAGATCATAGATGTGGATCTGGAAGAGATGTTAGAGGTCACCGAATCAAAATGAGGCCCTTAGAGATTTGCACAGTTAGTAAGTGTCCAAGGAGGTCTTATCTGAACTCAGTTCTTTCTGATATTGCATCTAGTGCCCTATCCATTATACTGCCTTTTCATTATTTTTTATTAATGTAGTTCTTATCAGTTAGTTACCCATCTAGAAGAATGCTCACTTCCTTACCTATTTTTATTGTATTTAAATGAATGTAAAATCAGCAAAATGAGACATGTGATAGAGTTTAGCATTGATAATTACATCTATTTGAAAGATTTTGTATTTGTTAAACATTCAAATAGAATTCCAAAGAATTTTAAAGATGTGCTTTTTGACATTTAAAGTAAATCAAATATGTCCACTCTCTGAACTTTAGCTCCAGTTATTAATGTTGTTTTGTGCTATCATTGTTTCTAAGTAACTTCATTTTTAGGTTCAGTGCCCTCTGAGGTATCACAAAATTAGAAAAAATGAGTGAGGAGCTGCCAGAAGCCCATTGCTGTATCTTGACCACCATCTTAGACTCAAATTGAATTTGAAACTAGCATCCTGTTCAAATGGCTCCTCTGTAGAGATATTGGCAATCAAGAGAGACCCTGCTTTGGCCTTTGCTTTCTGTTGGTAATACTTCCTCTAGAGAAAGGAAATAATTCATAGCATAATTGAGTAAGGTCCACAATTTCTTGAGTATTTCAGGCTATTCTTTCAAAAGCGTAAGGTCAAGGAATAAATCTACCTAGAAGAATGTCATGAGCACCATCAGCCAAAGCTTTTTGTAAAAATGAACTTGACATGATATAGATATACAAAGACAGACATAAAACTCAGAGGCAGACAAACATTAAAAAAAGAGGGAGAGATAGTAGGAAGGTCAATGTTAAAATACTCATAAAATTCAAACATTTGTTTTGAGGCAGCCTTAATATTGACTGTTGACCTTAATACTTGGTTGTAGCTCCCATGAATTAAAATTGCTTTTGTTAAAATAGGACATTGTAAAACTTTCTGATTAAAATGATATGAGAGGAAAGCATTCTTCAGCGTTGTTTGGTTCTTATTCTTAATCTTTTTTTCCTCCCATTTTCCTGGGAGTCAGGAGTGACTGGGAGTCAAATGACCCCAGTAATTTGATGTTTTAAATGCCATTATATATCTTTTTCATTTCTGATGGTAATTCCTTAATACTTTAGGCTGCATGCTGAGCTCTAAATCTCCCTATAGAAATCTGGGCCTTCTCATTCTGTAAGAATACCATATCTAACTCAAGTTGAGCTTGACCTTGGTTAGCTTAGTGGGTAATTTGGACTCCAAGGATGTTTTTCTAACTCTTTGATAACAGAATAAATGAGGAGAGCTTGTACGTTGCTCCTTGCATTGTATAGTCATCTATTTTGAAATTTTGTAAGGCTGCAATCAGAAAGACAAAAAACTAAATCAGTCCCACTCAATGTGACACTTAAGAAGAAAGACTACTTGGTTCAGAAATAAAACCAAATTTATTTATGCCAAACTTTGGAATGAGAGTCATAAGGGTAAGGCTATCTCAGAAGAGGGATAGGCTGTTTGGAGTATCAAAGTGACTCTTTTCCAAAGATTTAGGTATATTTTATATACTTTTCTAATACAAACAAATCAACTAATTTTTTTACTGAAGATACACTGTAACTTTTGGCACCCTATGAAATAAATATCAGGGCAACTTTCAGATAAAATTTCTATGAATTGGCACATGTTAAGATGAAACTTTTGGATAAAATCATTCATGAAATAATTTTATTTTATGTCTCAAAGTGTGAATTCATTGGTGTAGGGAACAACAATTGTGGATCTCCAGCATAGCAGAAAGGCAAATAATTAAAATATTAAATAAATATGTGAGGCAATGAGAAGTAAAGCACCTTGCCCTGGATCAGTTGGTTAGTATATGTCAAACACAGGATTTGAACCCAGGAACTCCTAATTCCCCTCCCTCTATGCATTATGCCATAGTTTTTCTCCTACTCATATTATCCATTAGTTTAATCAATGGATCTATATAGAGTGAGAATGAATCCTTAATCTCAATTAGGTAATTTCTTTTCCTAATAATAATAACTTACATTTACAAAGATTTACATAGATGTGAAATGAGTTACATGAATTATATAATTCAATACTCACAATAACACTGTGAAATACATGGTATAAATATTAGTTCTCCATTCTACTGCAGAGAGGCTTCAAACTTGCCCTAAAGTCACAACTGACTCTCAAACCGAGGGCTTCCAAAGCCAAGTCCAGGGTCACTAAAAGTACAGTTTTTCTTGGTATATAATGATCTATTTTGGCCAGACATATGTTTGACTTTTTGACTCCAAGATCCACTCACTACCATTTCATTTTTGGCAATTAATCAATCAGACCATATGTACTAATGGAAAAATCTGACTCATTCATAAGTGAAACTTTGAGTTTGTTTTTAAACAGTGGTTCTTTTTCCAGGTTTGTAAGATAATCAGACACCACTGTAATTTTTTCTGTAACTGTATGATACTAGAGAACCAGTAGTTATTATTTCCTTTTAATTATGTTGCTTGGTAGAGGAGGTTCTAGGAGATATGGGATTAAGAATTTAGGAGTATGCACAAAGGCTTCAAGCAGTATTGTTAAATGAAAGCATGAATGCATATTATTAAAAACCATAGAATGAAAAGTTTTTTCTTCATTTAATTCTAAATATGCTATAACCCAAGGGTAGTTTTAGGAGTCTTTCCACATACAATTAGACTATTGAAATGTAGGGGAAAAAAATGAGTAAACTGAAGGCCGGGAAGGACAGATAAAAGGAGGCTAAACTCCATGATTTTTTTTTAATCAGCTTTCTTTTATTCTCTCAGTGGGACATGATAAAAGGGTGGGAAAAAAGCCATGGTACTTAGAGGTCCTTGTGAAAGGCTGTATCTATCCTAATAAGCAACTTATTAATTATGAGTATCATTATTTTCTCTTTAAAAGGAAGTCTCTATTTTCAATACACAAGTATTCTTATTTTTTTTGAATGACATATTCTTAATAATACCCTGATGTTATGGAATATAGCTAAGTATATGTGTTATGATATATTATTAAATGGGGGCCAGTAAATTCACTGTCCATTTTAAACCTTTACTATTGTTTTTGGGAAGCATCTTTGCTAATGGTATTGGTGGGTATATGGGCTATTATTTTCTATGGCCAAAGCCACATATTTATATGTACCACCCTCATAAATGCAAAAGGGTTTCCAGTCCTTTTCTATATTGCTTCTCTTTTCTATAACCTATAGTCCAGCCAAACTAGACTTCTTTTCTCATCCCATAATATATATATATATATATATATATATAAATGAATCATATATATATATATTTATATATGAATTCATTTCCTATTTCCATGCCTTTGTGAGCATGTTTGGTATATACTCTACTTACCTCTATCTCACGTTTCCTTCAAAATTCAATTTAGGCACCAATTTCTACATGAAACCTTTTTGATCCCACCCCAATCTCAGTTACTGGCATCTTTCCCCCTCCTTTCCTAAAATTACATAGTTAAATATACATATACATATGAATGCATGTATGTATGCATGCATGCACACAGAAATCATATATACATATTGTCACTCTGTTGGAGTATAATAAGTTGCTGAAAGGAGAAAATGCCTCATTTTTGTCTTTACATGCCTAGTGTCTAGAACAGTGACTGACACATAGTAGACTTTTAATAAATACTTGTTGAATGATTGATTGAACATCTGGCTCATCTCCCTGTTTAATTGGACAAAATGAGTTTAAGTATTGCCCAAGGTCATAGAACTATTTATCATAATATATCTTCCACAATAGCTAAGTGCCACATTTTCCTTCCATTTTCATGAACAGCAAAATAAGTTCCACAACTAATTTTCTTTTTTTTGTAAATAAGTCCATAGTTTCCCTTGTCTAAATTCTTGTGGCTATAAGGGCATTTTAACAAAATGGGTAAAATTTTTTCAAGTTTTAGCTTCAAAATCACTATGAGAGTTCAGAATGCATCTTGTGTAAGAAAGAACATTTCTTACTACATCCAAATTTCATTCAATTCTACAAATTTCCAGAACTTCAGTTTACTTTTTAAGATGTTGTTGTTGAATCCTTTTTCAGTCATGACTGATTCTTTGTGATCTCATTTGGGATTTTCTTGGTAAAGATATTGGAATGGTTTGCCATATTCTTTTCAAACTCATTTTATAGATGAGGAAACTGAGGCAAAAGGTTTAAGTGACTTGCCCAGGGTAATATAGCTTGTATCTGAGACCAGATTTGAACTCAGGAAGATAAGTCTTCCTGACTTCAGATTTAACACTACTAGCTTGGTAATCTTTATAAATAGACAAAGAAAATGTTCTTTAGCTAAACATACTTTCTTTGACTGGTGGAAAATAAACAACCAGAATAATAAAAGGTCAAATCATTTTTTTTAAGTGTCAGTTACTAAAGACACTTCCACCTGTAAAGATGGCTCTTGATTTACAAATAGGTTGTGCTCCCAAAATTTCCTAATAAATCAATAGCTGAAACTAGGGATATTTTCCCCTTTTCTCCTCCACTCCTTCCCTCTCCCTACCCCAAACAATGTAGTTAATGAGAGTTAAGGTCCCAGTCTGGCCTAAAGAAAATTCTTTAAATTACAATTTGCCTGAAATATTGTATAAGATGATCCTATGCAACAGTAGTGATCAAATATGAAAAAAGATTGGAAATATTTTGGAAAAATGGATCTGGTATGATCATGCTTGAAGGGCAGTGAGTTTAATTATAAGAATGATCTATAATTTTATAGACATTGTAGAAGAAACTTTTGGAACTTTCAAGGACTTTATAAGTTCTTGGTATTTTATATATATATATGTATATATGTATAGTATTTTTTTCTTAATACAGTATCATGAGTACTACTCATACCTTTTAGTCATGATTAGGGTTGTTTATAAGCTTACAAATGGATCTAAAGGAGAGACAGAGAATAGAAGAAAGCAAGGGAGCAATTTTCCTCATTTTGGTCAGAACTGAAAGAAGTAGAAAGAGATGAATCGAATATGAGGGGCATTATATAAGAGTTGGATGCAGGAGAATTAATTGAATTGTGAATGATGAAAGGAAAATGAAAATGAAGGAAGAAGGGAGAAGGGTATATTTCAAATCTTCCATAGAGAAGAAATGTAGGAATAAGAGAAAATTTGCCAGAATATAATCAATCAGCTGAAGTATAATTAGCATATACTTATAAAGTTTTATTAAGTTCCAGATCTATGTTAAGCCCTAGGGATTTTAAGAAAAAAAAACATTCCTTGCTCTCAAGGGCCCTACATTCTAATAAGGAAGATCACACACAAACACACACATACACACATACACACACACACACACACACACACACACACACACACACAGAATATAGGAGTCAAATACAGAATAAAATGGAAGGATAATTTGAGAGAGTGATGGTACAAGCAGCTGAGGTAGTGGCAGGAAAGCCCATTGAAGGAGTTGGTACATGAACTGAGTTCTGAAGACAAGGATTCTGAGTCTAAGACTAGTAAAGAGAGCATTCTGCCACTTGCTGGAATGAATTGAGAAGATTGAGAAGTATTGACTGCTGTCCCAAAAAAGCAAATGATATAGAAGTGAGGAGCTAGATATTTAATAGTTGTGTGAACTAAGAAATTTCACTTAACTTCTTTTACTTTAGTTTCTTTTATTATAATTTGACAGGCTGCTGTGTGGTCTTCAGATGATATATTGTATATAAAATGTTTTGCAAAAGTAAACTACTACAGGGGCAGCTAGGTGGTGTAGTGGATAGAGCACTAGCCCTGGAGTCAGGAGTACCTGAGTTCAAATCCAGCCTCAGACACTTAATAACTACCTAGCTGTGTGGCCTTGGGCAAGCCACTTAACCCCATTGCCTTGAAAAAAACTAAAAAAAGTAAACTACTATAAAATGTGAGCAATTTTATCAGGAAAAAGACATTTTTCATTTTAAATTATGGAAATTTATGGGAAAAAATTAAATGCCCTATATTTGCTTGATAAGCATATAGCATATAGAAAGTCACCCTTGACCTTAATGCCAAGAAATTAAGGATGAACCAAATCTGACACTAACCAACACTATGACCCTGGGTAAGTTATTTAACATCTCAGTACTTAGCAACTCTCCAAACAATAAGTTGCAGCAAAAGTGCCAACCAGCATGATCCTCATCTGGCACTTTCTGGCATTGAAGAAATCAGGTTCCTTCAATATCCTGCTTTTTAGTTAATTTGCCCTCTCGTTCCCAGGTGCTTTCAATTATTTGTTCATGATTAATTCAATACGAATCTATTGGAGGTCACATCAGAATAGGTACTCTTCCAGTGTTGTATATTCCAATCTCTCCATCCCTTCTCATCCTGAGAGATACTTATCTATGTACTTATTTATATGTCTCCATAAATATACATTAAAGTGGTTAATGTGCTGAAGTTCTTTCTCTGATTCTTTTAATATTTTGTGGGTTCCAGTGCAGAGAATGGGCTTGCTATCTTCACTGTTTATTATTATATCATATGCCTGTCTAATTAGGCATCATCATTCATGTATGCTTTCTAGTATAGAATTAATGATAGGTAATTTCTTGTATTCTATGTCTACCCTGCATTTTTCCATTGCCTTCAATTTTAATTCTTCTAAGATCATGCTCTGTGGTCATTATATCATTCCCAGGAGAGAATATTGTGCTAAACAGTGTTCTTCTGTATCAACAGGTAGCTTATATCACTGAGAGAGCTATATACTTTCTCTAATTTTATTTAGTCTGACCTTCTATCCAATTCAGCACCTTGCTCCATAATTCATTTGCAGCACTTGCTGATGAATACTGACTCAAAAGGCTTCCTGTCCAACTGCATTCTAAAAAATGGAGAAGTATTTGTTTTTCTTATATAAGTAGTCATAGAATCAGACTTATAGATTTAGTGCTAAAAGAACTTTAGAGGCCACTGATGCCAAACCCCATATTTTACAGATGAGTATCTATTTCAAGGCTTAGAGAGGCTAAGTGACTTGTGCAATGTCAAATGGATGGTAAGCAAAAGAATGGGATTTGAAATGGGATAAAGTGACTTGCTCAAATGCACAGCAGCTAAATAGTAAGCAATAAGAAAACAAACAAACAAACTCTGACTCTAGAGGAAGGGCAATTTGTTGTATACTATGCAGGTTAGAGGTGGTTAGGTACTACACTGGGTAGAATGCTGAGCCTGGAGTCAGGAAGACTCGTCTTCAGAAGTTCAAATCTGACCTCAAACACTTACTGTATGACTTCTGGGAACGTTACTTAATCCTGTTTGCCTTAGTTTCCTCATATAAAAATGAGTTGGAAAAGGAAATGACAAACTATTGCAATATCTTTGCCAAAAAAATGCCAAATAGGGTCATGAAGACTTGGCCATGACTGAATAATGCTGTTTAGAATAATAGATTTTATTAGTGATATTTTTTGCATGTGTTTTAAAACTTTACAAATTAGTAGAATTGGTATAAATATAACTTGTAAATTTAGTAAATTTAGTATTTGGAATCTTTGCCATTAATACTTCTATTTGGACTATGTAGAGCATTATCTATGACAATGAAAAATACCTTGGGGAATCTGTTAATACCAATTTTATGTTCATTTTCAGGGGGAAAAGCTATCCACATTACTATCTCACCTTGTCATAATCCTCTTTCCTATTCTGGTCAGTCAATTTTAGCTTCCTTTGGCCAAAGTTACGACTCATTGCCTATATTTTTCTTCCCTCTCCTTCTGGTCTGGGAAGTATAAAAATATGAATCAATAATTCTTTCTCTATAGCTTTGAGTCCTCAACCAACAAAAAGGATTCTGGTAAAATATAAATTGCACAGATGCAAAATCTATTTCACTTCCCTTCTACTTTCCTCTCCTCTCCTGACATTGTCTGTCTCTACTGCACATAGATTAGAAATGCAGAAGTTTATTATATTTATCATAATAACTGTCTGAATAATAAATAATAATAAGTTGTTTAAAAAAAGGAGACACATTTTAGAAAACAGACATATGTTATTTGAGAAGGAAGAGGGAAGGAAAAAGAGGAAGAAAGATTGCAGAAATCACCAAGTGGAATTTATAGAACAAGGTAGGAGGGGAAGAGATTTAGCAACACAATATCCATATACCCCAACATATCTTCTGCTCAGTTTTCATGTATAGCTCCTTTTTTGGAGTCCAATGCAGAAATTTTATAGCTGGCACTCATTGCCTGTGGTCATTGTTGTTCTTGGGGTGTTTTTGTCCCCACCTACTGCTCACTCGTAGATTTTTGGCATTGAGAGTTTTAACTGCCCTCTATACCCCTAGGTTAGGATCAAAGGGTGGCATCAGCCACCTTCCACTTGTCCTAAGGTTAGTGGAAATGAAAGTGATTTTATTTCTGACCAATTCAGCAGTTACTATTTCTGGCATACTTATTCCCTTGAGAATGGAAAAGAGTGTTCTATTTGTAAAGTGCTTTACAAACCTTAAAGTGCCATACAAATCTGAGCTATCAAAATTGAATGCTGACAATATATGTTTTCATAACACTTGGTTTGAAAAATCCTTTAAAGCATATGAGAAAAGTCTATGTGTGGTAAATGTCCTTGATGATAATATGAGAACTTGATAGGAAGATTTTTGCTATTGATTTTTCCCTAGCAAAGCACACCTTCATAATCATCTACTCAACCGAGAAGGGGCATCTGTGGTTTCATTCTGATTTATTCTATGATTTGTTGAGCCTATGAACAAGAGATCCTGTAATTGCTATTTTTGGACAATTTTCTAAAAATGTTTCTATAGAACATGGATGATTAAAACCTGAGTTTTGTCTTTAGAGAAGCTGAAAATAACATGTTCTTTTTTTGTGAACAAAGAATCAGAAAAAGAGAGATCATCTACTTCCTTGGATAATCTTCAATTGTCTCTTAGTAGTGATGGTTGATAGAATATAAAGCTAGCTTAGCCTTTTGAAGGATAACATGGTTACCATGAAATTCAAGTATCTTTTCACACCAAGAATTTCAGATGTCATGGGAAGTTTGGAAAATTCCTCTAGCGTCGGAAGCATGGAGTTTAGTTTTTTTCAAAGAATTTCAAATTGGTTCCAGAATTTAATGATTTGTGAAAGATTAACTAAGGCAGAGGGATCGATGCAAATCCATATCCAGATGAAATACAATTTCACTTTAGAATCAAATATTCACAGTCAGAAAATTAATATATACATTATCACATGGAAATTGGGCAATAAAAATATTTCAGAAATGTGACATTATTACACAGAATATAATATGTTGATAACTATAGTTTTGCTAATTGAGAAAATTTTTCTTTTTTTGTTGAAATCTTTTGGGGTGGGAAGAGTTGTACCTATGATTTCACTGTACCTAAGAAGATACAATTTTAGAAAACTGTCTGGTGCCCATAGATAATGTGACTTGCTTAGAGTCTCACAGGTAGTATGCCAAAAAAGTAGGGTTTGAATCTTGAGGTCTAATTCACTCTAAGTTCAACTCTCTAAAACTCAAATCCTACTTCTGGCAACCTGCTTTGTGGGTCACCTTGGGGAAGTCAGTAATCCTCTTTTTGAACTCAGTATTTTCATCTGTAAAATGTCTTTATAGGTTCCGTCCAATTCTATGATCTTGTTTATGAGACATGTTTGTAACCTATGATATCAACATGATATCAACACAAAAGTGGTAGGAATTCATTCAAGCGAATATTGCATGTTTTTCACAATAGCAAACATTTTTAAAGTGCATACTCTTTTTAGAGGGCTATAATAGGTTCTCAGAATCAATTTTATTTTAAAAATTTAATGTTATTGTATTTTTAGTTCCAAATTGGATTTTTGCTTTTAAAAATGGAGATTCCCTAATGAAATTTAATATAAATGCCTCTTAAAATTCCTTAATCAAAATGTTATTATTGTTATCATTGAGTTATGTTCAACTCTTCATGATCCCATTTGAAGTTTTCTTGGCAGAGATACTAGAATGGTTTGCCATTTCCTTCTCCAATTCATTTTTAGATGAGGGAACTGAGGCAAGTAGGGTTAACTGACTTGCCCAGGGTCATACAGCTAGTAAATGTCTGAGACTAGATTTGAATTTAAGATGAATCTCTCTGACTTGGGGTATGTACTCTATCTTCTATGTTACCTAGCTACCCTAATATAGATTTTTTTATTGTCAATTGTCAATCTATTCATTGAAATAATATTGAAAATAATGGTTAATACAAGGCAATGTTTTCCTATTATTATACAGCTTCCTTGTGATTTGTTACCCTCTTTCACCAATAGATGGTAATCTTGCATTAGATAGGTAAAATGAGTCATATAGGGCTGATAAATTGCATTCTCAGTGTCAAATAAATAAATTAAATTAGAAAAACTTGAAATCTAAATTGTGCTACTAGGCATTATTGAATATACATTGGAAAAATTTGAAGCATCAAGAAAGAGAAAATTGCACTTGCTTCTATTACATTGGTATGTTCTGCAATTTTGTCTGAGAGGAGAAACAGATGTCGACTTTGTAAGGGGTTTTTAGAATATGTAAATTACAGATAACTTGAAAGATCTTATATTTTGTCAATAGTATCATCTGATAACAATTTTTTTCCTCCCAAAGATTTCCTGAATTCACCTTTTTTTAAAACCACTGCTATTACCTTAGTTTCAATCTTCATAATTTCAGTGAAAAATTAAATCAGGAGTCTCTAAGTCAATCTTCTCGCCTCCATTTTCCTCACACAAACCTGACATGCTCATGTCACTGTAAGATTATTCTTTCTAAAACATTGCTTTTAACATGTCACTTTCCTCCTCAAGTAGCCATACTGGCTCATTATTTTCTCTACCATAAAGCTAAATCTTTTCTTTCTCCCACTTCTAAAAAGTGGGAGATCATCAGACTGAGTTGTTTTCAATGCACATCATGCTCATTCCTTCCCACTTACCATTATTCATACAATTTCTTCCATCTTAATTTGCTTCACATTTCGCTAGGTTTATTTGAGTGTAATGGTCTCTAGAGTGTATTTGACAAAACGCCCCCTTTTCCCTTCTCCTCTAAAGTCAGTGACACACTTTCCTACCAACATATGAATCTAGGGAAAGTCCTTATAGCATATGTACAAAGAAGGTAACTCACAGTTCTTGGAAGTTCTTTTTCTAGATTTCTCAAAATGTTTCCCTTAGGCATAAAATAATGGTAGCTGAACTTTTTATTGAATCTTGAATCTCCCTTTCCTTATTACTTCTTCATTCTTGACTCCTGATGCCCTGGGAACATTACTAGGTTGCTGATGAATTCAAAATTTCATCCTTCAGAATTCACAAGAATCTTCTCCAGTTAAGAGTAGAGGAGATTACCAATATCAAGGCTTTGATTGAGATTCTCCCTTTACCCCTAGGATTTCTGGAGGTTTCTAATACTTTCCAAATCTTCCAATTCTTTTCTATTTTGAGTTGGTGGGGCAGTTAGATGGTATGGTAGTTAGAGTATCTGCCTTGAAGTTAGGAGGACCTGAGTTCAGATTTTACCTCAGATACTTACTAGCTGTGTAATCTTGGGCAAATTGTTTAACCCTGATTGCTTCACATTCAAGGCTATCTCAAGACATCCTGATCCACATCTGGCCCCTGGGCCCAGATGACTCTAGAGGAGAAAGTGAGGCTGGTGACTTAGTACAGCACACCCTCATTCAAATCAAATTCATGTGCATGTTATGGCTTTACCTCCACTTCCTTCCCAAGGTTTTTTAAGAGAATGAAAGACACATATTAGTCAATTTGAATTGGTAAGCTATTTAAAGTCCTACAATGTGTGACTAAGTCTTTCAATAAATTAAAAATTAAGACCTCTAAATAGATCAAAGGACTTTCCCCAAACAGTCTAATGCCTAGGATTGAGGAAAAGAAGTTTCCAGGCTTTGTTTATACCTAGTGAACAACTGAAATGTGTCCTCACCTCATGAAAATATTAAAGCATGGCATTCTGTTGCTTCAAGTAGGATGAGTATAATTCTCTTGGATCACCCTTCTCCCTACCATACATACCTTTTTACTAGGAAGGAAGGATAATGAATGAGTCAAGTCAAATGTTTTCAGTCAATCTAATTCAGTCAATCCAGTTCTTTGCCATTATAAAGCAGCCCTTACTGCTTAGCTAAATCAATCTATTAGAAATATTACTTTATTCAATCAAGAATGATCTCTTTAAATATATAAATATTAGCAATGGAGAAAAAATTAAATAAAGTAGGGTTTTGCAAGTGTGTATATCAAAGACACAAAATAGTCAATAGAATTATGACAAAGGATTGACAAATGTGCTAAGTATTGTAGCTATGTCAACTGTGACATTCAAAAGAGGAAACACCCAAACAACTTTATATTGTTCTACTATCAAACCTTGGGTACTTGGAGCAGTTAACTTGATGTCATTACCTTTCTTGTTATTATCAGAAATTTGTGGTTATCCACACCTATTATATATCTTCCTAAGGTCTTTGCCAATTGAAAATCAATTATCTCCGGCTTCCATTGGGATGTATCTCTGTGTAAAGTCTACCAGAAAGATGTCACCAAGTAGTAGATGATATGTACTATTGGTGTGGTAAGCTCTGAAGTAGAATTCTTGGAGGAGAAAAGAGAAGAGATTCGATGGAGAGGGAGAGAAGAATCCAGGAAGATTAACATCAGAGAAATGGAGGAGAGAAATGTTAGAGGAACCTGAGCCATGTGTATTAAGATTCTGGTTCTTAAAATGCAACACTTTCTAGAGAATAGGTCTCATTGACTCCATCTGAATTTTGTTGGATCCACAGGCTTCTGGAAAACTCAGCATATGAAATACTGGTTTTCTATCCTAGCATTTTATCTGGCATGCTTAAAAGTTAATTTGTGTAGTAGAAAAGAAAGGATTTGTATCTTTAAGACTGGGAGAACTGGAGCAGGTTGTTCTAGAAAATTAGTGATGGAGTATTTTCTATCTTAATTCTATGCTATTTTCTAAGTGACTAGAGTGCTGTTCTTGAAGTTAGGAAGAGCTGAGATCAAATTAAGACATTTGATAGCTGTGTAAACTTGAGCAAGTCATTTAAAGGCTCTCAGTCTCAGTACCTATAGTCTCAGTTTCTCTATTTATAAAATGGTAATGATAGTGCCTACTTCATAAAGTTGTGAGGATCAAATGAGATAATATGTAGTTTGACAAACTATCAGTAATTCTATAAATGTTCACTATTATTACTATCATCATCATCATCTCAATAAGCATCCTTTTATCTTCTAAGTTATAATGTCACATGTTTAGTTCTTTCTGGACGGGAGAGGAGACTATTTCAGGGTTATATAGTGGCTTATGAATAGTAGTTTTGAATAAATGATGGACTTAAGTATATTTCAGGAACTTAATTCTTTTCTTTTTACTTAATGCCAGCTCTTGGATACTTTCAATGGACTGTGTTGTAATCGGGAAATTTGAGAGAGGAATATGAAAACATATGTGCTAGTCATTTCAATAGTTATCTAGCTTTTAAAAATGTTCATAGGGATAGGGAAAACAGCAGACCTTAAGATAATATTTAAGATAAATATTTTGTTGAAAATATTAAATAGAAATTAATATTTAAAATAAATATTCAAAACATATTGCCTAGGGAAGTGATAATCCTTAGGGGAGAGATTCCCCAACTCCTTGAATTTTAAAAAGGAATGTATTTTGGAGGATAAAATACTTTAGAAATATTATTTACACAATATACCAAATGAGAATGAATATCTTTTTTTAAAAAGCAATAATGAGTTTTAATAAAACTATTGAGTTTGGGGGTTCTTTTTGTACCTCACCTGAGATTTTAATTTATAAAGGCAGAAATTCCATTTCCCAGAGCATATCAGCATGTCAGTAACTCTAGAATGTTGCCTAGGAGACTTCAAGATTAAGTGATTTGCTCAGGGTCACAAAATCAGTATAGTTTATATGTTAGGAATGAGAGAAACCCAATTCTTCTTGAATTTGGTAATTATATCCATATTGCCTCTGTTTACTGGTAAGAATCATAAATTTGTAGTAGCTGAAAATGGGTATAAACTTCAATTTCATTACTTTAATGTTGCTACGATTAGTTTCATGGATGTCATTTGTTCATTCATTCATTCATCATTCATTCATTCATCAGTTTATTAAACAAAACTTTGAGTTCAGGACATTGCAGCAATTCTAGGTTAAAACTTCTTATGATCACAAAGATCTACTAACAAATTTCCATTGCTATATACTGAACAAATCTATTAAAAATCACCTACTTATCTTCCCTCCACTTCATCACACCTTCTTCATCAAGAGAATGCTGAAAACTAGTTCAGAGGGTATGTGAGTGAGGAATTTTTTTCATTTTATGGCTGTGTTCTCTAATACTCAACTTCTTTCCCCCTATTTCCTACTGCATTCCTGTAGTCCCATGACTCTTATTTTCATTCATTTGCTGAAATTCATGAGAAGACCATTTCCTTTGAGTGAGAGCATTCATAGGAAGTAAAAGAATTAGTCAAGTTCAGTAGAAGCTGGTTGCCTTTCTAAAATGTATATGGTGAAAATATACTATTCACTGTGAAATTAAAAAAACCCTTCTCTTTCTGATTTGGAGCAAAGCTTTATTATGCTTTCAAATGTATGTTAGCACAGGCTATGGGTTGAATTAAATCACTTTATATTTTTGTAGAAAACAAGGTATTCAATCCTGTTCTACTGATAAGGAGTTCTTCCACACATCCTCAAGGGTACCTTTTTATGCTACTAACCACATCTATGTGAATTTCTCCATACAATGGATATTTTAAAAATCTCTATTGGAACGAAGCTTCTTTGATTGGTCTGTATTATTTACTGAGAGTATATACAACTACCTGCTAACATAATCTAAATAAGTCATTACAAGTCCATTGGGCATGCTGTTTTTCTCATTCCTTAAGCTTTAGTGCCTGTGTTGTATGGATCTGACATTTAATAAATCACTTGAGGGCCAGCAAATACATTATATTCCAGTGGTATAGACTGTCTAGACAAAAGTAGATGGAGAGATCTTTCTGATTTCAGTAGTGGGATAGCATTTGTTTTCTACAAATTGGTTCTGAATCAATTGTTCAGAAACTCTGCACATCCCCTTATACGTTTTTTTTGTGGGAGAAAGGTATAAAGAAAGGCAGTTTTCTTCTCCATGCTTAATTTAAGAATGAGCAATAGCTGAAGAAACTACAGTCCTAGAGATAATTTTCTAAAATTATATCAAATTCCAATGATGGAAATATTTGCAAAGGTTTTTTATATGTGATTTTGGTTTTTGGAATTCATGAATTCTCCTCCTCTATTCACCCTTTAAAAAAAAGAAAATCATCTAATTAATAAAATATATTTTTATTATTTGCATATGCATTTTATATATATGGGTATGTGTGTGTATATATACATATATGTATTTTATAAATAGAAACATAAATACAAACATGGTTGTATAGTTCATGGGCTATAATATACACATATAACATATATGTATGTATCAATATAGATGAAAAGTGCATATTTATATGTATATGTGTATACATATATACATGTGTATATAATTTGTTTACTCATTTCAGTCATGTCCAACTCTTCATGACTTCATCTGGGGTGTTTTCTTACAAAGATATTGGTGTAGTTTGCCATTTCTTTTTCCTACTCACTGAGACAAATAGGGTTAAGTGACTAACTCAGGATCATATAGCTAGAAAATCATTTCTCTGATCATTTTGGTTTGTTTAAGCCAAGATTTTAAAAATTTCATATGTACAAAATCATTAAATTCTACCACATTAAAATATTCATAAACTATACAATAAACAGTTGCAAATGCTCAAAAACAGTGCAAAATTAAAATAAATATTCAAAATTCTCTTTCCTTCTCAAAATATAGAAAATCAATCTTAAGATTTTAATGGTACGTGTGCAAAAATCCAAAATGTTTTCTGAGATTTGAATTTTAATCCTGTCTAGGTAGTGCATCTACTAACACATTGGGTAACATAGTATGTCATAAACATGAACAAACAAAAGCACACAGAATAAAATTAGGCATAGTTTTGATTTACCAAAGTGCAAATTAGAAAGACTTTCCAACTGGAAAATTTAAAATGGGGTATGAAAATACTTTCTTTCATTATTGTTCACTTTTATTAAAAATTATTTGAAACAATTTTATGTGTCAAAAATAAAAGATATATAGTTATCATTAATTATAATTAAGAGAGATTAATTAATTATTGGATTAATCACTATCTCCATTGATAATAGACTTCCTAAACCAAGCTAATAATTTCAGTCTTCTTTGGATTAACTACATAAGGCAACTATTATGGTTGTATACTTTAATTTTGTCTTTTAAATTTCTATTTATAATTAATCTCTTTGATAAATGATAGAAAGCTTGATTTCAATTAACCAGAAACCCTCATATAATTATCTCTTCCTCTTCCACTATTATGATTTTTAGGTATTGGCATTCTTATGAATATCATTCCATATTTATGTACATACAAATATTTATTGTGCCAGGCTTATAAATAGATGGAGTTGTTGCCCACATAATCTGATTTGAAGGATATTGGGAAGACCACTCTCTGAAATTACCCTTCTCATGGAGATGTTAAGCAGTAAAATTGTGGGAAGAAGTGCATTTAATCATTACATAGCCATTACTATTGAGTATATTTCTAAAGAATAATTCCTCTTTGAGAGCAAATAATTGAATTAATGATAAATGAATTAATCAGATTTCTTTCTTCTTTGATGACATGAAACAGGCCAATGTGAAAATACCAAAAACTCAGAAACAGAGACATATTTAAAAGAGGAGGGAGAAGGAATTGGAAAGGACATATGGGGTGAAGGGGTGGGGAAATTAGAGCTGCACTAAGGTGGACTGACTGGTGCTCTAGTCCATAGTACTAGGAGACTGAATGTACAAACATTTCTTCAGTACTATGAAAACAGTTGTCTGAAAACTATAAGAAAACTTCATTTATGAAAATTGTTTTCATCTTACATTAAAGAGTTCTTGATAAATATTTGCAGAAGGACAATAAGAAAAAAAGTAATTGAAATGTTTTAATATCTCTTAAGATAGATGAGGAAAAAAGAAAAAAATTACAATCTTGTCATTCTCCAATGTTCTGTTATTTTTTTTCTTCTTTTAAATGGAGATAGAAATCGGAAGAATGGCAAAATAAATTCTGGAAAACAAGTTTTAGGGATAACAAATGAAAGTTATCAAAGAGTAATAAATGAAAGCTATATGTAAACTTTTTACTTTTGTATCATCCCTACATTCTCAAAGAAGAGATTCAAGAATACTGGGCATTTTGAGTGCAAAATACCACCATAAAAAGAGAAACAAATCACTCTCACAAACAAAATATTACTAATGTAGCATTTATTTCTGAATTAGCTATATCTTTGTACAATCAAGTCATAATCTTATTAGAGAAAAAGATAAAATAAATAATGAATATATATATATATCAAAAATGAAAATTGAAAGATGTAGGGTACAATGAAGCTTCATTTGTAAAACCTCATTTGTAAACTTAATTTGTAAAATATTTCATAAGAAAATGGTGGAAGATTGTGACCAATATCATTTCATAAAATAGTAAGAAACAGTGTAGAAAAAAAGAGAACATAAATCTTGGCAAAGCATTCAATTAGGAAGGCATTTAAGAATAAAGCTGAAAAGAAGACAACAGGAAAAAAGGTAGAGACCTCTGATAAGATTTTAGTTAATTTTTTTACATATAAATGACAGTAAAATTATCATAACTAGATTCTAACATCATAGTCCCTGATATAATTCACAAGGAAGTAGAGATCATACACACACACACACACACACACACACACACACACACACACACACACATACACACTCTCACAACTGGGGAAAAAGTTGGAACACATAAAGTATATGCACAGAGTTAATCCATGTTAAAGGTAAAACCATGTTAAGTGTATTGGCACCTGTTCTCAAGACATCTGAAAGAGGAAATGGAAAAAAAAACACATACTTTATTATAAGTGAAAAGAAATGTTTAATGTAATATCAATAACTACCAACTCAAATAACTGGTTTCAAATCTACAAAATATTTATGAGAATAATCTACAGACATTGATGGAAGTCTTGAGAAAGGAACAAACTTTTGTGAACAATATTCTACAGTAGTACTTTTTATAGCTGCAAAAACTGTGGCACCAATAGCTTGCTGAAAAGCAAGCTGTATTTGGTATTTGACTTCAAAAATTGTTTGAAATAGGAGAATAAGAAAAAAATGAAGAATGACATTAAAGAATTGAATGTTAGGAAGGCAAGATGGAGATAGTCATGTGATAAGAATAAGAGATGAAAGATGGACAGTTGAGTGTTTTGAAGTTACCTTTTTGTTATTAGGAAAAAGGAAATCCTCCAACATATTAGATGGGTAATCTGTGGCAAACTTTTGATAGAATATGAACAAAAGTTAGGCAGAGATGGATAAGGTGAAATATGCATTGTTGGTTGAAATTCTTGCACTGGTGAAATCATACACCTATTAGAGTATTTAAGTTTAAAGAGCAAATCTTGCCTTTAAGGTCATATTATATATATATTTCATGAATATGTTAAAAATCTCAAGAGAGCCTTTGAAATATGTATCAACACAGATAACTTTGACTATTCTTTCATGTTTATTATTTAGTAAATCACAAAATTTAGAAATAGATGATCCCCAAAGATAATTGGTGCTTTCCTAGAGGCAGCCCAGAGCAGAGTTAAAATAGAAGAAAGATCCTTATAGATGATAGGGTTCTTCAGATATTTCTTTTTTTAAATAAAACATTGTATTGGTTGCATCAATTCCTATAACATACCAAAGCTTCCCTTATTTCTCTTCCTTCCCCCCTTTTTTCCTTTCCTTCCCTTCCCTTTCTGACTTCCAAGTGAAATCTAAAAGTACTTAAAAGAGTTCATGCTAACTTATATACTTGGGAAAAAACCAAAACCAAAAACAAGTGAACAAAGAAACCTCTCAAACGTAGTGAATCAGTTAAAAGGCAGCAGAGAGGCACCTTTGAGTTTGAATTTAGGAAATGATGCATCATTATCAAGAAAGATTTGACAGGGAAAATGGTGTTAAGGATATTATAAAAGAAAGAGAGAGATAGAGACAGGGATAGAGAGACAGACACAGAGAGAATGTTTGTCCTATGTTTTTGAAGAGAACCAATGACATCACAAGATGATGTCTTGAGTCCTGTATGAATTGGATTTAAGTAAGGTAGAGCTGTTTACTTTCCACAGCCATTGAAGTCAAGTGGCAAGACAAAGTCAAGATGACTGGCAGTGGCCCACAATGTTGGGAATAATCTTGCTGTCTTCTTTGTTTGACTAAGCTCTAAGCATTCCATAGTTCCTTCATCAACTACCTTCATGTCTATTGGAACAAATTGCTCCATCCATTCATTACACTAGGAATGGGGTAGATATGCTGCTAACTCACGGATGGGTTTGAAGTTTGCTGGCTACCCTCAACCTGGTTTAGCCTATATACTAACATGGTTTGCTTGTGCATACTGCATTTTGTAAAGTGGTCATTCATGAAGTAAGGGAAGAAATAACTTGCCTACTCCATTTGTATCATTGTTCTATAAGAAAACTAGAGAAAGGTTCTTAGCCTTGGGTGAATCTCCTTTCTCTTAATGAACAACTTATAGGTAAATGGACAAACTTTTAAAGAAAGAATTAGACAAATGCAGTTCATATAGATGTGACTGCAAATTAATCAAAGTATCCTAGTATAATCTAGAAGAATGCTATTCACATAGGAAATTCTCAAGATGATTGAAATCACTCCTTTTGCACTGAAATTAAAGCACTGCATGGAATGCTATATTTAGAACTGAAATGGGCCTTATCTAGTCTAATTCCCATTGTGTAGCTGAGAAAAATTGAAATCTAGATGTGTTTAGTCACACAGGTAGTAAATAGTAGAGCTGTGATTAGAGCACACATTCTCTGATTTCAAGACAAGCATCCATTCTGCTACTGCTTTCCAAAATCCCCAAATTTCAAATTGCAGTAAAGCTCAAGAATTTTAAACTGTGAAAACAATTCATAGAACAACAAAAATATTTCTTAAAAAGTAGGTTATAAGTTTCTCATCGTTATTTCAAGTTTGTTTTTTTAATCTGTTTTGGGCAAATGGTTGACTAGAACAAATTCGGCTCAGACAGCTTCATGAAAGGACTTCACAACTAAGCCTTTATAAACCACAAATAAATCTCTAGAGAACTCATTCAGAGAAGTACTACTAAGTAAATGATGTTCACTATCTCGTCCAATTTAAATAGACTGAAGTCATGACCCAATTCAGAGGCTTCCCAACAAGTTGAAAGTAGAAGCTGGCAACTACCTAGAGAATTTGATTCACCAGTTCATATAGATAAAGTTCTCTTCCCCCTCTCTCCCACCATCATTTGAAACTCTCAAAGGAATGAAATATAATTAACTTGGATTGGCAGAAGGAAGTATAGAGAATTTGAGATGTGCCTCACAAAAAAGTGGTACAATATTATTTTTCACCTCAGTGGTCATGTCTTCACCTGATTGACATTTCAGCATGTAATAAGGGGGAAGTTAGACAGACCAGTTATGCACATAGCAAGAAAAAATATGGGGATTACCTCAAACATGCAAGAAGCACATCTTCTTCCCTCTGCTATTTCCATGCTTTTCCTTGAATATGACAATTATTCTAATTCTAAGCATTTTTAGTGGCCCTCCTGCCTAGATGCTCTTCCTCTTTTCTTTTCACCTTTTGACTTCCCTGGCTTCCCCCGTCTCAACTAAAATTTCACATTCTATAGGATGTCTTTCTCCAATCTCCTTTCTTCTAGAGGTTTATCTTTGCTGATTATTTCCAATTTATTTTGTGTAAAGTTTATTTGTACCTAGACGCTTATATGCCATCTCTTAGAGACAGAGACTATTTTTACTTTTCTCTGGATTCCCAGTGCTTATCACAGATTAGGTGCTTAGTGAATGTTAATTTACTGACTGACATTCATACATGCTGAATGTCATTGAAATACAATTGAAATACAATTTCAACTAACTATGTTAAGAAAAAATGGGGGGGCAATGTATATACTTTTCTCTATGTGTATATTTGTATAAATTTATATCTATTTGTATAAATTTATATCTATGTATCTATAAATTTATATCTATATCTGTAAGTGAAGTTCCTAACCTTAGGGCAATAAGTCAAATAATCAAAGCAGATCTTTGTAGAACTTATGAACTTGAGTTTTGCTAAAGATCTTGACATTCTGGGTAATGTGCTGAAGATTACAAGATGAAATTTAGTAGTGATAATTCTATAGCTTTCACTTATATAGTTTACTGGTTTGAAAGGACTTTATATACATTAATTAACTAGATCCCCTCAAAAATCCTATCAAGTAAGTATAGATACAACCTTTTCCATTTTACAAATGAAAAAAGTGAGACAGAACAGGGTCAACTTTACCAGGATCACCCAACTAGCAAGTATCTGAGGCATGAGTCAAACCAAGATCTTCCTGGTTCCAAATGACCACCCAAATACAAGGGATTACATTAGACAACAGTTCCTATGAAAAAAGTCAGAACTTTAAGTTCAAGGAGACTCTGGAGTATAATATCATAGCAAAAACATAACAATACAGAATAGAATCAGCAATATTTGTAGAAGTATAATGTGGAGGGGAGTTAAGTGACAGTAGTGCAGTACTCTTCCCTGATTGAAACATATCTGGAGTTCTATTCTGGGAGCTTTCATTTCCCTTTCTCTTTTCTTGGACCTTTTCCATCACCCCCCCCTTATATTTTTTTTCCTTTTCATAATTTTCTTCTATGGGTTTTATTTCTAACTTTTTTTTTATAGTATAGGCTCTCCCCTCTACTTCAAACAATTAAAAGCATCTATCAGTGGAATGGATATTATAAAGTATTGTTCTCCCTTTTAACTGAAGGCATTTAAGGATAAATTGTGTGATCTTTTCTTAGTGTAGTTTTACAGAGATTCCTGCATTGTTTGGAAAATTGATTCAAATGATTTATAAAGCCTATTCCCATTCTAACATTTGATGATCCTAGCAAATAGTTACTTCCCTCAAGAGCTTAACATCCAGTGGATGAATAAAAACTTACCACAATAACTTATATAATATGATGGGTAGGGAGCTAGCCTCAGAGACAAAAAGAACTGGGTTAGATTCTGCCTCCATGACTCTGGGTGAGTCACAATGCTTTAGTGCTCTAGACAAATTGGGGAAACTAAAAGTTGCAGGGCAGATGTTTACCTGACCTGCCAGAGAAAACTTATTCATTTTTATTATAAGTCCAATATCTATCCCTTAGTGTAAACAAAAGACCAATAACAATCCAAGGTAGAATATGATGAAATTCAAATTAGTTAAATATTTTAGTGCCACGTATATTTAGAAGAGGGAGAAATCACTGTGGTTTGGGACATTTGGAAGATTCAAGAAAGAAATGGTCTGTGTAAAAGGGATGAGATTTTAATAATCCTGAAAAACAGTGGATAACATTTTAGACTAGGACATAATATAATTGTAACACTTAGGTCTTCCTCATCAACTGCCTCCCACAAAGGTAATATGGATTTGATGTACTTGGTAGGTTGGAATCCCCTCCTAAATATCACTTGAGAGTTTCAGTGATAGGTTTCCTTTTATTTTTTTTAAGTCATGATGATAAGATCAAATAAGGTTGAAACTATTTTTGTATTTGAAGATTACAGAGCTATAGTGCTGGTTTTTATTCTCTTTGAGTTTCTGTTTGTGTTTTGTCCTTATTGAACTGAACCAAATAGAAATGATTTTTGAGTTTCTGCAAGTTTGTGTTGTAGTCATCTTGGGATATGGGATTTTACCTAGAGGGATTTTTGAAATGATAAAAGCTAGTTGAAAGAAGACATTTCCTCCCTTGCCTATTACTACTACCTGAAGAAACAATAAATCCTCAGAAGAAAGAGAAATGATGTCCTGCAGAGACCAGGAGGAGTCAACTAAGGCTTTATTTCCTCCCTCTGGCTCAGTAGGGAATATTTTCTGTTAGAGAAAAGTTGTTAATTTTGATATGAGAGCACTGATAGTTAAACTTGGATGGTGTAGACAAATTTTGTCTCCTCCCCCCCATGTAAATCTTGCTTTGTGTTATAACTGGGAGAGGATCAGATCCCATAAACTACATCTACCGTTAAGATAGATTGAAGTTTGAATGGTATCATACTCATAATTTTATGTTAAAATTTGTCTCATTCCTGGCTTATTCCTGTATTTAGTCACTCAGAAATTGCTAGCTGAACAGATAAAGAGCATTCTTTTAGAACACAAGCATGAAGATGGTTAGAAGAGATTCTTTGTCCCTCAGAGAGAATTCTGAAGGATAACATACTGAAATAGGAAAATCTAGAAAGACTAATGAATATATCAATGTATCCATGATACCGAAGAGTTTTTCTTACTCCTATGTTTGACTTTGTTAAAACTATTCAATGGGGTAGCTAGGTGGTACAGTGGATAGAGCACCGGCCCTGGAGTCAGGAGTATCTCAGTTCAAATCCAGCCTCAGACACTTAATAATTACCTAGCTGTGTGGCCTTGGGCAAGCCACTTAACCCCATTGCCTTGCAAAAACCTAAAATAAAGAAAAAAAAGACTATTCATAATTTGAAGTGACCTGGCTGTCAACTTACTAAAAACTGCAGCATTTATAACAAGTTTAGGTTCCTTTTATTTTCCTGAGCATATTAAAATGAAAGATCATTAGTGTTACCTCCCCTAGACTACTCAGAATCACCCTGTATTTTGGGCAAGGTTGAGTTTATCTGGATTGTGATTAATTAATGACTTCATTTTTTATACTATTGTCACTTCCAAGTCTCTTCCCACTATCCTAATAAATCTTCTCTCATAACAAAGAAGTGCAGTTAAGCCAAACAAATGAACACATTAGGCATATCAAAAGATGTATCTCTTATTCTGTACCTTTTGTTCTCCATTTTTCTCCTGAGAGGAAGAAGTCATACTTTGCTAACAATTTTTCAAATCATTACTGGTTTGGATACCTTTCAATGTTATTTTTCTTTGCATAATTATAGCAAGTCTGTAAATTATTCCCCTGGTTCTGCTTACTTTGTTCTATATTTGTTTATAAAGGTTTATTTGGTGGCTTCTTTTCTGAATTCCAGGTTTTTCCTCAAGTGTTTATATTTGCTGTTTCTTATGAGAAATGTCTCTAGTCTAATATAATTACATCAAATTCTTATTTTTATACTATTTGGGTTTTTAAAAATAGCTATCATTTATATATGTTATTTCATTTTAGCCTCATGAAAACTCTGTGAAGTAAATACTAGTATTATCTTTATTTTATAGATAAAGAAATAGACTAAGAAGTTAAGCCACTTGCTAAGGTTCACACAGTTAGAGTCTGAGGCAAAATTAAAACTCAAATTTTCTTTGAATCCAAATCCAGCACTTCACCTACTATGCCACCCACCTGCCCCTGCCATTTTCCTAGCACTCATATAATGCCATGCCCCTACTTCCCTCACTCATGATTTTTAAATAAAGATCAGGCAAAACAACCACCAACTCTTGGTGGTTCCATGACATTGGGGTCTGAACTGGGGTGGCTTCTAGAGATGGGCAGCATGTACTTGAAAGTGGGAAGATCTTCCACATTTTGTATACTTTCTTCTTTTTAGGTTTTTATGATAGTCCTCTGTTCTGTTTTTTTTACTCTCTATTTCTTTTCTGGTTCCTCAATCACATAAATCCTGAGCCCTCTTTTCTTTTTGGTTCAACTATCTTAGTTGGCAACCTCATCAGCTTCCAAGAGTTCAAAAATTATTTCAATGCAGATTATTCACAAATCTTTATATTCAGCCCTAGCATTTTTAAAATTTATTTTTATTAGAGATATTATTTGAGTTTTACAATTTTCTCCCCAATCTTGCTTCCCTCCCTCCACCCCCCCACGGAAAGCACTCTGTCAGTCTTTACTTTGTTTCCATGTTGTACCTCTATCTAAATTGGGTGTGATGAGAGAGAAATCATATCCTTAAAGAAGAGAAGAGAAGAGAAGTTTAAGAGGTAACAATATCAGACAATAAGATATCTGTTTTTTTCCTAAATTAAACTTCACAGCTCCTTATCTGGATACAGATGGCACTTTCCTTTGAAGACAGCCCAATATTGTTCCCGATTGTTACACTGATGGAATAAGCAAGTCCTTCAAGGTTGAACATCACTCCCATGTTGCTGTTAAGGTGTACAGTGTTTTTCTGGTTCTGCTCATCTCACTCAGCATCAGTTCATGCAAATGCCTCCAGGTTTCCCTGCAATCCTGTCCCTCCTGGTTTCTAATAGAGCAATAGCGTTCCATGACATACATATACCACAATTTGCTAAGCCATTCACCAGTTGAAGGACATTTACTTGATTTCCAATTCTTTACCACCATAAACAGGGCTGCTATAAATATTTTTGTACAAGTAATGTTTTTACCCTTTTTCCTCATCTCTTCAGGGTATAGACCCAGTAGTGGTATTGCTGGGTCAAAGGGTATGCACATTTTTGTTGCCCTTTGGGAATAGTTCCAAATAGCTCTCCAGAAGGGTTGGATGAGTTCACAGCTCCACCAACAGTGTAGTAGTGTCCCAGATTTCCCACAACTCTTCCAACAATGATCATTATCCTTCCTGGTCATATTGGCCAATCTGAGAGGTGTGAGGTGGTACCTCAGAGAAGCTTTAATTTGCATTTCTCTAATAATTAATGATTTAGAGCATTTTTTCATATCAGCCCTAGCATTTTTGCTGAGTTATATTTTACATATCTAGCATTGCTTTTTGGACATAATGATCTAAATATCCCACAAGAATTTCAGGCTCAGCAAGTCCAAAATAGAAGTCATTCTTTTTACCCATAAACCTTCCCATTTCTAAACTTCCCTCTTAGTGTTGAAGTTACCTTCTCTTTTAATCATCTAGGCTCAGTCTATTCCTTTGGATAGACCTTTGAGTCATACTCAATTTCTCCCTCTTACTCAACCCTCATAGACAATCCATTGTTATCTATGAGGGTTGCCAGATATTGTAATTTCTACTTTCATATCTCTAGTGCAAATTCCCTTAAATCCACTTATAGATAGCCTCAAGTTAATTCAGATCCTAATTGACTCTTGCCTGAAATAGTCTTCTAACTGGCCTCCAATTCTCAGTCTCTACTAATTCCAAAATGAAGTTTATGATGATTTTTCTAAACTATAGATATGACCAGAGGTGACAAATATGCAGTCTGCAGATTGCCTGTGTCTTGCAATACTTTCCCACTACCTGAATCAGATTAAACTGTGTTAAGGAAATATTTAACAAAATAAATAAACAGGAAAACCCCACAGATTGTTGATATGTTTTTCTAATATGTGGCATATGCAGATCCTTATGTATCATTAAATGGCCCTGTTTCTTTCTGAGTTTGATAGTACTAGGTCTGACCATGTCATCTTGTTACTTAGTGAGAATCTAGTGAACTCCTCTTATCCTCAGGATCAAATATAAAATCTTCTATTTGGCATTTTAAGCACTTCATATACTTGCCCTTTTCTATATTATCATACTCTCTCTCTCCCTCCCTCACTCCTTTCATCATCTAATTATGTATCTATCATCAAAATATCTATTTATAAATCTATCAATCTACTTATCATCTATCTATCTATCTATATATCTATCTATATCTATCATCTATATATCTATGTGCCTTTATATCATCAACTTACCTATCATCTTATCTATGTATCTATCAACTATATCTCTATGTATCTATGTTTCTATGTACCTATATATTTAGGTATATATACATACATATATATATATATATATATATATCAGTCTATTGTCTATATATATGTATGTATCAATCTACCTATCATACATCTATGCAACTAGCATTAATATATCTATGTATCTATCATGTTTTTACACATCTATCAAGTTATTTTTACACTTTGTATATTTCAACAGAATGTAAATTCTTTGGAGAGAAGAACTGTTTTTTGTTTGTTTTTCCTTTATTTTTGTTTGTAATGCTTAGAGCAGTGCTTGACATGCAGCAAGTATGCATTAAATAATTGATTGATTGACTGATAGAAACCACATTTGACAGTGTAATGTAACCTTCTACTCTCTATCTCACCAAAAAGAGTTGTGTATTTCCTCATTTCTTCTCCAGGTCTAAGACTTCATGATAATTACAAACCTTGGGCAGCTAGGTGGTGCAATGGATAGAGCACCAGCCCTGGAGTCAAGAGTACCTGAGTTTAAATCTGGCCTCACACATATAATAATTACCTAGCTGTGTGGCCTTGGGCAAGCCACTTAACCCCATTGCCTTGCAAAAACTTTAAAAAAATTGCATACCATAATGGAACAATTTTATTTTCATTTTTGTTTATATTAATTGCAGTCCTAGTGTATATTGTGCTATATCTACTTTCTGCTAGTTCATATAAATTTTCCAAGTTTTCTCTGAGTCCCTCAATTGTCATTTCTGATGCCTCAATAATATTTTATTTGCTACATTTTTTATGTACAAATTGCTCTGTAGGCCCATTGATCAAAAGTAAAGAAAAAAAAATTAGTGGGATCTAAGCTTTGACAAATAGGTAAAAATAATATGTTTTTCATCATCTTACAGTGGTACCCCAGTCAATTCCAATTTCAACTTATTAGAGAATCATAGAATCTTAAAAAGTGAAAGGGACTTTTCACATTATCTAGTCCAAGCTGTAACTAAGTAGAAATTCCCTATATGTCTGACATATACAGCTTATTTGACTCTTGACCTATCAGACTAATGTTTCTTATGATGGTCCTTCAAATATTTGAAGATAATTTTTTTCTTTGTCTCCCAAATATTGCTCAAGCCACTCTATACCCCACGTGTCCTTTCTCAATAATGTGCCCACAACTGAATACAATCCTTAGAAGGTATCTATCTAGAACAGAGTAGAATTAGATTATGACTTCTCTCTTGCAAAACAGTAAGAGATTACTGTGACTATTTTTTTTCCTTTTTTGATTTTTTCTCTTTTTTTTTTAGGTTTTTTTTTTTTTGGTAAGGCAAATGGGGTTAAGTGGCTTGCCCAAGGCCACACAGCTAGGTAATTATTACGTGCCACCTAGCCACCCCTATTTTTTTTCCCTTTTTGAAATTGCACTCTGGTAGCACATTCTTTTTTTTTGCCCCATAAGTGGCTGTTTGCAAAGTATTTAAAATAAGTTGTTCTCTTCATTTGGTAGTCATTTTTGTAATCCTGTTTACACTGTTTCTTTGTTTAGTAAACCTTCTTTAGTCTCTTGCATATTTCAAAAGTCAATGTTAGCTTAATTCCTATCTGAATTCTAATAGATTTCCATTTACTTAGATTTGATTACATGGGTATTTAAAAACCTTTCTATCTTGGCTGACTAAATGCACTGTGGTCAAAAATTTCCTCATGAAAAAAATAAACTATTTTAAAAAGCATTTTAGATTTAAAAAAAAGAATAATTATTACTTGTAAATCACATGTCTACTTCAGAGTGACAAATATTTTAGGTTAG
The DNA here is from genome assembly GCF_037893015.1 of Macrotis lagotis. Classification (NCBI taxonomy): domain Eukaryota; kingdom Metazoa; phylum Chordata; class Mammalia; order Peramelemorphia; family Peramelidae; genus Macrotis; species Macrotis lagotis. Next base: position 104,416,794 of record NC_133662.1, on the reverse strand, counting down.
GGGCATTCTATATTTTTCTGCATTTTTGCCAAGCCTTCAAAACTTTTCTTAATTATTTCAGTTAAACCTAGGATATAAACTTTACTATAAAGTCATTCTTAATTCTCTTTCCTTTGAGCCATCACACACAAACGCACAACACACATAGTAACAAAGCCTCATCAGTATAAATGTTTCTATGTTTTATTTGTTTTTTATGTTTAAGAGAGGAAAAGGAGATTGATTGCAAGGGTCATAAAAGTAATGATGCATTTAATGAAAACATATATTTTATAGATAAAGTAAATTTTTAAAATGACTTGAAGCTACTACACAAGTTAATGAGATGAAATGACCTTCAAAATGTTAGTTCTTTAACCTTAGGTTGTCACTTTTGTGATTTTAATTTCTTAAATATTCATTTTATTTTTGAAACCTTAATGATGCTATTCTCTCTTATTATCATATGCTTGACTTTTCTGTAATGTTTTGGATGAGCCTCAGGGATTTCTGAGTTCTCTCAAATAATAGTAACCCAGAGTGTGAAATCTGAATTACTCAATATTATGTATAAGTATTGACTGCCTATTTCCTTTTAATTAGCCATATGAGAAGGGACTGGACCTGTGATTTCACTAGTGTAGGAAATCTATTCTACCAGTTCAACTTGACACCTTCTCTGTAGTTTTCTTGTCTAAGGGAATTGCTGAGAATACAGAGAGTTAAGTGACTTGCCAAGGGTTATGCAGTCAGTCTTTGTCAGAGACAGGATTTGAACACAGATATTCCTGGCTCCAACATTAGCTCTTTATCCACATCATTGGGGATTTGGCATCAGTGACTTTGTTATGAACTGATGAACTATTTTTTCATTAATTGACTTAAATTATGTTATAAAAGAGGAATTATAAGATGGTCCTTGGAAAGTCTTTTTCTTTCACATAATAAGCATGTCAATGCAACTTTTACATAATGGGCATATCAATGCAGCAACTATTTATTTAATGTTTCTCAAGCATTGTGTTAGGGCTGGAGATACAAAGACAAAAAATGAAATTATTTCTACCTTTCTACCTTCAAGGAGCATACTACATCCTACTACAAAGATATAACATTTTACCCAAGTCAGGAAATACAAAACATATACTTAGTGATATGAAGTAATTTAAAAAGAGAGACAATACTTGCAATTGTCAAGGGAAGTGAGAAATCAAAAGGATAATTTATGTAAGATGTAACCACTGAGTTCTGATCTTGAAGAAGCTATGGATTATAGCAGGAAAAGGTGAAGGGGAGCAGGGTAGTATATCCTAGACATGGGAGACAATTTTTGAAAAGATATAGAAGTAGAAGATGGATTTTTATAGATGGAGAATGGCATAGAGAGAGTGTAAGGAATTAGATGAAATAGACTAACAAATAATTTTTTTTTGCTTTTTTGGAGGCATTTGGAGTTAAATGACTTGCCCAGTTTCACAAAGGTGGCAAATGTTTGAGACCAGATTTGAACTCAGTTTTTCCTGATGCTATGGTTGATGCCACAGTGCCACCTAGCAAATATTTTAAGAGTTTAATTGCGGAAGGCTTGTTGGTGTTCAAATTTGTAAAATAAAGTCATAAGAGCTTTCTTGGGCTGAAGAAACTAAAAAAACACACACTAACTTTTCTATTACAAGAATTTCCCTCATGATTTTGAGGGCAATATTTGAACTCAGAAAATTAATATAATTGGACTGATTAATTTTTTCCTTCTTGCCCCCCCCCTCCAACTCATGGAAGGCAGAACCACAGAGTAAAAAAAAAAAGCAGAGTTTGGAATTATGTTCCAATTTTAAATGTTATATTAGTCATTTGCTATTTTAAGTGTTATTGGGCCAGTCATTTAACTGGGAGCACAGATTACTTATCTATAAAATGAAAGGATTGGATTAGACTAGGGGTTTTTTAAACTTCATGCCTCCAAATGTCCATAGATAGATTTCTTTAAGGAAGTGTCAATATGCAAATTTTTATGGAAAAAATACATATTTATTCCAATAATCTATTTCCTTTGTAATACTGTATTTTATTTAATGCATTACAAACATTACTGTGGAGTACAAAAGGATACATGACACAAAGAAGGCAAATAACCCTGAACCAGATGAATTAAGAGGTTCCTTCTACCTCTAAATCTATAATCCTGTTTTGATTATTTTGATTGGTTGAGGAACAGAATATCTTGTCCTCTCTTCAGAACTCAAAAATATCTTGATCAACAGGTCAATACAAGTTCTGAGTGCTATTCTAAACCATTGACTCAATTTTCAAATTATTGGAAGAAAGCTTACAATTTAATTTAATCAGAGATTTATTGTTACTGAAAGGTTAAATTATTCTGATTTTCAGCCGTTTGCTAGGGCAGCATTATTAACAGTAGAACCAATTTTTTTGGTCCCTAATGCTCATGAGGCTTTATAAATGGTCTATGGTGAATTGGAATGACCTAATTTTAAAGATACATTTAATTCAACTGTGTGCCTCTAGACCTGGCCTTAGTTACTTATGATAAATCATAAGAAAAGAAAGTGCATGAAAGAAGAAAACTTGCTGTACATCTTCAGATGTAGTTACAGTGAGGACTATTCCCATTGAGTAGTAGGAACTTTGGAGAAAAGTGCCTAGTTAGTGAATGCTTTGTGCTATTCTTGACCATTTCAGATTCATAGGTTATTACATTCAAAGAATCACAGACTCAGAGAATTTAGAGTTGGAAGGGACCATTCATTTAAGATTGACTTCATTTTAAAGGTTGGTATGAATTCATAATCCTTTCTAAAGTAAAATCAGAATAGTATTTATATTTGAAGACAGAGACATGCCGTCTTAGCAATTACATTATAAAGAAATGTTTTAAGTCAAAAAAGAGGTACCAAGTTAGTCTCTTATCCCATGAAAAGAATGGAGAAATTCCAATATCCCCCTGAAATGATGATTTTTTTTCCTCTCTGAGTAGTGAAAGAAAAACATTCATTCAAAAATAACCTTTAGGGATTTCTTAAAGAATAAAATAGACCAAACTTCCATCTGAAATTGAATAGCTAGATGGAGGGAAATGGCCTAGAGGGAAATGGCCTAGTGTAGGGCTTTTTAACCTAGGATCTATGAGTAGATTTCTAAGAGTACATGAACTTGAATGAAGAAAACAACATTTTCACTTTCACTTATTTTTTTGCAATCCTAAGTAATTTTTATGCATAAAAATCTATTTTGAGAAGGGTTCCATAGATTTTACCAGACTACTAAAGGGGTTTATGATACAAAAAGTTTAAAGACCTCTGAACTTGGGGCTTCAACTTGGATTTTCTTTTTTTTTCAGGTTATCCAATTTATTGGCATACAGCTTGGCAAAGAAACTCTGAATCATCTCATTAAGTTCCTCCTTGGTGGTTAGTTCACCCTTTGCATTTTACCCCTTTAATCTTGCTTCCCCCCCAGAAGGCAATCTGTTAGTCTTTAACATCATTTCCATGGTATACACTGACCTACAACTTGGACCTTCTAAGTTTGCATCAAGCTACTTGAGATCTCCTTAAATACATAATAATATTGAAAAGAATCAAAGATTTAGATTTAGTACAAATCAATCTAAAAAAGAGGCAATTTAAATTTGTTGCAACTTGGGATAAGCACCATATCCTATTGTTTTCCATGGTCCTAATGTATAAAATTCTTTTATCTATAAAAAAGATCAACAGAATGGCATAGCAATTCATTTTAAGTGTAATTTCTCATTTCTTTTCCTGAAATATCTTCAACCGTTGTAAACAAATACTTGATATCCAAGCATAATGTAATGCAATATCATCATTCTTGTGAGAAAATGATGCTGCTGATGCACTATCATTTGGAAACCTGGTTTGAATGGTCACTGTAATGACAGAAATGGCTATTACTTGTGAAATTAATAGATATTTCATTAAAGTTCTTGAGTCTATCCCAAGCCTTATATGTTTTCTCAAATCTGCTTTAGAAGTGGGAGAAATAATGATCATGTCATATGAAGACACAAACAGGAGATTTTAGTAGAATTTTAAATTAGGTTACCTCCTGATTTCATAGATACATAAATCTAAAAAAATCCAGGATGGGATTCAGAGGTTACTTCCAACTCTCTTGTTTTACACATCAGGTAACTGAAATCTAAGGAGTCACAGATAGGATTTGTATTTGTATACTGGTTCTCTGACTTAACAGTGTACTTTCCCTAATGTCATAGAACTATGTTATTAATGGCACAATTACTGGTAAAATAAAATAAGTAAAAATCCACTCATATTGTCTCATACTTGGCAATTTATCCACATATTCTCATAAATCTACCAGAAAGTGTTTAAATGGTCATTCTGGGGGCCTTTCTTCAGTCATTGCATGGATATTAATAGAGCATGTGACTGACAACTTTCCTCTTTCCAAGAGACTGACCATTTTCTCTTCCAGTCAAATATTGAGCTGGTTGCCTCTCATGAATCATTCCTGGATGATAGTGGGTTACAACCTGTCCATACCCACTGTGTGGCTGTCCCCATTGCCTTTTGGGTCTAATTCTTTGTACATTGTGATGCTCCTTTATTCATAACCATATAATGTCATCAGAATAATAGGGTTAATGGGCCTCATTTGACAGCCATTTTGATGATCCTAAATTAGTCTAGGGGAAACTGATATTTTCCAGTCCTCCCAGGTATGCTTTTAATAGAAAATGAGATCTCAGCTTTTTCAAATGACTTTGTGAAATAATAGATGGACTTTTTCTTCGAATTTGGAAGAGAAGGGTTTGTGTCTTTTTGGATACATATTGACTGTTTAATCTTGGTCAAACCACTTAACTTTTCTGTGCCCTGAAGACACTATTTAAGATTTATGGAAGTGACAAAGAAGGCATTGATGTGCATTGGTAGAGGGATAATCTTTACTAGGAGTAGCATATACCACTGAAATCATAGGTCTAGACCAAAAGAAGAAGAAAAAGCTTTACAACTTCATTTTCTCTTCCTTCATGTTCTGAGTACTCTCTCTTGCACATATTTCTTACAGTTTTATAGATTTGAGTTCAGTAGCTTGCATGCAAGGATTCTTAAATTGCCTGCAGGTGAGCAGAGGCCTCCTTATATCCAAGATCAGTAAATTTCACTGTACAAACACAATAATAAATCCATGACAGGTTGGTAGTGCTGGCACACCTCAAAATGGGACTTATTTTGTTCCCAAGCTACTTGTCTGAAGCACCTTCCATTTTCTAGAATCTTTCACCTTTGGAAATCAAACTATGGTTACAACAAAATTTATTATATCTTCTGCAGAATTTAGAAAGTTCATTTCAAAGGTATTTTTTTTTCAGAGAACCTGTGGAGGTATTCTGGGGAGCACTTGGAAATAAAAACACAAGATAGTTTAGCCATTTTTTTGCCTTCACAATCACTGAAATGAATTATTTTAAAGGACCATAAATATTTAAGTGTTTTTTTCTCAAAAAATTTGGGGTTTGAAAGACATTTGGAGTTTGGAAGAAGTCTGTGGCACTTTTCAAGAATCTTTACAATGGGTGCATGCTATCTATTTTTAAAAAATACTATCCAATATTATATTGTAGAGGCCTAGAGCAAGGGTGAAGGGGGAAAGTTGAAAGATATTTATGTAGTAAGAATGAAGTGAGAAATGCAGGCAGCTGATATCTAAGCAGTAGTATCTACTAACTTTCCAAGAGGTACAATTCTGCTTCTTAGTTGTGGCTCACTTCATTGTAATTGCTTATATGGTCCACCTGGGAAATCCATGTCCTATGAGTACCCAAAACTTTTTTTTTACTATGAAGTTAAATACATTCATTGTGTCATCTATGTATCAGACACTGATAGGTACAGAGATCATAAATACAAAGAGCGACATAATCTCAACTCTCAAGCAGTTTACATGTAGGTAGAGTGAATTTAGCTGAATTTAATTCATTTTATAATCTGATATCATTTTACCATGTGGGTCTTATCCCAGAATGCTTTCTTTCATGTACCCTGTGTTCTAGTCATCCTAGACTGCTTGGTTTTTCATAGATCCAATACCATCTCATGTCTCTATGTTCTCACAGAGGCCATTCTTTTAATTTACATTCTGAAAGAATTTTATTATGTCAGCATCCTGAGTATTACTGACTCAGTTAAGAGCAAACTTGAGCTTACAATTATTCTTTCCAATGGGTATCATGACCTTAAAAGAATTGATGGTGACACCATTATTTATTTCCTAACCTATGTATTTCCAATTCAAGTAAGAAAAGTTTCAGTAGCTCAAAGTTCATTTCTTATAGTAATGTATAGACTATCCTTCATTGTCAAACTGTTTCTAAGTCCTGGTATTTAAGCAGAAGTACCTAATATAGGAAAAAAAGTTAATCTAACTTCTCAAAGGTGTAGAGCTCCTTATCCAAGTTGAGGCTTATTTCAATATGCTTAATTATGTGATACAGCTGGGAAATCTATGTCCTATGAGTACCTGAAACATTTTTTTTAATATGTAGCTAAAAACAGTTTCAAACATAGATATTTCAGTATATAACCAAAAAACAGAAAATTGAATATAAAATGATGAAATCCTTTTAAATCCTTTTTTTTTAAAAAAAAGTATATATGAACTTTATCATAGTAGTAATAGCATTGTTCTGTTTATGTCCCCTTCTGAATTTCCTCTTCTTTTTACATGTACTTTTTAAGAAAAAAATTCCATTGACACTCCTTTCTGAGCACCTAACTCTCCATGCCCTAGTTTCATTCATCTCTAATTTGTGCTCTCTGTGAAGATTTTTGTTCAGGTTATGGCTCATGTGTTTTACTTGCCTGGATAGCTTTTTGCTGGTAGTCTGTAATGAAGATGTCAGTTGATTTCGAATTCCTAAAATTTCTTCTATCACCTTTTGAGGGCCAGACCTTGGTCCAGCTTGATGATTGGGACCTAATCATTGATGGAAAAGAATAACCAATGTTTTAGCAATGGAGGCACATCTTCCTTTTTTGTATCACAAGGAATCTCTGGATACAAAAATCTACCACTATTAATAAGAACTGGTTTCATTTTGAGAGCAAACTGAATGCTAATATATATAGCCTTTTCTGTCTATTGAAAGATCCAAAATAAATTAGAGATTTTGAGGTCATATCAGTCACATATAGTTGCATATGCTATCATAAATCTATAACTGGAAATGACCTCAGAAGTTGCCCAGTTTAACCCACTCATTTCCCAGGTGAGGAAACTGAGTTCCAAGATGATTTAAGGGTTTTTTTTTGGCACAAGGTCACAAAAGTCAGGGGTAGAAGTAGAACCCATATCTTTTGTCTCAAGAGATAGTGCTCTTTCCATTGTACCTCATTTCTACCTCAGGGGTATGAGATATTCAAGGAAGATTGATCTCTCTGATGTGAAGGTTTGCTGAGCCCTTTTCAGGGCTGTCCACCCACCTTTGGTGTCTACCTGATATTTGGTTCTCACCTGTAACTCTAAGAAGTTGCAGCATGAATAGTGGTCATACGCTCTTGGGGTGGATGGGATAAACCAGGTTGAAGGCAGTGGATGGGACTTAACTGTATTGGTAAGTTAGAAGGGGGAGTATCTAAGCATGTGAAGACTTCCTCTAGCAGAATGGAGGGAATAATTGTTCTAATAACTTGCTGAAGCAGACACTGGTCAGACATTGAAGAGGACAAGGTCATTTACTGTATCTTGGGTCATCCTGACGTTTGTTTGGTCACTCTACTTCGTTGACTGGAAGAGAAAGCGAGGCTGATGACTTTGTGTAACTCTGCCTCACTTAAATCCATTTCACTCACACTCATTTCAAAGACAAAGGACAAAGAATAACTTCCACCAAAACATCTAATAGACTCTCAGAAAATGAAAATGCCCATTTATTTTAGAACCACACAATCCTGTAATGGGTAGAATTTTTGCATTTTTTGGTGGGTAAGTGTAAAGACTATTTGGACCACTAGAACCAAGAAACTGAATATTATTTCATTACCCACCATAATTCACCAGGGGAATATCTCTACCCGTCATACCACCGTCTTCATCATCTTACAGAATTTTGTATAGGATTTGATGAGATAATTAGTAAAAACCTAAGTTTAATAATATGATGACACATAGTGCTAGACAGAAAATGGAAGTTCTTGAGGCAGATGATCCCAGACTCTGGTTTTCTTTCAGAAAACTTAAATGTATTGACTCACTATCCATTAGAGTTATTCTGTGAATAGCTTCATGTTATGGTTTAGGAACTGATTCTTTCATACAAAGAAAGGGAATTTCTTGAGCACTGACTCTTGAAGGGAGGAAATTACTATATGAGGTTTGTTGTGGTGTATAGAGCATTGTCATGAGTCAAAAAGTCATTAAGTGGGGTTGAAAAAGAACTGGGCTTTGCACTCTACAATTACTGTTAATTATTTGAATAATGGATATCCAGTGAAAAGGGTGTTATCTATCAGTCTCCCCAAAGTATTTTTATATGCCAGGGTAATTTAAACCATAAAGCTGCACCATATGTATTTTGGGAATGGTTAGGAGCTGAGACTGTTGAATGTAAAAAAGATGGAAACCAGAATAGAGGATAGAAAATTTGTGGTCTATTGTGAGTCATTTAATAAGATTTCTCCATTATTTATGGGTCACATATGAATCTTTTTGCATATTCTACCTTCTCTAAAAGGGTGAAATAAAGAATGTTGAATATATAGATTTTTTTTGCATTGAGATCTTGTATAAAAACCTGATAGCCATTGTCTACATCTGTTCAAACTTAGACATGAGCTATGTTCTGAGATGTCTTAGAGTAATATCTGTATAAAAACAAAAAAGAGTCATTTTATAAAGTAGTTCTCAAGACTGAACCTTCTTCAAGCCAGTCAATCAATAGTCAGTCAATAAATATTTAATAAGTACCTACTAAGTATAAGATATAGTATGGGACCTTGGATCATAGTTTATAGGTGAAGACTGTTCCTCTAGTACCACCTTAACTGTAATCACTTTAGTCTCAAAAACTTAGCATCTCTCTCTCTCTCTCTCTTTATATATATATATATATGTATGTGTCTATATGTATGGATATTTGTCTGTGGCTACACACACACACACACACACACACACACACACACACACATATATATATATATACATATATACATATGTATATATATATATATATATATATATATATTCAAGTGTGCACACTTACATAAATGGAGAGAAAACCCCTAAACGGTCATACTTTATATTTATTATGTTCTCTAGTTTTATGCAAACATTTCAATTTATATGTCATAGTCAATTCTCTTTGCCTGTCCCATTCCCTTATCTTATCTGTACCTTTGGAATATTGCTTTAGGAGTAAACTACATGGGCCTCAATCTATCTTAAGGGAATTTTGTGAGACTTCTCAATGGCCCTTGTAAAAGACCTTGCCTTAGCATGTTATTTGAAAATTATATCTCTCAGATCCATTCATCTAGTTATTTTCACAGATCTTCAGACTGTCTCAACATGCATTTGATGCTAATGGATAATTCTGATGCTACTAAAAGACATAGAGTAATCTACTGGATGAAAGGAAATCTCAGGGGTTCACAGTCCCATAAACACTTGTAGTGGATGCTGGATGATGTTATGAGCCAACATGCTCTAAGTAGCATGCCTACATCAACTTCCATGATGCTGACAAAATGTTCAAGGACTAAATAGTAATGAATTACAAATAGTATAAGAATTAGAGAAAATATAATTTCTATTAAATTGGTAATATCTATAGGCCTGAAGCAATACAAAAACTCTATTAGCATGACCTCTGAATTTAATAGTTGGAAATCTTACTTGTTTTCACTTGTGACAAATTACCAACACCATTAAGATTTTGCTTTAAAAATATGAATTCTGTAATTAAAATGACTCATGTGTATAATATATGTTTAACTAGATGTGTAAAAATTTCTTTCCTCGTTTATACAACAATGCCAGGGAAATGGCATTTTCTTGTTCATCTTCCTTCATAGAGCGTAACAAGACCAACTAGAAGCAATTTGAAAAATCTCACCTAGTAGGTCCTAGAAACATGGGGAGGGATATGTGGCTATTCAATTGTTCCATCTATAGTCAAAGAGACTGAGGTAGAGCTCTGAGCCAATGTCACTTTATTAAAAGACTCAGGATTCCTTCTTTTTTTAAAGTTTTTTTGCAAGGCAAGTGGGGGTTAAGTGGATTGCCCAAGGCCACATAGCTAGGTAATTATTAAGTATCTGAAGTCGAATTTGAACTCAGGTACTCCTGACTCCAGAGCCAGTGCTCTATCCACTGCACCAACCTAGATGCCCCCTCATGATCCCTTCTTATGAAGATCTTTCTCACAATTTGAGATGCTCTTTCCTTCCAGGGTCCTACTTTTATAAGTCCATATCTAGACTTTTAAGAATGGCTATCTCAAATACAGAACAATTCCATTAGTTGATATATAATGCATAGACTAGAATAAGCTAGAATAAGTAAACCAATATGTTAGCAGAGTCATGAGTTGGGTGAGGCAAGAATAGTCTTTGTTGACTAGGTGGTCATAAAATGGATGGCCTCCTTCTAAGGTTGGGCAAGAAAAGTTGATCCAGAAATACAAAAATACATAGGGACTTTCCATGTGTTTGAATCACCTCTACCAAGCTGAACTTGATCACCCAGACAAGAAAAAACAAGGGTGGAGGGCTTCTACTTAGGTCCCTATGATTACACAAATGATTTTACAATCTGTAGCTCATAGCTCTGGAACTTATTATACAGAGCTTATAATCACTTACCTTATGGAATCATATTAGATTGATTGATATTAATTGGAATAGTAGGAGTTCAACTGAATTACTTCTCTCAGATAATAGGTGTTAGGAGGGCAACTGTGGGTGTTTTTATTTTTTTTAACAATTTCTGGACCTGAAGGAAGTGCTAATGTAGGCAGGAAATATAGCTCAGGACTTGGGCGGGGGGAAAGAAGATATGATTTTACCCTGTCAAAAGACTGAAGAGCATTATATCATGTTTGTGTCTGCTGGGCAAATTTTTATGAAGGGAGAAGAGGATAAGGTAAAGAGTGGAAGCTATCTAACCTGTCCTAACATTTGAGTTGTAATACTTTTACTTTTGGGAGCTCTATACATTCTCCCTCAGACACACATCTATTCCAGTGATGCCAATTCCAGCGACTGACCGTGAGAAATAGGAGAGATGCTATCTACATTCTTCTAACTGCTAATTTCTTGACAGAAGTGAAAATTCTCCTTTATTTCTTGACATACTTTTTCTTCTTTGTCTTCTCGTCTTTTACCTTTTGAAGGGACATTTCATTCCCCATGTGAACTTGAGAATAGAATCACATCCCTATAGTTCTCTTTCTCTTCTAGAAAGAGACCAACTTTCATTGTGAACATACATCGAAATGATCAAGATAAAAGAAGAATAGAGAATAGAACTGTTATTTCATTGTTATAGGGAGATTTCAGTTGTCAACTGGATACCACCACCACATACACATATGTATATATGCATATATATATATATTACAGCATTATATAAATACCAAATACATTGCAAATGAAGGTTATCACAGTCTCTAAAATTTATCATCTTAAACTGTTTCCTAAAGCATCAAGAAGTTAAATGATTTGCCAAAGCTCCTATAGTCATTATATATCAGAGATGGACCAGAACCTCTTTTGGTTCTGTCATTCTGTCATTATATTTCTACTTGCTATGTGCCATCTAAGTATTACTATGGATATTAATAGCTGGCATTTCTATAAATTTCTATCAATCTGCAAAATGTTTCCCATAAATTATGTCTTTTGAGACTGGTAACAACCCAGAGAGCTGGGTTTTTACTATTTACTATTAGTATTTACTATTACAGATCAGAAAACTGAAAGGAAGGAAGGTTAAATGACTTGCCATATTAAAGATGATATTTAAATCTACATGCACTAGCCTTTAAATCGAACCTTTTCTCTATACTATATTGCCTGGAGCATGTTAATTCCAGTGTAGATCCTTATTTTGATGACTGCCACCTGAAATTTTGGGCAGGAACTACAGATTAATAGATGAAATTGAAACTTTTTAAGTTTAAAAACAAAAACTTGTGCAATTCTCTCTTTTTTTCTTCTTGAGATTGTTGCCTAAAACTAGAAGGCAAAGTTTATAAAAGAGAAAAAAATGTAATTATAGTAAGTGATTGGAATAGATTTTAAGCATCAAGAAGTTGTGAGTAGAGATTTAGCTATATTCATGTAAATGAAGCTTTTAGTAAATCCTCTTTCTCTTAGCCTTAATTATGAAAATCCTCTTGAGCTTCACTGTGAGCTTTGAGCTATTGTGCACCCTCCCAACAGAGGCAATTTTCTATTGTTATCTCAGAAATCTGGAGGTTCCTTCAGTTGAATGCCCAAAAAACTCTATGGTGTTATGCTCAGGGTCAGTTATTCCTTAAACTGCCAATCAATCTTTTTTCCTTCTGGAGTTGATGTAATTCTACTTAGTAGAAATCATGGTCCAGTGAGTATAAAATAAATATGTGATTTACAGGACTTTCTTATATCACTTTATGAGCATTTGTTAATATTTTGAAAAATTGGGAGCACTCAAGCCATAGGAGGCTTTTAACCAAGCAGAGTAAGGTTTTCTAGAGAATGAAGCTTCTAGAATACTTGGTAACCTAAGTGGTTATCAGTAGCAACAACAAGAAAGATAGTAAAAGAACAAAGAAGAGAGCAAAGAAGAGAGGAAGAAAGGAGAGAAGAAAGTAAGAAAGGGATTAAGGGAGGCATAAAGGAAGGAAAGGAGGAAGAAAAAGAAAAAGGAAGGTAGGGAAGGAAGAAGAGAGAAAAATGAAGGGAGGAAAGGAGGATAGAGGGGAGAGAAGAAGGAAAGAAGGAAAAGAAGGAAACAAAGGAGAAAGAAACAGAAGGAGGATAAAGGGAGAAAAGAAGAAAGGAAGGCAGAAAGGGAGAAAATAAAGAAGGAAAGAAGGAAGGGAAGAAGGAAGGAAGGAGGAAGGAAGAGAAAGGGAGAAGTGGAAGAAATGAGGAAGAATGAGAGGAAGAGAAGGAGGAAAAGGAAGAAAGGAGGAAAGGAAGGAGGCAGAAAGGGAGGGAGGGAGGAAGGAAGGAAGAAAAATAGGAAGAAAGGAGGGATGAAGGAAGGAAGAAAGTGAATGAGGAAATTTGAGGAGATCAGTAAGTAAATTATTGATCCCTATTGTCCTGTCTACTACTTCAGTTGTACAAATAATGATTTCAGTTGAGACTATGGAAGAGGAATTTAAATCCAAATATTCTTTATTAACTATAGAAAGCAACTATTTTATTCATATGCATATCAGTCTACAGGACATTAAATTTCATTAATCATTTAATAGTATCCAGTTTATAAATATATATAGTTCTATTGACATCTAGAAATATCTATTTAATATAGCATTTTAAGATTTTTCAAAATACTTTATATATATATATATATATATATATATATAAATAATTTGAAGATTAAAAACTAACAATAGTGTGAAAGTAACCTATTCAGTTCCATATCTAGCTGGAATCCATAACAAATATAAGAAAATAATGAAACAACAACAATAATATTAAACACTCTTGTCCTATCTTAGCTGAACTTATCTTCTATGTTATGGAGAGGATAGCCACACATTGAGATAAAGCCTTCAAGTGTATATTGGGTAAAGTAATGGATTGTGGCAGGAAATGGTCTAGCTCAAAGTTAAGAATTTTTTCCAAATTTATACTTGCTCACTTATTTATTAATATTTATTGATTTATACACTTTCTTGTTTATTTTTCTCTATTATCTGTTTATTCATTTACATATTTTGTATGTGTGTATGTACGTATATATGTATGTATTCACATTCATATGTCTGTATCCAGAAGGGAAATCCTGAGATTCTAGTTTTAAAATTTCTGGGAACATTCCAGAAGTGATTTACTTGGCTATAGAACCAGCATCCAAAAAAAAAAAATAGATGAAGGCCCAACAGAGTGTATTGATGGGATCTCTCTAGAACTTTTAATAGTTGCAAAACCCCTAAACAAAACAAAACAAAACAAAACAAAACCCCTTACATTGCTGCTCTGCCACTCACTGGTTGCATTAATACATGCGAATTTATCTTTGGCCATTGTAATTTCCTTATCTATAAAAGGGGAAGTTGGCCTAAATGATCCACAAGGCTCTTTAAGCTCCCACATTATATGTTTCTAATGATATAATGCTTTGAAGTTAAGAAAGTACTTTCCTTAAAACAACCTGGAGGATGTTTCAATTAACCAGGGCCATTTTATAGATGGGAAAACTGAAGTTCAGAGATTTCAATGACTCTGATCTTGTGACTTTCTTTGAGTAACACAGTAAATATTGGAGTTGGTGTTCATTGACCATTTGGTTCCTGACCTATCCAGGTTCATCCTCCTTCAAAACTCCTTCAGAATAATATCTAGGTTTAGGCATAAAGGTTCAGTATGAAACTTTGCTCTCTGAATGATCTTTACTTGAATTTTTTTATCTTAATTTTTTCCTAACTGTAAAAATATAAAAAGCAGAAAGATACATCTTCTAGATCTATCCAAAAACATAGCAGCAACAAAAATTCCCTGGTGAAAGATGAGTGACTAAGAGTCATAATTCTAAGGGTCAAGGACAAGGAATTCTATTTATCATTTGTTCAAATGAAAGAACTATGGATCCATGACAAAAATGTCTGGCTAATCCATAATTTAATGAAATAACCAAGTGAAAAAGAAATAAAAAAGACCTTAGCAGAAACTTTAAATTGACATTCACATGAGACTGTTTTAGGTTTTTACATGTAAATTCTTTATTCATATTGACCTCAAAAGGCACAACTAGATAGAAAGAATTAATATTTCAATAATGAATACTTGTTTTAAAGAAATCTCCTCTCCCAACTTTACCACCCCCCCAATACTTTCTTATAGAGAAGTCCAGAAATGGAATGAGCTGCTTTAGGAGATAATGAGTTACCCATTTTTGGACCTCTTCAAGTGTATGCTAGGTCATCACTTACTGAGTTTGTTGTAAAAACAATTCTTCTTCAGCTGTAGGTCAAATTAGATGACCTTTGAGGTTGTATTTATATTGGAGTATCTATGATTTTGAGATTCTTGTTAATATAATTAGAATGTTTATTCCTGATATGAGATGAAGAGAAATGTTCAATCATACCAGGGCACAAGATCATGATAATAGTCATCTGTCAGTCAATAGGTATTTCTTAAGCTATGCTATTACTTTGAATCATGTGTTGTACTAAATACTGGTGATACAAAGAAAAATCCCAGGATTATGGTATTCTAAAAATACAGTGCTGCTATGTAATTATTGTTATTATTATTACATTACAGAATCATATATCTGGAGCTGGAAGAGATCTCAAGATCATCTTGCTACTTTATTTTATAGATGAAGAATTCAAGGTTCAGGGAATTCAATCAAAAGCAATCAATCAATTAGGTGCTATGCAAAATGTTGGGTATACAAGGAAAAGCAAAAACAGTCCCCATCCTCAGAGCACTTACCTCAGAACTGGGTAAAAAGGTGTGAAATGATTTGTCGGAGCTGACATTGTTAATAAGTGGGATTTAAATCTCAGTCCTCTGGCTCCAAATCCAACATTCTTTCTATTGTGCAATGCTACTTTCCTATTTCAAATACCACAAGAAAAGTATGTTTAAAAACATTATGAGATCATTCTGTCTTTTTTTTAAATTTTATTTATGTCAATGGAACCACGCAATTTGCCCAAAGTCACACAACTGAGTAATTATTAAGTATCTGAGGATGGGTTTGAACTCAGGTCCTCCTGACTCCAGGGCCAGTGCTCTATCCATTGTACCATCTAGCTATGCTTCATACTGTCTTTAGAAAGATTAGCACAGTAGGCCAAGATTGGTACCTAGAAGACAATGAAATTTATGCAACATCCATCTGCCTCTTTCCATCTTTCTGGTTTGCATAGCTGATGGATGCCATGACTTTCTTATTGGCTTCTGGGAGAGCAAGTTTATCATCTTTCAGTAGGCAGGTGAAGTGTTAATTTTTTGGACCCTATTCTTGAAACATATTATGAATGAAGCATAAAATAAAGTCACTTAAATCCTAGCAATTGGCAGTAATTATAACAAAAAGCGTGTGTGTGTGTGTGTGTGTGTGTGTGTGTGTGTGTGTGTGTGTGTATGTGTGTGTGTGTGTGTAACCAATCTTTCTTGCATCATTTTAGATAAAGGCTATGATCTGTCAGTACCCTGAAGCATAGAAGGCTGCAAAGTGATTAGAACAGATTTTTCCACTTCCAGGTATATTACTAGAAGAGGTGAGGAAATCTCAATATAACACCTGACAAAAAAAAAAGACTTCAAACTCACAACCAAATTCTGACTGAGTTGGGAATTTTCAAGGACTCAGGAGGATAATGCCTGTGCTTTCTGGCAAAATGTAGAAATCAAGGTCAAAGATTATGAAGGTACTTCAGTTCTTGAATTTAAGTGTTTAAAATACTATGCTCAGGGACTGCATGGTTTAGGGGAAAAGGTCCTAAAGTCAGGGAAGGTAGGTTCCTTTTGTCTTTTTGGGCTTCAGTTTCTTCATCTGCAAAATGGGAGGGGGTTGGACTCCAGACGCTAAGGTTGTAATCTCTAATTGTATGAGCAGTTAGCACTGCCTTAAATCAGCAAGTCTATCTGGATCTATAAAGATCATTCAATAGTTTTAGGTACTGTAGTAAATGTTAGGAAACACAGCAAAAAAAGAAAAAACAAAAACAGTTTCGAGTAGCTCACCATTTAATGGAGTTTACAACATGTAAACTGTATAAAAACAAGACATCTTCAATGTAAATGAGAATGAGGGTTTTTTTTTAAATGCCTTGCTAATATAACTAGACTTCATGTCGCCACGAGACAGGAACCTGTCCTAGTGCTTAGACATCTGCACATAGTAGCCACTGAATAATCACTTAGTGAATTTTGCATCTTCCTTATCATCTAATGGTGCCCATTTAGCAGGCTTCTGGGAAATGTTTGTTGAATTCTTGGATTGAACTACTTTACTGAATATATAGTCTTTCAGTAGTCACTCCATGTATTTGTTTAATTGGAATTGGTATCTCTAAAGTATAACACTATTCAAATTGAAATCCTCTTCTGCTTAGTGATAATTATTTTGGGGAAATTGTACCTGCCTAATATTCTGTTCATAAAACATTATATTTTTGGTCAGAATCCACATAAAATTGTCATAAAATTGTGACTATTTCTAGTTAAAATCTCTAAGCAATTAAAAATTAGACCAGTGGTTGAGCAAGCAATGAACACTAAAGTTATACTTTTTTCTCCAGAGTAGCTGCATTTTATTTATGGTCTCCAATTTGGGTTGCAATTTCTTTTCAGAATACAAGATTCCTTAGTAAAGAAGAGAGAAAGGAACCACTAGATGTTGCTCTAAGACAACTTCAGGGGAAAGAAAAAATGAACAAACAGCACTTTGTCCTCAAGGTTTCTATCAATCATTATAATTTCCGTAAAAAATGCAAAGATTAAATCAGAGGCTTAGAAAATAAACTCTAAATAGTCTCATGATCTGCTATTAAAATTTGCAGAGCATATACATATATATGGCATATATTTAAACTGTCTTATTGCTAAGAATATACATGTATATATTTAAAAATCTGTCAGTGGCTATGTTTACATAAAACCCAAATGACAAATTTAAAAATGAAAAATTCAATCAATGTACTTTATTTACATGATACCAAACAATGAGTTGCCCCTTCCACCCTTCCCTTTTCTACTCTCAATTTCCTGAAGTGACTAGTTGCTTTGGTACCATGGAGATGCCAATTTCTTTCTTTTTTTTTTTTTTTAATAAAGCAAATACTAAATAAATTTTGTTTCATGAAAGGACTTCTATGTGAGGGTTTCTGGATACAAGGAAATGAAAATTGCATGGTCTCTGTATTTGACTTTAATTTTACTTTTCCTAGTGAGCTAACATTCCCATACTAAACAGTTAGCAGACACATGGAATGAGTTTGTTTGGCTCATTGATGCTTCTCAGTCAGAAGGCTTCTTTGGGCTCTGACTTGGCAAATTCAGACTGATCACTGCTGAAGTGGAAATCAGGATTGGAATATTAGTAATGTTACAGTGTGAAAAATCAGGGAAATTGTCAGGACTTTACAGGAAAGGAGAAGGTATTGGTTCCTGCTAAAGAGAGTCTTTTCACTGTTCTTCCTCTCATCTGCATTGGGTGGATTGGGAGATAGAAATGCCACTCTGGTAAACATTACATGGATGTGGCATTACACAATACCTGTATTACAGGATTCTGGGCACAACACTTTCCTTATCTTTTAATTAATTTCAGAGTATAAAATGAGGATTAAGCTATAGTGAATCATAATTTCCCATCCATTCCTTTTCCTGCCAAAAGACAAGACAGGCTGTTTTCCAAAAGAGATAGAAGGATCCCTCCTATCATACCTCTCCTCCCTCATTCTCTCCCCCCTTCTCCCTTTCCCCTTTTTCCCTTTTAAAAAGTCCATTGCTGCTTTCTTAGTCTTTGGGTAAGATCAAGTGCTGTATCAGTACATCGGATGTGTCCTCTGTAGGAGACTTAATCCTCTTCTGCCAGGGGAAGTGGCTCAGTGATCTAATGGGTTTTTATATCTCTGATGACTGTGATGTATCATCTACTAATAAATATGATTTAACATTTTTACTGCTTCTTTTATGCTGAAGGATACTAAAACATTGCTTGAAATTTTAAAAAAACCTGAGGTACAAACCATTTGCAAATATCTTTGTATACTATGTATTTATAGTAAACAGAAATACAGAGAGACAGAGATAGAGAAATAGAGAATGAGACAGACAGAAGACAGAGTTAGAGATATAGTGGAAACCTTTAGAGAGATACAGATAGAGAAACAGATACAGGGACACAGAGTCAGATTCAGAGATAGTATTTGTTCCTGCAGAAAGAAACTCTAGAGGACACATTCTCAAGGTAATAATGTAAAACTATTTTAGTTGTATGGAAAAAAAAATTATAGGAAGACATACCTCATTGCTGATGAATGTCTTTCAGTAACCAGGGAACTATTTGGCAGAAACAGTTCAATTATTCACCATTACTGGGTACTGGGGTAAGAAGATTTTCTAGTTGAGTAAATTTCCAGATAACTGAAACTCCTCTTTTGGTACCACTATACTTTTATTTCAACCATTTGTGGGGTGGGGTGGGGTACTCTCCTATTGGCAAGATATATGTGCTTTAAGCAAATACTCTCTGACTTCTGTTTTGGGTTCTAAGAATCCTTTTCTTTTTGCTTACTGACTGGTACTTAGCTGGGTTCTGAATTGGTTGATGTTTGCTACATAAAAGAACTACAAATACATGAAATATTGTTACTGATGATTTGTTTCTTGGGTTCGGTTCTGTCCTGAGATGAATCGAGACTTAGACTCAGGAATGCAGGTTTTGGAAAGAAAATAGAAATTTCTTAAAAGAAGTTACAACATATAAGAAAGTAAGAGTTAAAAAAAGAGTTTAAAGAGGCCATGTGGATTTCTGATTGAATTGTTCAGGCCAAGTGGCCAGGGTTCAGCAGGAGATTAGAAGGTAAAAGTGGGCGAGCCCCTTCCTCAGTCTCCTTAAATTCTCTCTCAGAATCCAAGTCCCACATTGGAGATTTTGGGGAGGGGTCTCTTTTGGGTGGTCTTGGATGTTTCCAGGACCTGTGTTCTAATCCAATGCCACCTAGTTGCCCCACCAGAAAACAATCCAATCAAAATCAGGCTGAAGGTCTGGCCCTCAGGTGTGGCCTAAATTAGATGATAAAGGAAGAAGGAAGATTCACTTTACAATGCAAACAAAAGAATTTACAAAGTTGGTCTCCAACTGATCTCATCACTTCCATACCCAAGTTTCTCTGCATCAATATTATTATAAATTTATTGTACATCTTGCTTTTGTTTTGGTCCTGAAACTAGAGATGAGAAATATATTTACCTTTGCACCAAAGACCTCATTATACTTAAAGAAAGATTTGAACTAAAAGGTACTTTATATTTTAGATAGAAAAATTACAGTTGAAGCCAGAAGGGGATACTGAATGAAGCAATGACAGTTCAAATTGCTGGAGTTGGGAGAAAAGTTGGTATGGCAGGAAACCACCAAACCCTGAACTAGAGACCAGAGGAAACTTAAAATCAACAAGGTTTGGAGCCACAGATTTGGAAGCACAAACTTAGATGATCCTTTTTGCTTGTTATGAGTTATATGGACTATCCAAATCCAGATAGGAAGTTTGACCTCGATTTGGGATACTCATCATCATACCTTTCAATAGCTCAAGTATTATGTAATTTATTATTGGTAACTAAAGGATGATATAATTGGGGGGGATGCTCTTAATGATGGGGGGAAGAAACTTTCTTCCTGGGAAACTACTAGAATATTAAAGATGAATTCTTGATCATTTTTGATTATACAAGTAAGCAAAATTCTATAGCCCAATGTTATATATTTATATATGACAGTGAGTAAAGTGAGTAAGATAGCTGCTTACTTTTATTAATGTATTTTGGCAACTGTGAATCATTCTTCATTGGGAAGAAATAGTGTTACTAGAAATATTTAAGAAGGAATTAGACAAGAAATTCACAAAAATTTCACAAAATCTAGAGTACTCCTTTCCAGGTATTGCAGGTATGATGGGCATCCTTGTATAATTGAATAATAACCTATATGATAGGCAGTTTTAGATTTGGGGTGTGGAAATGATGTTGGATAAACTGAGAACCATGGATTTTTCAGATTTGTAAATAGCATCAGGTCTTGTGCTTTTGATGCAGTGACCTTGGTTGCTTTATTCAGTAATGATAACAGGCTCAGCATGAAGGCAGCATTTAGACATGATTTAGAAAATCAGACATCTAGAAAGATTGGGTCCAAGTGGAGCAATCAATTTTTCAGAGTGTGGCTATAGCAGTAGGGTTGCCAGGGTCTATGATTTTGGTGCAGTGACCCCAGTCGCCTGGCCTGATGGTGCAATCTAAATTTCTCTTGTACCTTCTCTGTATGTCTTCCATGCATAATGTGCTGGACTTTGAGTTTGGCATACCCATATTCAACTACTTGTATGACGCTGAGCAAGTCATTTTGCTCTAAAAGGGAAATAATCATAATATCTACCTTCCAGGGTTGTTGCTTAAGAATCAAATGAGGCCATTTTTGGAAAGGGATTTTCAAACCTTAAAATGCTATAGAAATGCTAGCTATTGTTATTATTGGTAGAACTGTCCCATAGCCAATGGATACTAATACCAAGATCACTTAGAGTAAAGTAATAAGACCTAGGTACCTAGGTTCAGGTTCAGACCTGGTTGTGCCTTAGCTCCCACAAAGATGGTAACCAGAGAGACATTGTTTATATTTATCTGGGTAGGAATATACCCTAATAGGAAATTTCATATTCATTTCTTAGAGGATAATAGGAGGAACAAGGATGGATGTTAGTAGACTGGATCTTAGGCAGTGGCACTGAACATCCGTATTGTACTCCAAGGAATAAGAAAGGACTAGGCATAAGCAAAATGGGGTCATTTTTACCTTCTTGGGAATTGGCAAGGACTATATTTAGACATTCTAATTGGCATAACAAGGGACTTGAAAAATGTCTGCCTTTTGTATACAGTGCAACATATGAATTTCTTTGCATTTAAAGTTGATATTTAAGGATGTCAGCAATCTGACTCATCTATCTGTCCAGCCTCTCTTCACATTACTTTACTTAACATACTCAGATATTCTATCAGAACAATCCAATATTTAGAAAGCTCCTCAAAAGATCATAGATTTAGAACTTAAAGGGATTTTTGGAGTAGAGGTATAAAATGAAGGTAGTCTAACCCCTTCATTTTACAGAAAAAGAAATCAAGGTAGGTTCACACACTAATAAATGTCAGAATCAGGATTTCAACTCATATTCTGTGAATTCAAGACTCTTCTCTGTGTCCTGCTGTAACTTCATTTCTACCTATCAATCCCTCTTAACTCTTTAGATTTCACCTTCCCTGATCATCCTAGGTAAATGTTCTTTACTTTTTCAAAATTTTCTAGAATATTGTTACTGTCTCTCTTTTTTCTTTCATAAATGTTACTATATATTACTCTTGATTCTGTGTATACTCCTTTAGTGGAAACAAAGTATTTTTGATGACAGGGACTGTTTCATTTTTCATTTCTTTATTCCCAGAAGTCTGTGTAGTATTTTGTACATAGTAGGTGATTCAAATGTTTAATTAATTAAGTTGGATTATAGTTAGGAGAGCATTGGTATTATTCCCTTATCAGAAGGAAATAGTAAATGTTAATTTTTTTCATCTTTATCTTCTTTGAGAGGTCAATTTAGTAAACTTATGGTCTTCTGCTAAAAGTATTACAGCTAAGGAATGTGGAAGAATATTATCAAAGTTGAACAGACTTGGGGAAGCACAGAATATTTTTGTTCATTTGGTTAGGGCAATGTTTTCTTTTGCTGTTGATTTTCTAGCTTCATCCTATGTCTAGAGAAGACATACTGTATTTCAACAGGATCATAGATTTAGAGCTCCCCTTCCCTTCCCTTATTTTATAGATGACAAATCCAGACTTGGTGACTTGCTGAAGATCATATAAACAACAACTAGCAAATCTAGAATTTGAATTCTGATTTCAAATTCAGTATACTTTCCCTAACTTAATATATATTTATTTTCTAAAACATACCTTAGTTTGTGTCTTGAATAATTTATGATCCTAACTCTTTCACTTCTTTCTACTCTTTTAGTTAAAGGAGTAAGGACTATCTTTTGAGATAGCCAGAGAGTATGTATGTGTTTGGTCCATGTGTGGAAAACAGGTATTTTTGCAAATATGCTTGAAAATAAGTTCCACCAAATGTGGGCAATGTGAAATCATTGTTACTGTTGGCCTTGACTTAAGACAAACAGAACAAACAAAATTCTACAAAGGAGGATCTAACTTTACTTTTTTTTCTGTCTTTCTACCTCAGCAAAGCCAAATTCTCAAAGCCCAACTGTCTCACAAATGCCTTCTAATGGGCTTTGCTTATTGTGCTTGTCAAAACAGCAGATAACTCTGCATTTGCATTGCTAATAGGTTGCTTTCAAAGCAGGTGTACTTTTCAGTTAGTTTTAGATTACCACATATTGCTCTTTTGTATTTGAGCAGGGCTAATGAGACCATCTGCAGATAGGTACATCTCTCTGTGAATAGACCAGTATCCCCCAGTGGATCATAACAAGTTCAGGATTGAGTAAGGTTAGACTTGTGCCAGAGATGTGGTGGGGGTGGGAGAGGTTGTTGGCTGGTATGAGAGGCTGGGAGGTGTAGAGATTTTTTTGATTTATTTTGAAATCATATGCATCTTATTCTGGTTGCCAATGAATAATAACAATAACAATAACAATAATAATGTAGCTAATATTTATATTATGCTGTAAGGTTGGTAAAATGCTTTACAAAAATGTGGTCATATGATCCTCACAGTCCTAGGAGGTAGATGTTGTAAATATCTCTTTTACAGATGAAGAAACTGAGACTGACAGAGGTGAAGTTACTTGAGAGTCACACAGTAATTGAAGGTGGATTAGAATTTTAAGTTTTCCTGACACCAGACACACTGTTCTTTCTATCTACTGTGTCATCTAACTGCTTTTAAGAAACAATATTAAAAACCATTGGGGGAGGGGCAAGAGATCTGTCTTATTTATCATCCCCAATACTTAATAAATCTTGTTGATTTAGTAAAAATGATAGCTAACTCAGAGAAAAGGATGGCATCTCTGGGTGCTTATTTTCCATCAGAATAGTTGAATTTTGATGCTATCTCTAAAGATGTCAGTCATATAATACCTTACTTTCTCTAAAGATGTCAGTCATATAATACCTTACTTTTATACTGAAGCACATGCGCTACAGTTCTGTAGGATGAACAAGTGTGGGTGGGTTGCAATCTGTGCTTGGTGGATGGTGTGTCTACATCAATAAGCTCATGGATCTGTCAAAGCAATAAAGTAGGAAAAGTCTAAAATCCATCACTTTTTTAGTGCAGAAAGAAAACTGAAATATGAATATGGAGACAGGTTCTACTACTAACTTAGGGACAAAGATTTCACTGTTCACGTGTTCTGATTAGATCAATCTTTTTACATAGGGAAGAGAGGAAATTCATTGAATGATGAATCCACAGATACAATCACAGACTATCAAAGGCATATTAGCAACTCCTGACTAGTTTATTTTGGGTTGATAAATTAAAAGGTTCCTAGAATCTGATTACTCTAGCTTTATACATTTGTAAAGCACTTTATCTCTCTTTGTTTTCCTTTGTATAAAATAAGTTAGTCCCAATCTTTTCAGGTCACTCAGATATAGCCTGAAGTTTTGGTCAGTGTCAGGACTGGTTCATTTGTTATTTCATCTCTTAAGTTTATTACTGGTATTCAAGAATCTGGAGCATATAAACTTTGGTTTACAAATATTTTGATAATTTTATTTCAGCTGATTTTCCTCTGTAACCTATATATTTTGTTTTATGCATTTAAAAAATAGAGATCTCTTAGTTTAACTAGTTAAAAGGGGCCTTGACACACAAAAAGATAAAGAATATTTCATCTATAACAGATGCTGAGCCACAGGATAGCAGTGAAGCAAATTGGACATCTGTTTCCTTAGTATCCTTTGTTCACTAAATTGGTTCATATTCTACAATTAAACTGGAATAATTTTGTTAGTTGTATACAGATCTATGTCTTTATTCCTAGAAATCTTGGACTGAATGAACAGAATTCAGTTATCTTGTTTATAAAATGAGAAGGTTGACTAACTGATCTTTGAGAACCATTTGATGCTGAACATTCTTTAATTCAGCACATTAAAATTCTCCACCTAAAACATCCATTAAAATCCATTGTGAATATGAAGCTGTAGTAGGGTCACCAACTATCCAGGGCATGGTTCCAATTTACAAGTGGAATATTCAAAACTATTGACTGATTATATTGACTTCTCAAGAGTGACAAAGTTAACTATTGATAACACTATTGATTGGAGAAGACCCTTTCCCCTCTTTTGGTTCCCATTACTGTAGTCATGCTTCCATTTCTAGAATATGCCCATTATATTTCTTCTCTACCTTCATGAAGGGTACACTGCTTTGCTATATGTTCAGCAGATATCATATGACTGACCCAATCAATCCATTGCTTTCAAAAACCTGAATCTAAGCAAGTGGGGATCTCTACATGTGAATTCAGGAAAAAGTATTTCATAAGCACTTCTTCTGTTTCAGGCACTGTACTGGGTGAAGGAGATTTTTTTTTAATTGTGCCAATGCATTATGGCTAATCTTAAGATTTAATCTTTGAGAATTCCCTGGAGCAGTATATACCAGAGGTGGGACTTTTACCCAGGATTTCTTGACTCTTAGGTCAATCCTTTATTCATTATGGGCAGATACATGACATACTTGATGGAGAGCTAGGCCTACAGTCTTTGACTTCAAATGCAGCCTCAAATATCTACTAATTTTGTGATCCTGGGCAAATCACTTACTTCTGTCTGCCTGTGTTTTCTCAACTTTAAAATGGGAATAATTATAAGTATCTACTTCATAGAGTTGTGAGGATCAAATCAGATATTTGTAAAGCACACTTATCACAGTGCTTGGCTCACAGTGCAATATTAATAAATTCTTATTTTCATCCTTCTTATGCCATATTACCTTTCTTCCTTTTTATTTATATATATAAATATACAAATATAAAGCCAAAATAGTTCCTGTTCTCAAGGCATTTACATTTTAGTAAGGAAGGAAAACATAAAAGTGGTGGACAGGGATGGAATTTTGATGGATGGAAGGAATTTTGGTCTGGATAGATAGTAGCAAATGTCCCATGGTAGAAGTTTAATAAAAAAAATTAATAAAGGAACTCTTTCAAATAATTAACCATAGATTTGCATTGATTATATTGTCAAACATAGAGGAATTCTTATTGTGTGCTCTTTTGAGAATGTCACTCAACAGTTCTATATTGTATATGTTATATTTACTGAAAGATTAGATAAATGTATAGTTGAACAGATACAAAGAATCAAGGTAGTTTTTTTATGATAAATTAACTGTTTCCTTGGCAGCAATGTGATTTGTGCTGGCCACTGAAGTCATTTATGCTGCACAGTAAAAATGGTGCCAACATTTCCATTAGAGATCTGAAAGCTCAGGATAATGTTTACTACTTCTAGTAGTTGAAGGGATGCCCAACAAAAGGGAATTGAGTAGAGACTTCAGTAGTTTGTGGTATACAGACTGAACAGACTCTGGGCAAAGACTGAAGCAGGCCCAGTTTGTATTTGGCTTATTCTTATTGGCTGTTTCAGGATATTTACTACTAGTAGTATTTTGCCTTGCCCAGGAGTCTATGGCACCAATGTTATCTCCCTGTGTAGTCCTATTTGAATCTACCTTCTGTTCCCTCTTTGTTAACTTTTACATTTCTCTGAAAACTCTTTATCTATTTCCTAAACCTTGTTAAGTGATTGCCTAGCTTAACTGATAATGTTAATTGGCAAAATGAACAAATGTGATTATATTATTATTATTTCTTCTAGCTAATAATTTTGCATTTCAACCAAATCTCCATTGCTTAGGTCTAAAGTGCAGACTATTATGAAAAATTGAATTTAGGCCAGTAAGTGATTTATTTGAGGACAGAACTTTTCAGGGTCCCAAAATCATAAACCAATTTGCTTCAAATCTACTTACCTGTATGTGAAATGCTTTGTTCTCCAGTAGAATGTGAACAACTGTTTTAATTTCAACATATCATCTCTAGGGTCTTACACATTATGAATACTTAAGAAAATGTATGTTATTTCTAATAGAAATAATTTGTAGAGAGTCAGAATAGTGTAGTCCAAGAATAGTCTAGGAAGTTCTGCCTATGAATGTATTTCATAGGAGAGGTGGTTTTTGATTTGGCTGAATTAGAGTCTCCATTCTAGGAAGAAAAAGCTTCAAAAAACCTGCTTTCAAGTCTTGTCTCTGGTCATGTGGTTATTTTAGTTAATCTCTCAGTGTTCTAGGCTGCTGTCTAGGAGCTTAAAAACCATAGGTGTTGCTGGATCTAGATTGATCTGGGGTAGTAATCACTTTGATGAAACTACAATATTGAACAAACAATAACTTACATTTTCAATTTAAAGTTTCAAAGCATTTTCTTCACAACTGCCCTGTATAGAAAGCAATACAGTTATCTTATTACCATTTTGTGTTCATTCATTTTTCAGTTATGTCTGACTAAAAGTGACCCCATTTGGAGTTTTCTTGGCAAAGATACTGGAGTGGCTTGCTATTTCCTTCTCCTGTTCTTTTTACAGAAGAGGAAAATGAAGCAAATGAGATTAAGTTACATAGCTAGTAAGTGTCTGAGACCAGATTAAAACTCACAGAGATGAGTCATCCTGATTCTAGGTCCAGTACTCTATCCATTAGGCCATCAAAAAAAGAGAGGGCCTCCTTTCTGGTTCCAATGCAACATGAATCCAAGATTTTCTGTATGTAAAGAAAAAGTGATAACTACTATACTAGGGAACTATTTTAGTGATGAGGAAACTGAGGTCTACAGAGTAACTTGCCCTAATCCAGTTACCAAATAAATATTAGAACCAAGATTTGGGATCAAGTTTTCTGATTCCTATGCTACCACTTACTGCCTCTTATAGTCTCTATTATCTATAAGTGGAGCCAGGACTGAATAAAGACAATTAAGAACCTGAGAATCAGAACCTTGAGTATTATCATTTAGGACCTTTGTTTTTCCTAGAACAGGGACCCTAATTCAGTCCTGAAACCAAAACCCACCTCTCCTATGAAAGATATTCATAGGAAGAACTTACTAGATCTTCACTGATAAACCACTTATATGTCTTTTTTAATCAGGAAACTATTTTTTACATAATTCAATATAATGTAGTAGAAAAAGAATTGACTTGGGAGTCAGGAGACCTGAGTACTAGTTTCAGTGACTTTGGTAAGCCAAATAAACTTTATAGAGGTTTGTTTCTATTTATGTAAAATGAGGGTGATAGCAGGGTTTAATAGAATGACAATTAAACTTTCACACTGAATTCGAAGGAAGGAGACCCAAGTTCAAATCCTGATTTGATTATATACTTCTTGAGTAACCATGGGCAACTTAATTAAATCCTCTGAGTCTCATTTCTTCATCTAGGGGAAAAATTAGATGGCCTGCAATGTCTCTTCTAGCCTAGAGCTTTTATCTATAATATCAGAAAGGAATTTTGAGGTACCTCTTGATGCCAAAAATCCTATTAATCTACTTTAAATTCATCATCTAGCACTTTAAGAGCCAATTGCTTCTTGTTCTATCCTTAGAAGAAATGGACAACAGCCAACCTCAGTTTTTCAACAGCAATCCTTCAAACACCTAAAGACTGTTTGTGAGAAAGCCTATGGGCTTCTCTCCTCTCAGATGAATAATAACCAGTACTTGTGAGGTTTTCTCAGGGGCCTCATTTGCTAGCCCTTTAATCATTCTCATTGCTCTCCACTGAAACTTCTCAAAGACCCCAAGTCCCTCATCAATTGTAGACCTTCGGATGGTATTCAGTAATCTCTCATTTTATGAGTCTAATAAGGGGGAGATGTTTGAGTTGACTTACCTCAATGATTCCTGAATACAAAATTCATGTAATGCCTTCCTGAATCAGACTAACCTTTTAACAACTATACTTTATCATCATCTTGGGTTCTACTTAGAAACCTTATATCCCTTTCAGGCTTTTTTCTTTCCGTTGCCATTTATGAGCAAAAACAGACATTTAGAGGACTTATGTCATTTCATAGTGATTTTATAGAACTTAAAATTATGATGGGAAATTTCATGTTGGGAAGTGGGTTTATAAACATCCACAAGGAATTTAACCCCCCCTCCCAAAAAAAGAAATGAATTCACATCTTAAACATCATGGAGGACATGATGGAAGAATTTTGGAGTTACTTGAACTTTTTTCAGTGTTTTAATTTCTGCCTCAGTCAGTGAGTGCTATTTATTTATGTTCCCCATATAGATGTATGAGGGAACAGGTACTCATTTAATGATTCTCCAAATGCTGAATTATCAGAGAAAATGAAGTATTCCCAAAATATTTTTAAAGGCAAGGAAAAAAAAAAGAATTGCAAGAACAGAGTGGGTAAGAGGTTTATTAGAGGGGGGAAAATAATTATTCAGAGGCTGAAAAATAGAGAAGGAAGGGGGAGGTAAGGGACAACTACATATTTGAAGAGGAAACAATAACTTTGGGTCTCTTCCTGTAGAAACAGAAAATGCATGAACTGAGGAGAAGCTGCTTGTCTTTCAAGAAATGATAAAATTGAGCCACAGAAGCTATTGGCTAAGTTATCATTTAGCAAGGGGCAGGAGAAAAGAATGGAATAGTACTGATTGGTATTATCCTACTCAGAGTTTTGACAAGTTTTGGAAACATGGTAGATACCTAAAAAAATGCTTGTTGACTGAATAATTCCTGAGACATATATTCAAGATACTCCTAAGTATCTTGTTAAAAGTCCTGAGACTTGTCAAACTGAAACAACTATATACAAAGTTTTGCTAAATAGATCTAGAAAATACACTAGACCAAATCTTGATGGAGAAATTAAAAAAAAATCAGTGTTCTTTGACATGTCTAGTCTAGCTCAGGATAAGGAGTCAGATAGGGAGGTCTCTGGATACTGGAAGAGAGAGTAAGGTCTGGAGCACACAGTTCATGGACCATTCCAGTGACTAGGGATAGCCATGAACAGAGGGAATTCCAGAACTATACTATAGCACCACCAGATCCATACATAGAAACTATGAGACTTGACAGATGAGAAAACTAATAGTTTTGATATCCACTATCTACTTCTGAGTCACATAACCAGAGTAGAATTTAAAGGGAATCTGTATATGGGGGGTAGCATTTCCACATTACAGCATAAGGAGGCCCTTTCTAACATCTGTCCTATAAAGGAATAATCAGGGATAGAATCCCAGAAAGGTAGGAATTCAAGAGCAAAGAGGACCCTACAAGTCTACCACTTAACCAAGAGAGCTTTCCAGTAGGATCATAAGGGTGGAGAATAGCAGCAGTCTACTCTTTTGTTGTTAATTGTTAAGTCTGTTCAATTGTGTCATTTAGGATTTTCTTGGCAGAGATATTGGAGTGGTTTGCCATTTCCTTCTCCAGCTCATTTTACAGATAAGAAAACTGAGCCAAATAGAGTCTGGATCTCACAGCTAGTGTTTGAAATCAAATATAAACTCAGGACTTCCTGAGTTTGCCACATTCTTTT
Organism: Macrotis lagotis; assembly: GCF_037893015.1. Taxonomy (NCBI): domain Eukaryota; kingdom Metazoa; phylum Chordata; class Mammalia; order Peramelemorphia; family Peramelidae; genus Macrotis; species Macrotis lagotis. The sequence continues at coordinate 104,386,238 of NC_133662.1, read as the reverse complement.
TACTGTGCTTCCAAGTTTCCTTATTTCTGCACAGAACCAAACCCATGTCAGGAACTTGCAGAACTTAGCATGGGGCAGCAGTCAGATTTTGCCCTGGATCAGACCTCTTTGAGAGCACTAAAGCTTATAAGTCCCTTGGATTCCCCCAAATTGTGAAATAATACAATACTCAATATTCCAGGAAAGAAGGAACAGGATCAAGTCAGACCTTCCCTCCAGAAGTGATGCAGAGCTTAACCCTAGTATCAAACTTGAAGAATGAGGGAAAAAAAAATCTCACTATAAAGACCTATAGAGGTGGTGAGGAAGCTCAAAACACAACCCAGAAGATGAGTATAGTCATCTAAAGTATTGCCTCATAGTAAAAACAGAGGTGAGTCAAAAATTAATCTAGAATTCTTGCCAGAGATAGAATAAAAAAATTTAAAATCTAAAAAACAGTTTTTATAATTTAATGAGAGTGTTCAAGGGAAAAATTGGAGAAAATATGAGAGCTCTGGAAGAGTGATTTAGAAAAGGGATTACCATATTTCCCCATGTATATGACACAACGTTTTTTTGAAAATGTTGGGATCTAAAAACTGGGAGCATCTTATACAGTGGTTGTAGATTTTTTTATGTGCATCTCCCACTTTTTTGAGCTTGTTGTCTTTGGGGTCATTGTTTCTCATTTGTAACCAGTATATTAGGTTACATTTTGCCATGTTTTGCCCATAAATGGCTCAGAAAAGATTTTCATACAGTGCTGAATTCAAGTTCAAAGTGATCCAGTTTGCAAAAGTCAATGGAAATCATGAAGCTGAATATAAGTTTGTCCTCTTCCAACTGAGAAAACAATCCAAGACTAGCTATGGGAAGAAGAAACCATACTAAAAATGCCTGGCAGAAGAAGTTCATGAGAGGTAAGTCAAGAAAATGGCCTAGGTTAGGGAGGGAATTGAATAGATAGATTGAAGAGCAAAGGGTCATTGGAATTCCTGTATCCACAAAGACAGTTCAACATAAGGCCAGCAAAATTGCCGATGAAAAAGAAGTGACTAATTTCCAAGGACACAATTTGTGCTTCAGCTTTATGAAATGGAATGGACTAAGCATGCATCCATGCACCAGACTTACCCAAGGAGTGCTTGTGGTCAAACACAGATCAGAACACAGGCAGGAGAGCCTCTCCCAAGACAGTGATTCATCATCAAACACAGATGAGAACAAGCTAATGGATGGGACTTTTGTCAGTAATGAGAAGTTGTAGGGATTTTATGATGAATAAAACTTGAGTTCAAATAACTTTAAGTAATACATTTTTTTCAAATTTTGAACCCCCAAATTAAGGTGTGTTTTATACATGGGGAACTATGGTAATCTTGGTACAAGAAGTGCAAGGCTCAAGTCAACTCCTGGCAAATTAAAATGGACCAAATAGAAGCTGAAGACTCCATGAGGTAACAAGAAATTTTAAAATAAAAATGAAAAATTGAAAAAAAGTAAGAAAAATGATCTGGAAAACATAATATAAGGAAAAAAAAATTAACCATTATTCAACTACTTGAATACAGGACCAAGAAAAGACTTCATATTTCCAGAAATTTTAAAAGAAAATTGCCTGGAATTTTCAGAACCAGAGTGTAAAATAGAACTTTCTAAAAGAATTCTAAATTGAAAAAATCCAAATTTCAGAGTTTTTAGATCTGTTTATGTATTCATCTCTGGAAACCATTCACATACACACATATTTATATGGGAAATAAAAGATTTGACCTAAAGACTCTGAATTTTGAAGTTTTCATTTTTGAGTTTCTTTCAATAAATGACCAGTGTAACTCTACCTACATACACGTATGTGAATATGCATACACATATACATACATACATGCATATATAAATATATGGTATTTGAATTCTTTCTGCCTTTCAGAAAGAATCCCAGGATCAAGAAGTCACAGTAAAATCCACACACTATTTAGCAGTCACTATTATAAAGGAGCACAAAACTTGTAATCCAATATTACAGAAGGCAAAGAGTAAGGGTTCCAGGCAAGAATAACTTATGCATCAAAACTGAGCAAAATGCAAGTGGGGAGGCCAAGGGAAATTTAATTGAAATAGATGACTTTGAAACATTCCTTATGCAAAGGCCAAAGTTGAAAAGAAACATTGAAGTTCTAACACAGAAGTGAAGAGAAACATAAAAAGGTGAACCTGGATGAAAAATGGTAAAGAACTAAAACAAAGATAAACTACTTACATTCTAATATGAGGCAGTTATACATGTTTCCTCTCTGAGTCAGCCATCATATGAGTCACAGAGAGAGAGTTCAATTAGGCAAGATTTGGGAGTGCTTCTAATTTGTACTGATGATCTTAAGAAATGAATGGTAAGAAAGGTGAAGAAGAGGGCAGCTAGGTGGGGCAGTGCATAGAGCACTGACCTTGGAGTCAGGAGGACCTGAGTTCAAATATAGCCTCAGATAACTTAATAATTTTCTAGTTGTGTGACCTTGGGCAAGTCACTCAATCCCATTGCCACAAAAAAAATAATAAAAAAAAGAAAGCTGAAGAATTTACTTGGTTGGGGGAGGGACAGGAAAAGAAAAGGACAGTAAAGGAAAATTATTTCACTTAATCAAGATGTATAAGTACACATCTGTAAAAGGAAGAAGAGGATGCAGTTAACTGTTGCTTGAATCTCACTCCTATCTGGACTGGTTAAAAGAAGGAAAGATACACATATACAGATAGCATGGTACGAAACTATGTTTCACTCAGCCAGGAAAAGAAGGAAAAGAAAAGAAGTAGGGAGGATGAAACTAAAGGAGACATTAGCCTTAGCAAAACAAAGACTAAGGATCTACAAAAATTTTTTAAATCTTTTTGCAAGGTAGTGAAATATTGAAATTTTAGGGGGTGCCCATAAATTTGAGGATTAGATGAACAAGTTAATGGTATATAAATATGATGGAATAATGATTGTGTTTACTTTTATAAGTGTAATGATCAGTCACAGTTCCTGGCACCTTTTGATGGAAAGAAGAAGGGTCCAATAAGCAGAATGAGACTTTATTTTTTGGATATGGACAATCTGGAAATTTTTATGATTGAGTATAAAGAGGTTTTTCTCCATCAGTTTCTTATGATTAAATGAAAGGTGTCAAACTCTCTCATGACTCTAGGTTCAATCAGATTTATTTTTTATTAAAGATATTATTTGAGTTTTACATTCCCCCCCCCAATCTTGCTTCCCTCCCCATTCCCCCCCCCAGAAAGCACTCTGTCAGTCTTTACTTTGTTTCCATGTTGTACCTTGTTCCAAATTGGGTGTGATGAGAGAGAAATCATATCCTTAAAGAGAAGAGGAGTCTAAGAGGTAACAAGATCAGACAATAAGATATCTATTTTTTTTTCTAAATTAAAGGGAATGGTCCTTGCACTTTGTTCATACTCCACAGCTCCTTATCTGGATACAGATGGTACTCTTCTTTGCAGACAGCCCAAAATTGTTCTTGATTGTTGCACTGATGGAATGAGCAAGTCCTTCAAGGTTGAACATAACTCCCATGTTGCTGTTAGGGTGTACAGTGTTTTTCTGGTTCTGCTCATCTCACTTAGCATCAGTTCATGCAAATCCCTTCAGGTTTCCCTGCAATCCTGTCCCTCCTGGTTTCTAACAGAACAATAGTGTTCCATGACATACATATACCACAGTTTGCTAAGCCATTCCCCAATTGAAGGACATTTACTGGATTTCCAATTCTTTGCCACCACAAATAGGGCTGCTATAAATATTTTTGTACTAGTAATGTTTTTACCCTTTTTCCTCCTCTCTTCAGGGTATAGACCCAGTAGTGGTATTGCTGGGTCAAAGGGTATGCACATTTTTATTGCCCTTTGGGCATAGTTCCAAATAGCTCTCCAGAAGGGTTGGATGAGTTCACAGCTCCACCAACAGTGTAATAGTGTCTCAGATTTCCCACATCCCTTCCAACAATGATCATTATCCTTCCTGGTCATACTGGCCAATCTGAGAGGTGTGAGGTGGTACCTCAGTGAAGCTTTAATTTGCATTTCTCTAATAATGATTTAGAGCATTTTTTCACATGGCTATGGATTACTTTGATCTCCTCATCTGTAAATTGCCTTTGCATATCCTTTGACCATTTATCAATTGGGGAATGGCTTTTTGTTTTAAAAATATGACTCAGTTCTCTGTATATTTTAGAAATGATTCCTTTTTCAGAATCATTAGCTGTAAAGATTGTTTCCCAATTTACTACATTTCTTTTGATCTTGGTTACATTGGTTTTATCTGTGCAAAAGCTTTTTAATTTAATGTAATCGAAATCATCTAATTAGTTTTTGGTGCTGTTCTCCAACTCTTCCTTAGTCATAAACTGTTACCCTTTCCATAGATCTGACAGGTAGACTAGTCCTTGATCTTCTAATTTGCTTATAGTATTGTTTTTTATGTCTATGTCCTGTAACCATTTGGATCTTATCTTGGTAAAGGGTGTGAGGTGTTGGTCTAATCTAAGTTTCTTCCATACTAACTTCCAATTATCCCAGGAGTTTTTATCAAAGAGGGAGTTTTTATCCCAGGGGCTGGACTCTGGGTTTATCAAACAGCAGATTACTATAATCCTCTCCTGCTTTTGCACCTAGTCTATTCCACTGGTCCACCACTCTATTTCTTAGCCAATACTAAACAGTTTTGATGACTGATGCTTTATAATATAATTTTAGATTGGGTAGTGCTAAGCCACCTTCGTTTGCATTTTTTTCATTAAGCTCCTGGCAATTCTTGACTTTTTATTTCTCCATATGAATTTACTTACAATTTTTTCTAACTCATTAAAGTAATTTTTTGGAATTTTGATTGGTAGGGCACTAAACAGATAGTTTAGTTTTGGTAGAATTGTCATTTTTATTATATTAGCTCTACATATCCATGAGCAGTTGATATTTGCCCAGTTATTTAAATCTAATTTAATTTGTGTGAGAAGTGTTTTATAATTGTTTTCAAAAAGATTCTGAGTCTGTCTTGGCAAATAGACTCCCAAATATTTTATATTGTCTGAGGTTACTTTGAATGGGATTTCTCTTTCTAGCTCTTCCTGCTGTTTCTTGCTAGACATATATAGAAACATTGAGGATTTATGAGGGTTTATTTTATAACCTACAACTTTGCTAAAATTGCTAATTGTTTACAGTAGTTTTTTAGATAATTTCTTGGGATTCTCTAGGTAGACCATCATGTCATCTGCAAAGAGTGAGTTTTGTCTCTTCCTTCCCAATTCTAATTCCTTTAATTTCTTTTTCTTCTCTAATTGCTGATGCTAACATTTCTAATACAATATTGAATAGTAATGGTGATAATGAGCACCCTTGTTTCACCCCTGATCTTATTGGGAATGCCTCTAGCCTCTCCCCATTGAGTATAATGCTTGTTGATGGTTTCAGATAGATACTGCTAATTATTTTAAGGAACAGTCCATTTATTCCTACACTCTCTAGTGTTTTTAGGGAAATGTCAATAAAATAAATAAAAATACAATATTACATAGTTAATGTTCATTGTGGTTTTCTATGTCAATATACTGGATTTGATACCACTGGTGTAGATAGTCAATAAAACAGTAAATCATCCCTTATTTGAAGCCTTTGATGATTTCTGAGATATAAATGCTTACACTCAATATTTAATTGGCTCAGGCCTGATCTGGCTCCAGCACAGTCCTGTCTAAAAGTGCCTCATTTTATTGCAATATCAAACTTAAACCATGATGTCCAGAGTTGGAACATAAAACATGAGGAATAGACATAATTAGAAGAAAAAATTATGGCCCAGTTTTGTTCACACCACAAAGGCAGAATTTGAAACTCGGTGTGTTGTAGCTATGGGCTATGTTTATTGTCATGAACCAAAAGTTATTTGTTTAGTAACTTAAGTTACTTTGCAAGTTTCCTTTAGGAATTTAACATATTTCAAGAATTAAATGCATGAAATAAGATGTGATAACTGTGAGAATTTGAGACATGCATGAAAAGGAGAATGGTAAGATAGAATTTGAATCAACAAACCTTGAAAAGAAGACTTTAATAGAAAGTGGAATGAATAAAATGAAACAGAATATTTAGTTAATAAGAAATTGATATTTCAAGTAAATATACTGATTCCTGTTGGTACTCTGACTATTTTGTGTTTCACTCACAGCTTTCTGGTGCTTTTCAGCTTGTCTTACTGCTTCACTCTGTTGGGAAGCTTCAGAAATCTTATTTTGGTTACATTGCAGCTAATGACCAAGGGGATGAGTGAGCTGTCACATTGTAGACATCGTTTTTTTTTTTTCCTGTGGAGTTGAGAAAGTGAAATGTAGCCTGTGAGAGAAACACCATTTATTTAAATGCAGATATTTTGAATTATTAACCTAGAAATGTCAAGAATGAATATTTAAGAGAGAGAGACATATCAGTGTCTATGCACGATGGACATATGTTATAGCCTTTGTTCTTAATTTAGGACATCTAGAAGGTGCCAACTATACCCTACAGATCACAAATCTCTTTACTTACTTGGATACCAAATTTAAAGATGATCAGTGATGGGACTTGCTGACAGTCAGCCATCCCACTTCCTGCCTCTGTGTCTTAACAAAGTCCTCCCCTCCCCTCCCCCTGTAAATCCTTTCCCTTCCCAATCAATCTTCTTTGAATCTCTAGTTTTATTTAAGGCTCAGTTCAAATGTCATCCCTTAAACTAGATTATTCCTGTTTCCCCACAATTATTACTAACTCAAATTATTTTGCATTTATATTATGCAGATATTTTATATTTATCTCTTTGTATATTTCCCCAAGCCCATATAGAATACAAACTTCTTGAGAGTGGGGATTATTTTTGTTTCTGTCTCTTTATATACAGTGCCCATTGTAATTCATAATGGGCAGCTAGGCAGAGCAGTGGATAGAGCATTTGAAGTCAGGAGGATGGGACTTTGAATCCAACCTTGGACACTTGATTCTTGCTAGCTGTGTGACCTTGGGCAAGTCATTGAACACTGACGGCCTCATGTTCAGGGCTGTCTCCAGTTGTACTCATTTATATTTGGCCTCTGGACCCAGATGTCTCTGGAGGAGATTGTGAGCCTGGTGACTTAGCACAATACCCCTTCACTCAAATCTAATTCACATGCTTGTCATGGTATCACCTCCCTGATGTCATGGTCTTCTTTGAAAATGAAGGAAAAACAAAAAAAAATCCTGGGACATTAATGCATGCTTAAAATAGGCTTGTTGATTTGAGTTGAACTGAAGGAAGTTTTCCTCTTTCCCTTTCCCCCATCCCAGAAGATGATGTGACCATCATCGGTGGGGAGAACAACTCTAGAGAGAGGAGGAAGAATTTAAAGCCTTTACCACTTTTGGTTCTTTGTCAAGGCTCCAGAACAATAAGGATCACTTGAGATTTGTGTTGGCAGATTCCTGTGAGCTCAGATCAGACTGCGGGTTGGTTCCAGAGAGGTTACTGTGCAGTTGTCACCTGGGAAGAAACCTCTGTCTTTTAGACCGAGTGTCTCTTGAAATCTCTTTGATTTAAATTGTAAAGGGCTCCCAGCAGGTTGCGTGGGGACTGTCCAAATTACCCGGATATAACAATAACCTAGTTTTCTCTCAGATATCTTTGCTTTCAAGGTGGCTGCAAACTTTATTTGGAGAGTTCTGACTTAATCCTGCAGCTTTCGCCTTCTCTGAATGCAGAGGGTTTGCTCTCTTAGACTGGGTGCTTTAGACTACAGCTTAATGCTGCATTCAGTTGATTTTCTTTTTATTTGCTCCCATGAATCCCTCATGAGGTAAGTTGAAATCACAAAAAATAAATAACTTAGGTTCCCTTCCTGGAAATAGAGGGTGGCTTTTAATCCTGTAATGCATTCTTCAGTCATTATAAAAGCTTAGCAAAGAGAGCAGTCTTCAAAACAGAAAGCCTTGTAATGATTCTGAACTGTGCATTGAAGGCAGGGTTAGCCTAAGAGCATCATAAAAGCAAGAGGAGGGGAGCTCATAAATATGTGGGGAGTGATTTATTACAAAATAAATTATGTATTGACACGAAAGATTACACCATAATTTTTTGTTCGAGACATGGGGAGAGTAAATTGGTTTCTATCTAAAAGGTCACATGGAAGGCTGGCTTTGTGTTTCTGCCATGACATTTGCCTTATTGTCATGCAGGTACACTTCCTCACCTTCATGCAATAAATGTCTCCTTTCACTGTGTTTACAGAAAACCCAGGAACTTTGTAGGCCAAATGGCTCCCTGAATGGGAGTCCTGCAAAGCACCAATTCAAGGCAGAATTCTGCTTGGGGAGTACAGCCATGAGATAGTTTTCAATAATAGTCCCCCCAAAGGAAAAATGGTGGTAGACTTTTATAACTGACAATCATAGCAATTTAAAGTGGCTAGGCTGTTTAATTTCAACCTTTTTAGCAAGCTTTCCACTGTTTGGCATACACTGGTTCCTGGACAAGCTGTTTAATAGGGTGCACCTGAGCTATTCCTTTCCTAAAGAGTTCCCTCCATCCTTTCTACATGAAAACAGTTCTGTGTTTGGATCCAAGCTATTTAACATTTGCAAGGAGGGGGGGAATGAACCACCTTTGAGAGAATAGCCCAATTCACAAGCTGTTGTTTGATTTAATTTCATCAATTCACACCGTATTGCACCTGATTCAGAATCAGAATCCCATTGCCTCAGTGGGAAGTATAAGGTGGAGTGGAGGGGAGAAATGTTTTAACCATTGTTGAGTGCTTTCCATGCACGATTTGGCAGATAAAGGTTATCAGAAAAGTCAATACATGTGAGCTTAGAAAATGAAATGCTATACCTCCCCTCCCTTGGCTAGTACCTTGTGGAGAAGGGGAGTTTCACTGGAAGCTGACCTGAAAATTTATATTTTTGCTCTATAGAATTATACATAATTCCTGTCAGAAATGCCCATTGTATTACTGGGGAAAGGGAGATGTGTTACTTCTGAACTCTCCTCCTTCAGAATCCGATTGTTTCTCCAACCACTTTGTACATGTTTTTATGGATTAAAGTTATTTGTAACCATGCCATCTCTTCTCCTAACTTATAACTACATGAGGACAGAAAGCAAAGCTTTGGAATTGTATGCTGGAATCAAAGGCAAATGGGATCCCAGAAGTAACTAAAGATAATTTAAAAAATTTAAAATTTAAAAATTTAAAATAAAAAAAATGCAGTTGAGGCAGAGAACTGGAATAGGGAGAAAGACTGGAATCTGGGTAGCTAAGGTAGCTCCAAATGAAAAATTCTTTAAATAGCTTTTCCCTCACAAGAATGATTATATCTTTCTGTTTTATATATCTTTTTTATTTAACATAGGAATTTTTTGGCTTGTTTTTAGAAGAGTGGGGTTTTTAAGGATCCTGATGTGAACCTGTGGTTTTATCACAGGAAACTAGGAATTACTAGTGTGAAAAATCTCCTTTAATTATGTGATTAGACAACAGTTAAGGGAGTACTGAGTTATTATATATCTTATATGGGGTTTCATAGTTAGTATATATATATACATACATATATATATATGTATATATATACATATATATACATATATATATATATATATATATATTTGGAATGGTTTGGTGGTAGGTGGAGGAGGTGGATAGGTAGGTGGAGGCTAGCCCTAAGTTCAAGACATGCCTATTATATATATATATATATATATATATATATATATATATATATATATATATGTATATATATTATGTCCACTTGAAAGGTAGAATTGGTGGCAAAAGTTTGGGAAAGGATAGATTTGCGTCCTTCCTGCTACAAGGTAGGACAGACTGACATGCTTCCAAACTTTTAGGGGGAAATCAGAACCGAAAGAGAATAGAATTTGTCAGGGAAAGGAGATGGCCTAGGTTAAACAATCCTAGTACCAAAGACCAGAATGCCAGTAGCAGAACTAGGACTGTAATGAAGGTTGGCTGGCTTAGTTTTTGTCCCCAAAATGGAGGCACCAGAAGGAATTCACTTATGGGAGAAAGACACCAGTGTTTTGGAAGGATATTTCAGTAAAAATAAAGTTATAGGGACAGATGTATGTTCCAGAATGAGGAAGTCCAAGGTATAAGGAAAATGCCAGAGTGATAACGCAGTTGAGGCAGGCATGAAGCAATGTTTGGAAAGTCAGAATTAGAGCCAGGAGAAGAAAGAAGGGTGATCCACTTGCAGACTGATCCTTAGTCATCTGCTGTTCCTACAGGAATACAATTGTTCTGTATGTTCAGAGGAAACAAAGCAAACTAGGAAGCTTTACTATTTAGAATAAGACAACTCCTATGGATACTCCAACAAAAAATAATCTAGGTAAAAAATTCCCTTTGTTGTAAAACTGTAACTAGTACTTTTTTTTTTTTTTTGCAAGGGAAATGGGGTTCAGTGGCTTGCCCAAGGCCACACAGCTAGGTAATTATTAAGTGTCTGAGGTCACATTTGAACTCAGGTACTTAATCCTGACTCCAGGGCCACTGCTCTATCCACTGTGCCACCTAGCTGCCCCTACTCTGCCCCACTTCTAAAATACCCTATACCTAAGCAGCCGTCTCACTGACCATCGCCCACATGCAGAAGCAGACTCTGTGGACTTCACTATGTTTCCAGTTCTTTGCTGCACTGCTGCTATCATTTTTCAACACTTGATCATTACTGAAAACCTCTGGTGTAGGCAAAGAAAACCAGCAGGATTCCAATTCCCTCACTGGGTTTCCAAGCAGGCCCAGATCGGTCTTCCCTCCTACTCTGCTCTGCCACTCAGCTCAGCAACCCTCCCTGACTCAGTGCAGTTAATATGGACCAGATTGACAAGCAAACTGCTCTGGAACTGCAGTGCAAGCTTCCCCAGGCAACTCTTCCCACGGATCTTAACGGTGCTCTACAGGGATAACCTCATGGGAGTCAGTGAGTCATCCCACTTCAAACAGCTCATTCATTTCATTCCCTCAGTGAAAGCTTCTGCCTCTAGCATCAATCACTATGATCGCTTCTGGTGACATGTGGACATCAACACTGGACTCCCAAAATTCAGTTTAGCTTAGGCTGTCCGTTCAGAATATTAACTTTTCACACTAATCTTCCACAGAGCTTTAGTGAGTGAGTTGGAATTGAAAGGATGCAGATCTTTTTTTATTTTAAATCAACCACTTGGGATAAACATCATTAGGTGTAGAAAACTTACAGATTTTCTTTTTTAAGGTTTGAAGATTTAAAACCTCCGTATACATTTTCTTTTTTTTTCTCCCCCCCTTTTTTTTTGTCTTTTAAGAAGGTTTCAATATTCACCTAAAAATACAATGTGGTAACTTCCCTCAGGCTCTGGTTGACCTTGGATAATTTATGTGATTGATCAATTTTCTTTTCCACCTCTTATTCTTGGTTTATGAAAGCCTCAGGAAGGAACTATAAGAGGTCAGGTTAGCCAGTCAATCTAGAATAATTACATGTTGGATAGTATAAGGGAGGGATAGAAAGGAATGAGGAAGGAGAAAACTCCAGAATTTTGAAAAGGACAATGCATAATTACCCTCAGCTGAGGAGCCTCAGTAACAGAGACATGGACAGTACATGAAAACTGTGTGCACTTTTTCATTCTATCATTTACAAATAAACTTCTGACACTTTTAGTTATCTCATGGATTATAAAGTTCCCTTTTTTTTCTTTTTGGACTTGATCCATTATGTAATGGTAAAAGGAATTGGTGATAAGGATTCTCAGTCTGCCAATGCAGATCTCCACTTTCTCATTGTTTAATAATAAGACTTACAGAGCAATCTGGGGCTCTGAGAGATTTAAGTCTTGCTTCTATAGTAGGCTTTCTGAAGACCAAGACAGCCTTTTCTAAGCTACATTGCTCTTCTAGGTTTTACCTTTTAAAAAAACTAAGTTCATTTAAGACCAAGGTCTTAACGTTAATGAAAAAGTATGTTTTCTTTCTTTACATTACTTGCAATTTATGTTTCAATGCTTGTTGATTTTTTTTAAAGGTCTACTGATGAGCCTGAAGTATTTAGGTTGTTGTTTAGGGAAATATTTATTGAAAGCAATGGCACATTATAAGCTAATTAACCAACTGATTACCAACCAATATTTATTGAACTCTTATCGTATAAAATGTATTGTTAGATTTTGGAGGAGGCAAAGAATTACCTGCAGGTTAGGGACTATTTGGAATTTGTTTTTGCATATCCTGTACCTAACAAAGTTTACCTGGTATGAAGTAGGCACTTAAGTAAGATTTTGTTAAATTATACCATAACAAGATAGTCTAAGCTAAGTGACAAATAAATAAGGACATAGAAAGTATAGAATGAAAAGAATTATAAATTTAATATTTATATTATAAATATCTATCATCAAAAAAATGAGGATTTCAATGTCATCCCTAAATAAACTTTGTGCTTCCTTTATACAATCAGTGCATACTTTCTAAAAGACAACAAAGTTTAAGTTAATGTATATGCAAAATATCAGAGATATTTACATCATATTTACAATATAATGCAGTGATAGTGAAGATGTTAGTCTACTGGAGTGGAAATTCTATATAGGAGAATTGTAAGAGATGAGCATGGAACTGGAGGTTGGACCCATATCATGTGACCTACAACTGGAAGGAACCTTAGGATGTCATGTAGTTCAACCTCATTTTCAGGGCATACAGAGGTCAAACAATTTGCTGACAAACATAGTGTCAGAGTTGGGATAGTAGAAGACCTTGAATAATTAAAAGTAACCTTTAAAGAGTCATCAGTTTTTTGATTAGGGAATTTGGATAATTCAAATCAGATCAATAAGCATTTATTAAATGCCTGCTATGTATCAGACACAGTGATTAGCACTGGAGATGCAAAGAAAGGCAAAAACAGACTGCTCTTGATGCAGGGGAAAGATAAAAAGAATTGTGAATGTAGTACTTGGGTGGAGATCTTTTGGGGTTGATGTTTGGGAAGATGAAGAGAATTTGAATGTAATAGAAAGAATTTGGGTGGAGATGTAAATTGACTCTTGAGATATAAATTGACTTGAAGTAGAGAATTATGATTGTAACAGAAATAATTGTAATCTTGGGTGGAACCCTCCCCATTCTTAAAGTATCATTGTTTAATGTAAAATTTATATCCTGATTTCCTTGGGCTTTACCCTCTACCTAATCCCAGGGGTAGGGGAAGGGAGTTCACTTTTTGCCCTCAAGATGAGAAGCAAGACATAAAAACCTGAGCTGGGCTCCAGTTCAGGGCAGACAGTCTTCTCTGACAATGACCCAGCCAAGGCTGCTTGGCTATTCCTTTCTCTCTTTCTCTCTCTCTATCCCTTCCTATGTCTTGTAACCTTTTAAATAAATTTATGTTTTATTTCCATCCATGCTTTCCCCTGCATCACTCTGAAAGAATTCAGTTTAATAAGAGAGAAGTGTATGATTTTTCTGGGGTTCAGTTTGTCATCTATAAAGTGAGGAGACTTGTACAAGGTCTGTAGAGGTTTCTTTCAGCTCTTAAATCTTCAAGTCTATGAAAATGGCATTTAAGTAGAATAATATGATAGCTATGTGCAGAGACCTGGAGAGGGGGCCTGGCAACAGGGAGACTAGTAAGAAAGCTGTTGTAATAACTAAATAGAGAGCATTGATTCACTACTTATAATATTGTAGTATATAATAGGGTAGAGTAAATAGACAATTGAGAAAGAAAAAAAGAGATAAATTCTTTTAAAAAAATTTTTGTTTTTGCAAGGCAATGGGGTTAAGTGACTTGTCCAAGGTCACACAGCTAAGTAATCAGAAACTGTCTGAAGTCAGTATGAGATGGTCATCAGTACTCTATGATAATATCTCTACCTAATAAATTGGATTTGGTATAGGTGGAAATAACTTGAATCGCAACTATCAATGTACTTTTTTATTTATGAGTATTGAAAATCTTATAGACATTGATATCTATATCCATGAGAAGTGACCAAGAAGGGACAATGATTCTGCCCTGTGTGATAGAAAGGGTCTTTGTAATGAGTAACTGAAAACAATGAAAGAAACTTTCACAACTAGGTTTCTTTGTATTATGTACTCCCTTTCAGTCCACTGAAGACTTCATTCTCAGAATAATGCTTTTTATTTTTTTAAGACCCTTTCTCAGAATGTTTTTTAAATGCGTAAAATGCACAAGATTGCAAAGGAAATCAATTATATTGAAATAGCTATCACAATACTGAAAACCAACAAATCCATAGACCTGATGTTAAAAACCCTTGCAGTAAAGTGTGTCTTTGAAATGAACTTTACCAAAAAAATAGAAAGCTGAGGGCAGGTTAACAAAGACAACTAAATATTTCTTCCTTAAACATGTCCCTATTATTGTTTCTGCCATCTTTTTATTTTGTATACCTTCTCAAATTGCCACCACACTTGTTCAGGCCCAGTATTTTTGGCTGAGACAGTATCTTACTGCTCTTTTCAAAGTGAATTCACTATCTTTCATACTTGGAATGGACTCTTTCCATGTCTCCAATTGTTGAAATTATTCTTTTTCCTCAAGGCAACATCAGATACCACCTCTTCCACAATTAATAATAACTGACATTTCTATAACACCTAAAAGTTTGCAAAATGTTTTATGTTTATTATTTCATATGAGTCTCACAATAGGTGCATGAAGTAGGACCTTACAGGTATAATGAATCTCATTTTGTGCCTATCTTTTTATGACTTCTCCAAAACTGATGATTTTCATCTTTTGACTTTTTTTTTTTTGGAACAATTGAGATGAAACTTCATGGCTGCTTTTATTTGCATTTCTCTTATTGGTAATTCAGAACATTCTTTCATTTGGCTTTTAAGTTTTCAACTTTTCTTTTCAGAACTGTTGGCTTATATTTAAAGGAACAATTTCAGTAGAATTGGGGAGGCAAAACTCATCTTGAAGAAGTTTAAGAGAAGTTCAGGTTGGAAAAGAAGTAGTTGGTTGCTGGCACATACTATTTAATCTAGATATTTAGGAATGAACTAGAGAGAAAAGTAATATTGTTGCTTGAAGGGATAAGAAGGGGCAAGTGAAAGCTCCCCCCGCCAAGTTTGGGAGAGTGTTAATTTGGGTAAGAGAAGGAGAAGAAATGGGATAGTGAGGATTTGAGGAATTTATGAAGAGTATCTTGAAGCAAAATATATATATATATATATATTATCTTGACCCTTTGATACTAGAAAATGATTTTTAGAAAAGTGTTTGTTTCTATGGGTGACTTGTAAAATGGTTGTAGCTTCAAGCTAGTTATGCCATACTTTGAGAGACTGGAAAGGGAAGGTAGCTCTTGGTTATCCAGGTACTGTGTTAATCTCTTTAAAAATATTAACTCATTTGGTCCTTATGACAACCTTGCCTAGGATCATAGAACTAGAAAGTTTTGGGAGCCAAATTTGAATTCTGGTTTTCCTGACAGGAGTCCTAACACTCTATCCACTGAATTACTTATTAGGAAAATAAGGTTATGATTCTAACCAACCAGATTGTTTCAAAATGTTAAAAATCACAGAGTGACTAAAAATCATTCCATTCCATCTTTTGGATTCATTTGAAAGGAAGGATAGGTCTAACAGATCTTTTTAGGATGGAAATTAGAAGTCTACTGGTTATTTGAGTGAAATTGGTTTTTACTTCTCCTATGAATTTTTGCTTTGAGATGCAAGCATCTCTTAAATGTGAGTCATAAGAAGCAATAATGAAACAAAATCTCCCTGCCCCCATGATTTTATTAGGGGCTAATGATGAAAACAGTTTGTGGCAGATGCAGCAGTATCTTCTTAGATAAATGTGACTGACGGCAAATGAGACCATGCTTTAGTCAAGAGAACATGATGTTAAGGAGATACCTTTTAAAAAAGTAATTTTACTCTATTGATTTTTGTGTAGGATTCTTTGTTCAACAATCTGCCTTTCTGCAAAGGAAGGCTAAGTGGTTTAGAGGAAAGATCTTCGGTTGAGGTTCCAAAGACCTGGATTCAAATCATAGGTTCATAAAGTGAGAACAGGAAGGAAATTTGGAGATCATATAATCCAACTTTCTTATTTTCTAGATTAAAAAAAAAACTGGTTTAGGGAAGTTGAATGATTTGCCAAAGATTGTATAGGTCAAAGCAGAAACAGGATTTGAATCTGAGTCATCTGACTTCAGAACCACTATACCTAACTGTATCTATTCCCTTTGGAGCCTTGTACAAGTTCTTTGATAATTCTAAACCTCAGTTTCCTCAACAGTAAATGGAGGAAGGAAATAATAAATATAAATAAAATATAAATAAACATTAAGCACCTACTACATGGCAGCTATTGTGCTGAGTATTACACAAATATTATCTTATATTGCAGTTGAGGATACTGAGATATATAGAGAAGTTAAATCACTTCCTCAGGGATACCAAGCTAATATGGGTTTGAAATCTAATTTGAATTTGGGTCTTCCTGATTCTAGTGCTCTATCCACTGTGCCACCTTAGGCACAGTGTGTCTCTTAGGAGATAATACCCATGCTTCCTGCCTCTTGGAGCTATTGTGAAGCAAGGTAATTTCTTCATAAATTTCAAGGCTCTAATTCAATGTAAGCTGATGATTTCTAGTGATTAATTTAATTTTGGCCTTCCAGGTCCTAGCAGAATAATTCTAATTCCTCTTTCACACTAACACAATGTATTTGAAAGGCCTTCAGATTAATCAACATAATCATATCTTAGGCAATTAGGCAGTGCAATGGATAGAGTGTCAAGCCTGGAGTCAGGAAGACCTGAGTTCAAATTCAGCAGTCACATATGAAGTATGTGACCCTGGACAAGTCACTTAAACCTTATTTGCCTCAGTTTCCTCATCAGCTAAAGCTATCTGTAGATATACTTGAAGAAGAACCATAAAAGATGATAAGATATTAGAAACAGCTACATCCTTGAGATTGCATTTCTATCAAATTATTGGGTATTACTTATTAGCAATCATTCAATCAACAAGTACTTTCTGCTGGGCACTTTTCTAGATGCTAGAAAGAGCAAAGGCAAGTGAAAAAAGTGTACACTCGTACATGTTAGAATTGGAACTTAGAGTCAATAATATTTAACTTTATTTTAATTTGATCAGATCTATAGTATTTTGTTCAGTTATTACAACTAAATGAGACATTGATAAACTGGAACATACCTAGGATAAAGAGTGGATGGTGAGTGAGCTTGAAATTATGCAATATGATGGATATGGAGTATTTAACTCACAAAAGAGAATACTTGAGGAAGGATATAACTTTCTTTGGCCATTTGAAGGTCTCATTCTGCTTTACAGCAAAAGGCATAACTGGGATCAAATTGTAGCCAGGGAGTAGTGAATTGCACATCACTTCATATCTTTAAGGTTAAACTGAATGACCAGTTGTAGTGGTTGCTGTATTTGCAGTTCATACACTGGATATGTGCTGAACCAGCAATTTCTAAAGTCCTTTCTTTCACTAAATCTATAAGACTGTGATTCTAGTTCAGCCTTCTTATTATATAAACAAAAACACCCCCAAGATACAGAGAGGTTCTATCTAGGCTAAGGTCAAACCACAACCTAGCAACAAAATAGGATTGGTGTCCAAGTCTCTTGCTTGATTCCCAGTCTAGGTTCTTTATTCTTCATAATGAATACAATATAATTTTACATAATGTATATAATCTAATTAAAGACCCAGAGAACTTGAAGTCACTGTCCTGGTCAGCTAGATGACTCAGCAGATAGAGCGCTGAACCTAGATTAGGAAGTCTTGAGTTTAAATCTGACCTTGGATCCTTACTAGCTGCCTTACTCTAAACAAGTCATTTAATCAGTCTGTTTCTGTTTCCTCAATCTAAAATAAAGATAATATTTATACCTTTCTGTAATGAGATAATACATGTATTATATGTATAGTCCTGGCAGAGTTTGTGGCAGATAGTAGTCATTATACAAACACTTGTTCCTTCCTTCTTCCCCCTTTTACTGAATTCTCTAATTTTCATAAGGCCTACATGGAACCCCCATCCTTCTCCCTTTCTTTCTCTGCTCAGTCACTTAGAGGGCAATTTAAATTGTTCTCCTCCTGCTCTTCCCCGCCTCCCTTCTCCCCACCACCCAAATTGTATGTGCATATGATATATAGGACAGAGGAGTAGGTACCAAGATCTGCTGCCTCTTCAGATGCTGCCTGGTGACTCAGCATCATTTGGATTTTCCTAAACTACTTTGGAGAGGTCATTGTTTTTAATAGTTACCATCCATTTGAGGGAACATTTTTGCATTATACCCCACTACTTTAACCTCTTTGTGAAGTATTCCTAATGGTTCCATGACTCTGGAAATAACTCAGTCCATTGACTACAGACTATAATCTAATGAGGAGCCTCCTTTGATACTGGAAGTCTCTTAGTTGTAGGCCCTTTTTCCTCTTACTTTGTCACTGCTTTTTTCCTGTTTTTGCTTTGTCTTCTAAAAATTCTTCTCCACAACCTATAAAAAAATAACAAGAAGTAAAAAAAAATAGTATAACCATTTAACAGAAGCTTCAAGAAGAATGTTTTGGTAAAAATGTTCTTGAGGTAGGCAATTATACTTTTTCTGTCACTCCCCAATTGCCCTCCCTCTTTGAAGGGGAAGGCTAGATATTTCAGTGCTTTGTCTAGAATACTTAGTACATCTAGAGCCCACATACCTAGATTAAATACTACCATCAAAGGATATTAGAAATTCACTTGGAGATGGGTAAGAAATGGGTATGAGTAGAAGACTACCGAGTAGAAAAGTAGGGATTTGCTTTAACTTCTGGTTGAGTGTGATGCAGGTTGGGGGTGGTGAGGATATGGAGCTACTAAAGTAATGGCCCACTTGATTTTTAGGCCATTTCAATCATGCTTCAGACTAGTTGTAGGCACAGTCTCTCTCCCAAAGGGAGAACTTGGCTCTTAAGCATGGCCATTTGGCAGGAATATCACTGCAGGCAACATCAGGGGAGCACTTGGCTAGCAAGTTCACTGTCTTCTTGGACTGACTCTTTAATAGCATATGTGAGAATGATCAACCAGAGCCTCTGCTTCAGACTCACAATGATTTCAACACATGTCTGGCAAGAGGGTTGTAGATGCATTCCAGGTCTCAGAAGAACAACTAAAAACCTGATTAAATGAAGGTCAAATTCGTGACTTACTGTTAAAGTTCTAAGCTGAATCCAGTCAGTTTGTGCATTTCCAATTACAATTCCTCTGTGTCTCAACCATGCTGAAAAGCAGTCAAATCTATTCTAATGACAATAACGTAAGAGTAATACAGACTTGCTGAAGCAGTAGGACAGACACCCTTAGACCTGGATGTTGATGTTAGAATGTCTTAGCATCTTAGATTTTCTATGGATAAAATGATTAGGGCTATCATTGCCTAAGGTACTGTATTTTTGAGGACTTGACAATGTTTGGTGAATTCTTTCTGATTCATTCCTTTTTCAAGGGACATGAAGAGTAGTAAGAAGATCTTGCGGCTGGATTCCTGGGAATTCTGCAAAGATGAAGTCTCCTACCATCCCTACTTGGAGATCATGTGATAAGGGATATCATACTATGATTTGGGGAGAAAATAATTTTTGATCTTGATTATCAAAAATAGTTTGCTATTTATTATACCATCTTAAGAGCAGTAGGTTATCCAGTCATAAAGATACAGAACAGGCACGAAACAGATTTTTTTATGTATCAATGTTAACATCTTCTGTATCTATGGATAACAGGTTCTCAGGTGCACTGCCGAGTATGTCACTGAAAACCCAGTGGAGTTAAGTGCACAAAGTCAGTCTGAGCACATACTGTAATGGATTTGACCTCAAAGAGCACTACAAAGAGAAATTGCAGATAACCATCTGAACCAACTTCTGAGGCTTGTATCCCTGACTCCCAGGATACAGAGAGAAAAGAGATGGAACAGATCAGAATGAACAGCTCAGAGATAAGAGAACGACTATATGCCAAGGCATTTTTTTTCAAAAAGGAAATAAAGTAAAATAGCAAATGATTCAAGAGGCAATTCTTTTTTCCCCATTTACTACTTTATGACCCTAAATTATCATTTCAGATGTATATTAAAAAAATGAACAGGGCAAGTTAAAATGACCTGATTCCACTAACAAGCATGAAAAAGGAAAGAAATAGAGGTTCTATGCATAACTTAAAGACTCAGAGAATCTTAGAAGTCATCTAGTTCAAATGCCTGTGAGGATAAAGGAATTCCCTTTATAACATCTAGCCTCTGCTTTAATAGCTCTAAAGAAAGAAAACTCACTATCTTATTATTTTTTTATGGTATAAAGAGAAGATCGTTTATGGACAGTAAAAAAAAAAACCCAATCAAATCAAACCAAAAATGCAAATTTAAGAATGGGCAAAAAACTAATATGACAAAGATTTGCTTTTTTTAAATGCATAAAAGATGCTCTTTGGTACAATGTCATATACATTGATTCTGAATTCAAAGGACTTTGCTTAAAATCCTGTCTCTGATACTTTTTTTATTTTTTATTTTTTTCTGATACTGTTTTAGATACTTGTGCAACCTTGGGCAAATCATTTAACAGATATCTCTATCACTCAGTTTCTTCATCTTAAAAATGATTTGTGACTAGATGGCCAATATCTGTGATTCTTGGATCTAAGTGTTTATAAATGTTTAACATTTAAAAAACCAACTCTCAAAAAATTATTCATTAGTATTCATATTTAAAAATTTAACTTGCCTCATTCTTCATTGATTTCTTAAGTCTAGACAATGAACAAAAAGATAAAACAAAACTTGTAATTGATTTCTTATTGATTTTTGAGGTATAAATGTTCATACTGAAAATTTAAGTTAGTTTACCTGAGATGGTTTGAGTGGTTTGAAGCATATTATTGCTTTGATACAATGAACATATGTCTATGTGTATCTATGAATTGATGCAAGAATAGTAGATCTATCACTTGACAGATAAACACATTTTTTTTCATTATGACGATTTATACTGATTTATATGGATCTCTCTTGCCCACTTCCCTGATAAGTAAACATATATGTTGTGAGACAGATGGCTAAGTTGATAGCAAGGTTTAGGACCCTACAACAGATTAAAATAAAACTCTATCAGGCAATCAAACTTGTGACTTTTTTGCTAATCAGCCTCTAAGTCTCATAGAGCAATTTTCCCTAAAGAAGTGGGCTAACCAGTTACGCAGTCTCTCTCTCTCTCTCTTTCTCTCTCTCTCTCTCTCTCTCTCTCTCTCTCTCTCTCTCTCTCTGTCTATTTCTTTGTATCTGTCAAAACACATACACCGTTTAAACTACATAAAGCTACTAAACCTCAAAGGTGAAAGGGAATCCCAAGTACTCTAAATAATAGCTGACTAGCAAGTTGCTCTACATTGTTCATAAAAGTAATCATTCAACTGTTGTATGAAGATCTCAAGTAATCAGATGTTTATTGCATCTCAATGGATATCATTCCATTTTTGAGTATTTCTAGCTAGTTAGAAGTCTTTTCTTTTATTATGCTCAAATCTGCAGTTATTACCTATGACTCCCACTTCTACCTTTTGGGGTCAAGTTAAAAAAAAGTAATTTCTCTTATTTACATTGAAAGGTTGTCAAGAGAAAGAGAGAAGAGATTTATTCTGCTTAGTTTTAAAGGACAGAACTAGAACTAATTATAACTAGGGCAGCTGATATTTATGTAGTACATGAAAGCTTAAATCATACTATCTATCAATCTATCTAGAAAATCATTTTGTTTTAACAACAATGCTATGATATAGATACTACAAGTTACAATATTTCCATTTGTGAAAGAGAGAAAAATAGAGATTCAGATGACTTCTCTGAAGTAATAAGGAGATCAGATTTGAACACTGGTTCCTTCTGAGTAAATGAATAAATGAAGCATTTATTAAGTACTTACTACTGACAAAGCAGAATGATAATTACTAGGGAATCAAATATAACAATAAAGATATTCTACTCTCATGGAGTTCATATTTCTGTATATGGAAAGTTTCACTTACACATCAGATCCCATGATCCTTAAGGTGCAATGGCAAAAAGAGATGCCATTGACTCTTTTTAAATGTCATTTTCATCAATTGCTCATGTCCATTTGACAGTATTTGACAATTTGAAAATGACTTTCATGATATTACTGAAAGGATTCCTAAAAGTGATTCAAACTAAGAGCACTTGTTAAAACAACAAATAACAACTGATGATTGGTTGATAACCAGTGATAATGATCCTGGAGAACAGATAATAATTCAAATTTCCTTACACACAGCAAAAGTATAAGACAGCATTTGCAGAGTCTTTTCTAATAAATGGAAGTCAGAGGGAGTAATATTTTGTCTCAACATAAAGGAAAACTTAGTATCAGAGCTGTCCAAAAATTGAACATGGTCAACCATGTGTCTTATAAGCACAATCCAGGTGATTATTTTTGTGGATTTTATAGAACAGTTTCACAATCTGTGTTTTATTAGGCGATCTTTAAGGATCCCTATACTGCCATTCTATAGATTCCATGGCAAATATGTATGGTTCAAAGTGAAACTCAGTAAGGTAATTTTGGCAGTTGATCCTGAATCAGAAAATTAAAGAACTCTAATGACTTTGGGAGACTGAGAAAAGTAATGAAACCTGTTCTCAATTGGCCAGGAATTTGCTTATTCAAGTTAGAGATAATAGTCCAAATGATTTTGAAAGACCCTAATTAGTTTACTCATAATTAGATAGTGCTGATGGTTATGTGCTCCTTTCCACAAATAGACTCTCTCTCTCTCTCTCTCTCTCTCTCTCTCTCTCTCTCTCTCTCTCTCTCCTTCCCTCTCTCTCCCTTCCTGTCCTCTCTCTCTTTCTCCATATTTTTGTGGCAAAATATAAATATCCACATTTGTATCATTCCTATGACAATATTCATACATACAGGGATGTACTATGTATAATGAGAAATATCTAAAAAATATTACTCTAGAGTAAATAAACTATCATTACTCCATGCTGATTAAGCTCTCTTATATTTTCCCATGCCCCCTGGAAAT
The DNA here is from genome assembly GCF_037893015.1 of Macrotis lagotis. Classification (NCBI taxonomy): domain Eukaryota; kingdom Metazoa; phylum Chordata; class Mammalia; order Peramelemorphia; family Peramelidae; genus Macrotis; species Macrotis lagotis. The sequence continues at coordinate 104,363,073 of NC_133662.1, read as the reverse complement.
AAAAGCATTTCTCCATTTAGGAGGAAAACCTTTATACATTAGTTTGATGGATTAAACTAGTGCTTAGAGCCCTCTTTGATTTTTTTTCCTCCTAGAAGAATTGTACTTGATAACATTGGAAATATTGGAATATTGTATGAGACATTTTTGAAAGTATTTATCTCTGCTAAGAAAAATATGATGGGAATTTATTCTTACAAGTGTCAGATAGCGTTTAAGTGATTAGAGCTACTGTGCTCAACTGTGATTTCTGAATATTGCTTCAGAAAAGATCTGGCATGGATTTGGTTTGTATAATTAGGAACCCATTGAAGATTTCTTTTAAGAAAGTGTTCCTTGATAATATTTCCCCATTATAATGGCAGAACTTGATGATCACACATTTTCTTCTTTGGCTTATTTTCCCATTTCCCCACATTTTATGTATTTTTTTCCATTGCTCAGGGATAAAAAAAATAACAGCTGTCATAATATATGTATTATGGAAGTCTTATTTTCAACCTCAAGCAATGATGCCTCCATTATGATTCTTAAGTGTCATGGAACTCAAATGGCAAGGCACATTATGTGATAGAGCCTGAATAGAACATCTACATTTAGAGAAGTAAAAAAAATATATAATAAATGGCAAATGAAAATAAAAAAAAAGATCTTATATAATTGACAAGAGAACTACATAAACAAAATGAATAGAAAACAAAAACTACCCACCCATTCTAATGCTGGTATCTTCAAAATTAACTTAATCTTGTGCAAGTATTATTACCTTCATTGTTATCATTTTCATCATCATTATGATCATCCCTTCAACATTATATTTTCAAGGTGAAGGATAATATTTTGGCAATATTATTGAAAACATGTTATTTCTCTTCCTTCACATTGTCAATGTTTACCTTTGCCTCTTTTTCAGCAGCTCTCCCAGAGCTACAAATATCCTTGCCCAAATTGGAACTCATTATAAGTTGGGCTTTCTTTGAAAGTTCTTCCTTTTGTTGTATAGAGCTAACCAAGCTGAGCAGAACAGCATGATCAGTCTAGCAACTGTGAAATGGGAAATCAGAGCCATTGAACACTATGAATTTTCCCAGTATTTCCCTATGATAGATCCCTCTGAGTTAAATGCATCCATGCAGTTCCACTGAGAAAATTCAGTGTTCAATAGCACTCAAGAGTTTTTCGTTTCCTACCTATGGTGAGGAGGTTTAGAAATTGCCCTTGAACTTCATTATAAAACATAGAAGGATAAAATGGTTCAAAGGGCCTTTAGAAGATATTCCTTCTAAAAAGAAGAAAAGTTTCTTTTTTTATTCCATTATGCATCCCTCACTCTTCAATACTTATGTTTTGTTCAATCATAAAGGACGGACTTTGGGAACAGGACCTGTGATTTCATCACTCTAAGGAATGTAGAACCCTAATCCTAATTCCCTTTACAACTGCATTTCATTAATTGCATTACAGTTTGTAAATTTAGAGCATTGTTTGGGGACATTGAAAAAATTAAATGATTTGGCCAGAGTTTGTGAGCTGATAAATGTCAGAGGTGGGATTTAAATCTACATCTTCCTGATCTATAAGCTTGGTGTATTGGAACCAAGTCATACTGGTTCCCCAAACACAGAAGCTTTTATACCTTGGAAAAGCAAGCCTACAAATAAAAGTTCAATTTATTATTTTGTTGGTTGTCTAGACTTTGAAAAATAATGGAGAAAATGTTAATAATGCAGGTTAAACTTTTAAAACTTTTTATTCATTTTATTTTCAATTTATGGAATAAAACAAGCATTTCTGCAACAGTATGATAAGAAACAATGATTGCACATGAAACTGCAAATCTATTATGTGCAACTATTTCTTATAAATATATAATAAAATTATCATGTAAATTTTTTCTATCTTTTATTTTCCTTCTTTCTTCACCATACAGATGACTACCATTGGACATATATATATATATATATATATATATATATATATATGTATATATTTATGACCAATGGTCCAATATATATATGTGTGTGTGTGTGTGTGTGTGTGTGTGTGTGTAAAATCACTCTATACATATATTAAGTTCTTTGGATGCAAGTAATATCTTCCTTCAGATTAAATTCAAAAGTCTGTTGTTGTTATTAGATTCCCCACTCCTACTAGCTCTTAAACATTTATTAGCACAGCCCTAGATGTTAGGTCTCTCTTCATTATACTATGTTATCCTTGATGTATATCAATGGATTATAAGGGTATAGGTGGAATTGTCCCCAGTTTTGAAAACTAATTTAAATAAGACAAATTTTTAGGGTAGACTTGGTGAAGCAGGAAGAACCTTAGATTCAGACTATAAGAACTGAGTTTGAAACTCCACCATGCAGTTAGTACCTGGTCAACCTTGGGCAAATTTCTTCAACTTTTTGTGCCTTGGTTTCCTTATTTGTAATGAGAAGGGATTAAACTGTTTTCTAAGCTTCCTTAAAGCTCTTAGTTTTTGCTGCTATAAAATGTGTGAAATAGAGAATTCTCTTGATCAAAGGATCTTAGTTTACTAGGAACTCACTACAATCTAAATGTATAGTTATGTGTCCTTTTCTAACATACTTATTTCTTTAAAAACTGAATTGAGACAGAAGTGATGTTAGAAGGTTTACTCAAACACTGAATTGTTAGCATATTGCAGTTACATAGTAGATGTGCCTTTATAACATCCAAACCATCTGCCCAGGCCATTCATCTAGTTGCCCTATTTGCACAATGCCAAACCTCCAAACTGACAGAATTTGGCATCTTTAACAATCTCAGAGATTCACTGTTAGCTCTGAGAAATCTAAGGAGACAAGTTTGTAGAAGAGACTGATCATACTTTAAATCACTTGCAAAATACTTAACCGCCTAGAAAGAACATGTTAAATAATTCAGACATTTACATCTCACAGACCTCCAACTTTCAGTAATGCTTATGAGAGATTTGGCCTGAGTTTATCACTTGTTTCATAAGTGTATTCTCTATAAATCATCTATGTTTTCTATGTGTCCCACAATTCAATACATAGTCTGCTTTTTGCCTGGCAAGAGATCACGGCTCTGCATTGATTTTAGCTGACAGACTAGATAAAGCTCTTTTGACATGGGGATGTGTCAGAATGCCCCCTTCCCTCTATTGGAAGCCTAGAGATTGTTGAGCTTACTGATGGAACTTTAAAAATATGGATAAATCTCAGATACCTTCTTTTCAGAGAGAAAAGTATGTCAGGGCTTTGCATTATGGGATACAAGTAAGTATAGCAATGGAGGTCTATTTATGGATATCTTGCTCAGGATCACAGAGTCAGCATATGTCAGACATAGAAACCAAACCTAATTTTTTCTTATTTCAGTTCTCTATACAGTATAAGAAGGGAAATGAGGTGTGATGTAAGTTAATGGAAGCCCAACTTAGGGACATGGTATTGACAATGGAGAGAAAACATTTCAAAGGGAAGAAAACTAACAACAGCCTCTAAGTTGGAAAGGTGGGGGTGAAAGAGAGGAGAAATGGAATAACATAGTATCACAGATTTAGAAGTAAAAGGGAACTTAGAAGTCAATAAATCATTCTTCATTTTATAGATAAGGAAAGTGAAGTAGTTAGATGTTAAAGGACTTTCCTAGGGTTGCATTCTAGTGGGTCTCTGAGGTGGGATCAAATCTTAGATTTTTCTTTATCTAAACCACTTGGCTTTTAGAGTAAGAGCTAAATTTTCTAACTTGGGAGATCAAATTTCTGGATACAATTCTGTAAATCAGGGAGTCAGAAAAATTTTTTAGGGTGGGGGTCATTTCATTTTGCTTTGGTACATTGTGAGTGAGAAGTGATGAAGAAACTAGAGGTGAACATGTAGAATTTGGAGTGCAAGTCAGGACTAGGGAAATAGATTTGGGAATTCATCAGCACAGAATTGTAGTTGAAGTCATTTGAGAGGCTTAGTTCACTGAGGGAATGAGGGGCTGAATGGAGCTATCTCTAGGAGAATAGATTATTAAGAACTGAAATTTAGGGAACATTTAGTTAATTGTTAAGAGAAGCAAGGGGAATATGCAAAAAAGAGTTGGTATAATCAGGGAGATAAGGAGAGAAATAGAAAAGTACAATCAAAAAGAGGATAGAATTTTAATAAGGGTAGGGGGATTTTATACTTAATATAGAATGAAAGGAAGCAATATAGCTGAGCTCCTCTTCACCAGCTTCTCCAAATAGATTGAGAAAATGTACCAGAACAAATCTTGATAGGAAAATCCAGGAAATCATTTGTCCAGGTCAGGTAGGTCTAGGGAGACAATAGGGAGTTCTGTGGATACTGAAAATAGGTCAGGTGAGGGGTACCTCATACAATTCAAGGTCCAGAGAAGGGTTATGCATCAGGGCAAGAGGAGGTCCCAAAACCAAACCAGAACACCCAGAGAGTATACAGTGCCATTGCAACTGGGAAAGGTAAGAATTGGCAAGTCACTTTCTAGTCCAAGATCCAAGACAGAATGAGGATACCTATCCAGGGCAGTGATGCTCTTGGGTGGAGAACCCTGACAGTGTAAGGAGAAAAGAGAAGGTTTAGAAACCAGCAGCAACAGCAATGTGACTCAGACCTCAGGCACTAAACAAAATCTCCCTTTCTTATTTTCCTTAATATCTCAGACTATAGAGGGATAACGAACAGTTCTGTCACTCTGAGGCAACGAAGCTTTACAAGTAGACTGAAAGGAGCTGATTCCAATAGCACCTCCTCTTGAACAGACTCAAATGCAAGTCAGGAACTCTCAGAGCTCAGACTAAGGGAATCAGCAATCAGACTTTGCCCTGAATCAGACCATTTTAAAAGCACAGAAAGCTTACAGGTCATCCGTTTGTCCCTGGGATTCTGGAAAAAACACAACACTAAATACCTTAAGAAGGCAGCAATTCTCTCCAAAAGTGAGGCAAAGTCCAGCTCTTACATCAATCCTGAAGCCATGAAGTAGACTGGAAGAATGAGAAAAAGAAAAAAAAGAAACCCACTGTAAAGATTTATTATGGGGCAGGCACTTCCAAGATACAAACATAGAAGAAAAGAATAAAGAATTTAAAATATCTGCAGGTAGAGAAAATCATGGCTTAAGTATAAACTCAAATAGATTTTCTGGGAGAGATAAAGCATTTTTTTTTAAAAAGAATAGTTAAAATGCTTTTGTAAATGGAAAGAGACTGCTTAAGGAGGAAAATTAATAAGAAATGAAAGTCATTGAAAAATTAAGAAAGGAATAAATACCTTGACATAAGAAGTATAATACCTTGCCCAATATTTCCTGAAAATTAGAACAAACTAAATAGAAGCCAATGACTCAATTAGGCAAAATGAAATTTTAAAACAAAGAATAAAAAAATAGAAGAAAATGGAAGGAAATACATGATATAGGAAAATAATCTAGAAACTAGATTGAGGAGAAAATAAATTAAAATAATTGGATCATCTGAATGCCATAAACATATAAAAAGAGATTAAATATCATATTTCCAGAAATCCTAGAAGACAACTGCCCATATCTTTTGTACCCATAAGGCAATATATAAATTAAAAGACTCCACATCACTTTCTGGAAAAATTACCCAAAGAGAAGTCCCAGGATCTTTATTTTTTTTTAATTTTAATTTAAGGCAATGGGGTTAAGTGACTTGCCCAAGGTCACACAGCTAGGTAATTATTAAGTGTCTAAGGCTGGATTTGAACTCAGGTCCTCCTGAGTCCAGGGCCAGTGCTCTATCCACTGTGCCACTTAGCTGTCCCTTTCAGGATCTTTAAAAGCAAATGTTGCACACTTTCAGAAACAAAGTTGTAGCTGGAATCACATATGATTTAGCAGCTGCCACCATAAAGGAGTGGAAAACTTGGAATACCATATTCTAGAATGCAAAGCCAAGAATAGTTTATCCAACAAAACTAAGCATAATGATGCAGGGGGAAAATGTATCTTTAATGGAATAGAGGACTTCTAAGCATTCCTGTTGGAAAGACCAGAGCTGTGCGGAAACTTTGAAATTCAAACATGGAAATGAAGAATAAACATGAATGAACAATGACAAAGTGCTCAACAAAGATAAACTGCATATATATTCAAATATGAGAAATGATAATTGTGTCTCCTTTGAGCCCTATCATTATCTGGTTTCATAGACAGAAAACAATTAGACAAGGGAGTGAGAATGGTTCTATGTTGATGAACCTAAAAATGAAAAGAGATGGGGAACATGAATATTCTGGGAGTGTGGGAAGTAGAATGGAAAGGAAGGTTATTGAAAATTGTCTCACAAAGTCAAGGTGCAAAATGTGGTTGTAAAGCATCAAGAAAAGTTAGTTTGATGCTATACTGAGAAATTTACCTTTATATTACTATTAATTGGGATGCTCCAAAAGAAAGTATCGGAGAGAAGAGGTATTAAATTGACTACCAGACTGAAAGTCTACAGAGCCGTTGTGCTGACTTTGATGCTGTATGCCTATGAATCATTTCTAATTAAATTTCTTCTATTTAAATTGTCCTAGGAAGATTCTGAAGATTCTCCTGGCAGGAGAAGATACCAGATACTAAGGTCCTTTCTTGAGCTAAACTGCCAAGCATTCAAATGCTACTTCAGAGAGTGCAACTAAAATGGGTTGTACACATTGTTAAAATATCAAGTATGTACTTTCCAAAAAGCCTATTTCTGCTCTATCCCATTGACTCATGGTGGCAGAAGGAAATGGCAATTATGAGAGACCTTTTCTCATTATTTTTATTTTAAATCATGAAAAAATGAATGTAAACAAAGGTTGCTATGACTAAATTTAGTAATAGATTACCATAGAATTTAACAGTAAATGAAGGCATCAGGTACCAGAATCTAGGGGGTCTTACTGAACTAACATTTCTAAGAGCTAAAAATATTCTGGTTATTAATAATTCTTATAAATCAAATAATATGAAATTTGTCATCTATGGGGTGAAAGCTGTCTTTTAGATGGTTCTTTACTGATACACGGTGCCCTTTTAGCCCCTGCCAATTAGGAAATACACCAGCCGTATGGGCCTTTATGTTATGCCGCTGGCTTTGGCTGGGTTCCATAGCATTACAAATGGTTTCCCTATACTCTAGCAGCTGCCATTTTCTTTTTGCCAGCTGGCAGGATCATGGCCATCCATTAATGCTTTGGAAAATGATTAATAGCTTCCTCCAAGGATAAGAGGTGAATTTAGAATTATTCACAGATGAATGAGAATGATCTACTGGTTGATTCTCCTGCCCCAGCATTCTTCCAACCACCATCATTCTCTATGTATTCTTGCCAATTTAGAATCATAAGTAGTTCTTATGACAACACTGAAGCTTAAGAGCAAAAACAACCCTCAAACTAAATGTCTGTCATTATCAATGTCTGTTTTATGTTTTATTTTTAATGCTAAAATGCTGACTGTCTACATAATTAAAACCATTTAATAGATATAATGGAACAGCTTTTAAGATTTTTGCATGGGTTGTATTTCTATTCACATCAATAATGTCAAATGTTATTTTCAGAAACATCCTCTCTTGTGGTATTTCCAAATATTTGATGGCTTCAGTGCCCTTCTTTGTTTACCTCTCTCTTTTTAAAAATTATATTTTGAGTAAAAATGAAAAAAAGGAAACTTTTATTTGATTAAAATAACTAGTAAAAAATACAAGGCTATAAAGAAACATAATGAGAAAAGACTCAATCTCATAATACATGCCATTTCCCTAACTAATATCATGGGAAATATCCCATCCTAGTGTTTGATATTTATAGATAATTTTGTAATTTGCAAAGAGCTTTCAAGTTATTTTCTCATTTGAACTCTTAACAAAATTCTGTAAGGTAGGTATGGTAAGTATTATTGTATCCATTTTTCAGATAAAGAAATCAAGACCAAAAAAGTTAAGTGACTTATCTCTGGTCATGAAAATAACAAGTATCTGACTGAGACAGAATCTGAACCCAGGTCTTCTTTACTCTAGGTCGTTCTATCACTATGCCACTATGCCACACCTCTCAAGATATCATGCTACTTAGAGATTAAAGTTAACTGAAAATATGTGAACAAAAGGTACCAACAATTACATTCCTTAGTAAATGAGATACTTGGAACATCATGATCAAGATATGAAATGATGTTCACAGAGGTTGCTCCTTGGGTGGAGTAAGGGTTGGTTAAAACATCACTGAACAGCACTGAGATCAGTGTCTTCTCAACTCTGGAAGAGATTGGGGCTATCACAATCTTTGAGCTAGAGGGCAGTATTTCCACATTAGTGAGAGATTTTTGAATCACCTTCAGAGCAGACAAAAGAGAGTCTGCCTACAGAAGGAGTCTAAAGCATAGCTGTGAGAGCTGCCAGTTGGAGTCAGAGGAAAGAGGTTGCAGAGTCTGTTACAGAGCTGCTAAGAGGTGAAAAGTAGAAAGGTAAGAGGGGATTAGGTTATGAAGAACTTTAAATTCCAGCTATGATTTTTTTAAAATTTAATTCTGGAGGTGATAGGGAGTCATTGGAATTTATTGAGTTTGAATAATGTGTTTGTGAGTGGGGGTAGCATGATCAGACTTATGCTTTAAGAAAATCACTTTGGTGGCTGCATGGAGGATGGATTGGAGTGGAGAGAAACTTGAAGCAGATCCACTAGCAGCCTATTGTACTAATTCAGATATAAGATGAGGGGGGCCTGCATTGGAGTGGTGGCATTGTCAGAGAAGAGAAGGTATTGTATTCAAGAGATGTTGCAGAGAAAAATTAGTCAGGCCTTGGTAGCAGTGTTGATATGAAGAACTAGATATAGTAAAGAGTCAAGGATCATACTTAGGTTGTGAAACTGAGGGATCTGAAGGATGCCCTCTACAGCAATAGAGAATATGGGGCCAGGGAAAGGGTTTGAATATGGTGAGTTTGATATGTCTGTTGGACATTCAATTTTAGAGGTCTGAAAAGAACTTGGAGACAGGAGATTGGAGGTCAGCAGAGAGTTTAAGGCAGAATAGGTAGATTTGATAATCACCAGCATGGGAATTAGGTCCACAGAAACTGATGAGATCACCAAATTAAGTTATATAGAAGAGAAGACTGCCCAGGATAGAAACCTTTGGTCCATCTTTGGTTAGAGAAACTGATTTGAATGAAGATCCAGCAAAAGTGGCTATAAAGGCAATCTGATGGGTAGGAGGACAACTAAGAAAGAGTGGCATCCCAAAAATCTAGAGAAAGGGGGAATTAAGGAGAAGAGTGGGATCAACAGGGTCAATGTCTATAATGTTCAAGGAGTATAAGAATTGGTTCTTTTGGATTTAACAATTAAGAGATCAATGGTAGCTTTGGAACAAGCTCTTTTGGTGGAATGATAAGATTAAAAACTGAATTGAAACAGGTTAAGAAGAGAGTGATAGGAATGTGGTGGCACCTATTCTAGGTAACATTTTTAAGGAACTTATCCATAAAGGGTAGAAAAGCTATAAGATGGCAGTTAGCAGGTATAGAAGGATCAAGTGAAAGTTTTTTTGAGGATGAAGGAGACATGGAAATGTTTGTAGGTAGTAGAGAGCCTATTGTAGATAAATAGTGTTTGAAAGTAAATGATAGAGTGGGGAGATTTTGGAGAAATAAAGGAGATCTATTGTAGGAGACAGGATAAAATGAGATTGCTTATACAGGTAGAGTGATGAGTCTGGTAGGGAGCAAGTTCGCCTCTTCATGTGAGATGGGGTGGAGGAGGAGAATGTGGCAGAAGGCAAATTAGTGACATGAGATGTGATAGTGGGAAAAAGAGGGAATTACTGATGAATGACCTCAATTTTTCTTGTAAAATATGAGACAAGATTCTCAACTGAGAGAGTTGCTGAGTGGGAAACATGGGACGTTTAAGGTGAGATGAAAAGGTTGAGAAGAGTAGAAGAATGGAAAGTGGGATATTAAGTTGATAAAGAAGGATATCTAAGTAGGCTTGCCTAGTGGTAGTGAGGGCCCAATTGAGATTTTGTAGCAGAAGTCTGTAGTTGACCAAATCAAAATAATAAAGTTGTACAACTTTATTCACCTGTATTCATTGTGTGTATGTGTGTGTGTTTGTGTGTGTCTGTGTATCTGAGTTTGTGTAGGAGCAAAGGCAAATGGTAGGAGTGATCCAAGGTTAATGCTACAACTGGCAATATGTTAAACTGGTTAATTAAGTGATCAAGATGGGGGAAAAAGGAGAGAGTGATTAGTATAGATATTCTGGAAGAGAAAGGAGAAATAAAAAAATTGAAGGTTGCAGTATAGTTGAAGAGTATTGTTTGGTAAGGGAAAGAAGAAGTATAAAGCCAATAGATTATGGTTAGAGAAGGAGATTATAAAATTTTTGAACATGGAGTTGATATACAGGTGGTGGGTGACTTCAAGATCAAGGGTATGATTATCTTTGGGTATGACTGAAGTTGCATGGAGGAATAGGTTATGGGAAAAAAGTAGGCTTAGGATTTGAATGGTTAGGGTGCTTGAGGAAGACTCAGTATGTATGTATATTGAAGGTCCCCCTAATGAGAAAGAAAACTGAATCATTAATCCTTCACACATGCAGGGGAAAATCTTCAACTCCAACAAAGTTCAATCAAATAAATATTTAGAGTCAATAGTAAATCATATACTCATTTTCCCCAATGATCTCTGAAATGCAAACCTGTCAAATAATCAGTCTTTTAAACTAGATCGAAATTTCACAACTTGTGGGTAGCTTGATCAGACAAATAGTTTGTGTCTAACTTGAAATTCCAGAAAAGAAGGAACATATTTAAATCCCAGAAAACAACAGTAGCTGAAGGTAAAGAAAAATACCCAAACTAATTATGACTGCATGTGATAACACAGCTTACTTCTAGGAGGCTCACAAGATTTCTTCATTTCATTTTCATTCTGTTTTAATTCTCTCCTGTAGCTATATTTTGAAAATTATAGCTCTGGTGTCATTGATATTACATAATGTTTACTTAAATTTCCTACAGACAACAGTTTAAGTGGGAATAACATTTACACAGAGCAGTTCATAAATGGAAATCTCTTACACTTAATTGATTATGTTGGTAACTTAATGATCTTCTTCCATTTCATCAGGATTGAGAATCATAATGAAATGCTTTGGGTACACAAGGCTGTACTCATTTGCATGCATTTTCTTGTATACATCATCACTTTCATGTGTGATGTAACATTTTCCAATTCATGTTTTAAATTCTCTAAGATCAAGCCAAGCTTGATAATCTTGTAACCGGGGTGACTGAGACACTCTGTTTCCTCATCTTTACCTGAAGTAGGACAGAAATTGGGGAGGAAAGGAAAATTCTAAAATAGACACCACACTCATTGAGGACGTCAGAAGTCAATGGCTATCAGACTTTGCTTTGGGAGTAGATAGTAATTGCAGGAACTTAAAAGGAGGAGAGGGTAATGATTGGCAGAGGTCAGGAGGACCTGAAATTATAAATGCAGAGCAAGTTTTACAATTCCCCTACCTCATCCAGTAAATTACAGAGAATTAGGGAAGATGGAGCAAGTATTGAAAAGGGTAGACAGAGAGGCTGTATAATCAGGAAAGAAGCAAGTTGCAGTAATAGTTAAAAAATGAAAGAAGTGAAAGAGGAAAACATCTAGCACAAAGGTAAGTTTGTTGAGGGTATAAGAAGGTAAGTTGAGGGTACAAGAAGGAAGAGGGTGGTGTTTAGTTAGAAGTTTAGAATGGAAAGATACAGGAAATTAGAATATGAAATTGGATGATGAAGAATAGGTAATGGGATTTAGATGATGACTGACAAGGGTTCAGAACCATTGGAATGTCTTGGGTATGGTTAAGTGCAAAAATGTTCATCACTGAGTGCAAAGTACAGCTTTTCTTTTCAGAGGAAGATGAAGATTGGATTGTCAAGAAGAGGAGAATGACAGGGAAGGCATATAGTCAGCTACTGAGGTGAGAGGCTCTATTTGTAGTTTTACTACTCTTTCCTTCATGATTGGAGATTGGGCAGGAGATGGCACAAAAGGAGATGGAAGTTCTATTACGCACTGGTTTTTCTTTTCCTCTTCCTTCAGAGGACAGCCACAGGAGATGGAATACCTGAGGTCAAAGGGAAGGTTGCTCCTCTTTGCATTGGAGATTCTCCATAACCCAGTATGCAGATCTTGTCAGTTGGCAGTGGAAGTTACCTTGTGCTGACACAGATGGAAGTCATTTTTTTGGCCTCTGGTATCCTTCCTTCAGGAGCCAGGTAGAGAAGAAGATATAAAAAAGCATTTTGGAGGTCACAGTGGAGGGTTAGAAGATTTTTTGGTGGGAATTTTGAGGTGACAAGGATGAGATGGGAATAACTTTCTCTTCTCACCTGAAGATAGAGATCAAGTAGGCAGAACAGGAAGTTTAAGTCTCTTAGTAATTGGGTAAATCATTTTAGGTTAGAAGAAAGTTCCCTTCCCTTATGGCACATGCATATCAGCATCAGAGGAAGGTTCCCTTGACTATTTCATGCTTGTCTGTGTATGATGTGTGTATATGTGTGCATTAATAATTTATAATAGGTAAAGAAAAATAGAAGAATTAAATGATTATCAGGAAATACAAAGAATTTAATTAGGATATAGGTAAAGATATTTGTCCTTAAAGTTTGGAATTATCTTAATAGGCTTTCTGAGCTCTTGCAAGTTTAATTATTTTTTGTCTCTTTTTGTTGTTTAGTCCTTTTTATTCATTTCTGACTCTTCATGACTTGAATTGGGATTTTCTTGGCAAAGGTACTGGAGTTGTTTGTCATTTACTTCTCTAGCTCATTTTACAAATTAGGAATTGGGACAAAAAAGTTAAGTGACTTGTGTCACCTTGCTGTACCTATTTTTTGTCTTAGACTTCCTAAAAATACCACAGAGAAAGTGATTCAGAAGAACACAGACTCATTTTATCACTTGTCTAAAATATGAGATGATTTTTGCAGCCTGGAATGGCTGATTGGATTTTGGGATCCAAAGAAAGACTACAGTCTCCCAAGTGAAAAGGAAGAGGTTAGAGTAAAAACAAGGATTGCTGGGAACCTTTATGCTACCCTGTGGGAGAAGAAAGGCATGATGTGAAAAGAATGACCTTTTCTATTTTTATCCATGGTGAGAGGTGAAGAAAAAATGAGCATTTAGTGAACTAGTATTTTTTATTGATTTTTATTCCCCTCTTTCAAGGTAGTACCTTTTCTGAGATTAGTTTTGTTTAGGATTGATGCTAATCTGTTCCTATGGTATTTTCTGAATTACTGTCCTGCCTAAATGTTTTTTAAATTCACTTAAATTGTTAATTTATTTCCAATTTATGTATTTATATATTCATCGTTTCTTCCTTCCCTTCCTCTTTGAAACTTCCCTTTCAAATTAGAGGGATGATAAAAAGGAGAGAAAGTTAAGGGAGACAGTGTTCAGAAGAAAAAGACCTTGATAAATAAAAGGATAAATAGAAGAATATAGCATGAAGGAAAATACATAAGTCGTTATCATAGCTGTCACCATGAATAGGATGAACTTGTCCATAAAAACCAAGTTGATAGAATGAATTAGAAAATAGTATACAGCAATATGTTGTTTACAAGAGACATTTGAAACAAAAAGTAGCACACAATTAAAATATATGACTGTAGCAAAATCTATTATGCTATAGATGAAGTAAAAAAGGCAGGCGTAGCAATCATGATCTCAGACAAAGCAATAGCAAAAATAGACCTAATTAGAGAAGATAATCAGAGAAATTACATTTTGCTAAAAGATTGTATAAATAATAAGTCAGTTAAGATATATTAGATAGATAACTGAAATAGGAGATTTGAACTGAATTCAAATCTGAACCTCAGACACTGGTTTTGAGGCCCTGAACAACAAGCCTTTTAACTGAGTTGGCCTCAGGTAAGTTATCTGTAAAATTATTTGAGGAAGGAAATTAAAAATCACTCCAGCCTTTTTGCCAAGAAAACTTCAAAAGTGGTCCCGAGGAGTCCAACATTACTGAAAACAGTAGACAATGAAGTGATATAAAAATGTTTACGTTAAGTTTCTTTGATAAGGATTTCATTCTCAAATATATTAGAAATTTAATATATATATTATTTATAAGAATATATAAAAATTTATAAAAATAAGAGATCTTCCCCAATTGATAAATGGTTTAAGGATATGAAAAGGGAGTTTCCAGAAGAAGAAATCAAAGCTATCTATAGTCATATAAAAATGTCCTATATCATTATTGATTATACAAATGCAAATTGAAACATCTCTGAAGTGCCTCTTCATAATTTATCAAAAATTACAAATGCTAGAGAGGATGGGGGGAAATAGGTACACTAATTAACTATTGAGAACTTGTCCAAACATTCTGGAGAACAATATAAAACTATGCCCAAAGAGTGTATACATTTTAATCTAGCAATAGCACAACTAGGTCTGTACCCCAAAGAGATAAAAGAAAAAGGAAGATGATATAAGTGTACAAATTTTTTATAGCAGATATTTTTGTGGTAGCAAGAATTAGAAAGTAAGGGGCTGCCCATAATGTGGGGAATGACTGAACAAATAATTCATAAATTTATGATGGAGTACCATTGAGCCATAAGAAATGATGAAGGTAATAGTTTCAGGAAAAACATTATATTATATTCATTATATGAAATGAGCAGAAGCAAGATATCATTGTGCAAAGTAATAGCAATATTGTAATGATAATCAACTGTGAAAAACTTAACTACTCTTATGAATATAATGATCCAAGACAGTTCCAAAAGACTCTAATGAAAAATTCTTCCTGCCTTTAGAGAGAAAACTGATGAACTCTAAGTGAAAATTGAAGTGTAATGTTCTCACTTTATTTTTCCTTGCTTTTTTTCCTGTTATATGGCTACTATGGAAATCCTTTGCATGATTTCCCTTGTGTAATTGATATCATATTGCTTGTCTTCTCAGTGCAAAGGACAAGAGGGAGGAAAAGAATTTGGAGCTCAACATTAAGAAAAAGAAAAGTTAAAATAAATCATGTTTTTTAAAAAAGAAATTTCCCTTACCCACCAGTGTATATATATATATACATATATATATATGTATATATATACTTTAAAGTCATCTTTCTGTTTTTCAAAAAAAGTTCTTTTTTTCTAATTCAATAATTTAATTGGGATGACATTGAATATATAAATTAGTTTGTGTAAAATTTTCATTTTTGTTATATTGACCCTGCCTATGAATAATTAATTAACAATTAGTCTCTAATTATTTAAATCTGATTTTATTTAGATAAAAACTTAAAAAAAATTTGTTTATATAGTTTCTGGCAGGTGTACTCTCATATTTTATACTTTCTAGAATTATTTTAAATGGGAGTATTTTTACTATCTCTTGTAGAGTTTTGTTTGTAATATATAGGAATGCTGATGATTCATGTGGTTTTACTTTATATCATGTTACTTTGCTGAAATTATTGTTTATTTAACTTTTTAGTTGCGTCATATCATCTGCCAAAAGAGATAGTTTTAACACCTCATTCCTTATTCCAATTCTTTCAATTTCTTTTCTTTTTGCTATTGCTGATTTCCAATACAATACAGAATAATATTAGTGATAATGGATCTCCTTGTATCATACCTAATTTTATTGGGAAGCCCGTTAGCTTATCCCCATTACAAATAATGCTTGCTGATGATTTTAGTCAATTTTTTTTTTATCAATTTAAGAGAAGAATCCATTTATAACAACACTTTCAAGTGTTTTTAATAGAAATGCTGTGAATACACATACACACACACACATATATACAAAGAGAGATGAATAAGTTAATTATTCAGAAAACACTAAATAATGAAATTACTTTGATCATGTTTCTAAACTTTTGCTTACTACTAATAAATCCACACTGAGAGGTAAATGAAACAAAAGGGAGTTTATCATGGAACAAAAATTAGCTTATATTTGCTAAGATTGTGGAGAACGAAAATATAGAGATAGACTATCCAGCCCTTAGGAGTAGGGTGTGATCATAGGAAAGGAAGAAGTTAAGATCAGACTTCATGGTTGTGGATACAGAGAGACACCAACCACACAAAACTGATTGCTTCATGAATTGGTTTTTTCTTTATGAATAAGGCACAACAGATGACCTCACCAAAAACAAAATATTAAATTAAAACAGGATGGGAATAGGAACTGGACATGTGATTTCTTCGACATAGAGACATCCCCAATGAGAAAACTTCCTCTCTCAATGTAGGTTAGCACTCTCACTCTTTGTCTAGTATAGTCTTACAGAATTTCCTAGAGCCTTGGGAGGTCAACTCTCAATTCCCAATTCCCAGGGTTCTTCAGGCAGCATATGTTAGACTCAAAGTCAAGTTTTCCTGACTATAAGACCAGATCTTTATCCACTATACCAAGTTGTTTCTGAAATAAAACAAAAAAGAACAAAATAAATACACAAATGAAAAGGAAGATAGGATAAGATCTATTTGTATGCTAACACAGAAGCAAAATAAAGAAGAGAGTTCCAGTTTGGTATTCCAGAAATGACCTCCTGTGAAAAATCATAGAATATAAAGAAAATAAACTTAGAAATATGTATCAATCATGAGAATAGAAGTCAGAAAAGTTAATGGAGGATTGGTAGATGAAGAATAGAAAGTAATGACAACTTCTTGGAAGACTGTTCCACAATAAATTATTACTAAAAATAAGAGACTGAGGGGGTTGGGGAAAGATTTTTTTCTTAATTTAATTTAATTTTTAATTTTTGGAATAAACTATTTCTATAACATAGTACAATAAAAAGATGATTGTACACAAAACTGCAGATCTGTCACAAGCAAATTGTTATTCCTTTCAAACAAACAACAAAATAATCATGTAAATGTATTTTTTTCTTCCCTCCTCTCTACCTCTCTCATTTGAGACTATATAGAAACAAAGAAATATGTGTGTGTGTATAGACACATATCTCTCTCTATCATCTATCTATCTATACATCCACCTATCCATCTATCCATCTAAATGTCTATCTGTATATCTATATCTATCTATCTATCTATCTATCTATCTATCTATCTATCTATCTATCTATCTATCTGTCTATCTACCTACCTACCTATCTATCTACCTATGTTGGTGGTGTATTGTGTGGTCCATGACTAGTGGAGAGTGAACAGTTTCAGAGTCAGAATTTACACTCTATGAATCTAATGCAGGTAGCTCACATACCTCTTTCAGTGAGACAGATGTACTGACTGCCTCACCGAGTGGCTTTTCGGGCTGTTAAAATTAAGATCAGCAATACTAAATATCTTATACACATATATGAAATGCATCATCTAGATTATGAAAAACAGCATATATAATAAAAAGATCTACAAATGTTACACTGGTGACATACAGAGAAATAGCATCTAGTACCTACTTATTGTATGCACTCAAAGCAATTTGTAAGGAATTGTGCAATCTAAGATGAGGCACAGTTCACCACTGCCTTAATTTGTGTCTTCTACCATATTTGAGGTTAAGATATGCAAATTCAGCTGCTTTATCTATGAAAATGACTGGAATCATATAGAAATTACATTTGTAATAGATTAGTGAGTCAATATTACTATTTATTTTATTTTATCTTTTTTTTAAACTTTTTTGAGTTGCAGGGGAGGTTTTGCCTCCTCTGCCTCCTTTGACTCACAGTTCCTTAATATATGTATATACCTAAACATATGCACGCATTCATATATGTAGAATTATTCTGTCCATATTTCTATTTATCAATTCTTTCTTTGGATACAGATAATATTTTTCTTCATATGTCTTATAAATTAAGTATTTTTAATAGGCAAAATAATTTATTCTTTCAAAGTCATTCTTAAAATCATATTGGTTCTACTCATTTCATTCATTATTCTACTCTAGTCTTCCCATGTTTTTGTAAAAACATTAAACTCATTATTTCTTATAGCACAAGTTATTCAGCCATTTCCCAACTGATGGACATCCTGGCAGTTTCCAATTCTTTGCCAATACAAGGAGAGCTTTATTAGAACAAACATAATAGAACATATAGGTTCTTGTCCTTTATACTTAATAATCTCTGGGAATAGAATAAATCATGATTTTGTTGAAGGAGAAGGTTTTTTTTAATATTAAGAAAGTATTATTTGAATCAGTCTAATATTTTTTGAGAGCTTCCTCTATAATACAAACCCCTATCAGATGTAAATTTCCTCTAATTATTCAATGTACCTTCACTGTTAAATGTAAATTGATTAGGAGCAACCTCAGCCCATACCTCTCTCCTTCCCACAGTTTCCTGCCTCTCAGTGTTCCAAAGTGCACTTGATCCCAGTTTTGCAGAGGGGCTGGGATCCCCCTTTAACCTACTTTTCCCTGATTCTTTCTGCACAGGAAATGACCAAGACTATAAAAGTTTGGCCCATAATCACCTTGAGTCCAACTTCATCCACTCAAGTCTAACAAACATTGTACAGAACTACTTCTTATTGCTATTTTTCCTTTTTTCCTCTTTCCCTTACTCATTCTCACCCAGACCTTTGTCTTTCAAGAAAAAAATTTAATCTGTGAAACTGCTTGAACTTTGCAAGTCTTTGATGAACTTTGTAGGCTTGTGAAATAAAGAATCTGAACTTTTTTCTCTCCAGGGCCAGGCCTGAGTTCTTTAAATAAGAATCCTTATCTTTGAGCTCTTTGGGGTGCCACTGTCCAAATTCATCATCATCAATATTGCTGAATCAAAGGGTATAGGCAATTTAATAACTCTTTGGGTAAAATTCCAAATTGCTCTCCAAAGTGGTTGTATAGCATCACAATTCCACTAACTATGAATGTATCCCAATTTTCCCACATTCTCTCTAATATTTGCTTTTCTCCCCTTCTATCATGCTGGCCTTACCAGGTAGGTATAAAATGATATATCAAGTTTGTTTTAATCTGCAGTTCTCTAATCAATAATGATTTAAAGTATTTTTATATGACAAATTTTTTTTCAATTTCTTCATTAGAAAACTCCTTTGACCATTAATCGAGGAATGACTCATATTTTTATATATCTGATGAAATTCTTTATATGTTTACCTATAAATCCTCCCTCACCCCAATTTTCTGTTCTCTTCACCTTGCAACTTCCTGCTGTTCTGTACCTTGTCCAATTTCAAATTACTTGAATTTAACTCCATTGTTATTTTTATTATTTTTCCCAATTTAAATAAGAATATAGAACTGAATTCTTTCCACCCCTTGTATTGTATCCATTTTATTAAGTTCAGTGACATTAATTTGTGATGGTGCCCCTTTTGAGAAAATGTTGCATTTTATTTTATCTTTTATCTTTTTCTCTTTCTAGTGTATAATGAGAGCTCATTCTAGGATTTTGTGCTTACTTGATCCTTTCTTGTTCTCTCAGTTGTCCTCATATGTGGAGCTTCTGGAGAATATTACCATTCCTCTAGTTTCTAATAATCACCCCACTGATTTAGTATGATTTAAAATCTGCCCCCCCCTAAGATTTTCTCTTGAGGGACATACATTTCTTGATTTATGAATACTGACCCATGAAGGAGAAAATAGGGCATGGGGGGGCATTGCTATTTCTGTCTTAAGAACCTGGTTCCTGTTCCTTGACTTTTCTTTTGAGATGTGTCCTCCTTAATGTCATAAACCCTCCCACTAAACTTCAACCTAAATGTTTCACTCAATTGAAGAATCATCATGTCAATTTTTTAAAAATATAAGACAAAAAGCAAACAGGAAAGATTCTCTCAGGACTAATAAACTTTTTATAATGCATAATAGTTTCAATTTGAAGCCATTTATTTAAAAAATCCATCATTATATTATATCTCTTCTATGCCATGTTATCTCTTAACTAGAAAAAATAGTCACTTTTTTTCTACTTGCCATATTAGAATCCTTTACTTTAGGGAATACTTTTGGGGAATAAAAATAACTGAAAAATAGGATTTGTTTATTTCCAGGATGATTGAATTGATTTTTGCATGTAATACTTTCAATTAACTGACCTAATTTAACCTTTAAAAATGTCACCCTTACTTCCAACTAAAGTCATAAATATGAATTTTTGCTGATTTAATTTTAAGAGTCTCTGTTATGTGCTTTCAGCACTAGTTGCACTTTGGAGGAATCAGAAGGAAATTATCTTTTTAAAAACACTTTTAAAATGTAAGTTTTTTCCTTTCATAGCATCTTGGCAAGAAGCTGAATTTTTCTATTTTCCTAAGCTGATGGCAGCATCAGAACTGTATCTAACATTGGGTGACTGAGTTTTTCTCTAGAGTACTGAAATTTAGATGACAGTAAAAGACCTTTCATTTCTTCAGATGTCTAAATAATTTATCTTAATATGTAATTAGCTAGAAAAATTAACTAAAAAAACTTTATAAGGTACTTTCCCGTTCCTACACCAATTGCTATACCTTGAGTGAGATTATATCTTGTCCTCACCTTGACCTTTCTCCAACCGAATATGTTTAATAGTAGTCTAACTGCCTTCTTGATGTTCTAAAGGATTTAACCCTAAATCTAAGGTGAAGTGTCCTGAAGATACAACTCTCATGAGGTATTATGATTTAAATCCTGAGATCTTTCCCTTAAATCCTCACCAATTCCTGAAAATTACAGAGATAACAATAGAGTGATGTATGATATATAAGCATATGAGAGAGATTCAGTGGTATTCAAGATTTGAATATTGGGGAATAAGAATATATTGACACAACTGAACCAGACTCTAAAGAAAAGAATTTCAGTAGGTAGAGATATGTAGCTGTTTGTGAGTGTGTGTGTGTGTGTGTGTGTGTGTGTGTGTGAGAGAGAGAGAGAGAGAGAGAGAGAGAGAGAGAGAGAGAGAGAGAGAGAGGGAGCGAGCAGAGAAAGTGCGGTTTTGGATGGCATTCTAGGTACTGAGGTGAGACTTTTTTCCTTTCTGGTCTGAGTCAGAACCAATAGTTGCAGTGGTTTTGAAGACCCTTTAAAGTTAGAGAGAGTGTAATATGCCTGGTTTTCTGAGTTGTTTTTCTTTAATAATATTTTTTCCTTACCCTTTTTTCCTCCCCTGGGCTGTCTAGCTGGTTCAAAATCTTATTTAATGTTCTAAACCTTATTAGTTTCTTAGACATATAGGCTTTATTCTATTAATTTACATCCCTTGGTGTTTACTCAGCTTTACTGGCAACTCTGCTTTAACTTGTTGATAAAAAGAAGAAAAATTTTCTAATAAAGTATCCCAGACTGTCAAAGCTCACCACTCTTCTTACTTGAGTCAATACAATCATCTCAGCAGGCTTAAGAATGCTCACACATGGATAAATTCTAGTCATAGAAAAGGAGGTACAGTAGCCAGACTATCTCTGACTTCACCCCAGAAGTAGTTCTCTTGTGTTTGGCACCTTAAAGCAGCTGGTGGTGCAATGGATAAAATATTGAACCTGTGGTCAAGAAGACCTCAGTTAAAGTCAGGTGGCTCTCTGACCCCTGGGCAAATTACTTAATCTCTTTATCTCTGTTTCTTGAACTGTAAAATGGGAAATAATATTAGCATTTACTCTACAGTGTTATCTTGAGGATTAAATGAGACAATATTTGTTTAAAACATGTGGCACAGTGGTGGGGCACATAATAGGCACCATAAAAATGCTTTCTTTATTTCCTTGAATTTTTGTCTTCCTGTATTTTGTCTTCCTTGACCTCTGAAATCTGTCTAATAGTTAATGAGTTGTTTAGCTGCTTAGGTTCACTTAATCTCTTTTCTCTCAGTTTCTTAAACTGCAAAAATGGGAAATAATATTAGCATTTACTCTACAGTGTTACGTTGAGGATTATTGAGACTATATTTGTTTAAAGCATGTAGCACAGTGGTGGGCACATAATAGGAAACATATAAATGCTTCCATTATTCCTTTGAAGTGCTTGTCTTTGTGGATTTTGCCTTCCTTGACCTCTAATGTCTGTCTAATTGTTAATGAATAGTTTAGCTTCCTTCATCATGAGGAATTCTGATCTCCTTCTTCTAATCTATATTCTCAAGCAAATGTCTCTGTCTTCACAAACCTCTTTTCTTTGTTCTTCCATTGCTGAAAGGATATGGTGGTGGCAAAGATTCCAAGGTTGGTTGCTCAATTCAGTTGATGCCATAAGACATAACTAATATCTAACCACTAGGTATCCAAAATTGAAAAAAAATTCATACCCCTTGCCTTCTAGAAGTTTGCATTCCAAAAGGAGATGCAATAAATGCGCAGATAACAATAATGTTGTAACATGATAGATAAGTACTTAAGAGATATCCAGGGTGGTATATAAAATTTGAAGGAGAGATCACTTTTAGGGGAACTAGGAAAGATTTCATAAAGGAGACCAAAATTGATCCAGATTGTGTGTGTGTGTGTGTGTGTGTGTGTATTAATGACATTCTAGGTAGTAGAGGTAGCAGTGTGCAAAGAAGTAGCAACAACCAAAGAAACAACCAAAAAAGAGAATAGAAAGGCAAGTTATTCATCTTGTCTTAAAAACAGGGTATAGGGAGTAATACATAATATGCGGGAAAAGACAGGTTCAAACCAGATTGTGAAACATTGAATGCCAGGTGAAATAATTAAGTTGGGTAACCCACTCTATATGTTTTAAAACAGGAGAATGACCTATTTTGGGGAATATCTACTTTGGTAGTGGCATGAAATACAGATTGGATACCAATTATCCATACATAATAGTTCAGATAATGGATAAAATAATACAAGAAAGAGTGGAAATGAGAAAGTCTATCAAGATATATTGCAAAGGCAGAATGAACTGAACTTGGATGCTGACTTGAATATAAGAAGTAAAAGAGCAATAAGAAAATAAGAATAAAGAATAATAGGAAGGTAATAGGAGAATAGTCACAGCATCAATAGAAATAAAGAATTCAGTAACAGAGATTGATTTAGGGGAGAGCAGATACTTTTGGACAAGATGAATGACTAATTCATTGGACCAAGGGTTCATGGATAATCCAAATTAAGATGCACAGGAAAAAGTTGAAAATATGCTCCTGAGTTTCAGAAATGAGAATGGGCTACAGATGGGGATTTGGGAATCATCTCATAAGGGGGATAGTTGAAGTCATGTCCAAAGCTTCTTTAAAGGGGAGATTTCTGGAAGAATACACATGTTTGATGACTTGGAGAATGAAAAAGTACAAAGGAAACAAAAACATGTGGTCTGAATGGGAGAACACAAAAGAGGAAGAATTCCAGAATATACAAGAGGAGAAAGAGGAGGTTGTCAACTCAACAACAGAGTGCTTCAAAGAGGCCAGGGAAAATGAGAAAAGAAAAAAAAAAGATCTCAGAATTTCACAAATTTAATGTTGGTTGGAAAAAGCATTTTACCTAGAGTAGAAGATGTGAAAGCTCAAGTGCAAAGATTGGATGACTGAGTGGAGAGTGAGGAGAAAGAGACAGAAAATAGAAGACTTTTGTTTTTTAGAAGTTTAGCAGGGTGTCACAAGTGATTTTGTTTTTATTGAGGCTAGTAAGTTTTTATAGCATCAGAACCTAGTCCTATCTAGCAGTCAGGAGCCTGAATATATAGTTATCATTCAAATATCAATACCCATGTGTCATGTGCACCACTCAAAATGATATGACCCATGTTGTGTTCTGGGGTACTAGTTCCCTGATTCTCATGACAATTGTCATTTTCTCCTTGGTCTCAATCATTTGTAGGTAATTAGGTTTTATTGTCTGCATGAGGATCTGGGTTAGTTCTTCAATAAGATCAAGAGTTCATAATTCTCCCCTTGACTAATTCTTCTCTTTATCTTTTTTATTTCTGTGTATCTCTAAGATCAATTGCAAACATATATGTGAATGCCATATTTCAGAATATATATCAAAACAACTTGAAATCAGTTCTCCAATATTATACTTTCCCAATCTGAAAACTATCTAGTCCTTGAGCCAATCCTTCAGTCATAGGCAGGTAGACTCCAAACTTCAAAGTTCAATGCCTCATCACTCTCAGTGAAGAGAAGAAAAGAGAGTCAACTAGCATTTTTTCATTTACAATTTACCTTCACTTATAGCAGGAGCTGAGATCAGGAAAAAGGCCTTTGAGCCGAGTCACAAAGAAACTAAGGATTCTAAGTGTTAGAGGTAAAGGGGAGCTTATTCCAGGGATGGAGGGAAGTCTATACAAAGACAAAGAGATAAAAAATGTAGAGTGTGAAGTACAATAATAAGGTCAGTTTAGCTAAACCATAAAGCACATGAAGGGAAGTCATGAAAAGAAGACTAACAAATAGTTTGGGACAAACGTGAAAAAATTCTAAATACCATATAGAGCAAGTTAAATTTAATTCTACAAATATTAGGGAGTTACAGGAATTTATTGGCTATGGCACAGGAGTGACACAGCTAAATCTGTACTTAGGAAAACTATATGGAGCTGTGTGAAAGATGGATTGGGAAAGAAAATTTTGAATGAGGAAGACTAATTAGAAGGTTGATGTAAAAGTCTGGGTGAGAGGTGTTGTGGACCATAAATTAGTTTGATGATCTTGTGAGAAGACAGTGATATGAAAAAGGCTAAGGAAGTTGACAATTTCTCTTCTTTCCACAATATCACCCTGTCTTTGTAATATTGGTCAAGATTAAGAGAGTTTCTCCTCATAAGACATAAACAGTAATTTTTATAATTTTAATCAATCAGTATTTATTAAATAACTAATATGTATCAGAGACTTTTAGGTGCTGGAAAACCAAAGAGAGAAATGAACCAGTATATAGAAAATAATTTTGGTGGAAGGACAGGGGTAGGGAGGAGACAAACAACAAAGGGATAAAGAAACTGAACAAAAAATAGGGAGGAATTGCCTTTATTGTGTTAGATAATGGTCCTTATTATCTTGCATAATTTAGCTGCTATGTTGTCTTCCATTAACCTGAACCACAAAATGTGTATATATATATATATATATATATAATGTATGTATATGCATGAATTTTAATGCTGACATGCCTTTGCAACTTTAATATTTAACACATTTGATTGGTAGATAATGCCAACATGATTATTTTCAACTTGAATTTGTTATATTGTCCACAGAAACCATGAACAACTTTAACATATTTTTAGTCCTGATTGGATAAGAAGCTTTTATTTATGCTTATTTCCCTACTGCACAGCTAAATAATTATTCAAAATGTTTGGCAGTAAAAAGAGAGACAATTTTTGTGAAGCAAATTAATTTATATGATGTGGTATAATATTAAGCATTCCTTTCCATGTTTGGAGCCTTCCCCTTCAATAACTCTTATACACCTCCTCCACTCCTCCTTTTTCCCATGTGGAATGGGGAGAACCTATTGGAAATTATGGTGAGACCATAATTAAAAATTTGTATTTGAGGCAGAACATCAGGAGAAGTTTTAAGCAATTTTTCTTGCCTTTGCCATGTTATGAAACAATGGGAAGAACCATAGTTGTGTTTTTCTTTATCTTGACAATATAATGGTAGACATGCTGTTTTATGATACTAGTTTTCCTCTGAATATATTATTATTGCTGTTGGCAGCTGATTTAACTACTTTATGGAATGATATTATTTAATTTGTATGTTTCCTGAAGCATTTTTGAGTGAAGGGTTCAGTACAAAACCAAAATATTTTAGTGATCCCCTTTTTATATACCAGAGAAGGCAAATTAAATACCCTTCTTAGCAGTAAGTATTGAGTAAAGTTATAATGCCTCCTGAATTCTTCTTCCTTTAATTCTATCCATTATATGTCAATTCTTTATCAGAGAATGATAAATCTAAAGGAAGGAGGGGTTGCAGAATTTTTATAAAATATTTTATAGATGAGGAAACTGAGGCCCAGGGTAGTTATTTGACTTTCTCAAGGTAATAAATATTAGAGGCAGGATATGAATTCAGTTTCTTTGACTCCAGAGCTATTGTACTTTCCAGTATACTACAGAGTCTTCTTTCAGTGTTTCTAGTTTCTGGTTACCTTATGTACCAGGAAATAAATTCTATAAAAATTGGAAAGTAAAGAAATTGAAAACAAATATATTATTCCACAGACAAATACATTAACATTTTTTGAGTACAGGAGCATGAAAGAGAAAAATGGAGTAAAGAATGAATGAATGAATGAATAGGTGAATGGTTGAAAAAGCAATTATTAAACACATAATATCTGTCAGGCATTTTGTTACATGTTAGGATTACAAATAGAGAAAGAAAGATAATCCCTGTACTCAAGGAGTTCACATTTCTTTAAATGAAGACAGTACATATGAGAGAATGGTCATGATGGAAGGACTTTTTGGACTGAGAAGATAAAAAAAGTGAATAGTGAAAAGTGGGCAACTGATAAACAAGACATTTCCAATTATAATAGTTCTGACTTGATTACAAGTCCTAAAATGAGCAGTGGGAAGGAGGAATAGGGCACAGTGATATTATATGAAGATGCCAGAAGAATAGAAGTATAGTTGGTTTGGGTTGAATTAGTTATGGAGAATCCTCACTAATAAGAGAACATAATTCCAAAGTAGAAATTCTTAACTGCTAATTTTAGGATTAATGACCATCAGTCAGACTGGTCTCTTTTTATATGAGGTCTTCTCATCTTTAGCATACTGACAGTATAAGGAGGGAGAGTAGAGCACCTGAGGGCATGGTGGAAGATGACACAGGCTGTAGCTTGTCCTCTATATGGTGCATTCCTCTGAACACCAATAGGGAAGCTGTAGTGACCTTGCTCTCTTTATCTCTATCTTTCCTTACATCATCTCAGTAGGAAATAAATGTGTTCACAGGTTACAAGTGATCATAGGATCACAGATCTAGAAATCTTAGAGATCATCCAGTCAGCGATTCATAACCTGATCTTCAAGGACAGATTTTAAGGGATCTATTAATATGGATAGGAAAAAATACATCTTTATTTTCCCTAAATTAAATAAATTTATTTTCTTTAAATGAAATTTAGCATTAACTTAGATTCTTTAAAAAAGAATTGAAAAAGGGTGTCTGAGGAAGGGTTCATCATCAATGATGAAAGTTGTGATCAAATATTACCTAGACTTGACAATTTGAATTCTATCAATATAATTGACCAATTTCTCATCCCTAGAGTATAAAATTGAGGGTCACCTGGATGTAACAAGCCATCCTGTAGAGTTGGGAGAAATTTATATCCTTTACCCAATTATGAAACTATCATCAGTTGGTCTAATCAATACTTGCTCACTAAATACTATTATCAGAGGTAAGGCACAAATGGAGACCAACCAATTAGCAAGCATTTAAAGTTGTTTCCATGTTTCTGTCTCTGTGATAATCACTGGATATATAAATACATTAAACTAAATAATCCATACTCAAAGACAGACACATTTATTAAGAATTATATTCAACTGAATTGCTTAACTAAAAACACCCAGTTCATAGCTATTGAACTTGGGGACAAATAAATTATAGTATGATTCATGTTTGCACAATACTATTGCTTATGTACATTTTTAATAAGTCTAAAAGCTTATTGATGATGATGATGATGATAACAATAATAATGATGATGATGATGATGATGATGATGGTTTGTCCTTCACTTTCAAAGGAGACTACAACATCAGGGAGATGATTCTGCAACAAGCATGTGAATTGGATTTGAGTGAGGGGGCTGTGCTAAGTCACCAGTCTCCTTCAAAATCATTTGGGTCCATTAGTCAGATATGAATCAGGATGACTGGAGATGGCACTGGATGTGAGGTAATCAGGGTTAAGAGACTTATCCAAGGTCACATAGCTAGACTCAAGTGTCTGAGGCTGGATTTGAACTCCTGTTTCCCTGATGTCATTGTGTCATCTAACTGCCGAAGGGCTGGGTATCATATGCATTGTTGGCCCCTTTATTCTTAAGAGAAAATTGGAGTACACAGTGGTCAAATAATTGCTTATACTATAGCTCCCTTTTATATTGTAGCCTGGAAAGTCTGTGTTTATGAGTTTACCTAAGATTAAGGAATGAGAAAGTCAGGAAGAGTGAGTGGGGATGTGATAAGTGAGAGGTTGGAACTGAAAAAAATGGATTTAGAATTATAGTAAGAAGCATGAGAGTAATATCTCTCTGAGATATCTTCCAATATATACTGCAGTGACTCAACATTAAGACACAATCACACTCCCTATTAATAACCACTCTCTCTGCTCTTTCTCAAAGGGACCAAAGATATCCCAATGTCATGGACCATGTTTAGACTTGAGTGTAAATTGGATTTAAGTAAGGCAGAGTTGTGAAAAGTCTTAAGTGAAACAAAATTGTGCAAAGTTGTGAGTCTTATTCTCTCTTCCAGAGTCATGAAAGTCCAGTGGCAGGACAAAAAAATAAAGACTAGATGATTTGTGATGGCCTAGGATGCATTGGATGACCTTGGCATCTTTGATGTCTGACCAAGCTCTTAGTGCTATACAATACCTTAACCACGTGCATGTTGGAACTAACTGTTCTCATCCACCTCCTTGCTTGGAGTAACTCCTAACTCTCTTATAGGTTTGAAAGCTGTTTGTTGTCCTCAGTTGGCTTATTATCCTGTCTGCTCTTTTTACTGGGGTGTAGCCACTATGAATACTCAGCTTCTTGGAGCCACAAGTGAGAGTTGAGTGGCAGGTGGACAGCAAAAGTGGATGAGCAGCTCTGAAAAGAGATCTCAATAAGCCCTTGTACCAGAAGTGCTCACCCTCCCTGGGCACTCCATATAGCCCTGGGGGGTGGGGTTCCAGGCAATGGGATAAGAAGAGAGTTCAGCCTCCTTTTCCTGACTTGCAAGATCTTTCCCTATCTGGCTCCCTCTTTCTTTTTAACTTATCTCACAGAATTTCTCACTATGCACTTTGCATTCTCACTGAAACACTGTATGCTTTCTCTTGCCAATTCTCTCTCTCTCTCTCTCTCTCTCTCTCTCTCTCTCTCTCCCTCCCTCCCTCTCTCTCTTTCTCTTGCTTCCACTCTTTCTGCTCAAAGGACAATCTTCCATGAAATCTCCCTTGCTTTCTGTATCTGCCAGTAGGACCTTTCCTCTCAGAATGTATTCTAAACTGAATGCACTTACCAATGATATTGCTAACTACAGTGATCTATAATTGTCTTTTTGTCTGTACTAGACAGTACAATTCCTGACAGCAGATAAGATAAGTAAATTTTTATCTCTCTTCCCTCCAATCCTTGCATCTAACAGTGTTCTATGTACTATAGGTCTTTATTCAATGTTTGTTGAGTTGGGGTGCCATACTATATTATTGATCCACTTAGTTTGCAGTTCACAAACACTCCTGAACATTTTTCACATGAACTCATTTCTAGTCACATCTCTGACATCTGTTATTTCTGCAAAAAATTTTTTTGTTAAACCCAAGCATAAGACTTCACATTTATCCCTATTAAATTTTACCTTATTAGATTTAGTCCTTTATTCCAGCCTGTTGAGTTATTTTAGATTCCAATTCTATTATCCAATGTATTAGTTTTCCCCTCTGGCTTTTTTTCCTTCAAATTTGATTACCATGACAGCAATGCCTCCATCAAGGTCATTGATTAAAATGTTGTACAGAAAAGGACCATAGGCAAAATGCTGGGACATGCCATCAGAGACTTCCCTCCAGTGTAACTTCTCTGTAAAATATTAGATCATCTCAGACTACCTATCATTCCAGGAATTCTTTAAATTCTGTTTCTCTCAAATCACAAAGATGTCAGCCCATGCCCTTTATTTCTCCTGTTTATCTCTCATGAATTCTGAGATGACAGGGTCATGCCTATTTAAAGTTTCTATAGTGTTTGTTTCTGCATACAGGTTTTGCTTTTTGGTCAGATAATTATGATTCTATCATCACTAATCATTGTGTTTCATTGTTCAATCAGATCTGAATTCAGCCCACCTCTTCCCATTTAACTTAATAGGGTTTTGAATTACCTTGATGAATTCCAGATAGCTTATGTTTATAACATTTTCCTTGAATCTGGTTAGAATAGGTTAGAAATACTGAAAAAAAATATGAAGTGAGGAAGGAGAAAGCATGAACAACTTGGGACATCAAGAAAAGTTTTAGAGTTGATGTGACACCTTGGATGAATACACAGATTCATACATTCTGTTATCAGACATTCTTTATCATGCATTTATCTTTTTTTCTCCATTGACTCTTTGTTTCAAGTTTCTTTCCATTCCAGTTTAAGCTCCACTCAACAAACAAATTGGTATTCCTAAAATGCAGATCTGACCATGTTCACTCAACAAACAAATTGATATTCTTACAGTGCAGTTCTGACTATGATGCCTGACCACTGTTCTTGTCCCACTTCAATAACATTGTGCTCACTATTACTTTTAGTATCAAATATAAATTATTAAGTTTGAAAACCCTTCATAACCTTCAGGGTTCTTACACCTTCATCTTTCTTACATCCCCGCCCCACCCCCCACAATCATGTATGACATAAGGTAGTCTCACTGAACTCCTTACTATTCCTGGCACAATATAATCCATCTCCAGTTCTGTGAATTTTTACTCATTTCTTGCAGGCATGGGATTCTCTCCTTCCTCATTTCTACCTTTTGGGTTTTCTGACTTCCTACCAGCTAAAATCTCAACTTTTGCAAGAATTCTTTCCTGATGCCCTAGTTGCTAGCAACATTTCTCTGTTGATTGACTTCAATTTACACTGTAATTTCTGTCTCATTTATATGTAGCTGTTTGCATGCTGTCTCCTCTGTTAGTTTGAGACTAGGGACTTAATAAATATGTGGTGACTTCACTTGATTCACACACAAAATGACCATAGTTTTTTCTAGCACCCAAAATCATGGAAAATATATAAGCTGGTATTCTCAGGAATATGAAGAAAAAAAAATTCTCTGCTTTATTTATTGTTTGATCTTCAATTATCCTAATACTTTCTAGTTGTTCATCTCAGCTCAACCCATGGTGGTCTAGGTGTCCTTCTCCCAGAAATTGCTAATTATCAAGGCTTATCTCTCTTTCTCTAACTAGAAGCAGGTGACCATTATTTTGTCAGTGTTTGTGGATTCTTTTATCGGGCTGCTCACTGTAATGCTTATTTAAGTCCATACTAAAGGTTCAATTTGGCCCATATGAATATTGATTATGTTCCTGGTGATATATGTATGAGAGCAACTGGAGGAATTCAAGAAGTAGTTTCATGAAAGTGGTGATAGTTTTCTCCATAGAAAATTGGGATAGTCCTTGAAGTAACACACTTTAAGTATGTTATGATGATGTTTTCTGCAGCTATCTGGCCTCCACTGAAAAGAAACAAATTTTGAAGGGTAAGGAAGACTGAAATAGTTGTTTTCAAATGAAGAATAGTTCTGTATAACTACACTTACAATGGCAAAGGAAGGGATAGATAACAAAAATAGTTATGCATTTGGGATTTTGAAAAGTTGAGGCAGTTTTCCCCTACCTTCTTTCCTTTAAAAAATATCTTATTTATTTTATTCTTAACAAGAAAAAAAACATGGTTGTATATGAAACTTTAAATCTATTATATACAACTTACTATCCTTTTAAAATATATAAAAGTTATCATTTAATATTATTGTTCTTTTTTCTTCTCCCTCTCCTAGAGTTGACTACCAATAGGCATAAATGTGTATATGTGTGTATATGCATATCTATCCATCTATCCATCTATATGTGTCCATTTTGAGGAGGGAGGGATATATATATATATATAATATATATGCATGTATATACATATATGCATATGTGTACATATTGAAGATAGGGAGATATTTGTCATATTTATATATGCATGTGTATATATATGAATAGGTAAAATATTCTATAATACTTCCTTAATATAATATAATGACATGTATCATATTCATAATATATAATATATATAATATATCTTTAATACTTTCTCTGGATATAAATAAATATCTTACTTATTTCTTTCTGGTGTGCAAATTACCTGGAACAAACAACAATTTTGAGATGGCTTTATTTTATGACAGCAATGGTTTTATATTATATATATATATTATATATGTATATGCTTTTATTGACATTAGACTATCTAGAATATGTGATCTTGTTGAGCTGAAGCCTGATTGAATTGGTTCCCTCATCTTTACTTACGATTCTATTACTAGAGTGTTCATCATACTATACATATGTGTCCATAAGTTTTTTTTAATTCTTCAGGTTTTAAGAATGAATATTACTCAAAGGAAAAGTTCAAATCTTTTAGTTTTTCTAAAGCACAACAATGATTTTTAGATTTGTTGCAGTGGCTGTTGTTGTGGGAAAGTGAAGCTTTTCAAGTATCATTCTAGTCCATAATTAAATTTGATTAATGATATTAATGTAAAAGGGAAAGCTTAGTTAAAAAAACAAAAAATAATGCCAAAAATCTTTAAATCATTGCTAAAAAGCACATTAATTAATCTTTAGAAATCAAATATTCCACAATCAACTGCAGAAAAGAACTATTAAATGCATTCTTTTCAGACCATAATGTAATAACTATTACATTCAATAAAAAGATGGAAAAATACAGATTAAACATTTATTGGAAGCTAAGTAATCAGATCCTAAAAAAATGAATGGGCCAACAAACTACTGTATTTCCCCATGTATAAGATGTTTCCATATATAAGATACAACTTAATTTGGTCACCCAAAATTTGAAAAAAAAAACATACTACATAAAGGTATTGAATTTGTTTTATTCATCGTAAAATTTGTACAACTCCACATCTTTGTCAAAACTCTCATCTATTAGCTCGTCCTCATCTGTGATGGATGACGAATCACTGTCTTAGGAAAAGCTCTAACTGCTCTCCTTCCTGTGCTCTGGTCTGTGGTTGACCACAAGCACTCCCTGGGCAAGTCTGGTGTATGGGAGCTTAGTCCATTCTGTTTCATGAAACTGAAGCACAAATTGTGTTCTCCTTTCAAATCAGTCACTTTTTCATCACAGTTCTTCTGGCCTTATGCTGAACTATCTTTGCAGAATTCTATTGGTCCTTTGCTCTTCAATCTATCTCTTCAATTCTTTTGCTAACCCAAGCCATTTTCTTGACTTATCTCTCATGAACTTCTGCCAGGCATTTTTAGTAGGGTTTCTTTTTCCCATAACCAGTCTTAGATTGTTTTCTCAGTTGGAGGAAGACCAAACTGACATTCAGCAGTGCTATTTCCATTTACCTTTGCAAACTGGATCACTTTTTTAACTTGAATTTCAGCATTGTTCAAAAATCTTTTCTGGGCCATTTCTGGGAAGAATGTGGCAAAAGGTAACAATATACTGGTAACAAATGTGAAATAATGAGTGCAAAGGCAACAAGCCTTAAGTGGGAAATGCAAGTAAAAAAATCTACAACAATTGTATAAGACATTCCTAGTTTTTAGACCCCAAATTTTTCAAAAAAGGATGCATCTTAAACATGGGGAAATATGGTAATCAGAAACAATAAATAATTTCTTTAAAGATAATGACAAGTCAACATATCAAAATTAATGGAATGCAGTCAAAGCATACTTGGGGGAAAATATTTATGAAGCTTTTTATTAATATATTGGAGAAAGAGTTGATCAGTGAATTGGACATGCAATTAACAATAAATTGGAAAAATGACAAATTAAAAATTCCTCATAAAAACCAAATTAGAAATTCTGAAAAGTGAAGAGATTAATAAAATTGAAAGAAAACCAAAGAATTAATAAAATTATGAGTTGTTTTATAAGAAAAAAAGCAATAAAACAAACACTGACGAATTTCATTTAAAAAATATAAAAGAAAAACCAAAATTGCCAGTATCACAAATGAAGAAAGGCCAGTTCACTACCAATAAAGATGAAATTAAAGCAATCAACAGAAGACTGGTTCAATATTAGAAAAACTATCAGAATAATCACCACATTAAAGACCAAAACAACAAAAATTGTATGATTATCTCAATAGATACAGAAAAGGTTTTTGACAAAATA
Organism: Macrotis lagotis; assembly: GCF_037893015.1. Lineage (NCBI taxonomy): Eukaryota > Metazoa > Chordata > Mammalia > Peramelemorphia > Peramelidae > Macrotis > Macrotis lagotis. The sequence continues at coordinate 104,328,976 of NC_133662.1, read as the reverse complement.
TGAAACATCTATTTCTATTTAAAATAAAACAAAAAAATAGGAATAAATGGAGCTTTCCTTAAAATCATGAGTGGTATCTATCTAAAACTTTTTGCAAACATTATCTGTAATAGGGATGAGTTAGAAGCCTTCCCAGTGAGATCAGGGATGAAGCAAACATTGTTATTAAATATTGTACTAAAAATTAGCTTTAACAATAAGAAAAAATAAATAGAAGGAATTAGAATAATTAAGGAGGAAACAAAATTGAACTCTGCAGATGGTATGATGGTATAGAGAATCCCAGAAAATCAGCTAATTGAAAAAATTAGCAACTTCACAAAGTTGTAGGGTATAAAACAAGCTCACATGAATCATAACCATTTCTATACATTACCAAAAAGTTCAGCAGAAAGAGATAGAAAGAAATTCCATTTAAAATAACTATTGATATTATAAAATAGTTGGGAGTACAACTGCCAAGACAAACTTGGAGCTAAATGAACTCAAATAAAGTCAGATCTTAAAAAAATGGAAAAGTGTTGATTGTTCACAGATAGTTCAAGTAAATATGCCAAAAATGATACTTCTACCTGAATTAATGAATTAAATATTCAGTGCCATAGAAATCAAATTACCAAAAATTCATTTTATAGAGTTAAAAAAACCAAGAAGAAAATTCATCGGGAATAACAAAGTCAAGAATATCAAGGGAATCAATGAAAATATTGTGAAGGAAAGTGATCAAATAGATTATGGACCAAATACAAAACTGTAATCCAAGTGGTAATCATCAAAACAATCTAGTAAAGACTAAGAAATAATGGACCAATAACTAGATTAGGTATAGAATTCACAGTAGTAAATGAAAATAGCAGTCTAGTGTTTAAAAAACCCCAAGTTTCAGATAAGATCTCGCTATTTAACAAATACTACTGGGAAAACTGAAAGCAGTTTGGCAGAAATGAGGTCCAGACAAACATCTTACACTGTGTACTACAATGAAGTTAAAATGGCTACATAACTATACATAAAGGGTGATAACATAAGCAAATTAGGGTTAGATGGACAAGTTTACTTATCACATCTATGGATAAGGGCAGAATTTATGAAACAGGATATAAAACATTACTGAATGTAAAAGAGATCATTTTGATTATAATAAATAAAAAGTTTTTGCACAAAAATGCATCCAAAATTAGAAGAAAATTAAGAAACTGCAAAAAAATGCAACAGAAAGTATCTCTAATAGAGAACTGAGTCAAATCTATGAGAATAGAAGTCATTCCATAATTGATAGATAAATGGTCAAAGGATATGAATAGTCAATTTTTTTGGTTTTTATTTTTTTCAAGGAGAAGTGGGGTTAAATGACTTGCTCAAGGTCACACAGGTAATTAGTAAGTGTTTGAGACAAGACTTGAACTCAGGTCCTTCTGACTCCAGGGTAGTTACTCTATCCACTGTGCCACCTACACCATGAATGATCAGTTTTCAGACAAAGAAATCAAAGTGATTTATAATCACATAAAAATGTTTTAAATCACTATTATTAGAGAAATGTAAATTAAATAATTTTTCAGGTACTCTTTTGACCCCATTTAGAGTTTTTTTGGCAAAGATACTGAACTGCTTTGTTGTGTTATAAAACTATGCATACCCTTTGATTACAGCAGTATTGTTGCTAGACTTTTATTCCAAAGTGATAAAAATGAACCAAGTTGTACAAAAATATTTGTCAGCTTTTTTTTGTAGTGGCAAGGATTTGAAAATTGAGGGGATGTCCATCAATTGGAGAATGGCTAAACTAATTGTGCTATATCACTGTGATAGTATATTTTTGTGTTATAAATGATGAGCAGGATAATTTAAAAAAATATAGGAAGTTTTGTGTGAACTAATGCAAAGTGAGCAGAACCAACATAACATTGTACACAGTAAAGGCAATATTGTATGATGCACAACTGTGAATGATTTAACTAATCTGATCAGTACAATGATCTGAAAAACTGATTTAAAAAGCTATCCACTTCCAGAGAAAGAACTGATGGATTTTGAATGCAGACCAAAATACACTTTAAAATTTGATTTTTCTCACTTATTTTGGTCTTTCTTTTGCTACATTACTAATATGAAACTGTTTTGCATGTCTAAAAATATTATATATGTATGTTTGTATAAATAATTGCTTGTCTTCTCAAAAAAAAGAAGGAAGGGAATTTGGAACTCAAAATTAAAAAAAAGAATATTAAAAAAATTTTACATGTAATTGAGAAATATTTAACAGAATAAATAACATATATTAGGAAAAAAGCAAAAAGCAAAGGCATTAGAGAAATCTTACAGTTGAAGCATATGTTATTAAATCTTCTATAAACCATGGTTAGTGAATATCTTAGTTTGATAATTGTATCTAAATATAATTGTTTCTTATAATTCCAATCATTTAAAATCGTAATTCTGAGAAAGAGTTCATAGGATTCACCTTGCTGCTAAAATCTTCTGTGCTACCTGCACACACACAACAGACACATACACACACATGCACACACGTGTTTGTATTCTACCATGTAGTATAGTATGCTTAAAGTTAAATGAACAGTGGGAACACCACAAAAATAAAAACTGCCTATTGTTACTATCAAGAAAAAAAGTCATGGGAAGGATAATATAAAGATTGAAGTACTGATGAGTGAAAAAAGTAGTCTTTACTAATGAAATTTTTCATCCAAGGTCACATAAGAATTATTGTCAGAAGTTCAGGTCAACTAGTACTGTCTGGAGATCTTCAACAGATTATAGCTCATTTCTCTCAGCAAGTGTGTTGTTGCCTGGTCTTGGGTCTTGGTGTCTTGCCTTTATGAAGGAAATGATGAACTCTGAAAAAAAATGAATTAATCTACTGAGAAATGGAATTGTTCCAGAATTGCAAGATTACTCAATATGGAGATGGAATACTGTAGCACATCCTTGCATTATATCATATGTCATGAAAGGTTAAGGAATTCATTCAAGAAAACAAAAATGTTTTAACCAACAGTAATTTAACTCTGCTTAAAAACATTTGAGCTATCAGCATGGCTAGACTTGAAAAACTGAAGATATTCACTATTTCAGGTACGTGAAAATATGAAGAATTAAAGTCAAAATCTTGTGAACTAGATACCAAGGCATTTACCTGGAACATGATGCTTTGGAAATTCTTATTCCCTTCAGTTACTCCTTTCTCAATTAATTTGCACTTAGATTTTTAGGTTTTTTCCTTCTCTATTGCTACTTCTCCTTGAGAAAGGAAAGTTTTATACATTCCCTTCTTGGCTTTCCTTAGAGGTCTCTCTCTCTCTTTTTCTAAGGATAGAGGAGTTCAGAAAATCTTCGTCTATTTAGTTTGGCCAGGAACTCAAACAATATCTGCAATAGAGGACAGTGAGACATTGGGAAAATATTTTTATTAATCTTTCCTATCTTCCCAAAGGTACTATAAATTGTCACCTTCAGATCTGATCCCAACATAACTATTGTGTGTGTGAGCATGTTATCTCCTTTCTCTTTAGTGACACTTAGCCCTTCTCTCCTTCCTTCTGTCCAGATTACTTCTCTGTTTGATTAAAGTTATTTCTAGGGGGTGGAAGCAAGATGGAGTTCTCCCTCAGACCACTCTAAGCACTGTTAAATAATGACTCTATCCAAATTCTGGAATGGCAGCACCCACAAAAAGACTGAGTGAAACAGTTTTCCTACCAAGTCAACCTGGAAGATCCATAGGAAGGGTCTGTTATATGTGGTTAGGAAGGGCCCAGCCTGAGCCATGCTGGAGCAACTTGACTCAAGTCATACAGAAGTAGACCTTGGGGTTCCTGAGTCCATGGCAGTGAGGGTAGTTTCCAGACCTCTCAGCTCAGAGACTGCCAAGGACAACTAGGAAGGTCTGAGAGCAGAGTCCAGTCCAGCCCAGACCAGCCCAGCCCAGCTCAGGTCTCAGCATAGACCTGGCCCCAGAAGACTGGGAATAGAGCTGCAAAGCCATTTGGCAGTTGCTTCTAGAAAGTTCAGCCCACAGATGATAAGAGTGTTGGGGGAGATTGCAGAGGTCTCTTTGCTATTCCTGAGGCAGGACTCTATTGTATTGCCCATACTCATATTCAGGTCGCAGTCTGGGGCTCCATACTGCCATAGAGGAGAAGGGCTCCTCTTCACAGCTCCAGGGCAGAGGGAAGGGCTTGTGACCATTCACAGACCAGACCACAGCCCAGGAGAACAGTCAACCTATCATAAGACCTTGGAGGATTTGAGAACTTGCAGATTCCTGGGGTAGGGGTATCCCTGAAAACAGCTACAAAAACCTTCAAAAACTTGGGATAGTGTGTCATCCACCCCAGAAGCAGAGCCCCATCTTAACAAAGAATTAATATCAAGACATAAGCTGGGGAAATGATCAAACAACAGAAGGAAAAAACTGGACCATAGACAATTACTTTGGTCCCAAGAAGGGTCAAAATACACTTTCAGAACATGAAAAAGTCAAAATTCCTTCATTCAAAACCTCCAGGAAAAAATGAATTGATCATAGACTATGGAAGAGCTCAAAAAAGATTTTGAAAATCAAGTAGGGGAGGCAAAGGAAAAATTGGGAAGAGAAATGAGAGCAATGCAGGAAAATCATGAAAATGAAGTCAGCAGCTTGGTGAAGGAGATACTAAAAATACTGAAGCTAAAATATTAAAAACCACTTTGAATCACATTGAAAAAGCAGTCCAAAAAGGCCAATGAGGAGAAAAATGCCTTAAATAGCAGAATTGACCATATGGAAAAAGAGATAAAAAAGCTCTTTGAAGAAAATAATTCCTTAAAAAGTAGAATAGAGCTAAAGGGTAGCTGATGACTTTGTGAGAAATCAAGAAACAATAAAACAAAACTAAAAGAATGAAAAATTAGAAGAAAATGTGAAATATCTCATTAGAAAAACAATGGACTAGGAAAGCAGATCCAGAAGAGATAATTTGAAAATTATTGGACTACTTCAACGTCATGACCAAAAGAAAGGCCTACTCTTCATTTTTTTCAAGAAATTCTCCAGGAAAAACTGCCTGATATCCTAGAAGCAGATGATAAAATAGATATTAAAAGAATCTACCCATCACCCCTTGAAAGAGATCCAAAAATATAATCTGCCAGGAATATTATAGCCAAATTTCAGAACTTCCATATCAAAGAGAAAATATTATAAGCAGTCAGAAAGAAACAATTCATATGTCATGGAGCTACAGTCAGGATAACACAAGATTTAATAACTTCTACATTAAGAGCTCATAGGGCTTAGAATATGATTATTCCAGCAGGCAAAAGAGCTTGGATTACAACCAAGAATCAACTATCCAGCAAAACTGAACATCCTCTTTCAGGGAAAAAAGGTGAATATTCATTGAAATAGGGGACTTTCAGACTTTCCTGGTGAAATGACCAGAGTTGAACAGAAAGTCTGATCTTCAAGCACAGGACTCAGGTAAAACATAGAGAGGGTGGCTGAGAAGGACTAATGAAGAGGAACTTAATGATGTTGAATTGATTGTATTCATGAATAAGAAGATGATACTGATAATTCATATGAATCTTCTTATAAGGGCAATTAGAAGGAGAATATATAGACAAGGCACAGGAGAGAAATGAATTTGAAGGTATAAGATAATAAAAATATGGAGTTAATGGAGGAGAAAGGAATGTACTGGGAGAAAGGGAAAGGAGAGATGGAATTGGGTAAGTTATTTCATATAAAAGAAGCAAGAAAAAACTTCAATGGAGTGGAAGAGGTGGGAAAATGAGGTGGAGTGAGTGATATTTACCCTCATTGGAAATGACTCAGAGAGGTAATAACATACATACTCAATTGGGTATAAAAATCTAGCTTACCCTAAAGGAAAATAGAGAACTGGGATGGGAGAAAGGGTTCAGGAGGAGGGATGGGAGATGAAAGTGATAGAGGAGAAGGAACGGCTTGCAAGAAGTCAGATACAATACACTTTTTTGCCTTTATTTTTAAAAAAATTTTCTTTAATTTATTTACTTACTCATTACTAAAATATTCTTGAGTAAACATAATACCCCTCCCCACAAAAATATAAAACCTCATGAGAAATAAAGTAAAAGAAAGAGAAAAAATGTGTTTCAGTCTGTGCTCTGATACCATCAGCTCTGTCTGTGGTGGATCACTTTCTTTATCATAAATCTTTCACAGAAGTTACTTCCATATTTTTCTACAGTTTTTGTTTCTGATTATGATTCCCTCCATCCATTCCTCCCACCTATTATATTTTCTCTCACCTTTCACTCTGTCCATCTTCAAAAATGTGCTGTGGGGCAGGGGAGTGGCACTAGGGACAGAGCACTAGCCCTATGACCAAGAGGCCCCAAGCCCTAATCCCACCCCCAGAGACCCAGCAACCATTCAGTCCCATAGTCCTGGACAGACCACCCAATCCCAGCACCTTGCAAAAAGGAAAAAAGAAAATGTGTTATATCTAACTGTCCTCCTATGATCTACCCGTTCCTCTATCCTCTACCATCCACAACCCCCCTCCCCTTCCCTTGTCCCCTTTCTCTCCTTTTTCTTCTAGATGTCTACACTCTATTGATTGTGTATGCTGTTTCCTCTCTGAGCAATTTCTGATGAGAATGAAGGCTCCCTCATTCTCCCTCACCTTCCCCCTTCCATACCATTGCAAAAGCTACATGAAATATCTTTTTTTATGAAATATCTATTCTACTTCTCCTTTCTCTTACTCCCAGTACATTTTCCTTTCATCCACTGACTCCATTTTTACCATATATTATATCTTCAAATTCAGCTCTCTCTGGTGCCTCATCTATAAAAGCTCCTTCTACCTGCTCTATTAAATGAGAAGGTTCACATGAGCATTATCAGCATCATATTTCCATGCAGGAATACATGCAGTTCATTATCATTAAGTCCCTCATAATTTACCCTTCTTATCTCTATGCTTCACCTGAGTCCTGTACTTGGAAGATCAAACATTCTGTTCAACTCTGGTTGTTTCAATAGGAACATCTGAAATTCCCCCATCTCAATGAAGGTCCATCTTTTCCCTTGGAAGAAGGTGTTCAGTTTTGCTGGGTAGTTGATTCTAATTTGCATTTTAAACTCTTTTGCCTTCTGGAATATTATATTCCAAGCAAGTTAGGGGTAGCTAGGTGGTGCAGTGGATAAAGCACAGGCCTTGGAGTCAGGAGTACCTGGGTTCAAATCCAGTCTCAGACACTTAATAATTACCTAGCTGTGTGGCCTTGGGCAAGCCACTTAACCCTATTTGCCTTGCAAAAACCTAAAAAAATATTATATTCCAAGCCCTATGAACTCTTAATGTAGTTACTGCTAAAGTCCTGTGGGATCCTGACTGTAGTTCCACAATATTTGAATTGTGCCCTTCTGGCTGCTTGTAATACTTTCTCTTTGACTTGGGAGTTCTGAAACTTCGCTGTAATATTCTTGGGAATTTTTTTTGGATCTCTTTCTGGGGGAAATTGGTGGATTCTCTCAATTTCTATTTTGCCCTCTGCTTCTAGGATATCAGGGCAATTTTACTGTAGGAATTCTTTAAAAATGAGGTCAAGGCTCTTTTCCCATCATGACTTTCAGGTAGTCTAATAATTTTTAAATTATCTTATCTGGGTCTGTTTTCCAGATCAACTGTTTTTTTTTAATGAGATATTTTACGTTTTCTTCTAATTTTTCATTCTTTTGGTGTTGAATTATTGTGTCTTGGGTTCTTGCAAAGTCATCAGCTTCCTTTAGCTTCATTCTGTATCTGAAGGATTTGTTTTCCTCAGAGAATTTTCTTATTTCCTTTTCCATCTGGTCAATTCTGTTTTTTAAAGCATTCTTCTCCTCAATAACTTTTTGAACTGTTTTATCCATTTGACCTAAGCTGGTTTTTAGCATACTATTTTCTTCAGCATTTTTTTGGATCTCCTTGACTAAGCTGTTGACTTCATTTTCATGTTTTTCCTGCATCTCTCTCATTTCTTTTCCCAATCTTTTTTCTACCTCCCTTACTTGATTTTCAAAATCTTTTTTTTTTGAGCTCTGTCATAACCTGAGCCCAATTTCTATATTTCTTGGAGTCTTTAGATGCAGAAGCTTGGACTTTCTCATCTTCTGATTGTGTGGTTTGGTCTTCCATGGGACCAAAGTAATTGTCTATGGTCAGGTTCCTTTTTCCCCCATTTACTATTTACTTATTTTCCCAGCCTGTGCCTGGTTTGGGGGTGCTTCCTACGCTTTTGAGTATCATTGGGACCCCCCCCCTCCAAGGACCTCAGTGTGTGAGGTTCTGACCACTTTCCTGGTCTGGAAATGACCACAAACTCACTCCTTTGCTCTGGGTCTGTGAGGGGGTGGGTCCCTGCTCTATGGGGGACCAAGACTTCAACCAGGGTCTGAAAATGGTCAAAGACCCAGAGTCCTGTCCCATGGACAGATGATAGCCTCGGCAGTCTCCCTTTACTCTCTTACAGCACTTAGGGTACAACTGCCTGGAGGCTCCTACTGGGCGGCTCCATGGGCCTGCTTCCTTTTCCTGGCATCTGGGCTGTGCTGAGTGCCTGGGCTGCACTGAGTGCTCAGGCTGTGCTTGTGCTGAGGTGGGCTTCATGCTTGCTGTGGCAGAGGTCTCCCTGCTGATCTTCCAAGTTGTGTTTGGTGCTCCCTGGGGTGCAGGTCAGGAAACTGCTTCTGTTGCTGGGAGCAGATGCTCCCAGGCACCTGGGGCTGTTACCAGAAGGTTGAAGTCCCTTCGTTTGGGCACAGTGCCACCCCTCCAACCCAAGGAAACAGAATCTTCTCACTAGTTTCCAGGTTACTTTGGGCTGGAGAATTGCCTCGCTGTGTCTTTCTGTGGGTTTGGTGTCTCGATAATTCAGAGTCATAATTTTAAGGTTTTTTAAATATTTTGGAGAGAGCACCTAGGAGAGGCTCTTCTCCTGCTGCCATCTTGGCCCTGGCCCCAATAGGGTGAAGGATGGACAGGGTGAAAGGGGAGAGAGAGAGAGAGAGAGAGAGAGAGAGAGAGAGAGAGAGAGAGAGAGAAGGAATAAATGGGGTGGGGGAATAGGATTGAGGGAAATATAACTAGCAATAGTAACTATGGGGGAAAAATAAGGAAGCAATTTCTCCAATCGACTTATGATAAAGAATGCTATCCAAACCAAAGACAAAGTTGATGGTGTCTGAATACAGATTGAATCATACTTTTTTTCTCACTTTATTTTTCTTGAGATTTCTCTTTCTTTATGTGTATGGCTTATGCTTACTTTTACAGTATGACTATTTGCAGTAATGTTTTTCATGACTACATGTTTTTAACTTGCACCAAGTTACTTGTTTTCTCAATGTGGGAAGTAGGATGGGAGGAAGAAAGAGAATTTGGAAATCAAGTCTTTGGAAGTAAATGTTGAAACCTGACTTTGCATGATCTAGGGAGGGGAAATTTAAATATAAAAAATAAATAAAATTTATTGTAATAAAAATTAGTTGTTTGATTAAACTAATTATTATTTTGATGAACAGTGGTCTGCCTGTGAGCTAAAATTCCTCTATTATGATTCATATCTACATGTAATTATATATTCTGTATGCTTCATAAAATAAAATATCTATTTTTTTTTAGGTTTTTGCAAGGCAAATGGGGTTAAGTGGCTTGCCCAAGGCCACACAGCTAGGCAATTATTAAGTGTCTGAGACTGGATTTGAACCCAGGTACTCCTGACTCCAAGGCCAGTGCTTTATCCACTATGCCACCTAGCCGCCCCAAAATATCTATTTTCAAAGAAAGATCTTTGAGAGTGAGAACTGCTAATATAATCTTTCAACATAAGATTATTGTTAAAAAAAGCTAAAAATACCAAATTTATGGGACTTATAATGAGAAGTATGTGTATTTTTGAAATCTCACCAAAATTTCTATTTAAAAAGTATTTTATAGTGTTCTCTTTCCTATTATTTTAAACATCAGGAAACATGAACATTTCAATATGTAAAAATAGAGAAGGAAATTTTATTTGAAATTGTAAATCTCTTATAATAAAGTCTACTTGGTTTTTAAAAACCTGCTTGTCAAATTTAATAACTAATAAGTAACAAATAGCAATAATTTAATAGTAATAAAACTTCCCACTTGTAAATATCTCCTCCTGAACTTCCTTATGCTTTCTTCTATGAATTTTTAAATGTCTAGGGAACATTCAGTTTGAGATGCATAATGAGTAGGTAGAGTGGCAAGACTAGAGGTCAGCAGAGAGATTGGAACTAGAGAAGTAAATCTGAGAATCCTCAAAAGACAATAAAATGAAGACAATTAAATTGAGGGGGAGCTGATGAGACTATAAGTGAAGTATTATATAAAGAGATGAGGCCACAGAAAAGAGCCCTGTGAAATACCCAACGTTAATGGGTTTTACCTAAATGAAGATCCTTCAGAGGAGACTGAAGAATGGACAGACAAGTAGGGAAACCAGGTGAGAGTAATTTCCCAAAAAACCTGGAGAGAAATATCTAGGAGATGATGGTGATCTATAGTTAAAAGGCTTCAGAGAGGTTAAGAAGAATGAAGACTAGGGGCTGCTAGGTGGTACAGTGGATAGAGCACTGGCCTTGGAGTCAGGAGTACCTGAGTTCAAATCCAGCCTCAGACACCTAGCTGTGTGGCCTTGGACAAGTCACTTAACCCCATTTGCCTTGTAAAAAAAAAGAATGAAGACTGATGAGGGTCATTTGATTTATGAGATCACTGAAAACACAAACATTATCATTGAGAAGTGCTATTGTCAATTATACTTATAAATACACGAGCATACATAAACCAGTTTGTTATATGCTCGGATCATAGACTCATGATATGCAAAAAAAACTAGTAGGCTTCCAACGAAGTGTTAAGCTAAATTCTATACATTTTGCTTATATAGCCTGTTGCTTTTCATACAATTGATTTTACAGGGAGAAGAGGAATGGGATGATTTATTTATATATCAAAGAACAGACAGTGAATGGAGAAGATTTAAAACTGTGAAATAATAAACTGATCAGTAAATCATGGAAATATAACTGGAATTTACAGACTATTAACACTATTAACAAATATAACTAATTACACGACGGGCTTATTCTAAGTAAATAATAAGTAATAAAACCAAGTCAGAAATTCTCTTGTCAGTTAATCACTAGAGCTAAAGTTTGATATTTTAGCTTAATTTTGCAGACTCTTGAATGTTAGGTGACCTGTTTATCTTAAGTAATTGGAAATAAGAAACTTCATCCAGAAATTCTGTTATCACACTGGTAATTTTGGAGAGTGTAATTTCAGTTGAAAGGTGAGGTCAGAAGTCAGACTATAGAGAGTTAAGAAGACAGTGAGGGGAGTGGAAATGAAAGACCTATTGTAGACTGTTCTCTCAAGGAATTTAGTCACAGAAGACAGGAGAGATTTGCGATGAAAGTGGGATAGATGGATCAAATGAGGGTTTTTTCCAGAGTGGGAAAGACGACTATTTTTGTGGCAGGAAACTGTCAGTGGGGAGAGATTAAAGATAAATGAGAGAGTCAGAATGGTAGAAGGGGCAATATTAAATTCAGGAGGCTGGAAAATACTGGATAAAATAGGAGCAATTGTATATGAAGAGAGTTGGCCTTGGTTAGACAAATGGTCACCATATTGTGTGATATAGGCAGGAAGATAGTTAAGGTTAAAGGTTAAGAAGGAGATGGTTGCAGAAGGCAATGAAATAAGGAGGTGGGGAGATTTTTTGAATGAATGTACCTACTTTGCCATTGGCTGACCTGTTTTACCTATTCCTTGACTGGTCTAAAAAGCAGTGTTTTAACAAAATTCATTTCTCCAAAGCCTGGGATCTCCCTGGGTTGTCTTGTTTTCTTAATTGGTTTCTGAGGCGTTTCCTCCCTCAAGCTATAGATGGTATTGAAGCCTCTCCATTTCTCAACCTACCCTTTTTGTAGTAGAGGATTCTTATTCATTCTATCAGCTCCCAGCAGCAAAATTTTTGCTCTAGTTAGTTTAGGAGTAAATCACAGCCATAGATGCAAAGCCTGTCTTCATTCAGCTATCTTGGGGGGAAGGGGGAGGGGTAGTAATGCATTCTGTAGGCTTTTTTGTCAGCTTTTAGCTTAGCTGCTTTTCTTAGAACCATTTGCTCAGCTAGACTTGGGTTCTTTAAAGTAGCAGGTAGCATTCCATCTAAGCCCACATTTCAGTTGCTCTTTAAGCTGCAAAGGGTAGACTTATCTGCTTCTGTATGTTCTGCTTATGCCCTGATTCAGTCTTTCTCCTTCTTCAAAACAAGATCTCCTTGTATAAAGTGATTTCTATCTCTTATTGGGTAAGAAATTATAATTCACATTTGTCATATACACTACAAATAGGCACAGTACCCCAACAGTTAAGATTATCAGAATTTTCCAGCTATCAACTTTACTCTTCATATTAGTCATATAATAATTAGCTTCTGGGGAAACAAAATGCTTTAATTATCTTTGTCTTCAATATCTTTCTCTGAAGGATTAGTGCAATCCCCTGTCAACATCCCAGACTACTATTTTTGCCTACAGTCTGTTTCTCATAGCCATTCATTTCTGTGGAGAAGGGGATTGCTAACCCCAAACCTTGTCAATTTAGAAGGAAGGCAAATAAGCCTAGATAAAGGAATTCTGATGGGGAGGCTGGAAAGTCAAAGTACCATCTCATCTGAGATTGATGGAGACAACCAAGGACCCTGAACTCAATAGCTTGGGTCTCTCAGACCTATTTCCAGTAAAACAATCATCATTGACCGGGGAAATCATTGTGGAGAAGGTGACCACTTTCTTCATCAATCGAAACAACAATAGTTGATGACTTGCTATCAATAGATATAGGATCTATAAAGTTCTTTGAGTGGTAGCATTATCTTTTTCTACCAAGACCACTGGTCTTATTTCTAACCCATCCTTCAAAGCCATCATCTGGGGAGTTGACTACCATGGAGAAAAGGTAAAACATCTCTCCCAAGTGCCAACCAACTCTGTCTACAAAGAAGTCAAGTTAGCCTAGGTGAAGCAGCAAGTCCAACTGTGTTCCTCTTTCCTATCCTCATAAACTCACAGAGATACCTATCATCTCCTGCAATAAATACAAAATCTACTGTTTGTTGAAAGCTCTTTATGATCTATGTCCCCTCCTTTCCAGGTTTCTTGCTCCTTACTTTGGACCATGTATTCTTTACTCCTGTGTCCTGTCCTCCTTGATATTCTATGAACAAGACATTCTGTCAATTAGGTACAGACATTTACTCTGGCTATTTCTAATACCTGAGAAAGTCCTTAGAACTGTCAAATTTTTCAGCATCATATACGATGTGATTTTGTCAATGGAAATGATAATAAGGAAGCATTAACATTGGTTTTACTACTGTATTCTAAGGACCATAGGTCTTTTTCATTTGGCTTATAGCTGAATCCTTACCTAATTGTTGCCTCCCCACCCCCTTAGAATGTGAGTTCTTTGAGAGAAGGAATAGATAGCCTTACATTTCTATTTACACATTCAGGGATTAGCAAAGCACTTTCAAATTACAAGTTCTTAATAAATGCTTCATTCATTCATTTATTCTCAGGTCTTCTCAGAACTATCTGACTTTCTTCCTGGAGGATTAATTTCTGGGAGAAAACTTTCTCTCTTGCCTTCTTTTTAATTATCTGTGTTTTTTACCTTTCCAAATAAAATTTTTCAAATCTGAAAGGGGCAGAACCTTACAGGAAAGACTCAAGATTTTTATTGCAATCATTGTATGTATTCTTTTTCCTGGTTCTTCTTACCTCTATTTACATTAATTCATATAAAACTTTATTGATTATCTAAAAACTCAATCAACACAACATGCAATTTGTTAATTAGACTAGTTAATTATAGACAAATCGGTGATCAGTTGTTTTTCCTCAAGATTAATTAATTAATTAATTAATCCTCAAGATTAATTAAAGATATGGGAATCCTGAAAGCTTTAAATAATTCTTGAAAGGGAATTCCATTGACAAATGAAAATCAGTTCTGATTGGTGTACATTTAATGAAGAAGTGGACTAGAAGTCTATGGTATCTTGCTGAGAATATGGCTTGATCATGAGATTCAACTGCTTCTAGCATCCAGACTTCTCTGGTTGGTTTTCTTCTTCATTAAGTGGAATTCTAATGGAATGGTACTGGGGCAAGGGCACATTTCCTCAGGGTGAAAGCTTATGTTTTCAATATATTCAAGGTTTTCAAGGTTTTAAAATGTAAAGAAGGATAAGATTTCCTAGTTGGGTGGGGTCTGACCTACCAAGAGCATGTTCTTCATTAATCAGGATGAATCTCAATCAGCCATATCCTTCAGAGCCTGACCTTCCATAGGAGCTGGGCCTTGATGAAGAAACACATAAGAAAAAATCTGGATCTGAATTTAATTATTAATTATTAATAGAAATATAGAGAGTAGAAATTAATGTATAGAAAAATAATTTCTCTCACAGGTTTCTCTGATTTCATTATCTTCATAATTTCCCAAGGCATAGTAATATCTCCTTACTTTCTTCTACAATAATTTATTTACTCATTCCCCAATCAATGAGCATCTACTTCTTTTCCATTTCTTTGCTACCACAAGATTCTTAGTTATTTATGAAGTCTTTTGAAGAAATGTTCCTTTCAACCACTTCTTATCTTTTTCTTTCCCTGCTTTCCTCTTACCATTGATTAAATACAATCTATATGCATCTTGCCTCTTGTCTAAGACTCTGAAACATGGGAAATTAAGAATAAAATATATAAGGAGTATGAAAAGTCTAAATTGTGGGGAATAATGAGGTATCACTGGAATTAAAAGTGTTCTTGAATCTCAATTTACCAATCCAGAACAGAATGAGAAAGGTGAATCTAAAAGTGGGGGGTAGGGAAAAAGAAACAGGATTAACATTCTTGTTTGTAGTCCTTTTTTTTAGGGTTTTTTTTGCAAGGCATTGGGGTTAAGTGGCTTGCCCAAGGCCACATAGCTAGATAATTATTAAGTGTCTGAGGTTAGATTTGAACTCAGTTACTCCTTTCTCCAGGGTGGGTGCTCTATCCACTGTTCCACCTAGCCACCCCAGTTTGTGGTGCCTTTAAAAAAAATCATGGACAAGTTAGATTTGTAGGGCATTTTATATTGACTCTGAAGCAGAGTCCTTTGAGTTCAGGCTCCAGAACATGACAGTTCAAGGATCTAGGAGGGCAATTATGAAAAAGAAACTGGAATTAAGATATAGTAGGAAGAAAAAAAGGAGAGAAGCTTGAGATAGGCAAATGTGAATTTCTCGAGGGAAATTTAATTTTTGTCTTTTGACCTCTAGAATTAATATTTCCCCATTAAATTACAAGCTCCTTGAGGGCAGGCAGGGACAGTCTTTTTACCCCTTTTGGTATTACCAGTGCTTTGAACAGTGCCTGGCACATTTTAGCTGCTTTTAAAATATTTATTGGTTGTTAGTGATTGGCACATTGTAGGTATAAAATAAGTGGTTATTGATATATTGGTTGATTGACTGTCATTTAGAGTAGGGGAGAGAGAGAGAGAGAGAGAGAGAGAGAGAGAGAGAGAGAGAGAGAGAGAGAGAGAGAGAGAGAGAGACAAATTCAGCATGTAACTATATTAGAAGCAAATTGAATGATCAAACCTTTTGCAGGAGCAGTAGACTTCTTGAGACTTAAGAAGTGTCTTTCAATCAGCCCCTGATACTTGCTAGTATTATGACTTCTCTCAATATCACATGAACTTTGGAATTTGGCACTTTAGGTTCCCTTCACCACGCTCTGGAGCTATTTACTGTGAATTCTCTCTTCTGATTCTTCTGATCTTGTTCAATTATGTTTTAGGCATCTAAATGGCACAATGGATAGGGCACTGGCCTTGGTGTCAGAAGGAGGGGGATTTGAATCCAGCCTCAGACATTTACTAGCTGTATGACCTTGGGCAAGTCACTTAACTCTGATTCTTACATCCAGAGTCATCTCTAGTCATCCTGATTCATATCTGGTCACTAGACCAGATGACTGTAGGAGAAAGGGGGAGTTGGTAACCTAGCACAGTATCCCCTCACTCAAATTCAATTTGTGTACTTGTCATGGCATCACCTCCTTGATGACATGATCTTCAGGAATGAAGGACAAATATTAGGATAGCCTATATAGTAATTTAAGGGACCACCTTAAGGTTCATTAGATTTGCTGATCATTTAAGGAAAGGTAAATAGAACTAACTTTTGAAATACATAATCTCCATCAAAAGATGCCTATTATCACTATCGAGGCAATTGGGATGGGGAGAATTCCTTTTCTTTCAAAGGTGAACTATTTTTTCAGGCAGTTTTGTTTCTTCCTGTTTATTATCTTCACTACTTAAAGGCATATTGTGTTCTTCATGTAAATAAATTGTTGCTCCAGTCACAGAGGGATGGATGTAGTTTTTCTTTTTTGAAAATTTGATGAACTTTTGGTTGAAAAGGTTATTTTTCAATTATGCTCAATCAATTTAAATTTATGTTTCCCCCCAAAATGATTTTCCTGAATCACTTAAGAAATCAATGCCAAGGGGTGGTATTACCATGTTGGTGCCAGAACAGTGCCCTTATGAGTTGTGCTTCCTTCTTAAAGAGCAGGTTGTTAGAATGGTTTTCTTTTTTGTTTTTCTCCACTTTTAGAGAATACATTGTCATAATGCTTATGCCAGTACACAGACTGTGATATTAGCATTTCCATTATGCAGTCCTAATTTTAGTCTCTAGTGAAAACTGCAAGTTTTAATGAAGCTATAGAAATTTGCTTGGAGTTGAAATCAGATGTTATCAAGCCTCATTCCAAAAATATTCTCTCACTTTCAAACAAATAGAAATTCTGCTTTGCAGAAAAGAAATTTACTCAGGTAAAGTCAAACATGAGAAAAAAATACATGAATGCTGTTCATTTTCATTAGAAGTATAAAGATTATATTGTTCTTTGCTGAACTCTTGGTTAATATTAGACCTCTTCATATTACATTTTTTGACATGATAAAATGCAGTTGATTTGGTATTAAATTACAAACTTGACATTTATAAATGAAACAGTTTCTGTACTCAAGGAATTTGTGGTCTATTTGGATTAATTATAATATTCACACCCTGGTCAGAATTTTTCAAGTATGATGATGTGAATAATGATGTGATTGAATAAAGATGGTTTTGTAGCAATCACTTCGAAGATGCACTATCTAATTGAAGTCTCATAAAACTTTTGCAAAGTGAAATGGACATTTGTTATTCTTATTTGAAAGAAAAAGTAAGGACAAGGGATAGTGAATGAATTATCCAAGCTTCTATGGTAGAGTTGCATATATCATCTAAACACATAGGTGACAAAGTATATAAAGTGTTGGATTTGGAGTCAGAAAGATCTGAATTAAAATTTGGTTTCATACATTTTCAAGTTGTATGACCCTGGGTAAGTCACTTAATTGTTACCTGTTTCAGTTTCCTGATCTGCAAAATAGGGAAAACAATAGCATCAATTTCTAAGAGTTGTTGTGAGCCTAAGTGACATAATTTTTATAAAGCACTTTGTAAACCTTAAAAAAGTATGTAATGTAAGTACAAGATAACATCAACAACCACTACCACCACCACAACAGGTCTTTTCACTCCTAGTAGAGAATTCTTCTTCTTATACTGCCTGCTGCGATCTTTGTTCTCTATTTTGTCATTTTTGCTAAATGTGATTTTCTTGGCTGTCTGTGGACATAATGGCCAAGGCTACATTAAATTGTCATCAGGGGGTTTTTCCTGCAATGTCTTGTATTACAACTGTGAATGCTTTTTGCTACTCTCCTGTGCTATGACAATGTCTTGTTATTAGATAGTCAATGTGTGATTTCTCTAAAAGGGATGAAATAGATTGCATGGTAAGACCCTTTCGTGACTCTCATCCTACAAGTAGCTAAAGGATTGAGTTATCTGTTCTATTTTTTAAAATAATGAACTTTAGGGGGCAGCTAGGTGGCACAGTGGATAGAGCACTGGCCCTGGAGTCAGGAGTACCTGGGTTCAAATTTGACCTCAGACACTTAATAATTACCTAGCTGTGTGGCCTTGGGCAAGCCACTTAACCCCATTGCCTTGCAAAAGCAAAAAAACCCAAACAAACCTAAAAAAATGAACTTTAGAACTTAAAATATCACCAGATATTAACATTCTTAACATTTTATTTTTCAATAGGATGTTGGTGCTAAAAATCTATCTATTGATGAACTGCTGATTTCTATGATTCTAATTTTGGGTAATACTGTCTTTAAAGACTATGTTTGTTAGAGCTCATTTTTCCACCACTTTCACAAATTTCTTTATTTTGCTTTGTCAATACTGCAAACTCTTAGGTTTTCTGAAACACAATATCATCCATAAGATATCTTTCTACTTTCTTGCTTTATTTACTCATATTTTTTTCTCCTTTCGGGTGGAGGGAGAGAGAGAGAGAGAGAGAGAGAGAGAGAGAGAGAGAGAGAGAGAGAGAGAGACAGAGAGAGACAGAGAGAGACAGAGACACAGAAACAGAGAGATGGACACACACACACAAAAATAGAGAAACAGAAAAGACAAAATGGAGAAATAGAGACAAAGACAGAGATAGACAGAGAGACAGAGAAAAGACAATGGCAAAATGTTTTTAGTTTCACTCATAGAAAAACATGTTAAATGGCAGTTTTTTCTGATTATAGTAAAGCTTGAGACATATACTATTTAAAGTTTATGTGGTGCAATGGAAAGAATGGTGAATTTGGAATTAGAGGACCTTTGTTTGAATTCTGGTACTGCTACCTACTGCCTTTATGAATTTGGGCCAGTTATTTTGTCTCTGGGTTTCAGTTTCTTTATCTGTCAGAGGTAAGAGTTGGTTTAATGCAACTTCCACGGTCTCTTCCAGATTAATTTATTATTCTGAGAACTACCTCAGTGGTGATGTTTCTCTTAAATCATATTCAACCTTATGTCTAGGTGAACCAAGAAAAAGGCACCAATTAGGAGTTTTCATGAGTAGCATAGATCAGCTGAAAAGAAAGGAGGAACTATTTTATCCACATTGGAAGGCATAATGAGAAGCAATGTTGCATTGTGATCAGACAATTGACCTTGGAACCAAAAATATTTGGGTTCAAATCTCATAGTTGACATGTGAACCTGGTGAATAAAAATTACTTACCCTTTCAGTGCTCTAAATGACTCTCTAGTATACTAAGTTGCAGAAAAGGTGAAGACTTGTATTGGTGCAGTTTCCTTATATCAGAATTCATTTCATTAGCAAAATAAGAAACTGGCACAGTTCCTTTGTTCATACTCTAGTGGGCAAAAATAGAACTGTTGTTCTTAATAGGTGAAAATGTCAAAAGATTGAAAATGAATAATAATGATTGGACTATAAAATATTGTCATTATGTTAAAATTGTTTTCCCTTACTGTTTCTTTTTTTTAAAGTTAAATTCAAGTTGATATTCTTAACACCTGGATTGACCATTCCCTAGTTTAAGAAACTCTAGGTCTCCCATTATGTCTAAGACAAAATACAAAATCCTTTGGTATTTTAAGGTCTTTGCAAATGAACTCTCAACTATTTTTCCAAACTGATTTTGCATTATGCTTATTCACTCATTCTAGTCTCATTGGCCTACTTGTCTTTTCCTGAATACGATAGACTACTTCTTACCTCCATATCTTTGCAAAATTTGTCATTCTGTCAGAAATGTTCTCCTTCCTTAACCTTATCTCTTATTGCTTTCTTCAAAGTTCAGTTTATTCATTTTCTTTTCCATCTTCTCCTGATTTCCTGAGATGATAGTACTCCTTAGAAATTACTATACCATATATTTATTTATTTAAATACCATGTATTTATTTATTTGTTTATTCATTCATTCATCTATTTATTTATCTATTCATTCATTTATTTACATGTTTTTGTAATCTCCTTACTAGAAGAATGTTACCTCATTGAAGGTAGGGGACCATTTTGGTTTTACTATTTTTATCCCTAATTTCTGTTCTAGTGCTTCTGTTCCAGTGCCTGGCATAGTAGGCACTTAGAAAATATTTTCTGATTTAGAAAGGCACCCATAATTTCCTTACATGTTTGGACCAACATTCTGCAACTTACTCTTTTTTGTTTGTTTGTTTGTTTTAGATTTTTTTGCAAGGCAAATGGGGTTCAGTGGCTTGCCCAAGACCACACCGCTAGGTAATTATTAAGTGTCTGAGACCGGATTTGAACCCAGGTACTCCTGACTCCAGAGCCGGTGCTTTATCCACTGCGCCACCTAGTCACCCCCTGCAACTTACTCTTGATGGCAATCTGAATAATGATTTTTCATAATTTTTCTATCACAGATCACAAAGAAAGTCAATGCTGAAATAAATTTTTTTTAATTTAAATGATTTAACTATTCCCTACACCAAATATGGATGTACCTACTGCTTTCCCCTATTTTAAATGATGACACTGTTGAGTTCATGTGCCAAACTTACATTATGAGAACAGTGAAAGTGTGGATTGTTTGTCCAAAGAATGGATTGAATCCCAAATTCCTTCCCTATTGTCCATCCCTGTTTCCATTTTTGAGTATCTTCTATATGGAAAGCTTTGCTTTTTCAGTGACTTTGAGATACGTATAAAAAATTAGAAGATAGAAGATAACATCTTCAAGGAGATAATAAACTGGTTGGTTAGGCAATACACATTTAAAATGTCTTAAGAGCAATACAAAGCAACACATTTTCTTTGGCAAAGTAGAATACATACTGAATTCATTATGCTATGGATATGTAGTATTCAAGAGGAATCATAGGTTTCTAATTTTAAATCTTGGAATCCAAATATACATGAGTCTACTTGGGTCCAGAGAAATTAGAGAAGTAGTTTAAAAGTGACAAAAATATTAAGTGGCAGAATATGGTTCTATATCCATTTCCTCAGTCTCCTGAGACTTTTTCCACTGTACTATAAGTCAGGTGGATTTAACCAAGTATGTATGTATGCATTTGTAAACACAAGAAAATGTATGTATATGTATTTTTTAAGTCAGTTTAAGTTTTGTCTCCTTAATTAGACTTTGAAAGAATTGATGAACAATGAAGTAGTGGAAAGGAGCAGAAAAAATACTTTTCAAGGTGAGAAGGATGGTATGTTAAAAAAAAGGTACAGAAAGTGGAATGAGCCAGCACAAGTGCATGCATGTATGGGTGTATGTATTGGGGGGCATCCCATCAATAAAATGATTTCAAATCAGTGGTGTTTGAATTTTGCAATAGTGGTTTGATGAGACTAGAGGTTATGCTTCTAGGGAACTGGGAGTAGAAAGAGCCCCAAATGGATTTGAAATATGAAACTTTTAAAATTTATCATAGATCCCCTTCCTTCCAGAGAATCATCAATATTTTGAATGAAGGCATTGTTGCGTACACAAATATAATAGAAGAGAAGATGAAACAGCCATAAGGACCCATAAAAATGAAGCGGGCAAAACATCTGGGGTTAGCATATGGGTATAGAAGGGGAGAAATAGAATTGAGAGTCAGTTGCAAATACAGACCCCATTTTCAGTCTGCCAGATGCCCAGCACTATGGTTTTTGGTATAAATTTTACATTTTTTGTTTGTTGTATGAACTTGTGTTTTCACTGGCATGAGGAATTCCCAGTGTTAAAATTCCCTCTCCTAATATATCACAATAACTTATAGTCTGAATAGGCACCTTTCGTATTACAAAATTAGAGAACTTTGTCACATGGACAGGATGTATCAGAGTTGAGGCTTGAACCCTGATCTTCCTGGTTTCAGGATTAACCCATCAGTATTACATAATATTGTATTCTTGCCCCCCAATACAAAACACAAATAAACACATATTTAAATGCTAAAGGAGGAAATGTACACCAGTACAATATATCTAATCAAAACACAGTTGTGTTTTTCTATTTTTTATCTTTGGAACTCAAGTAGAAATCACTTAGCTAATGCAGAAATAGTATTTCAATTTCAGAGCTACAGCATCTCAAAGTAGGAAAGGACCTCAGAGGTTACTTAATCCAACCCATTCTTGATCAGTATTCCCTGTAACAATATTCTTGAAAATTCTCTGAAGTTGATTACCATGAACCTTGTAGATATTACCAAGCAGCTTCTGGGAAAACATCCATAATGGAAAAAAGTCATCCTTTCCCTAAGGTCTCATGTTATTCTTTTTTCTTCCATCCTGCATCCTGCTTCATTTACCTATTGTATGTAACTGATCCATCTAGCTGTTAAGATCTCTTTCCAGCTCTACTGCTTCCCTGTTCTGACAGCTTGTCATTTCCATTGACTTTCACTTCCTTCCATCTTTGCTAAGCAGGTTTTTAGAACTCTCATTACCCATTTTCTTCATCTTTTATCTTGTTTTCTCTGCATTTATAGCTCAGTATATTTCCTTTCTATCTTCTCTGCTTTCCCATTTATATTCCTGTCCTTCATGTATCTTTTCTATTCATCTTCAATTTATTTCCCTGTTACTCCATTTTATCTTTACCTCTTCTTACCATTTTAAGCTCTGACCTCGGCATATTCTCTCAGATGTCTTCTAATACATACACACACACACACACACACACAGACAGACAAAATACCTCTGTGTATTTCCTCCCATCTCCCTTTTCTTTAATTGCTTATTTCTCACTACCCTCCCTCTCCTTATTACTCTCATTCTATTCAGCTGTTCTTTGGTTTCAGTTCATCCCTATATAGAGAATCTTGTTCACACATGGGGATTGCTAGCTGCCCTGTCTAGCCCATTGTGTTTATTTAGGGGAAGCTGGATGGCAGACTTGACCTGATGCTCCAAAACATAAAAATACTTTCATAACTGCAAAAGTGTCAAATGTGATAAATTATAACAGACTTGAAAACTAAGGTCATCCTTATTCTCCTGAAATAGAAAACTTCTGCCTTGACCCCAGTTCATGTGGTTTTGATTACTCCATGAATTCTGTTGATTATCTAGGACTGATTTATGCTTCTGATTTAAGCTCCATCTCCTGCATTTAGTCAGTTAGCTTAGTTTCTGATTCTCTGGTAGCTATCCCTTGGCTTTGTACTACAATGATATGACACAACTGGTCCATGTCCCTATGTAAAAAAGTTTCTAATGTCATCTTTCTTCTCTTTAGCTCATACAATACCAACTTTTACTATTGAGGCCAGGGGTGAGTAAGGGGGATTATTATTTTAATTCAAAAGATAATTTTAAATGTTTTCTCTAGGTGGATAAAGATAAAAATGAAATAGTCATAGGA
This sequence comes from Macrotis lagotis, assembly GCF_037893015.1. Taxonomy (NCBI): domain Eukaryota; kingdom Metazoa; phylum Chordata; class Mammalia; order Peramelemorphia; family Peramelidae; genus Macrotis; species Macrotis lagotis. The sequence goes on along the minus strand of NC_133662.1, from coordinate 104,305,581 downwards.
AAATGGATTTAGAAATGGAAAAGACCTTATAAGTCCTTTCTTATCCCACTTAATTTACTCTACTTTGTTTCTGCTGTGAGGTACATTTCAACTCCATAGAACAAAATATCTTTTTTTCCAAATTGTTTATCATTTCTTATCTCATCACCATACTTCTAATTCCAGCTTTGATTGACATCATCTCTGTCAAACTCCTTTCACCTCTGAATGGAAGGTTAAAGGGTGAAGTACCAGTCTCCTCCCAATGCCTTCCTTTATAGAGGGCAGAAATCTCAACTCATTTCATTTTGCCTTTGCTGCTCTGCTTGGTATCAGTTCCAAGAAACAAGATCCCCCTCTGGTTACCCTCCCCTCCCTCTTTTTTCTGTGTTCTCTTCTCCTTTAGAGTGGGCACAGGAACTATATTTCTTACTTTTAATTGCATCACCAACACTTAGAACAATGTCTAGCATAATATAGGAGCACCTAATAACTGTTTTCTGAATTGAATTGGATTAGATAATTACAGGACTGGTTTCCAATTTGTAAGTAACTGGAGATGAAAAGTCTCAAGTTTCTAAAGTCCTCACCTCCAATTTTCCTGATGGGAAAAACAAGGAAAAGAGTTAAAGGAATTTATCCAAGTTCCCAGAGGTAAGAAGTGGCAAAACTAGGCTTGGACATAGATCCTCTGATCCAAATACAAGACTTTTTTAAAAATAATAAATGATCTCTTCTCTTTCTCTGTTCTTAGAGAGCTTACATTTTACTAGGAGGTATGTAACAAGTACAGACAAATAAATAAATAAATGCAAAATGATATAAGGAAGATGAAAAAACTAACAATTGATGGGATTGGGGAAACATTTCTCAAAGACAACTGAGCTGAAACTTAAGAGTTAAGGTTTTTGAAAGACAAATGCACCATACTTGAAGAGACAGAGTGTAACAATGCCACAGCAAGAGGAGATGGAATGATTAATTTGAAGAAAGCAAATGTTTCAATTTGATCGAGATGTAGACCCTATGAAGGAAATAACATGAAATAGTTCTGGAAAGATAGGCTCAAGTCAAATTCTCAAAGGCTTTAAGTATCAAGAGGAGTTTGTATTTAGTTTTCAATGAAATCAATGAGCCAATAAAGATTATGGGTGACACTGAAAGACTTAAGATTATTTTGGCAGTGGTGCCCTGTGTCCAGGGTTCAAGATTATAATTGGCTTATAATTATAATTATAAATTTAGCTTCATTTCCTGTCTCTTTTGTCTGGAGTTCATTGTTCAACTTTGCTGCTATTAAAGCTAACTGGACAAAAATGTATAGTAGCATAGATTCATACTGACTAGTAAACAACATTGCCTGAAAAAAATTGTTGAAATTTTTTGCCATCTGACTTTCAAAATTCTTTATAATTTAACTCCCTTTCCTGTCCAACATTATTGCCCACAACTCATCAATGTGAAAATAACTTTCTAGAAGTATTGTTTTGTTGTATGTCTGAACTTTGATATTACTGTAAAGGATTATGGTAGACTAGATACTGCTAACCTGAAAGGCTATGGACAATTGTCTTTATCAAGGATCGGTGTCTAGGTAGAACAAAGGGATGCGTCTGCTCCACTTGTCTTAACTGTATCTTATTAATATGCTGCTTTTTCCCCTAGAATATTTCAGTGAGACACAATTTTGTGCAACTCCTATTTGAGTCTCAATTTCATATTGCCCTTGTTTGTCTTTTGTCTTCTCTATCCATTATGAAAGACTCAGATTTTGCCCAGCATTGAAAATAATTTTACTATCATATCCATTAGCATATTTATGATCTGGTCCTTCTCTTGCAGCCATAAGAATGAAAAATGTAGAGTGCTGAACAAATTCTTCAATGCTAATACACATAATTTCTACTCATGTTAGACTATTTTTTGTTGTTGTTTGATAACATTCATATTTGGCACTGTGATTTTATTTGTGTTGCTCATATCCCTTCATGTTCCACTTAAAAAAACCTAATCAACCTTCAAAATCAATTTTAAATCCTTCTTGCTCTTTGAAGCTTTCTCCCCATTGAACTCTCCCTCTTCTGAAATTGTGTTCCACACAATTTGTACTTTAAAAAAAATTCCCTTATAGTTTCAGGTATTGCATTTCTATCTTTAGATCCATTGTTATCCTAGAACTAGGAAAGCTGAAAACAATCCGGAAGCTCAAGATCATATAAGGAAGATGCAATAGCTCTATGCAGCAAAGTGAAGAATTGCAGGAATAACAACAATGTGTGGTATAAAAATGTATTTGGGCTATCCATAGTCATGTGAAAAATTGCTCTAAATCATTACTGATTAGAGAAATGCAAATTAAAGCATCTCTAAGGTGCTACCTCAAACCTCTCAGATTGGCCAGTATGACCAGGAAGGACAAAGATCAATGTTGGAAGGGAACTGTAGAGCAATTTGGAATTATGTCCAAAGGGCAATAAAAATGGGCATACGCTTTGATCTAGCAATACCTCTACTGAATCTATACCCTGAAGAGATCATGAAAAAGGGTAAAAATAGCACTTGTACAAAAATCTTCATAACAGCCCTGTTTGTGGTAGCAAAGAACTGGAAAGTCTATCAGTTGGGGAATAGCTAAACAAATTGTGGTATATGTACATTATGGAACATTCTTGATCTATTAGAAATCAAGAGGGATGGGAATTCAGAGAAGCCTGGAAGAGTTCCATGAACTGATGCTGAGCAAGATGAGCAGAACCAGAAGAACATTGTTCACCCTAACAGCAACATGGAGGTGATGATCAATCTTAATGGACTTGCTCATTCCATCAATGCAATAATCAGGGTCAATTTTAGGGTATCTGTAAAGGTGAATACCGTCTATATCCAGAGAATGAACTGTGGAGTTTAAACAAAGACAAAAGACTATTACATTCAATTTTTTTAAAGTTGTCTTATGTACTATATAATTTTGCTATTTCTAATATTTTATTTTTTCTTCAAGGATAATATTTTTCTCTTAATACTTTCAATTTGATCAATGTATAGCATGGAAACAATGTAAAGATTATCAGATTGCCTTCTGCGGTGGGGGGAAGGGAGAGGAAAGGGAGGGTGGGAGAAAATGTGTGAAATTCAAAACCTTATGAAATATGATAGGTAGAAACTCCTATTGTATATAATTGGAAAACAAATGAAATATTTATATAATAAAAATGTATTTGGAATCTTTTGACTTTGTCTTAAGTCATAATTGAATGAATTCTTACTATTTTGCAACTTAGTTTCCTAATCTATAAAATGAGGAACTGGCACAAATTGATCTAAATCCAAATCTATAAACCTGTGATTCTTGTCAAGACAGAAGTTTAATGTCTTCTTCAGCTCTTAGCACAGTCCTCTTCTCATATCATATGCTCAATAAATGTTTTAGTTACACTAAATGCTTTTAGAGTAGAAATCATACAACATCGTTCTCTATTTCAAATCATACAATTTCAGAGCTGGAAGGAAACTTAGAGGTCAAATAATACAATTCTTTTATTTTATAGGTGAGAAAGATGAGTTCATAAAAAAAAATCAAGTGACTTGCCTTCTGAATAGCCTATGGCACCTAGCCCAAGTCTGGACACATTGTTGACACTCAATCCTAGTTGAAGTTTTACACGATTCCTAGCAATTTTCCTCTTGGATATAATAACCAAAGTTCTTATTGATCCTTACCCTATTTATATACTATTATCTGGGTCACATTTTCTCTAATGCCTCTCTGATCTTGTAGGAGTTAGTTATTCATTTAATTAATGAGAGAAAATGTATTCCCCTCATACCCCAATTGGTGATAGGCTAAATCTGGTACTTTTTTGTTATGCGTTGCTTTGAATGATCATGGACTTTTGGTAAGCCTTAATTTTCTAAGAGTTTTAGATCTTACGTTGTATAGATTTTATTACTAGAGAAAAAATGCTAACATTGCTTTCTTTAGTTTGTCAGTGTAATACTCATCAGTAGCAATTAAGTGATGAAATGTTTGCCTAAAAGATTAGTCATCTTTCCACAGCAGGCTTTTTTAAAAATTACTTTCACTTTACTAGTTTATTGCATCACTGGATATTATATTTCTACTCCTAATGATTTTAGATGCAGGAATAAAAAAGTAGCCTTCCTTTTTTTAAGTTAGGTTTGGTATTGAAACAGCAGAGAAAATGACCTGTGACTCAAGAGAAAAATGACAGGATGAAAAGAATGTAGCATCATTGCAATTTGCTACTTTGCTAGACAAAATTAGTCTTCACATTCTTAGATATTTAATGATCAAGCTATTGGGTACCAGGATGATATATTCGGGAGTTTTCTATTAGAAATGAGGATCTGAAATTCAAACCAGGGAAGCCAATATTTCTAAAAGTAGACTGTTTCTTAAAATATAATTTACCATAGCAGAGTATAATTTCCATAGGTCAAGTCTAACTTTTGATATATTACTTGGCTCTTGGAAATATACATATATAATGTATAAATTTATGTATATGTATATGTGTGTGTTTATGTGTGAAATTATTCCCAGCATTTTATGTTGGAACTGGCATTCTCAGTCCTAATGATCTTTCTCAAAATGATTCATTTCTATGAAATTGCAAACCAAGTTAGTAAGAATCCATCTTTTCTTTCTGAGTGAAATCTATTAGGCTACCATGACAGTTTTCTTTACTCATCAAAATGTGGTGAATTTATTAGTCAGCTTGAAAGCAGTAACTCCCAGTGACAGAGTGGTTTCTGCTTGAAGCTTCTTTTGGGAGGTTTAGGAAAGAGAGTAAGCAATTCTTATTTGATTTCATTGGACTCCTCTAAGCCTCTGTCATTATATTTTAAAGGGATTTGCTAGGTCAGGGAGTCTCAGAAGTCATAATTTTCATCAGCAGAAGGACCCTGGATTTTCAGCTCAGAAAGCATCAATCATGGGATCATGGTCAATGGAGCTCAATTATAGGGTCCTAGGAGCATAGATTCAGATCCACAGCAAGGGTCGGACAGCCAGGTCTTTGCCTTGGATTTAGAATTTAGAAGAAGCTGACATCTTCCTGGGAAAGGTAATTGCTTTATCCTTTCTCTTCTCCTCTCCTGATGGACAGTTCCTTTATCTAGACTCCCTTGACAATAGCAATGAATTTCTCTCCTTTATTTACATTGTCAATGGAATAGTTATCCCAGTAAAGATATCCTCAGTCTTAACAGGAGTTTATTTATGTCTTAGAGGTAGGTCATAGACACACCTCAGGTGAAACTTAATCTCTTACTTTCTTTTCTTCTTGTCCCTAGATGAAAAAATTGTTGGTGTAATGGGTTCATGGAATGGCAACATCCACTGCAGTGCCTTGGATCTTCTACTTGGGCATGTAGACACCTATTAATCCTGTAAATTGACTAGGTTGTCAGGGAAGTAACATCTCTTGGTTTTACTGAAATTTTTTCAAGTTACAACTGTTAATTCTGGGGCAGAGAAAAAATCCTACTACTCACTCTGGCTCTTGAGCCCTGTTTTATGAGTTTCTATTTATATCATTAGCAACTCACAACAGTGTCACTATAGTATGTTGTTTTTCAGTCATTTGCACTTGTGTCTGACTTTTCATGACCCAAGTTGAGGTTTTCTTGGTAAAGATACTAGAGTACTTTACCATTTCCTTATCTAACTCACTTTATGGATGAGGAAATGGAAGTCAACAGGCTGAAAAAAACCTGCTGAGGGTCTCACAGCTAGTAAGTGTCTGAAGCCAGATTTGAACTCAGATTAATCTTTCTGGTGCTTTTTCTACTGTGCCACCTAGCTGCCTCAGTAATACAGCTACTTATATAATAAAAAATGTATAAACAATTTATGTAGTACAATCTACATAAATAAAATTGAAACACAAACCTGAAAAACCCTTCTATTGATGCACTCAGTATCTTTTTTGGGGGGAGGGAAGAGTAGACACACAGAGAAACCTGCCAAGGAATTGTTATTGCTCCCAGCAACAGCAATATTAATAATAACTGGCATCTAAGTCATATTTTAAGATTTTCAAAGTACTTTACACATATTACTTTATTTGATTCTTATATCAACTTTGTGAGGTAGCTGTTATTCTGAGAATGAATGGCTAAGAGACATTTTCAGGTTCATGAAATTAGTATAAGGTACTAAGAGAAGAGTCATTCAGGTCTCTTAACTCCAAGACCAGGAGACCAGTATATCTGTTATACAACCTGGATGCCTCACCTCTGGGACTACAAACTTCAGTATCCTCTTGTAGCGGGTTCAAGATCTGTCCATTAAAAGTTCCCTTATATGTATGAAAACAAGAAAGTAGAGTAATAGAAAGTAATGTGCTGAGTTCATATCCTCTAAGCAGAAAAAAATTGTGTTAAATCTGATGAGGAAATCCAGATAAACTCACAAAGAGCCTTTCACCAAGGTCAGTTTGACAAAGGAAGACAGATAGAGAGGGATAGGGTTAAGCCAGGAGCAGAGGGGCTGGCTCACTCCAGTCCCCAGGGAGAGACTAAGCACTAGGGCAAGAGGAGGTCCCAGGGTCCTAAGGAGGCACCTCCCATCCCAGGCCAATTTCTGTTTTGTTGTAGTAAATAAATACCATGTCTTTTCAGGTTATCAGGGACAGGTTGAATGAACCTTAAAATGTTTGATTACTGCTCCCCTGGTCTGTGTGAGATTTTGCTCTGCACTTGGAGTCTGCAATGCAACAGGACAGGTTCATTCTCACAGTTTTGTCACCCATTACCTAGGGAAAGGTCAGAAATCAAAGGCAGAGTGAGAGGGTACCTGTACAGGTGAGGGTATTTTCCACATAGGTAAGCCTTAGACAGTGTATGAAGAAGGAAGGATGTTCAAAAACAAGTAGCAGCAACAGTAGAAGCAGCATCAGCAGTGGTGTGGCTCAGACCCCAAGTACGGAGTAGTCTCACTTGCAATATCTAGCCTAACCTTCAGAAGAATAATCAAGGCAGACATCCAAGACCAAAGGACAATCTACACTTCTGTCACCTGAACCAACAGAGCTTTCTCTGGGGCTGATAGTGGGGGAAGTCTAGTAACAATCTATTTTTATGCAGATCAGGAACTTGCAGAGCTCAGACCAGGGGAACAGTAATCAAACTTTGTTTAGATTCATGTCACCTGTCCCCAAACTGTCGCTGATATCCTGAAGAGACATGACATTCATTATTCCAACAAAACAGCAAATAATATCAACCTGGACTTTCCCCCTCTAGAAGTGTTATCAAGTCTAGATCTATATCAAATCCTGACAGGAAGTTTGCTGAAAGAAGAGCAAAGCAGAAAAGAACCATATTATAATGAGCTGTTACAGTGGCAAGGATGCTGAAGACGCAAATGCAAAAGAAGATTATTTCAAAAAAGCTATGTACAGTGCCTCAGAGAAAAACTTGGGCACAAACTCAACTAGAATTCCTGGAAGAAATAAAATGTTTGTGTAAATGGACTGAAAGTACTTGAGAAAAAAATAGAAAAGAAATGAGAACGACAGAAAAGAGTTGGAAAAGGAATTGACAGCTTGGCAAAAGAGGTGCAAAATCTTGTCCAAGTAACAAACTCCTTAGTAACAAACAAATTAGAATGGACTAAAATGATTCCATGAGGCAGAAAAAAATTAAAAAAGAAGAAAAAAGAAGAAAATGTTAGTTATTTCATGGGAAATAAAATCAATTTGGAAAAAAAAGAGCGTGGAGAAAAAAATGTAAGAATCATTGGACTATAGGAATGTTATGACCAGAAAAAGATGCTAGATATATCATATTTCAAGAAATCTTAAACCTGCTCTGATCTTTTAAAACCAGAGGACAGAGTGTAGAAACAAATGACCAATTGCCTTCTGAAATGAATTCCTATATGAAAACTCCCAGAAACATATAATTAAAATCTGGAACTCTCAGGTCAAAGAAAAACAAAAGGTACTGCTATAAGAAAGAAAAAGTTCAAGTACTAAGAAGCCACAGTTAGGATCACACATGATTTAGGAGCCACAACTATGAAGTAATAGAGAGCTTGGGATACCATATTCCAGAAGGCAAAGAACATGGGCTTACAGTTAAGGATATATCACTCAGAAACACAGTAATATAATGCTATAGGGAGAAAAATGAGTTTTTAATGAAATGGAGAACTTTCAAGTATTCCTGATGAAAAATCAGACCTGCAGAGAAACTTTGAAGTAACATAAAAAGGTAAACATGAATGAAGAGTAAGAAAAGATCAATGAGGATAATTATCTCATATCTATATGGTGTTATAATATCTTTGGAGAAATATTATACATGTCCCCTCTGAACCCTTGCATCCTCAGAGTCCATGGAGAGAGTCCAATTTTTCATGACCTGGATGTGATACTATTATAAATTGATGATCTTAAGGAAAAGAATGGAGAGAAACAGAGGAATATACAAGAGTAAAGGGAAATGAAGTTTAAGGAAATTTTTCTCAAATGATTTGAATGCACAAAAAAATATTCAAACAAACAGGAGTGGGTAAGGGAAACGAATGACATTTGAATCTCACTCTCATCTGAACTGGTTAAAAGAAAGAAGAATGCACACACACACACAGGGTTAGGTACAGAAAAATATTTTACTCTACAGGAAAATAAGGATGGATAGGGAAAAGAGGGAAGGGAGAATTAGATGAAAAGAAAATTAAGCATCTAATTAGATCTTGTCATTTAAGGATTTACAAAAATGTTTGTATCTCTTTGTGATGTGATGAGAACCTGAGGAGTAACCATAAATTGGAGAATGAAGTGTTTATATTTAAAAATAACAGAATAGTAGTGTGCTGAACTCTTATTAGCATAATGACCAAACAGGGATCTGGAGAAATAACAAGGAAACATGCAACACAATTCCTCATAGAATGATGAAAGACTTACCTCTCATATATTTTTGGACATGACCAAGGTAGAAATTTTTTATGATTTATTCCTATTTGTAATGGGTTTAATATTGATTTATTTTTAATTTTGGATTGGGTTAAGGTTGGAAGGGTGAGAAGATGGAGTTTGGCTCAAGACACATAACATTTTAAAAAAAAATTCTACAAGTAAAAAATTCCTTTATGAATGAAGGTTCTGTGTTGAAAGAAGCTTCTACTACTAAGCCAAATTAATCCATGCTATGCTTAAGAACTCAGTGGGAACAATGCTCCTGGTAAACTAGCTGATCTAGTTAGTGACTTCTCTGATTTCCTGCTTTCAGTTTATTTCTCAGTTCAGCTAGATTTACCAAGAGAAATTACAGTATCTAGAATTTCCAGCTTCAAACTTAGTTGCTAGAATGCTTAAATCTATCCTCCTACCTCTCTCTCTCTTCTCTTTTCTTTCTAGGTAAAGACTCTGGATCCTATAAACAACTCTACCTTCATCATTCAGTTATTTCAGTTGTATCTGATACTTCCTGTTCCCATCTTGGGTATTTTTTGGCAAAGATACTGAAATGGTTTGTTATTTCCTTTTCCAGATCACGTTTTAGATGAGGAAAAAGAACCAAAAAGCATTAATTGGCTTGCTAAAAGTCATACAGCTAGTGTCTAAGACAGTTTTGAACTCAGATTTTCCTGACTCCAGTCCCTATACTCTATTCATTGAGCACCTTACCTGCCCTCAACTCCACCTTAGTCTATAATTATTCATCAAATTCTCATTTGACTCATAAATTACATTTGTTGCTAAATTATACAACAATTTAATGTTCATATTTCTCTTTGAAAGCTTGTCACATTCAAAATTCAACAGATGCTTGTCCCTCAAATATGAATTTGGCTCTCCATCATCTCCTACTCAGTGAGGGATGCCTTTCAAAGCATATTTTTGTTACAACTCAAATATATAGGGAATTGAATCAATTTACAAAACTTAGAGTAATTTCAAAAAATTTATAAATGGTAAAAGGAAATGAATAGGCACTTTTTAAGAGAAACAATAGTAATATGAAAAATACTCTAAAATCTTTAATTAGTTGTGTCGTATCTGTCATGTCCAACTCTGTGACCCTATTTGGAGTTTTCTTAGTAAAGATACTGGAGTGGTTTGCCATTTTCTTCTCTGGTTCATTTTATAGATGAGAAAGTCCAGCAAAGTTGCCCAGGATCCTACAACTAGTGAGTAAGAAGAGTATTCCTGACTTCAGGCCTGGAACTATCTACTATACCACCTAGCTGACCCTTTTAATTATTAGAGAAGTATAAATTAAAACAACACTGAAATTGTTTTATGGTTTTATGTTTATCACATTGCTAAGATGAAAAAAAGAGAAAAGTACAAATTTGGAAGGAATGTGACAAAATAGAAATATCAATGCACTATTGTTGGTGAAGCTGAGAACTAATCCAATCATTCTGGAAATTTGGAATTGGGCCACCAAAGCTATTGAACAACATATATACTCTTTGGCTCAGTGATACTACTATTACTTCTATACCCTAATGAAGTAAAAACAAAAGTTAAGGAAACATATAATGTATAGAATTATTATAAAGTATATATTTTATAGTAACTTGTATGTGCTGGTGTGGTATAAATGGTATAAAGTATTAGAAAATGAAGAGATGGGGTGGCTAGGTGGCGGAGTGGATAAGGGGAGGCTAGGTGGCATGGTAGATAAAGCGCCGGCCTTGGAGTCAGGAGTACCTGGGTTCAAATCCGGTCTCAGACACTTAATAATTACCTAGCTGTGTGGCCTTGGGCAAGCCACTTAACCCCATTTGCCTTGCAAAAAAAAACTAAAAAAAAGAAAATGAAGAGATGCTCATCAATTGGAGAATGCCAAAACAAGTTATACTTTATGAATATATTGAATAATATTGTACTGTAAGAAATGATGAAGAGTATGGTTTTGGGAGTGGCTAGGTAGCACAGTGGATAGAGCACTGGCCCAGGAGTCAGGAGTACCTGAGTTCAAATGCAGCCTCAGACACTTAATAATTGCCTGTGTGGCCTTGGGCAAACCACTTAACTCCATTTGCCTTGCAAATGCCTAAAAAAAAAAAGAGTGTGGTTTCAGAAAAACCTGGAAAGATTTATACAACCTGATGCAATGTGAATTGAGAACTAGATAATCAATTTATTGAGTAACAGAAATATTACCAGAAAAATCAATTTTGTAAAACAATAAATGTGATTAACACTATATCAAACTCAATTCCAAAGTACTCATGATATGTTAATCATAATTTTCTTAGACTAAAAATGAAATAACAAAGTTAGTTTTATAAATGAAGTTTTATTTTCTAGGATCTTACCAAAACCCATGAGTGGATGGTATCCTTCTGAATGCCAACCCTGATACAAAATTCTGGGGACATTATATATAAATATAGAAAGGACAAAAAAAATAAAAAACTGGGTTAAGTAATAAATGATATTTCCTATAGATGCCATTATTTTACAATTGATCTCTCATATCTTATAATATTTGCTTCATATTCCTATTAACAAGAATCCCATTTAAGCTGAAGAGTAAATGTTTACAAATAATAGTATTTCTTATCCTAATCCAAGATCTCTTATCTTGTGGATTATTGATCTAGGAAAAAGGAATTTATTGGTGCTATCACTGAGCTGACCAGGTAATATTGATACAAGCCAAGACAACATTTGGAATGTAGGAGAGAGGCCTTACATAGCAGACTGACATTTTTACACTGAGATGGCATTCAGATTTATCACCATTAGAGTTTAAAAGACTAATTTTTAAACCAGAAATATAGAATTAAAGAGTATTAGACTTAGATAAAATGTGCTGTCCTCTTCCAGATAGAGAAGTGATATTCAAAGTACAAATTGTTGCTGTTGTTTTTGGTAATTATTAAAGTGTCCGAAGTCACATTGGAACTCAGACTCCAGGGCTGGTGTTCTTTCAACTGTGCTACTTAACTGCCCCTCAGATTACAAATTGAAGGATGTTTTCTTTTTCTCTCCCTTGCTTTTCTTTATCTCTCCCCTCTCCCATCACAGATAATGCAGAAAATTTGTTTTTATATGACTATAAATATTTGTAGTGAGTTTTATTTTTTTTTTTGTCTTCTTAATGAATGGGGGTGGGAATGAAGGAGGAGAATTTAGAACTGAAAGTAAAATAAAATGTATACCATGGAAACAATGTAAAGACTAACAGAATACCTTCTGTGGGGGGGTTGGGGGGTTAGGGAAACAAGAACGGGGGTGGGAATTGTAAAACTCAAAATAAATAAAATCTTTCTAAATAAAGAAAGTAAAATAAATGAGAATATAAAGAATTTTGAGCAGGTTTAACTTGATAACAAACTTTAAAGGGACAGTACATTAGAACAGTTATAGTTCTACATGGTGTTAGGGGTGGAAAGGTGCTAAGAGTCTTTTCATTTTACTGATGAAAAACTGAGGTTAGGAAATTTTCCAAAATGAAACACAGGTAGTAAGTAAATATTCAAAACTAGGTCATATGACTATCAAAATATATTTAGATTTCCAGTTTTGACAACAGCAATGTATCTACCAGGTCTCCTGAGTAATAATGAAAACTAGCATAATTGAGCCAATAATTTTTAATTTCAAATGAAGACAAATGCCCAGTAATGATTCATGTGTTTATGATTAACTTGTAATACCTATCATTCTTACGCAATTATAAACTTTGCTTTAGCCAATCAGAATCAAAGTCTTTGCCCACAGTACTTCTTTTCTGGTCAGCATTTGTGTGCCTCTTGTTATAATGATCTGATTCTTCTCCATGACAATTATTTCTATCATGGTCCTCTTCAAAATAATCTCAAAATTTCTACAAAAAAGAATCTCAAAATAGCAAAGAGAAGTATTTTCTGATTAACTCTCTTTAGATCTGATTATCATATTTATGTATGATCTACACGTATATGATGATTTGCATTTTGATTTGTTAATACTACATTTATGTTTATTTTCTTCAGGTCCTACCTACCCATTGTGATCTGGTTCAATTCAATACAGCCTCCATGAAACCTTCTTAACCATCCAAATCCACAACAGCCACTCCTTTTTCTGAACTTCTATAACATTTATTTCTGCTTCCTATAATTTAGAACTTGTTTTTAAATAGATATTTACTTGGTAGATTAAGAAAATGTTATAGACCCAGTGTGCCTAGATTTTGACAAAGCATTTGATAAAGTCTCTGATGGTGTCATGGTTAAGATTGAGGCTTGATTGGTAGCTGATAAGTAGCTGATTGAACAACTGTATCCAAAGGGCAATGATGAATGAATTGAAGTCAACCTGGAAGGAACTGTCCTCTGTGTTCTCAACTCTTTCATATTCCATATATTCCATTTTTTTCTTTACTTTGTGAAAGAGATATTGATCACAGTTTCAGATGACCCAAAACTGAAAGTGGTAATTCATGTTTCATGACAGATCAAGATCCAAAAAGATTTCAAAAGATTGGAAGAATTTTTAATTTAACAACAAAAAGTTTATTAGGTACTGATATCCTGCAGTTAAGTTGAAAAAAATCAGCTGCAAAAACATTATGACAGCTTTGACTTGAGAATAGTTCATGTGAAAATGAGTTAGGATTTTTAATTGACTTAGAACTGTTTGCTTATTATCTTAGAGCTGTGTGTGACCTAATGTGCTTGCAAAAATAAACAAATAAACAAACGACTCAGGTGGTCTTAGACTACTTGTAAAAAAGATCAGTACCCAAATCAAGTTTTGCATATGTTAAAGACTGCTGGCTAGTTAGCTAGCAATAGTTTGGTCAGATGACAAATCCTGTTGATTGAAACCAACTTTGAAAACAGGGATCTAATTTCAGTGAAGCCCTGACTGCTTCAATCCAAAGGAAACTTTCAAAAGCAATGTAGGTAAGCCTCTTCCATGGAAATGTATTATTTGATTTAAATTTTGATTCTGACCTTCAGAACTACAGAGTATTGTTAAGGGAAAATTGTTAAGGGAATTGATTGTTAAGGGAAAATAAGCCTTATATGCACTGAAGATTCTCCTTTCTCCTTTGATCAGTCAGAGTTACATTCCAAAATACTCTGACTTTCTAGCTGGATCCTTGGGATCTGTTTTATTTTATAGATGAAGGAAACTGAGGCCTGGTGAGGTGACAAGACCTTGGGGTCTTGGAACTTTTGACCTGTTTACTACATTTAGAGCTGAAGTGAGTCACATGTACATCCATTGTTTGGCACAGCTTTTTGAGTTTCTCTTTTGACTTAAGGAGAATTTCTGGTCTTCAGCTTAGTTTGAGGATCAGTTCCTGCCCAAAGAGTGGTTCCCCAATAGCAAATCCTATAGTCTTAATTAGAGAGCATACTATAGGACAGTGTCTTTAGGATGGTCAATCAACAACTTAACTGCAAAAAGTGATCTGATATCTCTGAGACTGTAAATCATTGCATTTTGTTAAATAAATAAGCTTTACTTTGCATCTTGATTAAAGTGTTTCAGAGGCAATTTTATTGACTTTACCAGAATTGAACATAGAAGTATCTCATTGACCTCTATCTACAGTCTTATCTGTCAGCCTAGTAGACTCTCTTTGAAGCCATTTCTAATTAGCCTTTCACAGTGACAGTGGCTTCATGAAATGGAAAAGTAACAGCCTTGAAGAGAAGAGGTTTTATACATAATATAAAAAGGACAGAATCCACAGTTTTCAGAGATGATTTTGCTTTAAAATGTTTTACTATATTTTTAAGAAGGGAAATACAAGGAGACAGACATTCAATTGATAAGACTTAAACAGAAGTTCTGGTTTATCAGAGAGTGAAGGATATTTACCAAGACAGCTATTGTGGCTCCTGGAAAATTTAGGAGGCATGACTGCCTTTTAGGCCTCACATTTTGCATGATTTTTAGTAGGGAAATCACACTAGACTTTGTGTAAGACTGTACGAAGCAGTCACCATGTGAAACCTTTAGTTCCCCAAATTAAAAATTCTTTATAATATGGGATAATAAAATTGACCTGAAATATTTTTTTCAGCCTTTCCTCTGTGGTGCAAGTAGTGCTTTTACCCTGTTTTCTCACTAGATGGTGATAGGATTATTTTGACCTGGGTCATGTCTGATTCCATTTTTTTCCTTTTGTAATATAAACATTGCAACTAACTTACCATGATAACAGGGTGGTATTATGTAGATGTATGTATATGTTGTACCTTTTCAGTTTACTGTAAGCTACTTAAATGCAATTGCAATTGCCTTCCTTCTTCCTCTTCTTTGCTCCTTCCTTCTTTCCCTCTTTTTTTGTCCCCCTTCCCTTTCTTTCCCTCCCTCCTTCCTTCCTTTTCTCCCTTCCTCCCTCCCTCCTTCCCTTCCTCCCTCCACCCTCCGTTCCTTCCTTCCTTCCTTCCTTCCTTCCTTCCTTCCTTCCTTCCTTCCTTCCTTCCTTCCTTCCTTCCTTTCTTCCTTCTTTCCTTGCCTTGTATAGCCAGAAACTGGATCATAGTAGGCACTTAATACATACTTATTGGACTAAATTGAAATTCTCATCATGATACAATCCATGAACTTCATATCAGTTCCCTAGCTCAGTCCTCCAGTTCCTCTTGTTTCTTTAGGGAGTCCTTTTATGATGATAAGTTATTTGCAATTCAAATATTAAACAAAATAAAAATATATTTTGTTCTAAGGATGTTTCTTTACACTTGGGAGAATAATTTTTAAAACAGTAAGAACTTCATTAAATGACACAAATTAACTGCAAATTAACTGCAGTGGGGGAGAAATAAAACATGAAGAGGTGGTATTCACTAATTATTATTAGAAACAACTCAATCCCTATTGAATTTAGAATTCTGTTATTCTCCCTATTAAATCCCTGGACCAGTGAATAACAGAGCATTTGGAATAAAAACAAACAGACAAGCAGGTGTTTTGAAAATGACGGTTCTAGTCAGACGCCCTGAATACCATTCATCTTGGCATATTTTTTTCTGATACATGCCATGAAAGGATGTTTTTGGGATTGTACATCCTGATGCACACAAATGGTGGAGTAAAAAAAAAATCTGAATGTGGAAATAAAGAGAGCCTATTGAACCTTGCTTTCCACTGAGACACCCAACCATGATAGTGCTCTTCTCGTCTGCCTTGTGCCAAATGGCTTATTATTAGAAATTGCTTTTTTAGGATATTATCTATGTACAGACTTCATCCAAGGAACATTGCTCTACCTTTGGAGGTGAGAGGGCCAGAGCTGATTTATCATTAAATTGCTTTGTACAGCATTGGCTCCTTTCCAAGCATGGTAGCCAGTCCCCAGTGATTCCTGGAAGCTCAAAGTTGAGAGCCCCAGAATTTTAATAGTCACTTGCATACCCTGATGGTAATAAAAAAGTCTTAAAGTAATATTTTATTAACATACTTTATATTTATAATATTCAGATTAATTAGTCTTAATACTTTACATGACTCAAACTAATATTAATGCTAGACTTTCCTGCTGGGTACTCCCAAGCAGAATGCATCACATAAATTTTGTCTGTTAACTTCATTTTGATGTCAGCTGGAATAATCATTCCCAGAGGGGGGAATATCCACCTTCATTTCAAGTAGGGTCAGTGTATTCACACAATGTTATGACCTCTGCAAAGCTGAAATCATTAATTTTAGTAAATTTGAATGTTGGTTTTTCTTGCAAGAATATTCTTTAAAGACATTTTTTAAAAAATGATCTGCATAGTCCTGACCTTTTCCCTTGAAAGTATTTTGGAGAGATAAATATCTGAGAATTTGTGAAGCTGGGGAATCTATGATTTACCACCTCATATATAAATTGCATTTTCTTCCTTAATAACTTTCAACTCATAGGATCGTAGATATTAGAGTAGGATAGTGCCTAAGAGATAATTTTACAGATGTGGAAACTGAGATTCAGAGCAATTAAGGAATTTTCCCAAAATCATATAGCTAGTAAGTATTAGAGGTGGGACTAATTAATAAAGTTAGTGTAGAACAAAATAGTAACTGCTCTTATCAGGCAGTTGAAATCTAATTGTGATTTAAGTTGTATCTTTTTTCATGATCTTCATCATTTTAAAGTATCATGGAGGATGAATTGTGAGGGAGCTCAATGGCCATCCATCTAGTATCACAATATCACAGGGCTGGAAGGATACAAGCTCAAGCCACTCAATTTACCAATGAAAAGGCTAAAACCCTGGGAAATTGTGAATCACTGAAGGTCTCACAGGTACTAAGGATCAGAGGTAGGATTTGAACCCAAGTCAGGACTGTTGTTCTTTCCTTTGTACTTTTCTTATCCATCTCCCATGGTTTCCTTTACCAGATTGAAGTGGCTCCATGGCTCCTTAGCAGTTTTCTCAGCATTGACTGAAATTCTGCTCCTTTGGTGATAGTGTGGACCCAATCCAGTGATCCAGAAGCCAGTCATATTGTCCAATAGAGATAACAGTTCCTATCTTGGAGCTTCTTCCATCAGTCATGAATGCTTCCTGCCTTATTGTCTGAGGGCAGCTGACACTTGACTTTATAGAATTCCATTCTGTGTACTCACTCAGGGATGATGATAAAACCCAGAAAAAGCTGCTCGGATGACAAAACAGAACTGCATGTCATTTTTGACAATACTTAAAGTTTTGTGCTTCCTCTTCTGAAAATAATAAAAAGTCAGAAAAAATGTCCCTGAACATGCATAAAGCATCTCACTAACCCAACTGCAGTCCTTCCATATCTTGTGGCTTTGACCAGATTTATGAAGTGATCAAACTAGAAAAAGATTTGCTTTTTTTATTTTTTTCCATTTTTTGCTAAAGACCGCAGCTCTGAACCTTCCAAGATTCCTCCTATATCCCATGTTTTCTCTTTTTTTTCCCTTTTCTTTTAGGAATAGTCTTTTCAAAGGGTTGCCCAACACTACAATCTCATGCCTACAAGGTGCTTTTTTAATTCCCCAAATTCAGCTCTGCTTTACCACTACTGTGTTTGGATTAAATCTGCATTTTTAGATTTAACATCAAACTCAACTTCAAACCCAGCCTCTTCACCCTTTCCTGATTAGTTGAGATTATGTTCTTGCTTAGCAGTGGGAGATTAATTCAGGTGTCTGCTCCTGCTAAAATGAAGCTACAGTTTAGCCCTGCTCCTGTCGGCTCCTCTTGTCCCTGACGGGCTTACATTTATATTCCAGAGCTGTTTTAAGTCAAGAATACTGCAGAGCTGCTCTATCAGTCCAAGGGTAAATGGGCCTTAAAAAAGAAATCTTTTTGCACAGATGTAAAATGGTTCAGCATCTGAATGGATTTTAAGCAAATAACAAAACATGGTTTTGTTAGAGATGCATTTAATAACATTCTTGTAATCATTATGTTCCACTGGAAAAATTGTACCACTTTGGGAAGCCTTGAGAAAGAGTTTTGTTTAGCAATACAGTGAAATTAGACTCCAATTAAATGGAGGGGAACAGTTCACTTCTTCAGGGTAAAATGGGAACATCCTAGAAAGTTGTTCATTTCCTTAGTGGTGAGAAGATGAACTTTTTTTTTAAGATTTTATTTATTTTGAGTTTTACAGTTTTTCCCCCAATCTCACTTCCCTCCCCCGCAGAAAGCAATTTGTCAGTCTTTACATTGTTTCCATGTACATTGATCCAAATTGAGTGTGATGAGAGAGAAATCATATCCTTAAAGAAGAAACATAAAGTATAAGAGATAACAAGATCAGACAATAAGGTAGCAGGTTTTTTTTTTTCTAAATTAAAGGGAATAGTCCTTGAACTTTAAAACTCCACGGTTCTTTATCTGGATCCAGATGGTATTCTCTATTGCAGACAGTCCCACATTATCACTGATTATTGCACTGATGAAATAAGCGTGTCCATCAAGGTTAATCATCACCCCCATGTTGCTGTTAGGGTATAGAGTGTTTTTCTGGTTGTGATCAGAAGATGAGCACTTTCAATTTCCGATTCCTTCCATCAAGGAATTCTTGTCCTGTATCACTTTGGAGACCTCCTATAGAGAATATTCCACAGTTTTTTGTTCCATTTATTTTCTGCTTGAAATTAGGTACAAAAATATGCAAGTAAAAAAAGACAGACACCAAGACAAATGGGACTTACCAAAAAAAGAAAGCAAACAGTGGTCTGGTGTGGCAGCATAATGGAAAGGGCCAGACTTTTGAAGATTGAGGGTGGCAATTTAAAACCAACTAACTTAATTTAACAAGCATTTATTAAATACCTAATATGTTCAAAGTAGGTAGGTAAAGGAGATACAAAACCAAAATTGAATAGCCATTGTTGCTCTCAGGAAGTTTACATCCTGACAGGAGAATGCAACACATAAACAGAAAAATCAATATAAATTATAGTGTATATTTGTTTAAGGAAAAAATCCTTAAGAAGGACACTGATAAACTGGAACACTCTCAGAGGAGGGCAAATAAAGTGAAGGGACTTGAGTTTATGTTTTAAGATTATAGAACATTTAGCCTGAAGAAGGGGACTCTAAGTAGTTTAAAGATTGTCAGGTGAAGGAGAAATTTAGAGGATTAGAAATATTCTCTTTGGCCAGGCAGGGCAAAAGAGCTGGGAAGGGTCCAAGGAGGCCAATTTCAATTTCATATAGAGAGTGTGTATGTGTGTGGGGGGGGTTTGGTGGGGGGGTGTGGTGGGGTGAGTGATAGTGGTGGTGGTAGTGGAGACTTTCTAATAATTAGAATTATCCCAGTGTGGAATCAATTGCCTTCTGAAGTAGTAGGTTACTCCACCTTCTTCAAAGAGAGGCTGTAGAATCAATCAATAAACATTTATTAAGTCACCCCTATGTGCCAAGGGCCAGCTAGATCACCCACTGGATAGAGTATTCATTTTCCTGAGTTCAAATATGGTCTCAGACACATACTAGCTGTGTGACCCTGGACAGGTCACTTTACCTGTTTGTCTCAGTTTTCTCCTCTGTAAAATGAACTGGAGAAGGAAATAGCAAACCACCCTAGTGTTTTTGCCAAGAAAACCCCAAATCAGGAAGATACTTACAAGATTCAATAGCAACAACAGTTTTGAATCCATTTGGTGTTGGAGGCAAATTCCTAGGATAGATAGATTGAAACTGAAACCTAAGTTTGCATTTGATCATTGTCATCTGATTAAGATCCCAAGCGATCTCATCTCTTAATTAAGGAGGAGAGGTGGGTTGCTTGAACATTTAAATTGAACAATTAAATCTAACACTATAAAACTATAAAAACTATACACTATCATTGTAGATATAGTAAGCTGTAATTTTGTCACTCCCACCTCTTGGTTCTGGTTTTGCCTTCTAGATTTTTGCATTATAAATTCAATCATTCTTCTACCTGCTGCCCCATCAAATATTTGAGGAAAGTTATCTTCCTCTTCTTTCTATGATTTTTCTTACATAAATTGAAAAAGACACCAATTCTTTCATTCAATTTTTAACTATCCTAATTTCAATCCTCCAGACCTGCCACAGTTTATCAATTTGCTTTTTAAAAGGTAGTTGGGCTCAGAACACTACAACTATAATTTGACCAGAGGTAAGTAAATACATTGAGACTCTCCCCAATCTCCTGCTGGAGGTTATGTTTCTACTAATGGAGTGAAAAATCTCATTAAGCATTTCACAAGTCACATCACATGAATGACACTTTGAGCTTACAATTGACTAAGAACTCTTTTTTTTTTTAGTGACAGTTTCTCCACAACACCTTTTACCTGTTTTATAAAACCTGAGTTCAAACTTTTACTTTTCCCCTTAATAAATACTTTCATTCCAGAATGTTAAGATCTTTTGCTTTGGTTTCTATCATTCTTCCATGAATTACAGAAGACTTCACAGTTTTAGGAGGGGTTTTGAAAACAGCAAATTTAGTTATCTCTCTGAGAGGGATGAATGTTCAGCATGCAATGGGTGTCAAAGCAAAGTTAAGAATGGAGTAAGTTGAGAGGGAAAGAAGAGAAAATCACTTTCTCAGTTTCTTGGACTAGGTTTTTTATAATGGGCTAATATTTGGAAGGAAGCTGGGTAAGAGTGTGGAAACAGTACTGGAGGACTTAGGTCTAAATCTTACTTCTACTATTTAGGATTGGTGTGACTTTCTGTAAATGTCTTTGAAAGTCAGGTTCTTTATATGTAAAAATAAGGAATTAGAATACATGACCTCTAAAAACCACTTGGGCTCTTGATATACAATGTTTTTAAGAAAATGTACTTTTCTTAAATTCCTGGGAGAACTAATTGGGCTTTAATTCCAAACTCTAACAGTTACTAACTTGTGACTGTGGGAAAACCATTCATCCTCTTTGAGTCTAGTTTTGCTTGTTTTATTTTATCTGTAAAGACAAAACAAGAATACCAGACAAGTATACTTCAATTATCTCACTGACTGACTCCAATTGTGAGGATCAATTGAGGTAATTTATGTAAAGTGATTTGCACATCCTGAAGTGGTGGAGTGAAAAGCATATTGGATTTAGAGTGAGAAGATCTGTGTTTAACTTTTCCCTCTGCCACTTACTGCTTGTCTGATCTTGGACATTTCCCCTCTTTTTTGTTTCAGTTTTCTCATATCTGAAATGAGGGGTTTAGACTACTAAGATCCCTTAAAGTTCTAGAGCAATGATCTCTAAGAGCTCTTGAAAAACCAACTATTATTTGTTGAATGAATTCTCAGACCATAAGGAACTCTAGTAATCAGATACAAATAATAGTTTTCCAAGTGAAATATACAGTATTTTGGAATTATCTATTTCTATTGGCTATATTGCTAATCTCTCTTATTAGAACAAATAACTGAACCCCAGTTAGGTTTATATGTATATAATGAAAGTATTTATATGAATTCACCTTAATGAGTCTTTCTGTAGGATTTTAGTCAAATCCATTCAGTAATTTTTGGAAACAACTTTAATAGACCAGACATTTGTGTTTTTAAGAATTTCTTTGTAATGTATCTAGGCTCAAATACAGTCTCTCTGCCAGCTAATCTATAGGTCTTGGGTACCTAAGATCTCTTCCAGATCTAAATCTATGGCCCCATGATATAGTCCTTTTTATTTTCTTTGATTTAATTTCTTTAATTTAATTTAATTTAATTAATTCTTTCATTTATCTAAACATTACTAAAATATTCTTGCTTAATACTCCCTTCCTCACAAAAATATAAAACCTCATGAGAAATAAAGAAATAAAAACCACTTGAAAGTGAAAGAAAGAGAAAAAAATGTGTTTCAGTCTGTGTTCTGATACCATCAGCTCTGCATCAGGTAAATTGCATTCTTTATCATAAGTCCATCATAGAAGTTACTTCCATATTTTTCCACAGTTGCTGTTGTTGATTGTAATTCCCTCCATCCATTCCTCCCTATGGCCATCTATTATATTTTCTCTCTCCTTTCACTCTGTCCTTCTAAAATGTGCTGTGGGGCAGCTGACTGGCACAATGGACAGAGTACTGGCCCTGGGGCCAAGAGGCCCCAAGCCCACATCCAACCCCAGAGCCCAGCAACCACTTGGCCCTGTGGTACTGGACAGGCCACCCAATCCCACCACCTTGCAAAAAAAATGTGTTATATCTGACTGTCCTCTCCTATGATCTACCTACCATCTCCTCTATCATCCACATCCCCCCTTCCCTCCCTCTGTCCCCTTTCTCTCTTTTTTCTTCTTCTAGATGTCTATACCCTATTGAGTGTATATACTGTTTCCTCTCTGAGCCATTTCTGATGAGAATGAAGGCTCTCTCTTTCCCCCTCACCCTCCCCTCTTCTATACCATTGCAAAGCTACATGAAATATCTTTTACATGAAATGGTTTAGTCTATTCTACCTCTCCTTTCTCTTACTCCCAGAACATTTCCCTTTAACCCATTGACTACATTTTTACAATATATTATATCTTCAAATTCAGCTCTCTTCTGTGTCTCATCTATAAAAGCTCATTCTACCTGCTCTATTAAATGAGAAGGTGCATGTAAGTATTAACAGTATCATCTTACCATGCAGGAATACACAACAGTTCATCATCATTAAATCTCTCATAATTTACCCTTCTTGTCCACCATCTCTATGCTTCATCTGAGTCCTGTACCTGGAAGATCAAACATTCTGTTCAGCTCTGGTTGTTTCAAAAGGAACATATGAAATTCCCCCATCTCAATGCAAGTCCATTATTTCCTCTGGAAGAGGATGCTCAATTTTTCTGGGTAGTTGATTCTCGGTTTCATTCCAAGCTCTTTTGACTTCTGGAATATTATATTCCAAGCCCTATGAGCCCTTAATGTAGATATTGCTAAGTCCTGGGTAATCCTGACTGTAGCTCCACAATATTTGAATTGTTTCCTTCTGGCTGCTTGTAATATTTTCTCTTTGACTAAGGAGTTCTGGAACTTTGCTATAATATTCCTGGGTTTTTTTTTTTTTAATCTCTTTCCAGAGCAGATTGGTGAATTCTTTCAATTTCTATTTTACCCTCTGCTTTTTGAATATCAGGTCAATTTTCTTGTAGAAATTCTTTAAAAATGAGGTCAAGGCTCTTTTCCTGATCCTGACTTTCAGGTAACCCAATACTTTTTTTTTTAGGATTTTGCAAGGCAAATGGAGTTAGGTGGCTTGCCAAGGCCACACAGCTAGGTTATTATCAAATGTCTGAGGCAAGATTTGAACTCAGGTATACCTTATTCCAGGACTGGTGCTCTATTCCCTGTGCCACCTAGCCACCCCCGTAACCCAATAATTTTTAAATTATCTTTTCTGGATCTATTTTTTCCAGATCAGTTGTTTTTTCAATGAGATATTTTGCATTTTTTTCTAGTTTTTCATTCTTTTGGTGCTGAATTATTGTGTCTTGATTTCTCACAAAGTCATCATCTTCCTTTAGCTCCATTCTACATCTGAAGGATTTGTTTTCCTCAGAGAGCTTTCTTATCTCCTTTTCCATCTGGCCAATTCTGCTTTTCAAAGCATTCTTTTCCTCAATAATTTTTTTTTTAGGTTTTTGCAAGGCAAATGGGGTTAAGTGGCTTGCCCAAGGCCACACAGCTAGGTAATTATTAAGTGTCTGAGCCCAGATTTGAACTCAGGTACTCCTAACTCCAGGGCCAGTGCTCTATCCATTGTGCCACCTAGCCACCCCTCCTCGATAACTTTTTGAACTGTTTTATCCATTTAACCTAATCTGGTTTTTAATATATTGTTTTATTTAGCATTTTTTTTGGATGTCCTTGACTAAGCTACTGACTTCATCCTCATGTTTTTCCTGCATCTCTCTCATTTCTTTTCCCAATTTTTCTTCTACCTCCCCTACTTGATTTTCAAAATCATTTTTGACCTCTGTCATAACCTGAGCCCAACTTCTATATTTCTTGGAGTCTTTAAATGCAGAAGCTTGGACTTTCTCATCTTCAGATTGTATATTTTAGTCTGCCACCAGACCAAAGTAATTGTCAGGTTCCTTTTTTTTCCCTGTTTACTCATTTCCTCAGCCTGTGCCTAGTTTTGGGGTGCTTCCTGACCTTTTGAATATTATTGGGACATCCCCACAAGGGCCTCAGTTATGTGAGGCTCTGACTACTCTCCTGGTCTGTTGAATGACCACAAGTGCACCCTTCTACCCTGGGGCTGTGAGGGGGAGGGGTTCCCCATTCTATGGGGGTCCAGACTGCCTGCGACCAGGGTCTGAATAAGGTCCAAATGCCCAGAGTCCTGTCCTAGGGTCAGAGGACAGACCTCGGCAGTCTCCCTCCACTCCCTTATCTTCCAGCAGAGCTCTCAGGGAGCAGCTGCTGGGCCAATATAGTTCTAATGAGTGTATACAAGAATAAGCATAAAAACACAAGGGAAAAAATTCATTTTTACCCAGCAAAGGATACTAGTTATGTAACTGCTACTGCTATTTTCTTCACCCCCCTCCCAACTTTAAAATCATTTCTCCCAAGTCTTCAACTTTTGCTCTCAGGTCCTTGGCTTATTCCTTCTACTTGAAAGAACAGTAATCTCTGTTTTTCTACCTTCTTACTTTCCCACTGAGTTGACCTGATTGTGTAGCATTTAATTTTACCAGTTAGGAGGGGGTGAAAGGCTTTTACAAAAATCTTAGATTAAATGATTACCAGCTGGTGGAAGCATCACCCTGTTACTGTTCTCTTTCTGTTCCTTGGTGTTACATTTCAGTGTTATTATTTAAGTAATACAGTTTTGCTCCTCTCTGGCTCATTACTCTCTCTTTTGTTCTTTTGCACAATGTCAGGAGAACTTTCCTGAGAATATTCAGAAGCCTTTGTTGAAGAAGTGACCTTTCATCTTTTGATAATATCAACTGAACAGAAGTACTGTGTGCAGTTTATTTTGGAAAAAAAAATCCAAATATTTAATTCACATGATTAATCATTCAAGAAATTTTTTTAAAAAATTGTCCTTTGACTTTCTGAATGTAGACATGTTTTTCATTCATCTACTCATGTAGAATAAAGTATTAACCCCTTGATCTGAAGCTCAGTGATCATCCAGAACCATGTTCTTCTTCTGAAGGGCACCAAATGAGAAGAAATATCTTGTTGACACAGGTCTATGGTTATTTAGAGTGTGACTGATATCCCCTAGCACCTCTTCCTTTACTGGCCAGCATTCAAATTTGGAAATGAATAATTCTGGCATAAGACTTTAATTTGTATCATTAGCATAAACTATTGGCTGAATTAGAGAGTGAATCTTGCAGCTGTAAGCCAGACTGCTGAGATCAATTTACCCATTCTTTAACCTGAGGTCCTTTCTTATCTTTGGCATAGAGGCTCAGGAAATTTGTAATCCTTTGGTGAGATCAGAATGGCTCTCTTAGCAAAGGAAGCATTTTCCTGATAAAGCCCATGCTGGGCTCATCAACAAGGAGTCCTGAGTTTTCCTCCTTCACTTATTATTAATGCAAAACAGGTAGATGTGACCTTTCAATTTCTAAAAATACTTAAACTCATCTGAAATAATGGGAGCAACTTAGCATAACTCTATAGCTGAATGTACTCTGAATGGATTTCTCAACTGGAGATTAGTACTATGATACACCAGAAAATGTATAAAGCAACTGCATTTTCTGCGATGCCATCCATGAGAAAAATGGAATATAAGAGCAGAAGACAAAACCCAAAGATTAAGAATAACCATAAAAATAATCAGAATACATTTGCATAGTATTTCTATGTGAAAGCTTTGAAATTGTATGATCTTAGTTAAAACCTGAGGTAATTTAGGTGATCCAGTGAATAGACCACTGACCCTGGAGTCAGAAGGACCTGAATTCAAATTTGACCTCAGTCACTTGACACTTAATGGCTGTGTGTCCCTGGGCAAGTCACTTAATCTCAATTGCCTCAAAAACAGAACCCTCAGAAACCTCCCCATGAAGATCAAGCTAAAATATTTGTACATTTTTAGTGGTTAGTGTCATCTCATGTGTATGTCTGTATAAACATATTCTATGTGAATATGTATGCATGGTTATATATTTATTTGTATAATATTAATGTGGGACTCTTGAGAAAGTTCATGCAATTACCAAGAGGCATCAGTGGCGTCAATATTCCATGGAATAATTATATTAGGAGCATAGGATCAAACAGGGTTAGGGTTGTCAAATATCACTTGATGATTAGTTCATTTGTTGAAAAATTATTGTGTATCATTACAGGTCTACAGATGTTTTGCAGATGTCTTGCAGGATGTGTTTCTGAAACTTGTTATTAAACTAACCTCCATGTAGCAAGGCAGATTTCTATAGAATATTAATGGGAGCATTTTGAAATTGTAAATAAACATGTTTGTAGCAATCTAGATGAAGAGCAGACCTATAAAAATGGTTATAAAAATCTAATTAACATTTTAACAGTAAAAAGCTTACTGCTTTGATTCCGCAAGAGAATAGTTTCTGACAGTAGATAAAATTAAGTATTCCCATATGGGCTAAGAGTGGATGAAACACTGCTATCAATTTTTAATGGAATGTGTCAGAATTTACCACCATTTGAAAGAATGCAAATAGGGGTTACCATAGAAATCACCTTGACAGAGTATAGCTCACAGTGCAACACAAACTATCCCTCAAGCAGTCTACAAGGAGTCAGTATGATGCCTGACTGATATCCTTTCATGTACTCCCTTGGTTGAGTGTAAGGGATAGGAGAAGGAAGAATTGCAATGGACTGGTGGGAGAAAGCCTGTTTGCATGCTTAGGCACACAAATATCTCTTAATAATGGTTAAGATAGGTCTGGAGGCTGATACGTTAACATTTTATCTTACATCACATTTTCTTGCTAAAGCTGTAAATGCCAAAGGGAAAGACTTTGGTTGCAAATAGAAAACTGGAATCCTCATCCCTACCTATGGCACCAAAGGAGAAAATAAATAACCCCCCAAAAAAAGAATCAATCCTTCTGATGCTTATATTCTTTGGATTTGACATAACATATTCTGTTTCTGGTGGGTGAGCAATAATTAGCATTTTTATTAGCAATTTACTATTTGATGGAAAAGGTTTATTGCTTTGTCTCTTTTGGAAGATGGATGCCATCCTTTGATTGATTCTGCAATTTTTACTCTCTTATAGAGACTTTCAAAATATACAAATTTCTTGCAAAATCACTGGTAACTAAAATTTCTGCCTGACTAGAGAATGAATAGATCAAGAGTAGAGAACCTCTTCTATTAATGAAGAGACATTGAATAATATTTATTCATTTTCCATGGGTAAGATATGAGTGAGAAGTAATATTTGATTGAAGTAGCCATTAAAAGATCCTGCAAATCAAGGTTGCTATTTTGATACTACAAAGGTATCACACCTGAAAGGAAAAGAAAGAATGAATGAGTAATAATAAGAAATACAAGAAATTTCTTCAGAAAATATTTCAAATGGAAATACCTGTTTACATTTGAGAGGGAGAGACAGAGAGAGACAGAGACACAGACACAGAAAGAAAGACAGAGACAGAGAGAGACAGAGAGAGGCAAAGATAGAAATAAATATGGAAAGCTGTTAAGAAAGAGAAGGAATAAAAGAGGGAGGAAAATAGTAAAGAAAGACCAACATTGGGAAAGGAAAAAAGAAAATCAAAATTAGGGAGTGGGCAAGATAAGGAGAGAGCATAAATTGTTGAAAAGAATTTTTTCCCCCAAATTTCACACAGGTAAAAGACAAATAGCTTCAGAAATCTGTGGGCAGCAAATAGACTTGAAAATAAATGTACTTTGTTTTTTTTTTTAGGTTTTTGCAAGGCAAATGGGGTTAAGTGGCTTGCCCAAGGCCACACAGCTAGGTAATTATTAAGTGTCTGAAACCGGATTTGAACCCAGGTACTCCTGACTCCAGGGCCAGTGCTTTATCCACTGTGCTACCTAGCCACCCCTAATAAATGTACTTTGAATAGAAATAATTCAGTTAACAAACACTTAATAAAAACTTGGTAGTTTACCAATATTACATCATTTGATCCTCATCACAATCCTGTGAAATAGGTTATTATTTTTGTCAGTTTACAGTTGAGGAGACAAAAGTTAAGTGACTTTCCCAGGGTCATACAACTAGTATAAATGTCAGAGATCACATCTGAACTCAGATCTTGGCTAAAAGCTAGTGCTTCTATTCACTGAACCATCAACTGCCTCTTAAAAACAAAATAATGCAAAACAAAATATATGTGTTGAAAACAATGGAAAACTGGAATATATCTGTTATAGCATCTAAGTTTTAAGAGGAAAGAATCCTAGTCAGAGGAGGCAGAAGACCTCTATACAAATTTCACTTTTGCCACTTACTAGTTTTGTGAGGTTGGCTTTGGTAACAAATTCCTTGAGTCTCAGGTTCTTTGTCCCTAGAATGGGAATACTAGTATATCACCTATTCCTCATCCCCCACTAGGTTTGATCTGAGGGGTACACTTTGTAAACCATAAAGCCCAATACAAATTTAGCCTCATCAGCCAGAAAGTCAGTTTTAGACCTGGGAAGAACTGTGTCCACTCCATGTGTCTAAATCATACTGTTTAACTATGTCCCTTGTCAGAAAGATGGGAAGAGGTTTTCTTTCCACACTGGTAGAATCACAGGACTGTGCCAAAAAAATAAATGTTGCAGAAATGGAAATATGAGGTTTATTTTTAAATAACAAGAGAACAAACCTAGAGGCTGACACAATTTTTCTCCCTCAGATAAAAGGTGTAAGTTAAATTTCCAGAAGTAGAAAATAAAAATAAAATTAAAAGTTTTAGAAATTCTTTAGAAATACCAGGAAAATGGATAAAGATTCTTCCTGATTGCTCTGCTCACAATTATACTTCTCCCTCACACCTCCAAATTCAGTAGGATAGTGTCCTCTCTCAATCTGACTGATCTATCACTGAACTGGACAATGTAAACATCCAAGGTCTCTATCAGTTGACCCTAGGCTAACCTAGGGGTGCCAGTTTTAACTCCCAGAATTGCCAGGTTGCAGAGGCATATGATTATGACATCAAATAAGAAAATGATTACTATTCCTTGGAATAAGAATCTAACTGTTCCTCCCATTTCAGTGGACTGAGCCAGAACAATAGGTCTCAGTTTTAAATCACTGCGACAATATTGGTTGTCAAGTCAACAAACATTTTTTAAATGTTTACAGTGTCCAAAGTATTTTGTTAAGAGGAGAGAATACAACCATGGAAACAATGTAGAGACTGACAAATTGCTTTCTATGGGGGGTGGGGGGAGGTAAGTAAGATGAGGGCAAAAATTGTATAACTCAAAATAAATAAAATCTTTAATTAAAGAAAGAGTAGAGAATACAATGAAAAGCAAAAACTATCCCTACACTCAAGAAGCTCTTATCATCAATCTATACCTTATTTCTTTTCCTTTTTTTTTGTTTTGGGGTTTTTTTGTAAAGAAAATGGGGTTAAGTGGCTTGCCCAAGGCCACACAGCTAGGTAATTATTAAATGTCTGAGACCGGATTTGAACCCAGGTACTCCTGACTCCAGGACCTGTGCTTTATCCCCTGCACCACCTAGCTGCCCTGTACCTTATTTCTTAAGGAGATTATAGATCAGAATACTCTCCCCTTGTTGTTGATTCAGAAATTAGAGGAGGAACTTTTTCAGACCCTGACCAACCTCAATATTCACCATTTAAAAAGTCAAGGGATATAGGGTAGGGGGAATTACAGCATCATCAAGGCTATTATAAGGAGTGGTTACAGTAGGAATATCAGGTGGTAACAGTAGGGGAATTAAGATGGCTGAGGGAAAGGGTGATATTTTCTGTAGTGTTGTTGGAATCTCTGTGGTTTATCTCATGGCAGGAGGCCTGAGCCTAACTAGCTTCAGGTAGCTCTGTGATGTGATGAAGACTATAGTGCATTTTTCAGGAATGATTGGAGGGCAGGGAAAACCGTCAGAATCCAGATTCATAATATTGATGGCTCAGAAACATCAGCCCCAAGCATACTATTCCTTCTGGTTGAAGAGAAATGTTTTCTCAATGCCTTTGGAAAAAAATACAGTATATGTGTTATTGTACTGTACAGTTTTTGATGGACTGCTCAGACCCTATGATCCTGAGGCTTTTATCTCCTTATAAATAAGAAAACTTAGAAATCTAGGCAGTGGCTTGTCAGGGAGGGTTAAGATGGGCAAGGAAGGAAAGTGTGGTCAACACAGATATGATGGAATGGGAGAGAATTGAAGAATGAAGCAATTAGAGGTTATAGTGATGGTGAAAAATAGGGTTAGAGTATACAAAATAGAGAAAGAGGTGGAATGATGACAAATTATGTTCAGATAAAGGAATTATAGTCAGATATATAGAGTGGATTTCTGTGGGCATCAAACTATACCAAGGCTTTGCCAGGGGAGTAATGATTTGGGGACCTGGCAGCAGGAGGATGTGCACTGATGATCTGAGTAAGAGATATAATTCTGCCTTTGATCAAGTTTATACTAGGCTTATATCAAGCTTATACTACCTTTTGTAGTAGGTTTACTACATCAGTTCTTGATATAGGGCAGCGAGAATATCCTGTACCAGAGATCTTGAAAGAAGTCTATGTGTTCTTTAAGAAGAGGTAGATTCTTATTCAAATAATTTGATGGATTTTCCTCTTCTGATGTTATAGGCAGGTGCCCTCTAGAGAGATGGCAGTTTTTATCAAGGGAAATTGGAGATATGAGTCATTTTGGAGTGAGACAGGGTGGGGATTGTTGACAGGAAACATGGGAATAGATTGGATTAATACAGTTTATCATTTAAATGGGCTAGATTGAAAGATTAAGCCATTTTTCTAAGCTACCATAGAGTTACACTCAGTCAACACTTTCATCTTATGGATGATAAAAGTAGGGCCTAGGGAGGTGAAAGACTTTCTCAATATCATGCAGCTAGGAAAAAAGAAAAGATAATCACATAACTAATTTCAGCCAAATTTAGCCAAGAGCCTATTTGTCTTAACTACCTGGCTATCATTGTCCAGCTATAATACATAGCTTTTTCATTTTCATTTTTCTTTATTAATAAAATCATGATAATATGAGTTCTACCTACTTCTCAGGGTTTCAAAATAAAAAATGAAATATGTATGGAAAAATTTTAAATGTGTTCATCAGTTTTAGATCTGTCTAGAACTTGAGAAATCCCATCGTTGATTGGCTTTTAATCTTTTCAAGTATGACAACTACTTGCACGATAATTTATAAAACGTACCTTTGCAATTGTTTCATTATGTCCATTGACTAAGGAAAAATACAGCCAAAAGCATATATGAATTCAGCAAAGTTTTAATTTTACAAGGTAATTTAATTTTATTATTTTTATTCTGGGTTTAATGAACAAGGAAAAAATAAACAAATAACATTATCATAGATAGAATAGAACACAATAGGATGATGTGATATCAAGAATTTTCATTATAAATATATATGACTTTTTCTTTCTTTGAAGAATATAGTAAATTCAAGATACTACTTTTAGAAATGTATTTTCTGATAATGCATAGTAGTCTCATCCATTGCAATGCAAAGCTTTTTTTTTCCCCCAGAAAAATGATGACTGAATTTCTGGAGATTAGCATTTGTCACTTTCTGGAGCAAATTAGAAGGTTTCATCATGTGTCTGATAAAAATGTGGTTGGTGATTATGTTTATTAGGATTCCTAAGTTTCCAAAATTCTTTACAACTATATTATTGTTGTTACTGGATCAATTATTTTCCCAGGTCTGTTCACTTTATTTTTCATTAGTTGTTACAAAATCTCCCCACATTTCCTTAATTATTTCTTGTAGTAAAGTAATATACCATCACATTCATATTCCATCATGATCAGTAATGCTTTTTTAAAAAAAGTTATTCATATATTTTATTTAATATTTTATCTTTTTCCAATATAATTTTTAGCATTCATTTTTTAAAATTTCAGTTTTAAAATCAGTAAAATTTTTAAATAAATCAAAATGAGTCATTGCTTGCTAATTCAGTCTAACTCTCATTATACAGGTAAAGAAATCCAGTGAGATTAGGTGACTTGCATAAAGACACATAAATAATAAATAGCTTGGCAAGAATCTGAATCCAAAACTCTATAAAGATTGGGTAAGTATGGCTTGGAGAAAAGAAGACTCAAGATGGACAAGACAAATACTTCCAAGTATCTAAAGCAAGTATGTTCAATATGTTGGTGGTCCATTCATGGGCCAGCATAGCTTTTATTGTTGTGTTATGGGTTGCATTGTATTCATGAATGGGTTCTCAATTCTGTATGCACACCTTGATGATTTTGTTGGGCTGGTGACCTGGAAGAACTAAAATGTTGGAAAACCCTGATCTAAAGGATTATCAAGGAGAAGAGGGACTAGATTTATTCTTTTTCACCAGAGGGCATAACTAGTATCAATAAATGGGAATTGTAAAAAAATCTTGTTCTTTGTAAAACAAAATAAAAACCTTCCTTAAAAATGGTCTTAAAACTAGAGTTCTGAATTCCTTCTCTTTGGAGGCCTTTAAATTGGGGTTGAATGACCAATTTTCAGGGTTGTTATAATATAGATTATTTTTCAGTAAAGGTAGAACTAGATGGTCATTGAGGTCTTTTCTAATACTTAAATGCATTGATTATGTATTCTGACTCCAAATTCAATGAATCACCGAAAATATCGTATGTCTCGGTGGGAATAAAGGACTGGGAACAAAGTGAATACTCATTATTTGGAGAACAATTTATAGCACGTGACCATATTGGAATGTTATTATGTAATAAAAGCAATTAATTTCAGGGTTTCAGCGAATCATGCAAAGACTTGTTTGAACTGATAACACTGAAGTGAAAAAATGGGAATAATACATGTAATCACTGTAGTAATGAAAATTGAAAAAACCCAAAAGAAAGTTTTACTATAAGAAGTAATGATCAATCATTATCTGAGAGAAGTGTTAATATAACATTACTTCCTTAATATGGAAAGAGAAAGGAGAAGAGGGTAGGCAAAGATTATTGTTTGATAGCCATGGTCACTGTATTGGTTTCCCTTCACTAATTTTCTTTGTTAAAAATTGATTAGAGGAAAGCCAAGATGGCAGAGAAAAGCCAATGAATTTCCTGAAGTCTCCCAAATTCCCCTCCAGACAACTTTAAATCATGTCTCAAAATGAATTCTGAAGAGAGCAGAAGCCACAAAAGCACAGGATGAAATAACTCTCCTCCCCAGACAACTTAGAAGCTCAGCAGGAAAGTCTTGTTATACCTGGATGAAAGTGGAGTATGGTTCAGCACAGGTTGTGTCAGCACAGGATTTGGATCAGCAAGCCAGCAGCTGACCTTGGAGGTGAATCAGAGGCAACATTAAAATCTTCCAGGGCTTTCAGCCCACAGATGGTAAGGGGTTTGGTCAGGAGGAGATTACAGGGGTACCTTTGCTGACACTAGATGTAGGACTCTGTTGCATTATTTTTACATAGATCTTTATTGCAGTACTGGGTCAGAGTCCCAAGGTCAGGAAGAACATCAGTGTGTAGCACAAGGGAAGCAGAGACCTTGGCCACATTTCCAGTACAGAAAAGAGGGCTGTGATCACCCAAAGACCATGATACATGCCAGGAGAGTAGTAGACACACATCTCTCCTTAAAACTGTATAGTCCCGGGGCGGCTAGGTGGCGCAGTGGATAAAAGCACCAGCCTTGGAGTCAGGAGTACCTGGGTTCAAATCCGGTGTCAGACACTTAATAATTGCCTAGGTGTGTGGCCTTGGGCAAGCCACTTGACCCCATCTGCCTTGCAAAAACCTAAAAAAAACACGCAAAAAAAACTGTACAGTCCCCCAAGAAATAACTGAAAAATCTGCACAAAATACCTCAAACTTGGGACAGTACTGCCTCCTCTCTGGGGCAGAGTCCAACTTTAAAATAAAGTTGCAAGTCAAAAAAATTAGGCTGGAAAAATGAGCAAGCAACAACTACAAAGGATTTGACCATAGAAAGTTATTATAGTGACAGAAAAGATCAAAATGTAAGCTCAGAAGAAGACGACAAAGTCAAAACTACTACATTCAAAGCCTCAGTGAAAAAGGTGAAAGGGTTTCAGGCCCTAAAAGAATCTCTGGAAGAGCCAGAATGGACTTTAAAAACCAAATGAGAGGGGTGGCTCAGTGGCGCAGTGGGTAGAGCACCAGCCCGGGAGTCAGGAGTACCTGAGTTCAAATCCGGCCTCAGACACTTACTAATTACCTAGCCATGTGGCCTTGGGCAAGCCACTTAAGCCCATTTGCCTTGCAAAAACCTAAAAAAAATAAATGAGAGAGGTAGAGAAAATATTGGGAAAAGAAATGAGAATAATGCAAGAAAATCATGAAATAAAGAGTCAACAGTTTGGTAAAGGAGAAACAAACAAAAATCCCCACAAGAAAATAAACTGCAGAATAGACAACATGATAAAAGACACCCAAAAATTCACTAAAGGGAAAAACTCTTTAAAAAGCAGAACTGGCCACATTGAAAAAACATGTACAAAATTTCAAAGAAGAAAAGAACTTCTTAAAACGTAGATTTGCCCAAATGGAAAAGGAGATATTAAAGCTCTCTGAAGAAAGTAATTCCTTAAACATAAAAATTTCAGGAGTGGAAACTAATGATTCCTTAAGATACAATAAAATAATATCAGAAGAACGAAAAATATAACATGTGAAATATCTCCTTGGGAAAAAAATGATCTAGAAAATAGATTGAAGAGAGATAATTTAAGAATTATTGGACTACCTGAAAGTCATTAATATCAGAAGAACGAAAAATATAACATGTGAAATATCTCCTTGGGAAAAAAATGATCTAGAAAATAGATTGAAGAGAGATAATTTAAGAATTATTGGACTACCTGAAAGTCATTATCAAAAAAAAAGAGCCTAGATGTGATCTGAAAAGAAATTATCAAAGAAAACTGTGCTTGTATTCTAGAAAGAATGAGTGATATAGAATTTGAAAGAATGCATTGATAACCTCCAGAAAGAGATCTCAAAATGAAAGCTATCAGGAATATTGTAGCCAAATTCTAGAGCTCCCAGACCAAGAAGGCAATTCTGCAAACAACCATAAAGGAATAATTTAAATAATGTGGAGTCACAAGATTCTATAGTTTATACATTAATGGATTAGAGGACTTGGATTATGATAATCTGGAGGACAAGTGAGCTAAATTTAAAACCAATAATCATCTACCCAGAAAAACTGAGTATAATCCTTCAGAGGAAAATTGAATTTTCAATAAAAGAGCAGATTTTTCAAGCATTCCTGATGAAAAGACCAGAGCTGAATAGAAAATTTGATTTTCAAATACAAGACTCAAGAGAAGTTTGTAAAGATAAACAAGAGAAATCAAAAGGGATTCCATAAAGTTAAAATGTTTATATTCTTACATGAGAACATGATGCTTATAACTCCTAAGAACTTTCTCAAGGGAGTCTGCATGATTTTTAAGGAGAAATGTGTTTACTACTATTCTTAGGAAAGTTAAAAGGAGTTTCAAAAATAGAGAGCATGCATGTGAGTTGAATATAATTGGATAATAGCTAAAAAAATAAAATTAAGATGTGAGAAAGAGAAATATGCTGGGAGAAGGGGAAAGAGAAAGGTAGAATGGATTGAATTATCTCACATAAAGGAGACCTGTAAGAACTTTTACAGTGAAGGGCTAGACTGGGAAATTGGGAAGCGAGTACTTGAATCTTACTCTCATTGAAATTAGCTCAGAGAGGAAATAACATACACACTCAGTTGAGCATAGAAATTCCCTATAGAAAAGTAGAAGGAGAAAGATAAGAGAAGTGGGAATGTGGTAGGGTGGTGGCTAATGGAATTAGTGCAATTAGGTAACTGAATATTAACACACACACACCCCCTATAACAATTGGGGTTCATCAGCATATCATGCATCATATGATGTGGGAGGGAATCATATTAGGGGTTATGACATAGGATGTGTGGACCTCTTAGATTGTAACTCAAATTCTGAGAGCCTATGAAAATCCAAGAGTGAGGGGAAAGAGTTTCTGAAGACTATAAATTGCCTGATGTTTGAATACCACTTTGTGCCTCATGCCATGTGAGGTACCCATCTCCTGCAGGATTTGTGAGTAAAAATCTACAATTTTCTCTCACTCTAGTTTTTCTTTCTTTCATTTATAGCAATAACTATAAAAATATTTTCATATCAAGTTTCTCTGATAAAGGCCTCATTGTATAGATATATAAAGAGCTATCACATTTATAAAAATAAGAGCCATTCCTTAATTAATAAATGGTCAAAGAATATGAATCAGTTTTCAGATGAAACTATTTGAAGAAAGTAATTCCTTAAACATAAGAACTGGAGGAGTGAAAACTAAGGATTCCTCAAGATACAATAAAATAAGCTATCTATCCTCTTATAAAATGGTCTTAAGCACTATTAATTAACAATATGCAAATTAAAACAATTCTGAGCCACCACCCTATCCCTACCAGATTGGCTAATATGACAGAAAAGGAAAATGAGAAATGTTGGAGTGAATTTGGCAAACTTAAGGCACTAATGCACTTAGTGAAGTTGTAAGAACTACCCTACTAGTTCTGTATAATAAGAGATTAAAAAAAAAGGAAAAGGATCTAAATATGAAAAAATATTCATAGTAACTCTTTTAGTGGTAGAAAAGAATTGGAAATTGAGGGGGATGTTCATTCTCTGGGGAATAATTGAACAAGTTGAGGTATATGATTGTGATGGAATATTTATTATGCCATAAGAAATGATGAACAGAATGGTTTCAGAATAAAATCTAAGAATTCTTATACAAATT
The DNA here is from genome assembly GCF_037893015.1 of Macrotis lagotis. Classification (NCBI taxonomy): domain Eukaryota; kingdom Metazoa; phylum Chordata; class Mammalia; order Peramelemorphia; family Peramelidae; genus Macrotis; species Macrotis lagotis. The sequence continues at coordinate 104,268,251 of NC_133662.1, read as the reverse complement.
GATAGTTAATGAAATAAGCAGAATGAGGAGCTCATTGTGCACAGTAATAACAATATTATATGATGATTATGTGTAAAAGACTGAACTACTTTGATAATCAAAGACAATGATCCAGGACAATTCTGAAGAATTTGTGATTAAAAAAAATGCTATCCAACTACAAAGAGAAAATTGATGGAGTTTGAATACAAATCAAAGTATACACTTTTTAACTTTATTTTTCTTGTTATTTTGGAGGGGTCTGTATTTTGTTTCACCATATGACTGATATGGAAAGAGAAGAAGAAAATTTGGAATTAAAATTTTGTTTTGCATCTTTCTGTTTTTATTAAACTATTTTATTTGTTTTTCCAACTACATACAGTAGTAGTTTTTGTCAATTATTTTTTGCAAGGTTTTGAGTTTCATAATTTTTATTCTCTCCCTCCCTTCCCTTCCCCCTCACCAACAGAAAGCAATCTGCTATAGGTTTTACATTTAAATCCATGCTAAACATAGATTGATACTTCATGTGGTGTGAGAGAAGAATTAGATCCAAAAGGGAGAAAGAAAAAATTGGAGAGAACAAAATGACATAATACATAAGACAACTTTTAAAAATTGAAGATAATAAGATTTGGTCTTCATTTAAAATCCATAGTTCCTTCTCTGGATATGGATGGTATTTTCCATTATAAGTGCTTTAAAATTATCTTTGATTATTATACTGTTGAAATGAACATGTCCATTGGAATTCAAAATTTTAAAGAAGGATGTTAGAAATTATTTTCCATGTAATTGAGGAAAAATGAAAAATTAAATCAATTTTTAAAAAATGGATTAATACTTGGTGGGTGAGTGGGATGGTTTTCTTTAACCAGAAATGGTATTATATAAAATCAAAATAATATTAATAAAATTTATTTCTAAAAATTAATGATGTTGCCCAGTATCCTACCTACATAGATGTAATTATTGTAAAGCTATATTTAGTTTGTATTTGAATTAGGACTAAGTGAGAGTGAACAATTTTCATTCTCCAGCTCATTTGTTATGTCCCATTACTCTTTGCCAGCCTATGTGGCATTTTCCTTATACGGTTTTTGTACAGCAGTTGAATTCTAATGATTAGTTCAAAAAAGAGAAAGTGGAAAATGGTAAAATGGATGATAAGCTATGGCATCCCCCTTGGCTCTGATTTTAATCACTTACTGTGAGAGAATTGTGATAGAGTCAATAGCCCTTGGTCTTTCCCTGTGCTGTAGAGGTTATGTCAGAATATTCTCTGAAGAGTCCTTATATATACAGTTTAAAGTTATTTTCTGTTTGTTTTTTGATTATTTCTCATAAATGCTATGCCAAGTCTCTTATTTCACAGAAGCTATTAACTTATTAGAGTTGTTTAAGAATCCCTGGGAAGATGGTATGATGTGCAAAGGATGGGGATGGGACCAGTTATTTGGTTGTTATGGAATCATGACAATGGGAAAAAAATACAAACTCTAGAATTAAAGGATCTGTTTAAAGGTATCACATCTGAAGTTTTCTACCTGTGAAACATTGGGCAAATCATTAATCTCCCCAGGATTTCCTTTTCTTATCTCTAAAATAAGGGGGTTAGATTAGAAAACCTCTGAGATATCCATATTATGATTCTAAATCTTAATATCCCTGGACCTCAATTTCCTTATCTACTCTCACTGATTATGCTTTCCATATACTTTGTATGTATCTTACATGCACCTAGTCATATCCATGTATACTTGTCTCTTTGCAATGTTACCTCCTTGTGAAGGCAGGGACTATTTTTTTAATGTTTTCTTTTATTTCTAGAATTTAGCTCTGGTTGGTACACCATAGGTTCTAAATGAATGCTTGTAGATTTACTTACTAACCATAAAATGGTCTTCTTTACTTTCTTTTTTATTGACTATGAAATGAGTCAGAGCTCCTTTCCTACTCTGGATATGTGGTCCTGTATTCAGAAGTAATTGCTATATCTTTCATAGGTTTTATGTAATTTGTCCAGGTTTTGCATAATTATTCTGTGTTAGAAATGGTTGTTGAGTCATTTCTTCCCATCTTAGAAGATCTCATAATGATAATAAGGTTCACATTTATAATTTTTGTAGAAAAAGACAAGTATCTTTCCTTAGATTAAGTCAATTGCTTGATGAATAATACCTTTCATGGAATTGTAGCAATTCAGTATATAACGATTTAGTCTAATCACTACATATTAGAGATGATGAAACTAAAAAAGAAAAGTTAAGTGACTTTCCAAGATCATATAACTAGGGAATGTTTAATTAAAGATTAAACAATCCCCATTCTCTGATTTCAAGCTCAGGATTCTGGGAGTACACAGTATTTGGACCATTACCTAAAGTTAACTTTCTTAGCTATAGTGCAATCCGTGATCTATAATCAGTCTTGTACTTCCCACATGCTAAATTATTTGTATGTTCCCTTTGTAGAGCTGATTTATAATTTTCCATTTTGTCTGGGGGAAATGTCATTTTTCCTGAGTAGGTAAGTGGTCCTTGAAATCCCATCATCTAATAACAAAAAGGAATTGAAAACCAAGTGTTAAACTAAAAAAGGTGCAAACAAGTCTTGTAATCCTGTTATAATGTGTGAATAAATCCATTGAAATGAATGAAAAATAGAGTGACCTGATGGGATGAAAAAAGATAAGCTATAACTCAGGGTGACATTTACAAATCAGTTTATTGAGATTAAGAAACAGAATTAAAGAACATATTCTTTAATGGGATAAGTTGAAGAATGGGAAGATGCAAAAAGTCATTATATGATGGTATAGCAGAAGCATAGGCAGAGTTATCCACCACAAAGAAGGGGGTCATGGATCTGTGAGAGAGGTTGGGTGTGTTTATTGGTTATGAGGAACCTCAGAATAGAAGCTGTATTTCTAAAATCATATTTTGACTAGAGACACTTAAGTGGTAATTCTACATATTCTTTATTTTCTTGAGGAAATGGAGAATGGAACCTTTTCCTCTGGGCACAGGGTAGTCTATCTTTTGTTTTAAATGTATTCTATGCTTTAAAAAGCAGTATTAGCTTTTTTCCAGAGTAATATAGCATATATACTCAAATACCCATATGGGCAACAAATTAGTAGTAGAGAAAAAGGCAAATCGAGATGACTGAATTACCCTAATCACCACATAATTCTCCTAGCACTGTTCCAGAACTTTTTACTTAGTTAAGTTTTCAGTACAAAAGTTCCTTCTCCAATTTGATACAATAGTATTAAAGAATATGCCTTCCAGATGTGGCTGCCATTTTATCCCAAGCATGATAAACAGAAATCATTTCTTTCTTTTGGAAGTGTGAATTTTTAGGAGCATGTACTTAGGGTAAGCCAGTCTCATAGATTGTAATCCTATTTCTGGCTGTCTCCTGACCTATTGTTTTGTGCCTTAGTTTTCTACTAGGTCATAGAAACCTATACTTTGGGGCAATTATGGAACTTGAATGAGACAAATTTGATTTAAAAAACTAAAACATCAATTCAATTAAAATTAAAATGATCCTTTTTGCACATAGACATTCATGTTGACAAAGGATTTAATTTTTAACTGAGGATTCCTGATACATTAAAATAATAGATTTTTGGGGCTTAATCATCCAGACAAAACCTATGTTTTCATAAATGAAAAATGGAGGCTCAGAGAGGTTAAGCATTTATCATATGCATCATACAGGTTAGATACCTTCATATATGTTTGTCAATTGGAACTGAATTAAGTGATTCACTAAAAAACATATTTACATAGATAAAGTTGGTACTAGAATCAATATTTCCTGGATTTCAGTCCAATTAGATTCAACTTGAGAACTATTTATTGAACACCTATATGCAAGGCACTATATTGTTAATAAGTCTGACTCTGTGACATTTTGGGGTTTTCTTGCTAAAGGTATTGGAGTGGTTTGATATTTCTTTCTCCAACTCATTTTACAGATGATAAACTGAGGCAAATAGGATTAAATGACTTGCCCCAGAGTTACACAGTTAGGAAATATATGAAGTTGGATTTGATCTCAGGAAAATGAGTTTAAGTTCAGTGCTCTATCCATTGAGTCACATAACTGCCCCAACTAAATGCTATAGATATTGTAAAGCAACTGGATTTCTAGTCTAAGAAGGGAGCAATATCTACATAAATTATCGAAACAAAAGATAGAATATGAAAGTGTACTAAAAAGTTATAAAGTACTAGGCTAGATTAGATCAGAGGAGTGAGAGAGAGAGACAGAGGCAGAGAGAGAAAAACAGACAGAAACAGAGAGACAGAGACAGAGAGAGACAGAGATAGAGAAAGAGACAGACAGAAAGACATCATTTCTGATGGAAGAGGTAGATATTTTTTGTGCTGCAAAATACATTGCGATATGCCATGTAATATATCAGCACCTCCTGAAATAACTATTAGTATGCACTTCTGATGATTCAGTAGGCATACAAGAAGTTGAAAGCTAATTTATTTGGGAATGTAGCTTGAGACCTTGCTCAATAGAGAACCAGCTAACTGCTTTTTGATGACTCATGGCTTCCTGTCTTCTCTTTGAGGTGAATGACTATATATAATATTGTTAAAATAAATAAACAATATTCTAGGAGGGATTACATATTTTGAATGGTTTAGAACATCTTCCAGCATAATGCCTTATTCTGGATAAAGATATTGGATAATAATATTTTCAACCAATGCCTCATACCTTGGATTACTTATCACAAACCTTTTTCTGTTCCCATGCTCACTGATTTTTCAACAAGCTTCCTTTTGCTTTGTATTCAACATAAAAGGAAACAAATATCAGAATTGACTGTGCATCTATACTTAAAAATTGATTATTTTACATCTTCAGAATGCATCAAAATTTTTGTGACTTCACAAAATGGAAATTACATAGAGTTTCAGGAACATTGCAATAGAATAATTGTTGGTTTCCAAATATCTTTTGTATTTGATAATTTGTTAAGCTTTCTTGGGAAATACTTGAAACCTACTTTGGGAAAACTTTTCCCAAGGTATAGACTAATTCATACTCAGGAAGACTAAATGCAGAGAACTGATTTTAAAAAAATTCCAGTCCTACTTTTTTTCTCAAGACCAGCTGTATGACCACCTTTCTCTTTTGTAGCCCATTTTATCACTACAGTGAGAGAAACTGGATTCACAACCCAATTGTGATATTTACTCCTTGTGTGATATAAAAGAAAGTCACAACCTCACTGGGCCCAAGTTTCTCCATATATAAAAAGAAAGTATTGAACTGGATGGCACTGAGGTCAATTCCAACATGTGTGTGACTCCTAAGTCTTATTATACTATTTTTCATTCTAATTATATGATTCTTGTTTATCTTTGCTTATCTTGTTTAAAGTAGCTTCTACTTTACTATGATTCCTAGTTTTATAACTATATTCCTTTGATTTATGGGCCTTCTGAGTAGAATTTTCTTCATCCTTTTCTTCATCCCCCAAGTCCATCTTGGTTCAACCTCATCAATTTACAGATGAAGAACTGAGACCTAGAAACTCTAAGTAACTTCCTTGAGTTTACATGCATAGTGAATGACAGAGCTAGCTCTCTTGACTCCAAATGCAATATTCTCTAAAAAAAGACATTTTATTTTTTACTAATATCTATTGTTTTATGTATCTTAATTTCCAAATATATCCCTTCTATCTTTCTCTTACTTTCAGTGAACTATGCCTTATACTAAGGGAAACAGAGATCATAGGAGTGGAGATTCAGGAGATACTGTTGAGTAGTAGGAATATATTCTAACTCATCTGACCTTCAGCTTCTCATCTTTTTATCTGGTTACTTTATAATTTAATATCTCAAATCAAAGCCTCCTCATGTGGAATCATTCATCCCTACTTTATTATTTGAAGCTAAAAATTCCCATATTTCTGTTAGGTATTACTCCAACAATGTCAACACAATCATCCCATAATCCCTTAGAGACTATTTGATTTATTATTTCTCAGTGATAATCTTCAAAGATCTGAAAATAGTCAATATGCAAAAGAGCTGGTTGAACCCAATATACCACAGTCATCTTCACCTTTGTCATTGATTTACCTGTGAGTTTTTTCAAACAGGTCTTTTCAGGGCAATAAGTGACACTGTTTTCTTTTAAGTGCCTCAACATAATGTGTCTCTCCTCAGACACTTTTATCTGGGAGGTTCTCTTTCTTTTTAAGCTGTGTTATTTTTTTCTTAGTCATTTGTGTATTTCTGCCTATTTAGCAGCCGAAAGGTACACATACTAAATGAGAGGTAGTAACTTACACAGTGATATTTATATTTAAATGTAAGAGATTATATGAAAAGACATATTAATTTGTGAAAGTGAGATATTTACAGGCAAAGTAAGTCATTTTTGGAAAAAAAGTGATTTTAAGTTTTCATGATAGAAACTCACATTAGACTGAACCTTTTCAGAATTCTCAAAGTTTTCTCTTCATTATTTTTCAATTTTGTGTTCTTGAATTTCTCATTGTTCCAGGCTGAACAGGAAGCCCTAGCAAACTGAGGATAGCTGTTGAAGTGGCACTTGCAAGTTGTCTAGAAATGAAGTTCCTGAAATCTCATAAGAAATCCTTCTCTTTGGAGGATTTTAGGTCAATTTTTCAGACTCAAGAAACTTCCAGTATCTTATCTAAGCAAATGCTTTTATACCTTTGAGGTTTTCTTGGTTGCACATAAGGTTAAAGAAACATTTTGCAGTTATGTATTATTTTTACTTATTTTTCTTCTTTTTTTTAAATAGTTTTCTATTGTTATGTAGGGTCAAGATTTTGGTCACAAGAAAGGTCAGAAGGCTGGAGGCTATTTTTACAATCAATGCTAATGTTGATCTTAGTTAGCTAGAAATTGGACTAGGGTGTTTCTCTAGAGTCTGAGATCCTCAAGTCATAATACCACCATCTCCCAGCACACAGCACAATCTTATTTAACCCTGCTTCCAGGCATTGTACATTCTGAAACAATTTCACTGTGTCTAAAAGGTCTCCAAATGCCTTATATCGTACATATACTTTTCCTTTTCATGTTAATGAAATTATATTGCAAGGGGTAGACAAAATTCCATTTGGCCGGTAAAAATTATATAGATTCATATATGATAAAATGATCATATTTATAAAATGATCTTATTTATAAAATGTTCTTAATTTGTTCTTATGGGGAAAAGAATCTGTTTCCCATTGGTTATTTGCAATATAATTAATTGAGCTGGGATTTCAAACACAAAAGTTCATGGATTATTAGAGATTTTGAAAGTATCTTTTGTTAGATCTGAAGTTTTTTGATCTAATAATATCTGAAAATAGATGGAAACATGTATTCAAACAATGCCCATGAGTAAGAATGGCTTCGGTTTGTTTCCTCTCCATCTAGGAAAAGGGGTAGGAAGTTCTGATGATAGGTATGGTGAGTGGAACATTATCCTGAAGGTATTTGTTTGGGTAAAGTAACATGAATTTGTTGTTTAGTCATGTTTAACTTTTTCCTGTTCTTATTTGGGATTTTCTTGGCAAAGATACTGGAGTAGTTTGCTATTTCCTTCCCCAGTTCATTTTACAGATAAGGAAATTGAGGTAATGTGCTTTGCTAGGATCATACAACTAATAAGTGTCTGAGGCCAAATTTGAACTTAGATCTTCCTGAATTCTGGTGCCCTATGCTCCGTGCCACCTAGCTGTTTCAACTTATGAATGCATTTGCTATAAGAGTGGAAAGTTGATTGGTCAGTTTAATATGGCACTAATGATTCAAATCCTCAAAGTGAAAAGCAGCTTTTTTCAATATTTCCTTTTACTTTACATTCCATTACAAATTCTTTCATTTAACCATTAGACATATTTAGAGATAGTTATATATTAGATACAAATAATCCACTTCCCTAATTAGAAATTCAGGGACAATTTTTTGGGTCCAACAAGAGGAAAGACTAGATATTTTCTTTGATCCTCATGACCTCTCAAATTTCTCCAAAATAAGAGAAGTACCCAAGATAAAGCAATCTCAGCTGTTTCCACGGTCTAGGACCCTAGAAACTCCAGACAGATAAAACCTTCCATGAATTAATGCCTAGCTCAAGTTGATTCAGAATCCCTTCTTCCATTTCCTGCCATGATAGTGGCTGCAAGTCTTCACAATCCATTCAACTCATGAGCTTTCAACAAATTACAACCCAGACTCTATTGTCCTCTTTCTTTTTCTGTGCTGTGGAAATCCAAGACCCAAACTGCAGAAATTTTCTGGGATCTTGATAGCACAGCAAATAACATTCTGCACTACAGAAAATCTCTTCAGGATCCTGGAAGAGTAGAGTCATGTGTCTGGGTTTGAGATAGAATTCAACCCCATAAACTCATGCCCTTGCCCCACCACACAGTATGCAGATTCAAACTCTAATCGACCAAAATCTGTCAAGGCTAAAATAGCACCAGCATATCAGTGCTCTGTCCTGTTGGGCCAAGGATCTGAGAAATAGAGGAAATGGAATAGGGCAAGGAAAGGAGGGATTCCTTTTTTTTGGCATTAGTGGTACTGCTTGGCACCACTTCTGTTCTCCTCAAATTTACTTAGGACATAGACTATTGAACTATGACTTAATTGTGCAGGATGGAAGTAGATGGTTTTAGTCTGCTGCGAAACTACTTCCAGAGGGAAGGGATATAGAAAGTGAGAAATAAGAAGGAGGGCAGGAAAGAGAAACTGAAAGTACCAGAGACCTCAGGGAGAAGACCTTGAGCATAACAATATAAATCAATAGGGAAAACATTAATAGAGGAAGGAAATATGACTTCTAAATTTCATAAAAGCATCTATGAGTAGGTACTTTAAAACAACACAGTTCAATATTTGGTAATACAGAGGACCCTATGGATTTTGAAAACGTAGAACTACAACATATTGTTTCTGAGTGTTTTAAAAGGAAAATAAGAATTGTGATACAATTTATTTCCTGAACAGCAGAAATAATTAGCAGCATAGAAAAAAAATTCAATCTGTGAAAGCATGTCTCAACAAAGCAATAAAAGACAGGACAACTGATTAGGAATTCCATAAACAGAAATGATGGACAATCTAGATGAAGAGTAGTGAAAAGCAATCACATTAAAGAAAATATGTTCTTTATTCAAGCAAAAACATATTGATCTTGAAGACAGGATGCAAAGAAACAAACTAAGAATTCTTAGTGTTCTGGAAGAATAATACAGATCAAAAAATCTGAACACCATAATGTAAGAAAAATACAAGAAAACTATCTGGGTCTTCTGAATACCGAAAATGAAATGCTAATTAAAAGAATACACAGTTACCTTTCAGGAAAAAAAGACTGTACAAGATAAATAATGGTTAAATTAAGAAAAAAAGCTGCATTAATTTAAAAAACAAGTCCCACATTAGACCGCCCAAAAAGACTTTCGAAGACAAAGAAAAAAAAAATTCACATACACAAAACTATTCTGCACCTACTGGAAAATGCAAGCAATGGAATAATCTGTTTCAAAGAGCAATGGAGTTCAAGATGCAGTCCAGGGTGATTTACTTTGAAAATCTAGACTAAGTATAAATGAAAAAAGATGAAAATTCAGTAAAAAGGAAGCATTTGTGAAACATTTATAGAAATCAGATTAGAAGAGATTATTTACTTCTCAAACACCCCAGGCAAAATAAACTCTCAATTCTATTTAATTAATTCTCCTATCTGATTAATCTCCTTTCATTCCCCTACCCTAAATTTTGCTACATGTATAGATCCTTATTGTCATGTCTAGACTCTACCTTTGCCTCTTTCAATATGTAACATTTTTTTCTTTTATAATCCTTACAAATACTCTTTCCATCTAAACCAAATTGTGCATAGATGTAGGCTCAGAGTGAATGTAAATAGCGATTGTTTCTACTTTGGCCAGAATCCCCAAGTGACTTCCTTTTCAGATGGATTCTTTTTTGACTATAGGAAAGAGGCCATTCTTTGCTTCATTTCTCTTCTTCCCCCTCCTTTTCTCCCTTTCCTCTCCCCCCATTCCTCTTCCTTCTCCCCTCTCCCCTCTCCCCTCCTCCCCCTCCTCCCTCTCCCTTCTTCTCTTCCCCCTTCTCCTCCTTCTCCACCTCTTCCTCCTTCACTTCTTCCTTCTCCTCCTCCTTCTTCATCCTCCCTCCTATTCCTCCTCTTCTTTTTTCTTCTTTCTTGTTCTTCTCCTTGTTCTTCTTCTCCTTGTTCTTCTTGTTCTTGTTCTTTTTGTTCTTGTTCTTGTTCTTCTTGTTCTTCTTGTTCTTGTTCTTATTCTTGTTCTTCCTTCTTCCTTCATTTTTCTTCTTTTTCCACAATGCAACCATCTTCTCCTTCCCCCATCCCAATCAGGTCTTTATCTTAATCCCCAGAGAAGTTATTCTCTCTCAAATAACACAGTTGACCAACCCACCAACAGTCCTTTTTCCTTTTGTACTTTTACTGAAAAAATTTGAGATTATTCCATGTGAACTTCTTTTATTCTCTTCATATTAAGACCACTTGACATCATGTCCACTTGTTGACAAAAACAGTGTTCCTTCTTGTCAGGGTCAATTCCTTTACACACACACTCAATTCCAATCTCTGTCTTCTCCAAAATATTGCTGACTTATAATTATCTCCTCCTTCTCAAAACTTCAGATTTCCAGATCTCCCAGGATATCTATATGCTAAGTGTAATAAACCTGCATTTTCTAGACATCTGACATCTTTTCATAGGGTGATTTCTTTAGATTCTTCCTCTCATTTTTCATTCCTTATTAAGAAGTTCAGAAAATACTTGAATCTCAGGAGCTTAAATTCTGTCACTACCTTTCTTCTTCTTCTTCTTCTTCTTCTTCTTCTTCTTCTTCTTCTTCTTCTTCTTCTTCTTCTAGGTTTTTGCAAGACAAATGGGGTTAAGTGGCTTGCCCAAGGCCACACAGTTAGGTAATGATTAAGTGTCTGAGGTCAGATTTGAACCCAGGTACTCCTGACTCCAAGGCCGGTGCTCTATCCACTGCGCAACCTAGCCACCCCGTCACTACCTTTCTGATGGGAAAATTTCTTATTAATCTATGGTAGCTCTTTTTCTAAAAGTGTATATAAATTTGAACCTTGACTTCACCTCCACAATTATATGTATATTGCTGTTCAGTAAAAGGTTGAAATTGAAACTGCCAATGGACTAAAGAAAATGGAAGCCACATACCAAGACTCTTCCTATTGGCATCTGTTTTTCTCCTCTTATGAGCAGAAATAAAGTTTTGAAAACTGGTATTAATATGTGAGTGAGGCTCTATCTGACCAACCTCATTACTTTTCCCTAGCTGAACTCTGCCCAACTCTTACAAACTGTTAAGGTATCACCCTTTAGCTCTTTTCCCTTGCTCAAACTAATTGAGAAGTACTCAACATTAACTGAGTCCTCTTTGTTTCCTCTTCTCAAGCTTTTTCAATCTTAATTGAAACAACTGAAATTTAATTGCCCAATTTGATAATCTTTGTTCAGTCTTAATGTTTCTTGATTTATCTTCTGTATCTGATGCTATTGATCATTCTTTCTCCAATTCCTTATTGAATACTCTTTCTTCTCTGGATTTTGTGACACTTCTCTGTCCTAGCTCTCTTTCTGCCTTTCCTGGCATCATTTCATCATCAAATTATGCTTCCTAAACTGTAAGTATTCTCCTGGGTTCTATCTGTCACAGACCTTTTAAGGAAATGTCAAACCACTCCAGTATCCTTAACAAGAAAACTCCAAATGGGATCATGAAGAGATGAATTGACTGAAACAACTGTACAACAACTTTGAATACCTGACTTGTGCCCTCAAATTTTTTGTCTATACTAATTTTGCATAGTGTTTGCATCTTCTTCAGTCCTTCTACTATATTCATTCATTGTTCACTTATGAATATATGGTAACATTTCTTACTTAAAATGAAATGGGAAAAACTGAATATTGTAGTGCAGATGTTGCTTGATTGAGGAATGTTATAGTGCAACAATATCTTATTTAGTTACAATCCTTTTCCTACTCTATTGCAATCTAGTAAAAATTTGTTTGACCTTCATATCCTACATTAAGATCAATATGAGTTGCAATGTCATTTTAAAAGGCATAGTTGCCTACTTCTCTCCATCTTATACTTATAAAGTTTATTGAATTTAAATTTAAAACTTTATATTTGTCCTCATTAAATTTTATTTTATTAAATATGATCCATTGTTCTAAAATGGCAAAATTTCTTGTGAACAAGACTCCATCACCCAATATGATGACTATACCTCCCAGGCAGGAGATAGCTTTGTATTACCTGCAAGTTGATAAGCTTGTTTTCTACTTACTCATCAAAGTCATTGATAAACATTGATCAACAGAGGGCTGAATGAATCTTTAAGCTACTCTACTAGAGTCCTCCATTCAATTTTACACTGGTTTATTACAATGTAGTAAAAAGCTTAGCAGGCTTGAAGTTTAAAGGACCTGGATTTGAAACCTGTATCTGACATTTATTAACTACATCATCATGAGCAAGACATTTAAACTCTTGGCCTTAGTACTCTCATCTATAAAAGGAGGTTCAACTGAATGAACCTTAGAGGCAGCCAATGGCACTGGACCTGCAGACAAGAAGCCCTGAATTCAAATCCAATCTCAGACACTTATTAGATGTGTGACTCTGGACAAGTAATTTGACCTTTTTCCTGCTTCAGTTTCTTCAATTTTAAAATAGAGATAATGAAGCACCAATATGTTCCCTCCCAGATTAAAATCTCTTATCCTCAGAAAGCTAGGACAAGGAAGAAGAAAAACAAAATAAAACAAAGCACACAGAAAACAACCCTTAAGAATCTGATTAACTCTTTATAAAAAATTATCTCTTATGTATCACTTTTCCTTAATCCTAATTCCTCATACTGAAAATAACTAATCTGTAAACATGTTTATCAAAAATGTATATGTATAATGCTAACCTGACTGTTAGCTACTGAGGGATGGGGGGTGGGGGTGGGAAGGGAGAGTGGAAGGAAATTTTGTAACTTAAAAATACACATGTGCATGTGGGTGAAAATAAATTAAAAAAAATCTCTTATCCTGTGATCTTAATAGCAATTCTTGAGATCCAGGAGATCAATCAGATGCACATTCACCTATTTCATATCTCTCCATCATTTTCAACAGAATAGCATGAGAAAATCTGTCAAATACTTTGCTGAATTCCAAGTTTGCAATCTTCCCTAATTTAACAATCTAGTAACCTTTTAAAAAAATGTTTAGTCTGGTATCATTTTTTCTTTTTCTCACCCCCTAAATTCTCATATATTTTCTTGTTTGGGGAAAAAAAATGTAAAACAGTATTGTAAAACAAAGGTGACAATCATTCACCTGGTCTAATTTATTCTATGACATTTTGTTTATATATCATGTGATTTCCCACTTGTATTATTATTTTGTTTTAACTATCTTGGTTTTAATGTCCTCAATTTATATGTAATCTTGAGGTCAGGGCCTATTATCTTATAAATCTTTCCCTTCTTGAATTATATTTCTTATTCTTCAGTGTTTTAATGAATTTGTTGCTTCATCAGTGTGCAAATTTCTTCCACCAGGTCACACTGAAATCTCAGCAGTGCAATATTCCATCTCTTCCCATTAAGGAGGGGGCTACATGATGTGATAGAAGCCTAAACTTTTTTAAATGCTATCTGTTATCTGTACCATGCTCAGACTATCTATTGTTATCTCTTACTTTCTCTGTTGGACAAATGTTCCTCATTTACCAGTGATCCATTTCTTGGACATTTTCTTACAACTCTATCTAGTTCATCTATTCATTAAACTAATTATTTGTCAATATATTGTTAACAAATTGAAACCTATTTTTGCGATTCATAAATTTCTTCATTTTGTGTAAATTGAAACTTTTTTAATTCAAATCATAGTATACTGTAACTATGATATTGACTAGTGAAAAGGAGTATTCATACTGATAAGTGAAATTTCCTAAACTAGAATTCTACACAAAGCTTTTCTCAGGACTCACACTGAATATAACCCGATAATAGGGCTCTAAGCATCAAACTAGAGGACAGGAGTAAACACTTTCTCCTCAATTTTTAGGCTTATGGGTTTTTAAAAGCAAAATTTTCTTTAGATTCCTAGATACCATAAGTGATACATCCATTATACTAGGTGTCTGAAATGATCTTTCTTAAGAGAATGGATATGGCTTGCTGATAAATTACTGGGATTTTTTAAAAGATAGTTATAATGCAGAATTTAGACAGTTGGTTCATTTTCCTTTTGTTTAAAGAAAGGAAAAAAGTATTTTCTCACTTGAAAAAATAACTCTGAGATTGATTTAAAAATATTAAATCTAAACCCAATTTTATTTTCATACTTGAATAAGGAATGATTATTTTCTCATAAAATAAGACTCAAAACCTATAACATATCAAATATACTATATTAGAACTGCTTGGAAGAGAATCACATTATGGCATAAGAGAATCTGTGAATTTCTTAGACTTTTCTAAGTGAAGTGGGGGAGAAACTCCTCTGGATTTATCCAGGCTTGATCTGTTCTTGATGAAATTATGCCATCTTTCACTATTTCTTTCTAAATGTTTCCTTAGCTATTCTGAAATTCAGTTTCCTCATCTAAAAAATGGTGATAATAATAATTGCATCACCTAACTTACAGGTTGCGATAAATTAGCAGTATCAAAATCTCAAAGGTGAATTATAATCATAAAATATTATGGATATTTTATAGAAGATCCCTAGAGGCCATCTAATCTAACCTCCTTCACTTACAGATGACAAAACTGAGTTTAAGATAAGCTGAGTGACTTCACAAGAGGTGATACAGCTAATAAGTGCCAGAGTCAGGATTTGAACCCAGATCTTTTTTCTCCAAGGGCAGTACTCTGTTTATGCCTTCTGTTCTCTTTTCACTGTATTTTGAGTTACTTCATCGCAAACTAAATATGGCTATATAGGCAGTGTCTGTCAGAGTTCAAGTCCATTCATATAAAACTCTCCTCATTGATTTATAATTATAAGTTTATGCCCCATACCAGTAGGAGGAGGGGATCTAACAAGAGCTCAGAGACGGACACCCCAGATCTTTTGAATTCTGGCTTCAAGAAAAGACACCTTCCTCAATGTTTTCATTCCTATTTCCCCCTTGTCCTTCATCTTCCCTTTTCAGGGAGTTGTCACTTAAAGGAGAGAGATTCCAGGGAGAAGTTGTCTCCTAGTGGAACAGATCATCCAACATGTTACCATTTCCAGCTTATGCTAGAGTTCTCTAAGGAGAGAAAACTTTATGGCTATCCTGTCTCCTGGCGGGGATCAGTCTTCCTTGGAAAAGGATGGATAGAGAAGATATTTATTTTCAAGTTTTCCTATAAGTAGCATCTAGAAACCACATGTGGTCACAATAACCTATAAGGGAAACATAAGTACACCCCATACAGTAGGGGAAAACAAATCTACCATGGTTTTTAGTCATTGATGGAAATGAACTAAATTGAGAAAAAAAGAGGAATGGTAAATGGAGAAAGTACATTAGAAAGATTGAAATCAGTTCATAGGGGGAATGAGGGCAAAGAGCATCCCCCCTCTTATATCTCAGATTTCATCAGCCTATAGATCATAAAAAATGATGACAATGCTAGTGAATTTGTAATGTGTAATGAGGCATTCAATTATCATAAAAGCTGAAAGCAGAATTCACAAAGTGATTCTCTTCACTGATTTCTAAGTTGAATATATTTATTATTTATAAATTATTCTTACTTCCTATGTGGAATTTTCTCTGGACTGATCTCAACATGAAATGTATCAAGATTTTCTTTGTCCTAACATTAAATTATTGAAGAATGTTAATATAGTAATAAAAATACAAAATAACTGGTTCCTGGTTTAAAGATTCTGGGGTAGGGAGAGATAAGATTTTTCTAAGGACAACATTCTCTTGAAAATTGATTTATTCCCTCTATCACTTTATACAGCTACCGTGTTAAGAAATAAAAGATAAAAATTCATTTATGTATATCATGCACATATGCACATATTAATCATATGCATATATATGAATGCATAAGTATATATATATATATATATATATATATATATATATACATACATTTGCTAATCCATCAATAAATCTATTCACCTTTCGTTTTGTTTAGTTATTTCCAGGCCATCCACTAAACATAGCTGCTTAATCCCCCTGTGTTGTTCATGCTACTGAAGATATCTACCTTTAAATAATTTCAATGAGCTAGGAAGGTTTGATTTTTCGAAAAAAGTCCTTGAATGTTTCATTGGCTTGTTTGGGAACAATGTTTTCTCAATGCACATTGCCTGCCTTTGTAATTCACAGAAATTATCAGCATTTTTAGTAATATATCAATTTCTATTTGAAATTCTATCCTCAGTTTTGTACATGACCAGCTTGATAAAAATGGAATAAGTCATATGCTTCAGGGACTTTGCAATGAAAACAGGCTCCAGCAGGGATTCATCCATACCCTGAAAATGCCTGCTGTCAGATTTTTCCATCCTCCTCTGTCTGACATGATGGAGCCTCTTAAAAACCTGTGCATTCAAAACGGCTCTGTGCACACTAAAATGAGAAATGATCTCCACATGACGCCACCTCTCACAGGTGAAGCTGTAATGTGAAGTAGGAGAGAGGCAGAGTAGCTCATATGAATGAATGCAGATAGAGGGACTTAGCCATCGATTATCATTATATTTTGAAGGCAATGACAGAGGGAGGATCTTTCATGTTCACTGTGGGGCAGCAGATTCACTGTGTTTTCTCTTGTTTCATCAATGTAATTTTGGTTTTGGTGACAGATGTTATAGGGATAATATTCTACTTTGTGATGTCTTGTAATATCCTTGGGGCAATAATGAATCTATATGGAAATGGATAATATTATAGTTATATTTATAAATGGAAGCTGCTGTGTTTTGTTGTTAACTATTTCAGAACATTATGTTTCCAAATCATAATAGAATCTAGCAATTATGAGGATTTTGATTGTTTTTATGCAATGTGTGACTGACACGGCATTATACAGTTGTGACATGTCTCTAGACACACAGTAGAGTGAATTCTGTGTCTGTCACATGCTGTTTTTCATCTGTGGAATATGCATGTCATTTGTGGAAGCAAATAACTTTTTATATATGTTTTGATCCAATGTTTTATACACAATATATTTCTTTTCACACGAAATAAAGCTAAGTACCAAAGACAAAACTATGAAAAATGAGCATGATCAAAATTTTCAAGTTACAGAATGACTTTCTAAAAGACCATAATTAGTTATTGAAATTTCTGATTATTTCAAGCAGTTAAGTTTCACCTACGCTTTCCACACTGGTGTTAAAAACAAGCTATAAGAAACAGGAACTGTTGCAAGACCTTGAATCATATATGAATTCAGAGAGAAATTTCATGGTTTGGCAAAAACAATGGAAAGGGAATGCTTGAGCAATAAAATGAACTATGGAGTTCTGCTTTGTTCTTTGAGTAAAGGAGAATTAAGAAATGTAACCTTATTACTCAAAGACATTCTGAAGACTAAAATCAGAATAAATGTTAAAATATCACTTTATATTACCCCCTTGAGTTAAAAAAGAAAAAAATGCAAAAAACACCATTGTTTTCTCATTGCTTTAAGGATATAGTCCAAAATTTATCTTCTCTGCAAGAAATACACTCTAATGTGGTAAGTGTTGCTCTCTGAACTTTCCTCCCATTTTCTTGAAGTGGAAAGGCAATGTCTGTCATTTTATGTTGTATAATAAAACCTCTTTATGGTTCTGAGAGATTTCATTGCACAATCCTTTTGGGTCAGTTCTGATGGAGTTTGGCTTATGAGGATGTTAGCAGTGGATCACAGTAAGGATTTTTCTGAATTTGAGAACCCTGAAAATTGTTATTTGAAAATTTTTGGGAAAAAAAAGTCAAAAGTAGTATATAGGTAAGATAAATGTATTTCCTAAGGTCTCTTTATAATTGTGGAATTTTTTTCCTTTGTTTTATTTGTTTTTCCCCCTTGTCTTTCTTCCCATCTCTGATGCTTAGCATAGTTGCTGCTCATCTTTTGCCTCAATTCTTACCCAACCTTTAATCACTGAATGGATGTAGTCTCAGACAAATTGAGACCTGGGAAAATCCTGAGCTTCAAAAAGGTCAGGGCCTTCCACTGCTTCAGGGTCATTGTAAGTTGCCTGGACATAGGTTTTGCCACTGAACTCTGTTGACCCTATAGCAAAGAGTCAGTCTCATAACTTTGCACTGCTCTGCCATATTTAAATCCAATTCATTTGCAAGTCAAGACAGCACTCTCCTGAAATCACTGGTCCCCATAGAGAATGAAGTGCCACCACCACCACCACAACCACCACCAGCAGCAACAACAACAATAATTCTTCATGACTAATGACTTATTGAAAGGTATTTTGAATGTTGTAGAGTCATCTATTTTCTATATTTAAGAGTTTCTTCTTAAGAGGAATTTAAAGCCATTTCCCTGTATAGTCTCATCTAGTGCTTCTAGGTGCTATTGTTATTATTACTCAGACAAATAAATATCTTATCCTTGTATTCCTGCACTCTGCTATAGTGCATGGTTAGAGAAGTCATGGAGCTGTGATTAGATTGTTCTATATATTCATTAAACAAAAGAAGACCATTTAAATAACCCATAGTTATTATTAGTTAAAGATATCTTATTTTACCT
This sequence comes from Macrotis lagotis, assembly GCF_037893015.1. Classification (NCBI taxonomy): domain Eukaryota; kingdom Metazoa; phylum Chordata; class Mammalia; order Peramelemorphia; family Peramelidae; genus Macrotis; species Macrotis lagotis. Next base: position 104,249,441 of record NC_133662.1, on the reverse strand, counting down.
GGGTGAAATAAGCAGTTTATTGAGTTCCTACTATGCTCTCTATAATAATTATTTCAAACCTTTTCTGCCTTCTGCAAATGCAGACTCTACCCCTATGCTGACCTTACTCCTACCATATTACCTACTAAGTTATTGAGAAAACAAAAACCATCTGGGAGTAAGTTCACTTAATTTACCTCCTCTGCCATTTGAAGACGTTTTCTTTATATCAGAACTTAGCGCAGTGATTGGTCTATAGTAGCTGTTTAGTATATATTCATTGACATTTTCCCTACTTATCCCCCCCACTCCTTTTCTTCCTTTTAAGTAATTATCTGACTGGCATGATATAGTCATTGCCCCTTCCAATTTAACCCGTGTACTGCTTTAGGTCATTTTTTCCCAAAGTTATCAATAACCCTAAAAAAATAATATTTCAAGCCCTAAAAATATGATTCCTATATTACTTTTGAGGTTTATTTGCCATTAATCCTCCACAAGAATGCTTCTGCTCAAACCAGACCAGTCCAGTTTATTTGACATTCTTGGAATCAAAGAATTACTGAATTTTAGAATTGAAAGCATTCCGAGAAGAAATTGCCCTCATGTAAAGAGAAGCGGTAACTTGAGCACATTTTTTCTCTGCATATTCATTTTTACTTTAATATATTGTATTTGCCTTCTCTTCTTCCTCATCCATCTCCACTTATCTAAAGTTTAACCAAATGCTACTTTCTTCAAGAAGTCTACCCCATAACAACATCACTCACAAAACTATTCATGGCAACTCTGTTTGTGGTGGCAAATAATTGGTAATTGAGTGAATGTCCATCAATTGGGGAATGACTGAACAAATTGTGATGTATGTTAAGGAACACTATCATTCTATTAGAAACCAGGAGGAAAGGGAATTCAGAGAAGCCTGGAAGGATTTGCATGAACTGATGCTGAGGAAGATGAGCAGAACCAGATGAACATAGTATACCCTAACAGCAACCTGGGGGTGATGATCAGTCTAATTGGGCTTGCTCATTTCATTAGTGCAACAATAATGGACAATTTTAGGATATCTGTGATGGAAAATGCCATCTGTATCCAAAGAGGGAATTGTGGAATTTAAACAAGGACCAAAGACTATTACTCCAATTTTTTGAAAAAGTTATCTTATCATGTAATTTTGCTATCTCTTAGATTTTATTTTTCCTTAAGGATATGATTTCTCTCCCAGCATATTCAATTTTGATCAATGTATAGCATGGAAATAATGTAAAGACTATCAGACTGCCTTCTATGGGGGGTGGGGGGAGAAGAGCAAGATTGGGGGGGAAAATTGTAAAATTCAAAAACAATAATAAAAAGAAGTCTACCCAATTTTCTTAATTGGAAATCTTTGCTCCCCTTTAGATTACCTTTGGTTTGTTCCTTTCATGTGTACTATGGTTTTGCACTCTGGTTTTGCAACTATTTGTGCATATTCATGCCACTCTCCCCCTCTTACCCAAGCAAGTAGGTTATATGAAAATGGAGCCAAGGGAATAAAACTTTTAAATATTTTCATAAAAACAGAAGATTTCCAAAAGAAGTTTTGCTAAATGATAACACAGATAAGTCTGTTGCCTGTGATACATATAGTAATACTCTAATTTGTATAGTTTATAATTAGAATCTTTCCTTAAAATCTGCTGTCCCTTGAGCCATGATTCTGAAAGAAAGACCCAGAGTAATGCAGCTCTGGCAAGTTCTATCACACTGGAAAAGCTTAAGTTTAGTCCCTGTGAAAGACTGGATCTACTTCATGAGAACCGACCAAGTGTATCACCAGTAGTCTGACCTCTATTGGATGAATTCTTTCACCATGGTAATTCATGAATAAAAGAAACCTGTGACTTCCTTCTACTTCAGTATGAAAGTGGCAGTGAATCAGGAAGGGGACCAGAGACACTAAACATCAGACATCTTTCAGACTGTCTACACTTAATTAACTTAGCTATTGATATTAGAAACATGGGATCTTTGTCTAATAATTAAGAGGGCACACATAAGTAGAGGAACTAGATTATATAAATATTTATATACTTGCTATAAATGAATTCAGAAAACAAGTTAAATTAAAGTTGAAATGAAAGGCATATCAGAATTCTGCTTAGAGAAACAAATGAATGAGTTCCTAGAGTTGGTTTATTGTACAACAAGAACTATCTTTCATGGGATAGTTATCTTCTATTGCAGTGCCCAAGATGAACAGGCGATATAGATATACATACACACACACACACACACACACAAACACACCCCTACACACACACACACACAACACATACAGTGATGATAATTGCAATTAATGTAACAACATCTGTAGCCAAGGATGAGGACATAGGGAAATTTTAGGAAGAACTAATTTGCATTCTCCAAATTAAATGATCATACTTAGTGTTAAATTTTTAAGGTGGGCATAGGAAAGACAGGTAAAACAGGGCTTTGAGAAATATCATTCAGAATTGAGAAAAAATGAGAAAGTCAAGAAAGCTAATGCAGTCAGGTCCAATTAGCACCCTGGAAGAGAAAAATGATATCGCCACTAGACTCTACCCTGGTCACAGCAAAACTAGAGTTCAGTTTCTGGGCATCCCATTTTGGGAATGACATTAACAAATTAAAGAGTGTCTTGGGGGCTAACCAATACAGTAAATTTCCTTAAATTTATGTCCTCTGAAAAAATCATTTACAAGACTGGGGATATTTAATTTGAAAAAGAGAAAATTTGATGGGGTGCAGTGGGAATAGCTATCATTAAGTATTTAAAGAGCTATACATAGAACAAGATTATACTTGTTCTGTTTAGCTTCAGAAGGCAGAAAGCTAAGATTTAATGTGTTATAGATTCAAAAAGATAAATGCAGAATTTAAGTAATGAATATTTTCTTAATAATTAGCTATCTAAAAGTGGAATGGACCTCCCCAGGAGGTAATGAGTAAAAATAATATGAGCTTCCTTATGAAGTACTTCATTGGAGGTTTTTGGAAAGAAATAGATGACTCTGTTTTGGGTATGATAACCTTGGAATTCCTATGGCATTAGTAAACCACTGAAGTTCCATCTAATTCTGGAATACTGGGGTAACACATATACTAAAGAAGTATGTACTAGAAGTTGTATTTGGGGATGAAAACCAAATCCTGGGAAAAAATCATGATCATTGTGTAATTACAAAAATATAATATAGATAATATTTCTGGTGATCCATAAAATGTCAATAGGAGAAGAGGCAGTCTCCCATTTTAGGGAAATCCCTAGAGGGGAATTTTTGTGATGACAAGTGCTAAAGGTGAATAGGATAAGAACCTATATAGGAGTTGTGATCTGTACCTTTAGAGGACATACTCCCAATGATGACATCAAAGTGTTTTAATATTGAAAAAAAATTAACACTGTTGTTCATTCATTCATTCATTTTATACTCTTCATGATCCCATTTAGGATTTTCTTGGCAGTCATTTTCTTCTACCATTCATTTTTTAACAGTTGAGCAAACTGAGTCAAAAAAGGGTTAAATGAATTGCTTAGGTTCAACAGCTAGGAAATGTCTGAAGCCCAATCCTAACTCAAGAGTCTTCTTGACTCCAGACCTGGCACTCTATCCACTGTGCAACTGAGCTTCCTTTGTCTAATACTAAGAAGGCTTGCTCTTCTCGACCTGATTATACCGTCTCTGGATAATTGTTTTCAGTTATGAGTAGCTAATTTTAGGAAAGACATTGAGATTCATATTTCATTTAAATGTTGAAAATATGAAATCACATAATCACTGATTTTACAATGAAAACAAGATATTTTGATGTATACTGGAGGTTATGTTTTTAATTGGGGTGCTGGGGATAGGGAAGGATGAATTCACAGTAGAAACTGGTACTTAGGAGATACAGAAGCAGAGCAGGAATTTTTTTTTTTTTAGGTTTTTTTTTTTTTTTGCAAGGCAAATGGGGTTAAGTGGCTTGCCCAAGGCCACACAGCTAGGTAATTGTTAAGTGTCTGAGACCGGATTTGAACCCAGGTACTCCTGACTCCAAGGCCAGTGCTTTATCCACTATGCCACCTAGCTACCCCCCAGAGTAGAAATTTTTAACAGGACTCAAGGAACTGGGTTGAGGAATGTTAATAAGTCCAGTCATCCCAAGCAGGAAATTGTAAGTCAAGACAAAACATCAAGCATGAAGAAGTCACTTAGAGCAGAGCATATGACATACTCTCCAAGGGTAAATTTGTTTTTCTTTATTTTTATTGGCTCCAATTGCTCTTATATTTTTGTATTATCCCTGTCATTCAACTAAAAATCAATTAATCAATAAACATTTATTAAGCTGTTATTGTCTCTTAGATAACACAACCTTAACAGAATGCTCTGCCTTGCATTGATATTCTGCCTGTTTGTGACATGCCACATCCCACAGAAATCCTTACCATTGAGCAAGTTTATAAATGTGCTTAGACAAACATTGCTTAAAGGCTTAATTTAAATGCAAAAGGTAAGGATTATTTTGGAAAGAGGTAGAAAAATCTATAATTTGATTCCAGAAGAAAACAGATAAGTGAGAGATAGAGTGGAGGAAGACCTTTTTTTCTATAACCTCAAACACTCCTGAATCTTATCTTATGACCTTGAAATCATAGTCTTTTCTCCCTCTTTCTACTCTCTACTTAAATTTAAAGTTATATAGAATAGTTTTCAAATGATCATCTTGGTTATGGTACAAGTGTTCTAAAGCTTTGTTTCTCAGATCTTATGAAATGACTCAACAGGCAAATAGAGGGGGACAGTTGAAGGGCTACCATTATAGACTGCATGGTTAGATTGTGACCTAAAACAAGTGAAATAATATGTACTCTTTTGATATTAGAGTGAAAGTTTACTGAAGCCTAAAATTAGTTCTTCATTTATCCAGAACAGGTCTTCCACCTGTCATCTCCTAAAAGAGGCTAGGATTCCCTTCTCACAACCCCACCCCCCCTTTCTCCTTGAAATTCATTAAAAAAATAAACACACACATATGTGTACAAATGTATACATATGTATATTATAGTCAGTGCAAAAATGTAATGTCTGCTGAAGTAGTACTGAATATAGAAATTAGAGAAGGCCAGGTTGGCAGTATCGCATAATGGAGGAAGGAGAGATAATGTCCAAGCCTGGAAATAAAGAATAGAACTAAGTTTTGTAGGGTTTTAAAAACTAATACATAAAGTTTAAGTTTTATTATAAAAGCACTAGGAAGCCATTCAAGTTTGAAGAATAGGGCAGTCCCATACTCAGATCCCCAAAGGAAAAAGAAACATTGAAAAAGCTAACGTGGTCAGGTATAAGTTTGCCTGAGCCAAGTAATAAGAAAGGGCACTCTAGTATTTAGGCAGAATAAAAGATCAGATACTACAGTTACAAGCAATATTGATATAGCTTATTTTTTTTAGGGTTTTTTTTTTTTTTGCAAGCCAATGGGGTTAAGTGGCTTGTCCAAGGCCGCACGGCTGGGTAATTATTAAGTGTCTGAGGCCGGATTTGAACTCAGGTACTCCTGATTCCAGGACTGGTGCTCTATCCACTGTGCCACCTAGCCGCCCAGATATAGCTTATTTTTAATGTATTATATTTTTATTTACAATCTACTTGGAATGAAAAGCTTAAAATGCATAAAGATCTAGCAAAGGAGATTAAAATCATGTGGGAACAATATGAAGTACATGTTATTCCTGTTGCTCTATTCAATACTGAAACTGTACTCAGAATACTTTTAGTGAGCTAAAGATGGAAGAAGAGCCTATATCCTACTAATATTGTTCAAATGCAAAAAAAACCCCAAACCTTTTCCCACTTATCCAATAGTCTATACTGTAATACTTTTAAAAGAGTAATAATAGCAGAATAGTGGTCTTAAAATTATTTTGATATTAATTCCATCAATAAAGATAAGAACACGGTGATATGATAATGATAAGGAACATGATGATACTTTTATATAATATTCTATGATTTACAAAGTTCTTTCTTCACTATATCCCCATGCTGAGTGAAATCATATTGTGTCATTGAAGAGAGAAACCTAGATTTAAAATTACAGTTACATAGCAATCTTTGTTAGGACATTCATTGGCAACCATTCAATAGGTGAAAACAATATATTTCTTTTAAGTGAATGGTTATATCATAGTCAGAAACTTTGGGAAATTGTCTTTTCTTGGAAACAACATAGGTTCAACATCTTAGAACTCAAAGTTAAACATAGAATAATCTTCACCATAAAGCGATTAAGTGGCATCTAACTGCCAAATAGCTAAAGGTATTTCCAAAGAGCTATAGAAGCACAATAAAACTTTATGGGCATTCCATATAGAGTTGTTCAGACAGTCTATCAGGTATGATATCATCTTCCCTGTCAAGATTGTCAGTGAAGACAAACAACATGGCATATGTTATGGAAGTGTACTCCATAAAATGAAAATATTAAATAATTACTGGAATAAATGAGTAGAACAGAACTTTATCCTTTGTAGAGGAAGTAGTGTTGCTTCCTACTTTTCAGTGCCAAACTAATCTAGAGAATAGACAGCTCCTAGTGGAAGGCCAGGAGTTCAGTTTATTTGCCTAATTACACTAGCTACTCAGATCAATCTGCACATAAAAGTACTAATTAGTACCAATTGTGATGATCAGATATAGACACCTAGACTTGGGCTAAGACCATTAATTCATTACACAAAGGTCATTGCCACTTCATTCAGAGTGTAATAACTTGCTTTCTGATGAACTGATATGAATGTGAATGACTCTAAGTTACTTTCCTTGGCTATAGAGTAATCTTGACCCAATGTCAACATTGGAACTAGTTATTCTGAAAGAGTGATTGCAACTTGTCATTTGATTATTTCATAGAGGTTGTCCTTTCAAGTATTCTTCAGAATTAAAAATTCTTAGTGTTCATCTCAATTGCCTAATGAACCCTTCAAATGACAGAGTAATGCAAATCATCTGTGAATTGGAGATGCTATTAACATATAGTTTGTGAAATGCAATAGGAAAGCTATTCTCTCAGAAGATTTTACCTTCCAGAGGGATCTGTTGGAAATACATTACATACATATATAAATATACATACATACATGTTATTCAATAATTTTAATCATGTCTGACTCTTCATGATCCTATTTGGGTTTTTGGGGCAAAGATTCTGTAGTGGCTTGTCATTTTTCCTCCTCCATTTCATTTTACAGATGAGGAAACTGAAACAAACAGGATTGGGGGACTTGCTCAGGATCACAGTCAGTAAGTGGATTTGGACTTAGATTTTTTTCTTACGTATTCCAGATTCATCACTCTATCTACAGCACCACCTTTGTTAAATATTACCCATATGTATATCTATATGTATACATGTACACACATAATTTGTTATGTATACATTTATGTTCTAGCTAACTATGATTATATGAGTTTGTTTTTGTTGTTTTTAAGGTTTTTTTTTTTTTTTTTTTGCAAGGCAATGAGGTTAAGTGGCTTGCCCAAGGCCACACAGCTAGGTAATTATTAAGTGCCTGAGACCAGATTTGAACTCAGGTACCCCTGACTCCAGGGCCAGTGCTCTATCCACTGCACCACCCAGCTGCCCCATGAGTTTGTTTTTCAAAAAAGTTACAAAAAGCTTAAAAACTATTGAAAAGCAATACAACCAAGATTTCAAAGAATGTAGTATGTTGGCAAACAATTTTTACAACTGGTGTTTCTGACAAAGGAATAATTTCTAAAATAAATAGACAACTGAGTCAAATTTATAAAATAAAAATAGTTAATAAATAGTCAAAGGATATGGAAAGGCAATTCTCAGATGAAGAAATCAAAACTATCTATGTTCATATTAAAAATTGCTCTAAATCTTTATTGATTAAAGAAATGCAAATTAAAATATCTCTGAGGTACCACCTCACAGCATTTAGATTGGTTAATGTGACTAGAAAGGAAATGATTGATGTTGGAGGTGATCTGGGAAAAGTGGGACACTAATGTATTGTTGATGGAGTTGTGAACTGATCCAGCCTTTCTGGAGAGAAATATGAAATGCCCAAAGGGCAATAAAAATGTACATATTCTTTTGATCCAACAATACACTAGCTGGGTCTGTTTCCTGAAGATCATGAAAAAGGGTTAAAAATTCCCACATGTACAAAAATATTCATAGCAGCTCTTTTTTAGTGGCAAAGAAGTGGAAATTAAGGGGATGTCCATTAATTGGGGAATGGCTGAACAAATTAGGATATATGTATGTGATGGAACACACACACACAAGTATTCTATTCATGAAGGATAGGATTTCAGAAAAGCCTGTAAAAGACTTGCATGAATTGATGATGAATGAATGAGCAGAACCAGAAGAACATTATGCACATTAACAACAACATGGGGTGATGACTAATCATGATGGAATTGTTCATTTCAGCAATACAATAATCAAAGACAATTTTAAAGGACTTGTGATGGAAAATATCACCCATATCCAGAGAAGGAACTGTGGAGTTTAAGTGAAGACCAAAGCTTATTACCTTAATCTTTTAAAAGTTGTCTTATGTCATTTTTTTCTCTCTAATGTTTTCTTTCTTCCATTTGGATCTCATTCTTTTCTCATAATGTGATCAATATTGATATATATTTAGCATGGTTATAAATATATAGCCTATATCAGGTTGCTTTCTGTCAGGGGGAGGGGGGAAGGAAGGGAGAGAGAAAAATTGTAAAATATAAAACCTTGAAAAAACTGATTGGTTAAAAACTACCATTGCATAGTTGAATAAAAATAAATTATTTCTAAAAAGAAAAAAAAAGAAAAGAGGAGCATAATGAATTGTTTGGTAAACAACTTATTAAATTCTATGTGACCATAACTAGATTTGTGATGCTCCAAATGATTATACAAATATAGAAAACATCTTTGTTTTGAGATGTCAAATACATTATATATATCTATATCTATATCTATCTATCTATATTTATCTATCTATCTATCTATCTATCTATCTATACTCATCTTCCTTGACTATCTAATTTGGTTTTCCATTTTTTAAGCCACCTCACTACCCCATTTTCTCTTTAAGATTTAAAAGTTATGCTTTCCACAAATAAATTTATGTATATATATATATATGTATATATATATATATATACATAGTATATAGTTGTTGTGTATAAAATATATACATAAATGCAGTATACACACACACACATATGCATGATGTGGTAAAAAGAGCTAACATTTATAAAGCACTTTGTTTTACAAATTGTTTTATGCACACTGTGCCTTTTGAGTTTTATAATGACCCTATGAGTTTAGTACCATTATAATGCCCCATTTCACAGATCAGGAAAATTTAGCCTAGTGTAGTTAAGTACTTTGTCAAAAGTCACGCATCTCAACAGAGTAAAAACTGAAAAGTAGAGAATAAAGATGGAAAAGTGAGTACAGATTTCATCTTGTTCTTTCTCTGCTCATAAACCTTCAGAGTCTCTGCATTGGCTAAACAATAGTATATATATATATATATATATATATATATATATATATATATATTTTCTGAGTCAATCATTTATGTAGGAATCCTACATAATCCAATTCAAATTCTACTTCCTAGCATTATCTCACTCTATTTTCTTTCATGTGCTCTGTTTCAGTCCAGTGTTATTGTCCCTTCTCATTCTGCTCTCACCCTTCTTATTGAATCAAAACCTGTTTCTCCCTTGAATGGTTCTCTCCTCCCCATTCCATACCTCAGATTCAGTTCCCTACCTGTAAAAATGTCTTTGCTTCTTCTTACTCCAGTTTTTTTCTTCAGATTCCAACTATTCCATGATACCTTTTCTGATTTCCTCAGCTGAAAATTTCCTCTTTCTTCAAAAAGGTTAATAATATTTTGTGTAATTCCTTCATTTTGCTTAAAATACATTTTACTTTATATCAAAAATTTTAATTTCTCTTTTTCTATATTAGTTTGTAAGCTCTTGAAAATCAGCTTCTGTGTGGTTGAAGGATTTTTTTAAATTAAAAAATTTTAAATTATTGGTACCTAGGGTCATATCATGTAGCAGGTGTTTAATGTGATTTGATGGGTTTTTTTTGCATTTTATAGAATTTTGCCTTTTGTATATTGTGTCAAAAGTCATTTAAAGGTATGGTACCATTTGAGTCCTCTCCTGGATATCAATCATCACAAGGATTTTAGCTCTCTTTCAAAGTTGCAAAAGGTTAAACCTACATAAGTAGAAATGTTGAGGTTATGTCCCTGCTGTTTCTCCATTAATTTCAGGGCTCCCATCAGCACACCAAACAAGTTGAAATCAAGCAAGCACAAATATGTATTTAAGACCTAAATTGGCAAAAGTGAAAAATATAAAGGTGAACAATTTACTGCTAAATGTGTATCCCACAGTGTAAATATGTCCTGAACCAGGTTCCTCTCTCTATTTTGAAATGGACCTGATTTAAAAGTATTTGTACTGGAATTCTGTGTTCTTGGCAGTCAATGTGACTTATTTTTGCAATTTGTCAATGGAGCACATCAGCTCTTTTGCCATTAGTTAAATTATGAGAAAGGATAAAATTGGGTAAATATCTATTTTTCCCTTCTCCTTTCCAAAGAAGGCAGAATGTATTGCACAGGCAACTTATTTTGCTTCCTTTTTTCAGGTCTCCAAGCCAAATTGTTTTAACTTTTTGCAAGGCTCCAATATTCATCAATGTTGATTAAATGCAAGAAAAGAATTGCATTCAATTTTTTCCTTTTTTGTTGGGTGAAACATATTCTCTTTGTTTCTCTATAGCACTTCATTGTAGCTTTGAAAAGTAGGAAATAATCATCATGTATATCTTTAAAAAAAGGATAAAACAAGCAAACGCTGAGTAATCAGTTCTAGAAAATACTGAATCTTGAAACACAATTCTCAGTCCTTTCTCCATAGAAAGGGAAAAACTGAACCTTGGTACATGATTTTCCATCTTTTTCATTGTATGATGAACATACGTTCTTTTAAAAAATATTTTATTTTATTTTAATATTTCAATTTATCATTTATTTTTAGCATTCTTTTCTTTTTAAATTTTGTGTTCCAAATTCTCTCCCTCCTTCACCTTCATAAACCCATTCAGGAGGCAAACAATATTACATCCATTTTGTATGTGAAATCATATAAAACAAAATTCTATATATTTCCAAAAAAAGGCAAGAAAGTAAAGTGAGAAAGATATGTTTCAGTTTGTCCTGTGAATTCATTCAACAGTTCTTTCTTTGGAAGTGGAAGTGGTTTTTGTTGTTTTGTTTTTTTTTATCATGAGTCCTTTGGGATTATCTTGGATCATTGTATTGATCAGAGTAACCAAATCTTTCACAGTTAAACATAATTTCAACATTGTTTTTATTCTGCACAATGATGTCCCGGTTCTTCTTCTTAGTTCATATAATTATTGTCATATTTTTTTTCTGAAACCACTTCATAATTTCTTATAGTATAATAGTAATCTATCACATCATATGCCACAACTTGGTCCAATCATTCCCCAAAAGTTGAACATCCCCTCAATTTCCAATTCTTTATCCCACAAAAATATTATAAACATTTTTGCACATATAAATTTTGTACATATTTTGCATATTTTTCCCTTTGATAAAATTGGAATACAGACCTAGAGGTACTTGTTGTTCATCCTTTGTTTTCAAAGAAGAGCAATGACATTACAATATTGGAATCACGGTGTGGTGCATTGATTTTGGCTGATCAGTCCAATATAAGCTTGAAAGCTATTTCCACAGATCAGACATAAGTGGTCTGGAGCAGAACAGAGGTCTGCATCCAAGATTAGTTGACATGACCAAGGTCTTTGATACTGATTCACAGGCACATGGGGGCCTTTGACTATCAATTGCGTAATGGCTCTTTTGTAAATTTGTCTCTCTTCTTTACTTGGTATAAACATTTGAGGCATGAGAACTTTATCAGACAAACTTGTGATAAAAAAATTTTGATATCAGTTCATTGTCTATGTTAACTTTTAGCATAATGTAGTATCCCTTCTTATCTCTTTTAATTAGATCTATTTTTGCTTTTTGCTTTGTCTGATCATGACTACTATTCCTGCTTTTTTACTTCAGTTGAAGCATCTTAAATTCTCCTCTAGGGTTTTATTTTAACCCTGGATTTATCTGGTTCAAATGTGTCCCTTATAAATAATGTAGTATTTGATTCTAGTTTCTAATCTATTGTACTATTTACTTCCATCTTATTGGTGAGCTCATCACATTCACATTCACAGTTATGACTACTAGCTGTGTGTTTCTCCTCATTCCATTTTCTTACAATTCTTCCTCTCTTTATTCTAGCTCTCCTTAAAGTCTGTTTTGGTTTTTTTTAACTACTGCCTCTCTTAGTCTACCTTTTCCTTTATAATTTTCCCCCTTTTCTAATTATAGTCCCTGCATTTTCTATTGAGCCAATTTTGATGAGAGTTTTAAAGTCTTCTATGCCTCCTTCCCTTTTCTCCTGCATTGTAAGAGCTTTTAATTCCTTTCCTCTCTTACATGAGACAATTCCTATTCTACTTCTTCTTTTACCCATTACATCCATCTTTCTTACTCTTTCATTTTTTTGAAGTCAATCAAGCATAATCAACCCCCACCAATACCCTCTGTCTACATAAATTCCTTTTAACTGCCATAATAATGATAAAACACTTGAGTAAAATGTATCTTCTTCCCATATGGAGTATAAACAGCTTAATTACATTAAGTTCCTTAAGATTACTCTTTCATGTTTACCTTTTTATGCTCCTCTTGAGTATTCTTTTTTTTTTTTTTTTTTTTTTTTTTTTTGCAAAGCAATGGGGTTAAGTGGTTTGCCCAAGGCCACACAGCTAGCTAACTGTTAAGTGTCTGAGGCTGGATTTGAACTCAGGTACTCCTGACTCCAGGGCTGGTGCTCTATCCACTGCAACACCTAGCCATCCCCTATCTCTTGAGTATTCTGCTGAATGTCAACTTTTCTGTTCAGTTTTTCATGAGAAATCCTTTACAATACTCCATTTTATTAATTTTCCATTTCTCCCCTGAAAAATTATACACTATTTTACTGAATGGGACATGCTTGATTGCATAGCACTTTTGCCTTCCAGCATGTCATATTCCAAGATCTCTCTTATTTAATATAGAAATTACTAAATCTTGTGTTAATCTGACTGTGACTCCACAATATTTGAATTGTTTCTTTCTGACTGCTTGAAATATTTTCTATTTGGTGTGAGAGCTCTGTAATTCACCTTTAATATTAATAGGAGTTTTCATTTTGAGATATCTTTTGGGAGCTGTAATGCTCTATTTTACTCCCCCTGGATCTAAGATATCAGGGAAGTTTTCCTTGACAGTTCCTTGGAATAAGATGTCTAGGTTCTTTTCTGATCATGCCTTTCTGGTAGTCAGACAATTCTTAAGTATTCTCTCCTTAATCTATTTTTCAGGTCAGTTGTCTTTTCAATGAGATATTTAACATTTTCTTCTCTTTTTTTCATTCATTTAATTTTGTTTTTATTGTTTTTTGATGTCTAATGGAGTCTGTAATATCCAGTTATCCAGTTCTAATTTTTAAGAAATTGCTTTTGTCAGTGATATTTTGTACCTCTTTTTCCAATTCTGCATTTTTTTAAAGATTTTGCAAGGCAAATGGGGTTAAGTGGCTTGCCTAAGTCCACACAGCTAGGTAATTATTAAGTGTCTGAGGCCAGATTTGAATTCAGGTACTCCTGAATCCAAGGTCCAGTGCTCTATCCACTGAGTCACCTAGCCACCCCTTTTTTTTTACCTATTTTAACAACCTGTTAATTCTCTTTTCATAATTTGCAAGCACCACTCTACTTTCCCCCCAGGTTTTTCTTTACTACTCATTTCTTTTGATAACTCTTGAAAATTCTTGATAGATTTGGGTCCATTTGGTGATTTTCTTTGTGGCTTTTTTTCATAACTGATTTCACATCATTATCTTCTTTTTGGTTTATGCCTTTTCTGCCTTTAGTGACTTTTTCTAGCCAATATTTTTATATTGTTCACTTCCAGACTATTTCTTGATTTTAAACTTTATGCTAAAGTTGGACTCTGCTCACATTAGGGTGGTGAGACACTATTCCAACTTTTAGATTTTTCATGCTGCTGTTTTCAGATCTAGATCTGAGGGTCTACAAGGTTTTTGTGCTTCAAAAGTGGTGTGATCTTGGAAGAGGATTTCCTCTCCTGGTTTGCACTCTGTTATTTACCCAGAAAGGACCCCTGGTCCCTATCTGGCACAAGAGTTAGTGCTCCTCTTTGCTTTAGAACTATGACTAGGGCTCATTCTCCCTTGTGACTGACTACCAGCTCTTCTCTCTCTGCAACCCAGAACTGTGTAAGAGTAATAGAATTGGCAATCAGTGCCATTTGTACCCAATTCCAATAAAGGTTATCTCTTTCTGACCAGTTGTCCAATCCCCTTGCCCTTTCTGGGTTAGAATTTCTGAAGGGCTCTTGCTGTAACTGCTGTTGCTATTTCTGTTTATGTGGGCTTCAGACAAACCCCACAGACTTATTGTGCTCATCTCTTAAGTTTTCTTAGACCAGAAAAATGTTTTTCACTGACTTATTGTTGGCTCTGACACTCCAAAAATTTGATTTGAGGAATTATTTTGAGGTTGCTTGAAGGGAAATGCTGGGAGAATTCAGTTGGGTGACTGCTCCATGTTGTCTCTATCTCTCCCTATCCACAACATGCATTCTAAATGAGGTGATAAACCTCAAGGTTGAAATTTTTACATTGTTTTCTGTTCACAAAATTGTGAATCTATATAGTGTAAAAAGGAAACTGGTCTCAAAAAAGAAGAGGTATAATCCTTAAAAACTTCTTTCCTTTCTGCCAATGATTCTGTTTTGTACATGTGTGATGGAGTATGAAACCAGACATAGAATAGGCAGCCAAAGTCATGGCAGGTGGAGTGGGTACAATGGAGGTACATGACAGGACTCTATTATAGTAAGTAATACAATTCCAGAAATAACCTATGTGGAACATATTGCTTCTGCTGCACACGTCAGAAAAGGGACTTTGATTGATGGTGTTGCAACATAAAAATCACATACTAAAACTTTTTAATTATGATGACAGTGTAAAAGTGTGGAATGGGCTTACTACTAGTGTTTATAGTTTTTGTAATTAACATGTGGACAAGTCAGGTTAATTCTGAATGCTAGTCACACCACACATTTCTTTCTATTTACTGCCATCTCTCTCTTTTATCTCTGTCTTTTTCTCTCTCTTTTCCTCTCTTTATCTCTGCCTATACACACATACATACATTTATGTATACATACATATATATATATATATATATATTTATATAAATACACACACATATACTTAAATGCCATAAGACACAACATTTCTGGCATGTCCAGGCATTCTCTAGGACTGTGATTATATCATGATATAATAATGCCATATTGCTATATAAAAATTCATTAATGTAGAAAAAAATATGTATGCTTCTGCTGGAACATGAAGTTGGCATTATGGAATGCTAAAAAGTAGTCGCCATGGCTATGGTTTACATCTATTAAATCCATTAGGATATTCACCAACAAACTGAAATACTTTGTCATTCCAAACAGCTCCATAAGCCTGAAGAAAAAAAAATAAAAGAAACTCTTCCAAACTTTAACAACATTTTTTCAGAAGCATTTGCTGACAGGGGAAGTGTGAAAATATTGCAGTGTTTTAGATTGTTTAGAAGAGTAGATATTCTTTTGGAGACATCTGATTAGAACATATGACCAAATATTCCAATCTATTAAAGAAAAGGCATTCCTTGAAAGGCTATAAATACAAATTAGTTTTAAAAACTATAGGATGTTAAATCTCTCTCTCTCTCTCTCTCTCTCTCTCTCTCTCTCTCTCTCTCTCTCTCTCTCTCTCTCTCTCTCTCTCTCCTCTCCTACTTTCTTCTCACTCCCCCTACTTCAAATTTGAACTGGCACTGACATCTTATCAAGAATATTTTCCTTTTCTAACATTGTAAAAACAACTCCACACTACATGGATACAATGTAAGATAAGTAGAAATATGGCATAGGATGACAAAACAATTGATAAAAGATTGTATTTTGTATTAGTTTTATTATTATGAAGTGACAACTATATTTTTGTATTAATCATGTTAATTTCATGTGTTTTATAATCTAATAAAATAAATCCAACCAACATTGACATATCATAGATACAATTATAGCAAATATTAGTATTCTAGGATTTCCTAAAATTTCTTTTTTTTTGTAAGTTTTTTTTTGCAAGGCAAATGGGGTTAAGTGGCTTGCCCAAGGCCACACAGCTAGGTAATTATTAAGTGTCTGAGACTGGATTTGAACTCAGGTACTCCTGACTCTAGGGTTGGTGCTCTATCCACTGTGCCACGTAGCTGCCCTAAATTTCATGTTTCTAAAAGAGAACAATATTTATTAAATATATAATTTTTGCTAGGCTCTATAATTGTATTATTTTCACATTATTTCATTTAATCCTCACAATATTCTGTAAGGTAATTATTATTACTATTATTATTATTACCCTTATTTTACCAGTGATGAAACTGGTCAAACAACTTCTAAGTGTCTGAGGTCACATTTTTAACTCAAGTGGTAATGATTTACAGAGTTTTATAAAAATTTTTTTTGTACTTTTATTTTTTATATCCAGTCTCGTAAACCCAATAGTCACCCAGCCATGTGACATGCAAGCTACCCAATCCCCACTGCCCTGCAAAAACCAAAAAAGAAGAAAAAAAAAGACCCAAAATAAAATAAAATAGTAATAATAGTAGGTGTGGCTGGGTGGCAGACAGAGCATTGGCCCTTGAGCCAGGAGCACTTGGGTCCGAATCCGGCCCCAGACACCCGAAGATCACCCTGCTATGTGGCCCCAGGCAGGCCACCCAGCCCCACTTACCCTGCACCCTCCCCCAAATAATAATAACAAAAAATGTGCTTCAGTCTTTGTTCCAACACCATCAACTCTGTCGTGGGTGGATCTCATTCTTTATGATAAGTCCATCACAAAAGTTACTTCCATATTTCTCCACCGTTGCCATTGCTGATCGCAACTCCCTCTTTTGTTATTTCTCCACTACCATATACTATATTTTCTCTCTCTCCTTTCACTCTGACTCTGCTGTAGGGTAGCTGAGTGGCTCAGCAGACAGATCCCTGGTCCTGGGGCCAAGAAGCCCTGAGCCCCCATACCACCCCTTAGGCCCAGAATACACCTGGCCCTATGGTCCTGGGCAAGCCCTCCAATCCCAGGCCCTTGCAAGAAGTAAAAAAGAGAATGTGTTATATCTGACCACTGTCCTCCCATGGCCCATCCTCTCCTCCTTTATTCACTTCCCCACCCCTTCCCCTGCTCCCCCCTCCTTCTTACTCCAGATGTCTATACCCCATTGAGTATATTTGCTGTTTCCTCTCCTAGCCATCTCTGATGAGAGCAAATGTTCCCTCATTCCCCCTTGCCTCCCCCCTTCCATATCATTGCAATGGCTCATTGTAATAAAAAAAAATCTTATTAAGTGAAATATCTTGGACTATTCCCCCTCTCCTTTTTCCCTCTCCCATTCCACTTCCCTTTTTTTCCTATTGACTCCATTTTTACACCATATTTTATCTTCGAATTCAGCTTTCTCCTGTGCTTCAACTATAAAAGCTCCCTCTACCTGCTCTATTAACTGAGATGTTTCATATGAATATTATCAGTATCATTTTTCTATACATGAAGTTCATCTTCATTAAGTCCCTCATATTTCCCCCCCTCTCCTCCAATCTCCATGCTTCACCTGAGTCCTGTATCTGAAGAGCAAACCTTCTGTTCAGCTCTGGCCATTCCAAAAGGAATCTTTGAAATTCCCCTGGTTCATTGAAAGTCCATCTTTTTCCCTGGAAGAGGACATTCAGCCTTGCTGGGTAGTTCATTTTTGGTGGCATTCTAAGCTCTTTTGCCTTCTGGTATATTGTATTTCAAGCCCTACGAGCTTCCATTGTAGTTGCTGCTAAGTCCTGTGTGATCCTGACTGCAGCTCCACGATATTTGAACTGTGTCCTTCTGGCTGCTTGTAATATTTTATCTTTGACTTGGGAGTTCTGGAACTTGGCTATAATATTCCTGGGGGCTGGTTTTTTGGGATATCTTTCTCGGGGGGATTGGTGGATTCTCTCCATTTCTATTTTGCCCTCTGCTTCTAGAATATCATGGCAATTTACCTGTAGTAATTCTTTGAAAATGATGTCAAGGCTCTTTTCCTGATCATGACTTTCAGGTATTCCAATAATTTTTAAATTATCTTTCCTAAGTCTGTTTTCCATATCAGTTGTTTTTTCAATGAGATATTTCACATTTTCTTCTAATTTTTCATTTTTTTTTTGGTTTTGTAGTATTGATTCCTTATTTCTGGTAAATTCATCAATCTCCCTGAATTCTATTCTTTGTCTGAAGGTTTTGTTCTCCTCAGAGAGTTTTCTTATCTCTTTTTCCATCTGGCCAATTTTGCTTTTTAAAGCATTCTTTTCCTCAATAACTTTTTGAACTGTTTTATCCATTTGACCTAAGCTAGTTTTTAGCATGCTATTTTCTTCAGCAGTTTTTTGGATTTCCTTGACTAAGCTGCTGACTTCATTTTCATGTTTTTCCTGCATCTCTCTCCTTTCTTTTCCCAGTTTTTCTTCCAACTCCCTCATTTGATTTTCAAAGTCTTTTTTGAGCTCTGTCATAGCCTGAGCCCAATTTCTGTTTTTCTTGGAGTCTTTAGATGCAGGAGCTTGTGCTTTCTCATCTTCAGACTGAGTATTTTGATCCTTCTTGGGCTCATTTGCAAAATATTTCTCAATGGTCTTCCTCTTATTTCTTTGCTTGTTCATTTTCCCAGCCTAAGCCTGAGCTTTTGGGACACTCCCACAAGGGTCTCAGTGTGTGAGGCTCTGTCCTCCCTCCTGGTCTGTGAATGACCATAAGCACCCCACTCTGCCACGGGGCCGAGGTGGGGGGGCCCTGCTGTTGTATTGGGGGGGGCCTAGACTGCTATCAGGATCTGAATGTAGTCAGAGCCCCAGAGTCCTGTTCCAGGGGCAGAGGACAGAGCTTGGCAGTCTCTCTTCATTCCCCTCCCTCAGCTCAATGGGCTCATGACCTGGGGGCTCCTGCTTACTGGCTCCACCTGCTTCTGTTTCCAGGTCTAGCCTGCCAAAAGACCATGCTGCTTGCTGTGTGCCCTGAGGGCTGGACTCCACGTGCTTGCTCTGGCAGAGGTCCCCCGCTGTTCCCCCACTTTGTGCCCGGTGCTCCCCGGGGTGCAGCTCAGGAGACTCCCCAAGCTGTGAGCTGCGCTGCCAGCGCCCTGGGGCTGCCTCTGGGAGGTTGAAGTTCTTTCGCTCTGGTGGGCCACCCCTCTAGTGGGCCGCCCCTCCGACCCCGGGGAGCAGAGCCTTTCTGCCCTTTTCCAGGTTACCTTGGGTAGGAGAACTGCCTCACTGGGTCCCTTTGTGGGTTCTGTCTCTCGAAAGTTTAATTAGAGTCCTTAGTTTATGAGTTTTATCAGAGAGCTCCTAAGACTCGATCCCTTCATGTTGCCATCTTTGCTCCACCCCCTCTATAAAATTTTTTAAAAAAAATTAACACAATCTCCTGCATCAAATATAAAGGATCATTTATTTAAAGCTAAAAAGCCATTTAGAAGCTGTCTAATTCAGCAGCCTTATTTGTCTGGTATTTATGATAAGTGTAATACATAAGTGATTTGTACAGATAATTAAAATTTATTCTTTGAACAACCAATATTTTCTTGCAATTAGTTTTGATTGGATTCTTTCCAAAATTATATACTCTCATGCCTTATTAAACAGAGTATACAGAACATAATTTAACTTTTTCATACTAACTACTTAATCATGATTACCAGTTTCAGTTATTGTACTGTACTATAATGTGTCATTCACATTAGTAAGAGTGGTGAGTGGCCACTTACAACTATTTTAAATGTCTCTCTTTTGTGATTTCAGGTATGTCTGTTCCATAGAGTTTCACTAACTACTCATCATTTCCTGGGACAGGAAATGTCTAGTGGGGGATGTAGGGCAGGCCTAGGCAAGGTGGGGCCTTTTAGGGGGTGAATTACCATATTTCCCCATGTATAAGATGTACTTTTTTCAAAAAATTTGGGGTCTTAAAATTGGGAGCATCTTATACAGTGGTTGTAGATTTTTTACTTGCATTTCCCACTTTTTCAGGCTTGCTGTCTTTGTACTCATTGTTTCACATTTGTTACCAGGGTATATTAGGTTATGTTTTGCCACATTCTGCCAAGAAATAACTCAGAAAATATTTTTGTACAGTGCTGGGATAATATCAAGATTAAAATTGTTGTCAAGTAATTTAAGACGTGTGGCATTTCAAATGCCATAGATGGAACTGATGACAAGGCAATATATGAAGACAGTAATTTGTCATCAAACACAGATGAGGACAAGCTAATGGATGGGAGTTTTGACAGTGAAGAGGAGTTTTATGAATTTTATGATGAATAAAATGAGTTTAATAATGTTATATAATACATTTTTTTTCAAATTTTGAAGGTACATCTTCTACATGGGGAAATGTGGTAAATAAATATGGCAAATAAAGATAGCAGGCCAATGATGTTATGAATATCCAAATGGGGAAGCTAGGTGGTCCAGTGGATAGAGCACTGACCTTGGAGGCAGGAGGACTGGAGTTAGAATCCAGGCTCAGTCACTTACTAGCTGTGTGACCTTGGGCAAGTAACTTAACCTTGATTATCTCGCATCTAGGATCATCTCCAATCATCCTGATTTATATCTGGCTACTGGACTCAGGTGACTTTGAAGGAAAAAGTGGGACTGGTTACTTAGTACAGTCCGTTCCCTTGAAATCCAATTCATGGGCTTGTCATTTCATCACCTCTGAGATGTCATGGTCTTCTCTGAAAATGAAAGCTAAATATCATCAAATATCCAAATGACCTCTCAACCGACTCTCAACTGTGGCTCCAAGAAAACTGCAACATGTTGCAGAAGCCATACCTTGGTAAACCTACCTCAGGAGATGGACTGAGCCAGATTGAAGGCAACTAACAGGCCTCAAATCCATTGATGTCTACCCCAAACTTTTGAAAGACTGTCATTGGGAGAATAAGAACAATTTGTTCCAATGGTTTATGAAGGCAGCTGGAGCAGGAAATGGGGAATGCCTAGAGCTTATGAGACATTAAAGATGTCAAGGTCATCCACTGAATTCTGAGACATTACAAATCATCTTGACTTTTGTTCTGTCACTGGATTTTGATGACTCTGGAAAAGAGAGTGAAGCTAATTAATTTGTGCAATTTTACCTCACTTAAATCTAATTTACAGACAAATCAAGACCTCATCCTTAGAATTCATTAGTCCTCTGAAAATGAAGGACAAACAAGAAGAATAACATATTACCTTAATAGACAGGCATAGGAGACAGGTCTTATGATTGCATTGATATAGGGAAATCCTAGATAAGGAAATTCCTCCTTCTAATCATACCATTCTTTACCTTCAGTTGAGAGCATATCTACCCCTGGAGATGAGGAACCCATGCAGTGAAGTCACTTACGAAAAAAATAGAGAACTATGACTCTCAACGATTCTATTATCAACATTTTCTACTCCTCTGACCATCTGTTCTGACTACAGTGCCCTCATGCTAAGGGTAAAAAAATGGAACCTTCCAAAATAATTATTTTAAAATTTAAAATTATTTAAAATAATTATTTAAAAAGTTTTATGACGTCAAAAGCTAAAGATGAAAATCCAATTTTTTAAATTTAAAAATTATCCTTTGCAGAATATTTTCAATTTAGAGCTCTTATATTAGGGAAATCCCATAAACTGCATGTGTAAGTGATTTCAAGGGAAATTCTCTGACCCAGTGCCTCACAAAGTTTTCATATGGCTAAATAAAGTTATTAATATATCCAATATTCACATATTCTAAAGTTGTTGCACAAGATCTTCAATAATATATCTTCCCACAAAGATTTATGTGCATCTTAAAAGATTTTGTTCATAGCAAATAGATAAATTATAACTTAATTTAGCTTGAATATAAGTTATTCTGTAACTACTAATTTAATATTTAGAACATACATTTCAGAAAATATCTAATTGCAAATACAACTTTGTTGCAATTTTGTGCTTTCAATATATTAGATATATATAATCTGTAAAAATAAACATATACATATTAACAATCTTCTGTTTTGAACATCCATCTTTATGTACTCAAGAATCAATATGATGCTTCACAAAATAGATACAATAAATACTTATTGATTAATTCACAGATGCATTTATAAATATTTTTATATGCATAAGTAATCATGTATATAAGAAGCCAATGAATAAATATATACAAAATGGTTTTTTGGTTTCTTGTTTAAATCATGGTAGTTTCAGCTTCATGTGCTGAGATCCCAGAATCTTAGATTTTGCCATTGAATGTAAATAGCAATCTATGCATGTTTCACATCCCTGAAAAACAATTTTAAATAGGCATATAAAGTATATATATATATATATATATATATATATATATATATATGCTGTTCTTAATCAAATTTCATCTTATTTCAGTAAGTTCAGTAAGTTCGGAAACCTGAATTTAGTTATGTAAAAAAAAAGCCACTCAAGTACAATAGTTTTCCCAGTTCCCTTAAATCATGAGAACTGCTAGTCCTCTGTTAACCCACATGCATATTTATATAGCAAGTGTTGTCCAAATTGTGAAAATAAGGAAAGTCAGCTGTTGATGTCATGAAGTTGAGCCCTTTGAGAGTTTCCTTTCATATAAGTCAATGAAAATGAATAGAAATGTATATTCTAATGCATGTGTCATACCTTTTCTAAGAGTAAAATATTTTTATTAATATCTATTCTGAAGTTTTATTTTAAGAATAATATTTGGGGCAACTAGGTGGTGCAGTGGATAGAGCACTAGCCATGGAGTCAGGGAGGACCTGAGTTCAAATCCATCCCCAGACACATTAATAATTACTTAGCTGTTTGACCTTGGGCAAGTCATCTAACCCCATTACCTATCAAAAAAGAAAATGCATAGGTCATTTCATTGACTTTCAGAAAATGTTTGTTTATATGAATGAAGATAGATTAACAGCTATTTTTTCAGTCTACCAAAACTTAAAATCATATTTTTATTCAATGTATAGCCTGTTCTACAATCTCACATTAAACATCCTTCCAAACAATGGGATTCACCTGTCAATATTTTGTCCTTTCTAACTTCATGTGTACCTTGAAACTTTGGTTTTATGGGGTCTTCCTCTTTCAAAAGTGCTAAACTGACAATATTTTGTGAAATGTTGCTTTGTACAAAAACTGGTCTTTTCAGCTTTAGTATTGAAGATATGGTTCGTGGCATCCGCCTGGCATTTTTTTTTCTGATTGTACATCTTAGCTCATGGTGAGCTTCACAGATCTTGAGCAGCTCTACCTTTGATGGATGTTACTACATTTCCTTAGTGACTGATTTTTATTAGTTTCAAAAGATAACCGTCTATGCATGCTCGCACACACTGATGCTTCTGAAGGGCATCATGATGAAAGATTAGAAGACTTCCCAGCCCCCCTTCCTGATCAAACAATATGTCTCAGAGAGCATCGGCACATTTGGTTTTATGTTATGAAAAATAATATAAGCTGTTGACATTGCTACTTATCATTCAGTAGCATCCATTCATAATGTCAAATTTTGATCATAGGTTGGCCTATGGTAACACTAAGTCATAAAAGGTTGAAATCGTGGGGTTAGAATGCATCTAAAGTTAAGGTTAATCAAAATGTTAATGCAAAATCAGAAATTCTTAAAATAAAATAGAAACAAGTGGACCATAATTTAAACTTTGAATGTTTATATCTAATTAGATTCAACTCAGAACAGCAGAAAATGACTTATCTAAGATGGAATTAATGAAGACACTGCATAGTCTCCCTCATGCTCCCTAGGCTGAATGGAAGAAAAGAAAGGAAAATTCTAAGAAACAAAAGCAAATCACCTGATAGGAGATTGTAAAGTTGAACATTTGTGTTGTCCTTCATGGCAATTCAAGTAAATGAATTTTTTTTGAGCACTGTTAGGGTATTCTAATAAGACATGGACAGAAATTGACAAATTATTAAATATTTTTAATTATCTATTTTCGCAGTAAAAAAGCACATAAATTCTGTTTCATCATTGTTAAATGACCATATCATTGCGATCTTTACTGATAATTCTTGGATTTGACAATTTGCTAGCAAAATCAGAAGACCAAGTGCACTCTAACGTAGAAAGATAATGCTTATTCTTCATTTTTTCAAGAAGACCATGACATCAGGGGGCGTGGTGCCATGACAAGAGCATGAACTGGATTTGAGTGAGGAGGTGTTTTGCTTAGTCACCAACCTCACTTTCTTCTCCAGAAGCATCTGGTCCAATGACCAGATATGAATCAGGATGACTAGAGATAGCCCTAGGTGCAAAACAATTAAGGTTAAGTGCTGAAGTAGTAGTAAGAGCAGTAAGTAGTAAGTAGTAGTAGTAAGAGTCAAATGTCTGAAGCAGAATTCAAACTCCTATCCTCCTGACTCGGTGCTCTATTCACTAGGTTTAAGACAATAATTTTAGAGACTAGAGGGATCATCAGTACCTTCTATTCTTTCTCTATTTGTAGCATAGTTTTGCCATCAAGTTTCAGTAAAAAAAAAAAGTAATTGAAAAGCTTAATATATGTAACTAAGTGGTGTTTACTAAAGAATACTACAGGTTTCCCAAACCAGAGTTGCTGGAGATAGGTACTTGAATGTCTAAGGTTCTTCCCAGGTATATGATGATTTTCCTTGTATGAGGACCTCAGTGTCTGTGAAAGCAAGGCACTACTTGAAGTTAAACAGCTATGATCTTTAGCAAAGCAAAGCAAAGCTTGAATTGACTTTGTTTTTATGGAGGAAAACCTTTAATTTTAAGAGGACCTTTTAGGCTTGGAAAATTTGGAAGCACTGATTGTTCTGGATATCATTAACTCAGTTTAGGGACAATTTTTGTAAAACTCATGGTTGAGCTTTTGAAAATCTTGGTCTTGCTCAACACCCTCTATGGTCTAAGACAAGGGTAACTGTTCTTTCAGAGTTTGGATGAGTGAGTTTAAAGATCACAGTCATCAATAGCTTTGGGAGCTGGTCCTTATCTCAGGGTATCTTATCTTTTATCTTTCCAGTTTAGGTGTTAATAAATATTCTCAGAATGACTTTGGAAAAATAGATTATTTTCTCAGCAGTGGGAGTGAAGTTTTATAAAGCCCAGTGAAATTTCTTGAAAAATTATCAAGGGAGTTAAAAAACTATGACAGCAAAACTGTAGATTTTTGGACGTGCACACTATGAGGATAAAAGTGATTGTGATATACTTCAAGGGAAATTATTATATCTTAATGACTCAGCTAAAAAAACCAATAACCTAGTTATAATATAGGATACTTAATAACATTTTTCTTCTATTTAAGAGAAGAGTGTCCCAAAATGGGAACTGTTCTTGCAATTTCAATATATAATGTCACAAATCAATGCAATCTTGTGCAGGGATTTGGTTCAATACTTAACCTTATTTCCATCTACAGAAATGTATTCACCAATAATACCACAAATCATAAATTGGCTCGTAATAATCACAATGGTCAAGGAAAAGGCCATTAAAAATTTTAGGGTATATATTGGACAGCCTTGAAAAAAATGAAGATTTATGTTTGTGAGGAAACACTGAATGGTTTGTCATTTAACTACTCTGAGTCACATATTTTTAATCTGTAAATATAGGAATATTCTATGATATCCAACTCACTGATGATTGGGGAAAAGACACTTGGGAAATTTGATAGCTCTCTCCATGTGCTTTCATGTGTTCTTGTGATTATATTGTTTTGAAATGACCATAAATGCCAAAGAGATTTCACCATTGTGCCTCAAGTACTGGATTGTTAATGCCAGGATCTATGTAGCAGCTTTTTGGATATGACACAGCTAGAAATTAGACCATTCAACAGAGATACAGCAGAATTTTCACAAATCCAACTTCTCTTCTTTCCACAATTGTTTAACTAGGTTCTGAGAAAAAAACAAAACCTAGATTTGTTTTTTAAACTCAAAGATTCTTTTTGCCCATGAACACCTTGTCAGCTTCAAAGACTCATTTCTGTGGGGACTAAACAGCTTGAGAAGGATACTGCCAATTTACGGAAAGACTGAAGATTCTTGGAGATACTTCCTGAACTGTCATGACTTTTAAATTTGCTCTAAAGGGCTTAAAGGGCATTTTTTGAACTTCCAAAGTAGTCTTGCCCTTCTGTTAGAAGAAGAACAGCAAAAAAGAGACATTGGGACTAAGTGAAAAATACCTTACACTTTTGATTTTTATGATAACTTTTCTGGAGTATGTGTGTTTGTGAATATACACTGGAATATGGTTATGTGTAATAAGAAAGTCCGAAGTATTAGTGAAGATAACTAAGTAATTTTAACTAAGTTATTTTCCACTGTCCCACCTGACTTGTATACTATCAATCAGTAGTACTTGGATATTTCTTTAAGGGTCAGTCTTAAACTTGATATGCATCATTCATTCCTTTCTGACTTTTCATATACAATAATCACCAAATTTAGTTTCTAAGTGATTGATATCCAGATCACAGAAATTATAGCTATAAGGGACCTTAATGATTATATACTTAAAGTCTATCATTTTACAAATAAAGAAATTGAGACCCAGGAAGATAAAATGACTTTTTGTTTTTAATGTCTTTCTCTAGCTTTGCTAACCAAGAGCCCACAATTGGTAGCAAAAATAATATTCTAAATAAGTGTTTTACATCTAAATTCAGGTTTCTTTCCCCCTTCAATGTCCATATCAAAGCAGTTTGGACTTTATTTGGGGCTACTAAGTAGGTGCCATAGTATATAGATTATTGGAGTGAGAAAGACCCAAGTTTGAATTCTGCCTCACACACTTGCTATATGAACTCTCTCAGCCTCAGTTTCTTCAACTATAAAATGGAAAGAATAATAGCATCTATTAAAGTTGTTGTAAGGCTCAAATGAGATAACAGTTGAAAAGCTTGGGCTTAGTATTCAAATTCTGTCCTGTTTCAAATTTTTAAACTTTAAGTACAATTACTTTCCTTTGATTATCCTGGCTTTGGCAAAAAACTCACTCCCCTCCCCCCTTTTTAAATATGCTTTCTCTTTTTTTTTTTTAACCTCTACATTAGCCCACATTTTCCCCCTGAATCTCTGGTATACTTTCTTCCAGTTTGCACCATTTGAAACCTTACCTATTCTTTAAGATCCAGTTCATTGCACTTCCATATTCTCCTTATTTGGATATAATGTCTCCTTTCTCTGAAATCTTATAGCTTTTAGATCTTACTTATTTTATGACACAGTTCTACATTGTAAAAGACAGAATTAAGGTGATTGGGAGAAATATCAACATTCTCAGATGTGCATATGATACTGCTTTGAGAACAGAAAGTGAAGAAAAATTATGAAACCTCTTAATGAGGTTGAAAGAGGAAAATACAAAAACTGGCTCAAAACTTTACATTAATTAAAAAAAAAGCAAAACCTAGATTATAGCAACTGATTCCATCACTTTTTGGCAAGTAGAGGGAGAAGAAATTGAAGAAGTGTCAGATTTTATATTATTGGGCTACAAAGATCATTGACAGTGACTTTAGCCACGGAATTGAAAGATGCTTGCTCCTTGAAAGGAAAGTTATGGAAGATCTGGATAGCAGAGACATCACCTTGTCAACAAAGGTCCACATAATTAAATTATTTTTATGTTTTTTTCCAGTGCTAATATATGACTGTGAGACTTGGACTATAAGGAATGCACAATGCTGCAGAATCAATGCTTTCAAATTGCAGTGCTGGAGAAGACTTTTGAGAGTTTCTTGGAGATCAAAGAGATCAAATCACTCAATTCTTAAATAAATTAATTCAGATTATTCATCAGAAGGACAAATACTGAAGCTGAAGCTTAAATAAGTTGGCTTCCGAATGAGAAGATAGACTCAGTGGAAAAGATCCTGATGTTGGGAAAGACTGAAGGTAAAAGGAGAAGCAGATAGTAAAGGATGAGATGACTAGATAGTGTCATGGAAGTGATAAAAAATGATCTTGGATAAACTTCAGGAAATAATATAATATAGAAGGGCTGACATGCTATGGACTATAGAATCATGAAGAGACAGACACACCTGAATGACTGAACAACAGAAACAGTGTAGCTCTTATCTTCTGAATTAGATCATATATATCTTGATGGCACATTTATGATTTGGGGCAATGGAGATAGCATAATAGAGCCTTATGTACCCAAGAAATGATTCTTGAATGAATGAATCAGAGACACAAGTAAATTTTTATTAATTAACCAGAATAACATTTATATGCTCATCATCCTTCTTAGCATCATTTACCTTTTAGATTTCAATTTGACATTCTGACAATTGTTTATCTTTAATGGTTCTCTGGTTCTCAAGTGGTGCAGATTCCAGATTTAATTGAAGCCATATTTCTTTGGTTAGTGTTAATTCTAAAAGAGGCATATATACATATGCATTGTATATATGCAAGAATATGAACAATTTTTAAAAATTATTTATTTTCATCCATATGCACAAGTATATTTTTAAGTTACAAAATTTCCTTCCACCCTCCCTTCCTACTTCCCTCCCCCTCACTGGTGAACCATCAGGTTAGCATTTTACATACATATTTTAGACAAACATGTTTACATGTTAGTATTTTTTGATATGAGGAATTAGGATTAAGGGAAAGAGATACATAAGAGATAATTTTTATGAAGTGTTCATCAGATTCTGAAGGGTTGGTTTTTCTTTTTCTTTTTGTTTTGTTTTGCTTGTTTTTCTTCCTCTGGATGGGGATAACATTGTCCATAGCTGGTCTGATACGGTTATTCTAGCTCTCTGAACTGCTGAGAGGAGCTGCTTTCATTAAGGTTGATCATCTCACAATGTGGTTGTTAATGTGTACATTGTTTTATTGGCTCTGCTCCCTTCACTCAACATCAGATCCTGTAAGTCGTTTCATTCTCCTCTAGAGTTTGACCATTTATGTTTTCTTATGGAACAATAATATTCCATAGTATTCATGTATCATAACCTGTCTAGCCATTCCCCAGTTGATGGGCATCTCTTCAATTTCCAATTCTTCATCACTACAAAAAGAGCTGCTATGAATATTTTGGAACATGTAAGACTTCCCAATTTTTAAAATAATTTCTTCTGGATATAGTCTGAGAATTGAAATTGCTTTATCAAAGGGTAGGGGCAGTTTTATTGCTCTTTGGGCATAGTTCCATATTGCTCTCCAGAATGATTGGATCCAATCACAACTCCACCAGCAAGGCATCAATGTCCCAATTCTCCCACAACCCCTCCAACATTGATCATTTCCACTTTTTTCTTATCTTGGCCAATTTAATAGGTGTGAGGTGATACTTCATTGTTGTTTTAATTTGCATTTCTCTAATCAATAATGATTTGGAACATTTTTCATATGATTATATATAGCTTTAATTTCTTCTTTGGAAAACTGTCTAGTAATATCCTTTGACAATATATCAATTGGGAAATGGCCTGTATATAAACATATTGCTAATTATTTAATAGTCAAGCATGACAGGTAGCAGTAGACATTAATAATACAAGAAGCCAAGCAAATGTCAAAACACGTCTTGTATATTTTTCAGTTTATTTATAGCTTATAATTTTACAGATACTTTTCTCCATCTCCTAAAATTTTATACTATATTGAAAAAATTTAATCTTGTTTTCATTAATTGTAAAGTGACATTTATGATCTAATAAAATTTATATACCATTGAATGGCATAGCATGACTTTGATTAATTCTTTTTAAGAAAATTATTACATTAAATTAGGTAATATATCTGATTATACAATTATGGTACAAATCTAAAACTATTTTTTTATTTTTACTTTTATTTCCATTATTAAATATATAGTATATTCAGTGAAGCTAAATTCCATATTCTTTCATTTAATATTTTTAAAAATTAATATTTATATATGTGCATATACATACAAACATATATAGTGTATATATATTATGTTGCAAAAAGTATGTGACTTGATACACATTTGCTAAAATTAAAAATGTTGATGGTATATAATTCAAAGTCCATATTTTATTAAGTGTTAGCATATATTCTTGCTAAAAATTAATATATAGCTCACAGGCTTATTGTGACGATTAAATGATATACTGTCATTAAGGTACATTGAAAAATAGAAGGCAGTATTAAAAACAGAGTACATTATATGCTTATTAAATTGAAAAAATATTCAGATAAATGCATTTCCCTCTGGACATCTAAGAAAAATCATATTTATTCCAGAATATAGAAAGATAACAGAAAATGCCTTTAAAGATCAATTGATTAGTCCTTATTTTAAGAAAAATGAGTACTCTATTATTGAAGGTCTGTTTAATTTTCTTCCTTCATTTGCCCACCCCATGGCCTGCCAAACATCTATTTCCTTTTGTTTGTTGTCTCTTTCTTGATTTATTTACAGGATCAGATTTTTTCAAATCTTGTCTCTTTGGGTTCCCCTCCCCCTTTTCTTTCACTTTCCTTTCAACTTCTCCTGTTTATCTTTATTCCTCTCCCAAGCAATGGCAAACAAATTGGTCAAATGGACATTTTTTTCCTTTCTCTTTCTTTTATTTTTCTGTTTCTTCTGCCTCCCATTCCCAATATCCTATTCCTTTGATTCTGAGTAGAAGCACATAGAGATCACTGAGGGTTAAACACTTCAAGAAATGGAGATATGGGAATTGTCTCTAGTTCCTTATAAGCCTGACTGGGGGAATGAGTCCAAATTTCATCACTAGGTATGCAAAATTCTTAGTTATGCCTAATTAAGAAGTAACTTTGGCCACACAGGATGGATTTTTAAATTTTGATCATGGGGGTAGATACAGTAACCTTTCCAAGTTTTTTTTTTTCTTAGTTGCAATTAAAATAGTGTTTAGGTTGGAAATTCTCTAGTGTCTACAACTCCTAGGACTTTTATCTATTTATCATTTGACATCTGGCAGATATCAGCTCTGTTGGAAAAATGTAATATAATTGAAGCACTAAGGAGGGAGAGGGAGGGAGAGGGAGAGGAGGGGGAGAGAGAGAGACAGACAGAGAGAGAGAGAGAGAGAGAGAGAGAGAGAGAGAGAGAGAGAGAGAGAGAGAGAGATTTCCTTTTAAAGGTTGATATTCTCCAAGGAAGCTTAAATTTAGTGGGAGCTGTATGTGCTTGTTAGTTTTGAACTGTGAGATAAATGACAACAGTAGGCTTTATTGAAGTGGAGTAGAAGGAGGTGATGAAAATAGTTTTAATCACTAAAGCAAGATACAAAAACCACATAGGAAGCAAGTTGTCCTCTGTGCTGTGAGCAAGTAAGACTAATAAATCTGATCTTGACAGTTGGCTATATTGGTTTGTACAAATTATAGGCTTTTTTTGGAGTCAGATTAAGGTTTTTAAATATGAATTCTTTCTGGCAACAATTATCAGTTTGAAAAAAAAAACCAACTGCATTATACATTGTAGGAAGAGGCCCAGATCTCAGGTCACTCAATAATCAATTTTCTAGCTCTACCTGAACCATCTTAGGTAGCAAGATGCATGCTTTCTTTAAACAAACAAACAAAATACAAGCAGGCACCAGCTGGATAATAACAGAGAGAAAAAAAAGACTCATGACTTTGATTCTGCATTGAGTGCCATGTAAAGAAATAGAGTTGCAAATGAGTGAATAAAAATGATACCGTTTATTTACATGCATGCATTTTGAAGGACAATTACCTTATCTTCAGTCACTGCAGGAACAGGAGAATTTTTCAGTTGGCCAGAATGAAAAAAAATAAGGTATTAAAACTACTCAGCCTCCTAGATGATTCTTGGAGCTTTTTGATGGCTTCTATTCTAATTCCTTTGTTGTGATTGGATGGGACTTTGAAGGTTACATTACTACATTTTCCTATTTTCTTTTCTAATAATTTCATCAGGAGTGTGTTACATTACATGGAGAGCACTTAAATAAAAGGCATTATGTGAAATGAAAGGAGGGGAAAAGAAGGGGGGGAGCAGACTAGGAAAATATGAATGGCTTGAATGAAATAAGTAAGAAATACTTAGGAAATGCATGATGTGTTGTTGATGGATCAAAGATTCTTTTCTTCTGTGGTCCCTGTTAGCTAAATCTGGCCACATTTTTTGAGATACAGTTTCTTATAGTGGAGTAAAGGACTCATTTTTCAGTATATGAGGGCTTACTTTCTAGACCTCATCTGTGCCTTGGTAGTATATGCAGCTAATAATTTCAGAATTTCAGTTACCCTTTGTATTGTCTAGTGCGTTGTCATACTGCTTTGTTGTTTTCCCAAGCACCCAAACCATTTACAATATAGGAGCTTTCTTTTAGGAGAGTTAAAATATGTAACAAGTGTGTGTTAGAAATTTGAATGATTTTCTATTCTTGATAGCAAATACCATGAAAGATTGTTAAACCCAATACTATATACTCTTTTAAGTAGTAAGAAAGTTAATTCCCATTCCAATCATAAAGTTCAGTGTTGAAAGGGACCATATATCCTAACTCATATCTGAAAACTAAAGCAATCTTCACAAAACAGGTAACAACCATTGAGTAAAGACTTCCAGTGAAATCCTAATACATCTGAAGATAGACCATTCATTCCATTCTTGGACAAATCTGGCTGTGGATGAAAAAGGCATCTGGGCTTTGTACAACAAGCAAAAATATCTGCAGTTTGAATACCAGAAAACATTAGAAATTTTCAAATCATATGATTTTATAATTATTGCCTCCCTTATATTCTGGCCTTGCCTCTTCTGGAGTGCTGTTATATAAATTAGTATCTCTCATATTTGAAAACCTCATTGAGTTGAATTGCTCCACAGAAACAGAATCCAAGATACTATTTCAAGAGCACCACAATATGAAAAGTATAGCAATACGTTCCCCCACCCCACACACCTCCCCTTTTTTCTCCTCATCCATACAGGTTCACTATCTATGACCCAATTCAATTCGATTTCAGAAGCCTGAATTAAGAGCCTGCTATGGGTACATGATAGGAGGTATAAAGATTAAAACAACACAGTCCCCATTCTCCAGACATTTACATTCTAGTGGAGAAGGGGACTGGGAAGGAAAATATAACTTATTTAGTCAAGTAAATGAAAAGATAGATCATTTTATCTTCAGAAAATATTTATTTCTTCCCCAGAATAAAATATACTGTCCTTCCTTGCCTTTTCTGTCCTTGACCATAATTTAGAATTTAAAATGATTTAGCAGTTTCTTTCACCCAGAGTGAGTACATTTTATAAATAGCAAAATGTTTATCTAAACAGACAACAATGGTAACCTTGCTTAAAGATAGATAGAAATTAACAAATCACTCTTTTTGTGATTTTTCTCAACTATTCATTGATCTATAGGCCTACAAATATTAAATTATTGGGCTATTTGCCTTTTGTCTCAGGAACAAGTCTTTCTCCTGTCTTGCAGCAGCCTTAGTAATATTCACAAATTTTCCACTGTGTGATTTATTTTTATGACTTACTGACATATCCTATGGGCAATGGAATAGGATATCTCCTCCCCCCTCCTTCCTGGCTTGTTATATATTTAAATGAGTAGAAAGAAGTAAGCATCTTCTTCCTCTAGCAACCCTGCAGGTCATGAGTTCTCATCTTTCCTTTTATTAAAAGAGACAGAAATAGAAACGTTTGCAAATGGGGCTTTCTTCCTGATTTAGCAAGGTTCATGAGACTTCTCTCCAAATATCATCTTCAAATGGACTTTGCTCAGATTTAGTTTCCCACTGTGGAACTTTATAGGCAGATTTGGTAGAGATTTGTCAGAGATACTCTATGTCACAGAGTAACTCATAAGGCTGGCTTAGTTTACCAGTCATCACACACCATCATTTTCTTCTCAATTCCATGCAAGTTGTATGTTTTGAGTCTCCTTTGTTGTAGCTCTTAAGAATTAAGAAGCAAAAATAAAAACTGCTAGGGAAAAAAAAAGCCCCAGAGTGAGTCAGTGTCAATTAAACAGAGCATCAGATACAAATACCACATCAGCACCAATTTTGTCATTTATAAACTTTAAGATCAGAAGCAATTACTTTCAATGGTACCTTGTTTTTATGT
The DNA here is from genome assembly GCF_037893015.1 of Macrotis lagotis. Lineage (NCBI taxonomy): Eukaryota > Metazoa > Chordata > Mammalia > Peramelemorphia > Peramelidae > Macrotis > Macrotis lagotis. Next base: position 104,215,002 of record NC_133662.1, on the reverse strand, counting down.
GTCTACTCTTCATAGCCTTAGCTAGTAACCCAGCCTCCACCATAATTTACACTGACATCTAATTTCAGCAGATCTGCAAGCAATCTGACTGAAGATGGAGATACTGAGAAGAGAGAAGTCTGACTGTATCACAGCAGATGTAGAGATTCATTATTTTTTTTACTAGATCAGAAAGTGGACTTTATATGAATCAGGTTTTTCCCCCATCTATTTTGCATATCTCATTATCTGAATTATTTTATGTGTTAGGCAGATGATTTCTGCTTATAACTAGATGATTAAACACTCCAACTCTGTTACAAAGAGAAGCTAAGCACTGTAAGTGCTTCTGTTATAGATTTCCCATTTTTTAAAAGTCCCTGCAAGGGAGAGAGAGTAAGCCAAAAAGGAGGGAGGATGAGAAATGTTTATTACTAATCATTTTCTTTGATATATAAAGGCTACCTAGAGATTCTGTATTGTGCAAAGATTGTATTAACCTAGATTATTATGAGACCCTCTTTATATTTTCTAAAAGCGGATGTTAATTTTTTTTTGTTTTCTTGCAAAAAATCTGATAAGAGCTTCATCCTGGTGTGATTAGTGTCTTGTTTAATTCTGTGTGATGCAAGAAGGTGAATGTAGGGCACTGAACAATCATTCATTTCTACCTTTGTTGTTGAGTCGTTTCAATCATGTTCCACTCTGTATGACTCCATTTGGGGTTTTCTTGGCAAACACACTGGAGTGATTTGCTTCCTTCTCCAACTGATTTTACAGATAAGGAAATTGAGGCAAACAGGATTAACTGATTTGCCCAGGAACACACAGCTCATAAGCGTGAGGCTTAATTTGAATGCAGGTTCTCCTGCCTCTAGGGCCAATGAACTAGCCACTGCTCTCATTTTGCCTTTCTCTTCTATAGCGTGATCTAAAGTTTAAAAGTACATTTTAGAAAACAAAACAAAAGAAAACAAAAAAAAAAACCTATGAAAGGGTGAGTTGGTTGTGAATCATTATCTCCATTTTTCAGCTAAGGTAACTGAGACTTTGAGAATTTTTGTGTTGCTTTAGGTCAAGCACACCCAATTCATTTCTATTTAGCACACATTCAAGAAGAACCTATTGTTATTAAGAGAATAACCATGTTATTACTTTGAATTAGTTTGCATCATGGGGATTCAAAACAAAACAAAACAAACAACTAAAAATGACACCTCCTAATCATTCTAACAGAGACTATCTATATCTATCCATATCCATATTATATATATATATATGTAATCTTTATATTATATATATGTATAAAGGAAATACATAGAGATGTCAAATGTTATGCAAGTAGGGATTCCTCAAGAAAGACTTCTTGAAGGTGGAGCTCAAATGGCAATTGGAAGAGGCTAGGGATTCTAAGAGATAAGGTGAGGAGGGATTGCATTCCAAACATTTTGGATAGCCATTGCAATGGTGCAGGGGAAAGAAATGGGATGTTATGGTTAGTGAGGTGCTATGATGCAAATTTCACTTAAGTGGAGAGTGTGTGAGGAAAAGTAAGTGGAAAAGTTTGTAGGAATCATATTGTGGGGGGCTTTAAACATCATACAGAGGATTTAAAAAAATCAAAGAATCAGGGGAAGTATTGAAAAATTTTGAGTAAGGGTCTGGTCTGACTGCTTTTCAGGAATACCAATTGGCAGTAGGATAAGTCGCTAGGATAAATTTGAATCAAGAAGACCAATTAGGACTTGATGGATCATAGATCTAGACATGAGGGTGACTTCAGAGACTCAAAGAAATTGAAAATTACAGAGTTTAATTGACTTGACAAATAGTAAATATCACAAGGCAGGAATTCAATTCAAGGTCTTCGAATCCTAAATTAAGTGCTCAATCAATTTTTCCATTTTCATGCACTTTTTTTGGTGAGGCAATGGGGTTAAAGGTCATGCAGCTAGGTTATTATTGTCTGAAGTGGGATTTGAGCTCAGGTCCTCCTGACACCAGGGCTGGTGCTCTATCCATTGCACCATCTAGCTGCCCCAATTGTTCCATTTTCAATAACCCAAGTAAAAGGTGATAAATACTGGTACAATTATGCAGGTTCCAGGCCCAATAAATACTGTACAACTGATACTTTATGTTATTGTCTCCTGACCCAATAAAATGATTAACATCTTTTGTATTTTTTATTTAAGGTTATAGGGTTAAGAGTATCTTTCCCAAAGTCATATAACTAAGCAATTATTAAATGTCTGAGGTCATAGCTGAACTCAGATCCTCCTGATTCCAGGGCTGGTACTCTATCCACTGTGCCCCTGTCTTTTATATTTTTTCCAGAATTTTAATGCAAAGATGGAGAATTTAGAGCCATCTTTACAATGAAAGGTAGCTGCAGATAAAACCTCAGAAATAATCCTTTATTTTTGCTCAATCAGTTAATCAATCAACAAGAATGTTCCAGGTACTATGCTAGATACTAGAGAAACAGCAGAATGCTGACCTTATAGGGACCATGGGGATGGGGGAGTGATGTTGATTATAAAAACATTTAAATTTCTTCAGGGTAACTTAGTCACTTTTCCCAATTCTCTTCAACTTGGAACCCAACTCATTGTCTATGTATATTATACATCCTAGATATACATACTAATGAATAAACTATATTGGTTAACCAAAAAAAGTTATAATTTGAACAATAGCTAGTCTTTATCCACTTGATCCTTCCTGTGTAGATAATTAGGACAAACTCTTATGAATGACTATTAGTTTTTCTAGGAGTCTTTTCAGTATTCTGAGGTTTTATGTAATCACCAAAATTTCATTTGCAAATAATAGTACCTGGAGGATGCTGCCCTTACTCTCTCTCCAGAAGAAAAAAGGTCTTTTGTTAAATCTTTTGTCAAAAGAAAAGAGCTCAATCTTAGCGCTTAACTACCAAGAGCAAATGGTTATGTCTTCACACTTAGCATCTAAGAAACTTAAATACTGAGAGAGGAGGGAAGTGAAATTATAACCTGAAGAGTAACTTAATAGAGAAGGAAAGAGCCTGAAATTTCACTGGACATCAAACCCCCTACACCATCCTCCTAAAAAAAAGCCATCAAAGCATCCTTTCAGTCCTGCAAATTGCATCAGTGATTATGTATCTCAGATCCATTTTATAGAATACTAAATTGAGGCCACAGATAAGGGAAGTAATTTACTCAAAGTCTTAGAGGAAGGCTTATTCATCTCTCACTGAAACTGAGATTTTGCTGAGCTAGAGAGAGTCACATGGAGCACCAGGCTCATTGATTCACGGACTGCTGGAGTTAATTATTTCCTTTGCAGAGGAGGAAGTGGAGCTCCTGAGTTGGTGTCAGAGATGGGAACTATGACCTATTTCTCTTCAGTCAAGTTGTCTAAATTTGACCTCCCCTTGGAGTTTGGTCCTTCCAAAACACTAGCATATGATTATAAAACTATTAAGTTCTGTTTCAGATGCCTCCTGGCTGTGTGAATTTGGAAAAGTTATTTAATTTCTCCCAAACTTGGTGTCCTCCATTTTAAAATGGTGAAAAATAATGGAATTGACCTTAAGTGCCTTTGTGTGGATGAAATGAGATACCTTGTAAAATGCTCTATGAAGAATCTTGAGGTGCTAGATAAATGCTAGCTGTTATTAATTCTAGCATCTAGGTTCTGGCTTTTCTTTCCCAATCCCAATCATAGGATGGGATCCCAGTAGAAGACTACTGCTCTCATAAGGTTTCTATGTGAAGCCAAAAGATTTCAAGGTGTCTTTCTCTAGTTTTGTTGCTATTGTTTAGTAGTTTTTCATTCATGTCTGACTCTTCATGTCTCCATTTGGGATTTTCTTGGCAAAGATATAGGTGTTATTTTCTATTGCAACTCATTTTATGGATGAGGAATTGAAGCAAATGGGGTTGAGTGACTTTCCCAGGGTTACAGAAGGTAGATTTAAACTTTGGAAATGGGTCTTACTGACTCCAAACCTAGAGTTCTAACAATTGCACCATCCAGCTGCCCATTTTCTCTTGTAACATGGCTTTTAAACTTTCATCATGAGAATTCTCTACCTTTTTGTTTTAATCAACCAGTTACCATCATATCATTTAACTAATTAACCATTTGACCAATGTCATCTAAATGACTAAAATCAACTAGCTTTTTACAGAGATATTTATTGGAAACATAGCTAGATGCAGGGTACCAAAAATGTCCCAAACTGGGAGCCTACTCGAGTTTACTGCCTCAATCTCTGGTGAAAGGGAACTCATAGACTAGCAACATGTCCTTGACTAACTTCCTTGTGAGTATATAGCACACTCCATGAATGAATCATTTCCTTGTTTGTAGGATACAGTATCTTAGTTTCTGGTTCAGTTCATTGCCTGATTGTTCTCTCCTTAGGTTTAGTTCTTACTGGGTTCAGGTACTAAAATTACCTACTCTAATTGCTGTAGTACTACTGAAGGCTTCGCCTAACTTTCAAAACTCATTTGGTCTCTGATATTCTTTTAACTAAGATCAGAAAAGAATGAACAAAAAATGGACAGAGGAAATAAAGGTGATCATGGCTGTTATAGCTGTAGGGCAACTTAGTTAAGATATCTTGATTCATGCAAAGTAGTCAATTAGGGAAAAAGGGTGATCTGATCTTTTTAGATGTGTCATGGCTTGCTACATCTGTATTAGTACCAAGAAATTTTAAGGGTTTGGAATGGTAAAGGTTTGATGTAAATAAAAGTCCTAAGGGGGAAAGAGTCAGTGGCAGGCATTCCTCTAGCAAGAAATAAAAGGTTGACTTGTTCCATTTCCTTGCCATATTAGAATTCACCCTTCATTTCTTCCCTCTTTTTTCCCCAAGAGAATGTGAAGAACTAGCCTCAGACAATCATGTCTCCTTCCCCTGGGCAGACAGACCCCTTCAGGAGTTTAGGACCTGCCACCTCTGCTTTCCCTATTAAGACTAGCATACTTTCGGACTAGTAAACCTGTCTTATTCCTAGGTCTTGAACCTCAGGACATTTTTAAAAACTAAGGAGAACAAAACTTTGAATAAAAGAAAAGACTCCTGGGTTTGAGGAGATAGAGATAGTTCTTGTAAGATTCAGAGAAATTCTGTTTCAAACTTGACCCACCCCACCTAAAAGGACACCTATCTCTGTCAATCAATTGTGGGAAGGGGAAAGGGTACAACTGTAAATTTCTCCCTAGTATCAGCATGTGTTTTCAAGTGATGCCTAAAGATTTAGTGTGAGCAAAGACAGACTTCCCCCTCTACCCCTGTGTTGGGTTTGAACTTAACCTTTACCGGAGTAATCCCACAAAGCAATCAAGCTGTCCCCTAAGAAGGAACTTGCTCCCATCTACTCTTTTATTTTTATTTTTATTTTGTTGCCATCTTGTCCTAGATTTGCCTGCCTGCTCCCCCACCATTAGGTCCCACTCCTGCCTTACTTCATTTGAGTAAGGCATTTTAAATTTCAACCCTGCCCCTTTTTTTCTTCCTTCATCCCTTACCCCCACATTTTCTTCCTTTAAGTAATACCGTACTTTGGAACAAAGCCCTGATCACTCAACCCTAGTTAAGTCTAACTGTCAGAGCTATTAAGTGAATGAGGCTAAAGAAATAGAGTGAGGCTGAAAAAGGGGAGGGGCAGGGCTGTGCTTTCACTAATGAGTTTAGATGGCTACAGTGATCCATCTTGTACTGAAGACATCTTATAGCTAGAATTTTCCAGGATGACATTATTTTCATTTTGTTTGGGAGGGGTTGTTATTCTCCAGCCATTTGCCACTAAATAAGATGTATAGATGGCTGGTTGAAAAATTCTCTGAGTTATTTTCTAGCAGTTCTTTTCTGTTTTAAGGCTGTTCTGGGTCACCTTCATAGACTTCTAAACATGATAGTTTTGGCTATATATCAGAAGATTAAAGAGCTGTCACTGCAACATACACATTTAACCCTTTCACAACACCCCATACCTTAGTACTGAGGTTTTTAAGTGCTTCAGGAAATTTTCCTGATCCTTAGATCTAGTGATAGTGGACCTGTTGCTGGAGGTAATGACTATAAATATCGTGGAATAGAGAAGCTACTTTTATCTACTGTGGTCTCAGATCATATTGTTCCAGATTGATTCTGGTCAGAGGCACTCAACTTCTTTCAGTTAAAGTCTTTCAAAAAGGCCAAATTGTAAAGGACTCATGGTAAGAGAAAGGGCAATTGGAGAGATCACTTGAAGGAAATAATGAAGTTGAGGGGGAGGCATGGTTTGGAGCAATAAGTATATAGTTAGGACTGCAAATGCTGGAGAGGATTGGACACACTTAACAAAATTTGGGATCATGAATTTAGAACTTTAAGGGATTTTTTTTAAATTTTAGAAAAGTTTATTTTGAGTTTTACAAATTTTTCCCCAATCTTGCTTCCCTCCCCCTACCTCCCACAGAAGGCAGTTTGTTAGTCTTTACATCATTCCAATAGTATGCATTGATCTAAGTTGAATGTGATGAGAGAGAAATCATATACTTAAGGAAGAAACATATAGTGTGAGATATAGCAGAATTACATAATAAAATAACTTTTTTTTTTAATTAAAGGTAATTGTTTTTGGTCTTTGTTCAAACTTCATAGTTCTTTCTCAGAATACAGATTGCATTCTCCATCGCAGATATCCCAAAATTGTACCTAACTTTAAGGGATCTTAAGGGTCATATATCTAGTCTAAACACTCCACTTGACAGAAAGGGAAACTGAAGTTTAGGGAGGGGAAGTGACTTGTTCAAGTTTACACAGGAAGCAAGATGGTAGAGCCAACATTTGGCACCCACCACCTAGACTATCTGGAACACCTCTAGAGCTCTTGTAATTTCTTCACATTTGGTTCTTCTCTTCCTTAGCTTGCCTCTAATTGTCTTGTTTGGGTAATCATTTTGAAATGAATATATAATTACAGAGAAAATGTGATACGTTTAGAAACATTTGCATATTTGGAGTGGGAGAAGTGAATTCAAATCACAGTCTACTTCTTACTATCTGTGTGACCTTTGGAAATTCACAAATTCACAACCACTCTGGGTCTTAGTTCCCTAATATATAAATGAGGATGTTGCACTGATTGCCTTTAAGATTCCTTCTTACACTATCATCTCTCTCTCTTCTCTCTCTCTCTCTCTCTCACTCTCTCTCGCTCTCTGTATATAGCCACAGACAAGAGTCACAGAAGTTAAATAAGACAGAAGACTTGGGAATCATTATGCTACATTTAAAAGAAAGAAAAGGGAAGTTTAAATAATACTCTAAAGAAGAAAGGGATAGAATGGGTGGCAGATCTGATGCTTAAATGTCTACGGGGAACATGCTTCACTTTGAATTCCCTTTCATTTGAATCAGGTAAAGATAGGTAACTTGTATTTGTGCACACACACACATTCATATATGCATACAAGCATAAAAAGATTGTGATTGATATACTCAACTCAACAAGGAAACAGGAGGAAAGTAAGAAAGGGAAAAAAGAGGAATAAAAAGTGATTAGAATTAGAGAGGAATTAGTCAAAGGAAAAACAAATTCTGTTATTGGAGGTGAATGAATGAATGAAAGAAAGCAATTTGTTAAGCACTTATTTTGTGCAGAACACTGACCTACATATGGATGACGCATACAGAAAATCAAAATAGTCTCTGCTTTCAAGTACCTCACATCCATCTAGAGTGGTTCATGAAATGTGCTTTGAAAGGAAAGAATGAAAATATAAGGGCATTTAATTGGCATCTGGATGAGAGGGAAAGAAGAGCATCAGTAGAGCAGAAGCAAATGTAACTAAGCATAGATCCCTAGTGCAGAGCATGTTGCTTCTTTCTCAACAATATTTTTTTCCTTTGCAAAAAGGAACCTGTGGGTAAAGAAAGGACAGATTGTAAAAGGAAGAAAGAGGGAAATACACAATTAATCATGATTTGTTTGAATGTGCATGGGATGATCTCATTGATTAAACAGAGAGGAGAATGGAATGGATCAGAAAGAGGAACTCAAAACTCTCTAGGGCATCCCAAAAACCTTAGTGAAGAATTTTAAGACACTATTGTTTCCAATCTTATACCATGTACTAAAATAAGTTCCAAATATATACATGATTCATATATGAAAGGTTATATCAACTAAGATAAAATAGGCAATTTTGAGTACATAGAATTCAAAATTTTTTGCACAAATTCATTAAGTTGAAATTCAAAGGGAAATAGTTAAATCAGAAGAAAATTGCAAGAATTTTCTTTCATACAGTTTTGATTTGCAAGCTATATCAGGTACCTTATTAAAATGCATGAGATAAAGAACTATAGTTAGTCAAAAGAGATGAATGGGCAGTATTCAAAGGAAGAAATAAGAGCTCTTAAAAGATATGAGGAATTTATCCAAAATTACTGAAAAATAGAAATACAAATGAAAAGGTATAGGAAGTTTTACATCACTTCCATCAGAGTTACAAAAATTATAAAAAAATGAAAAGGACAATTATTGGAAAAATTTCTACAAAACAGGTACATGAATACATTGTTTTAAGTTCATTGCTTCCTTCTTTCACACTTGTACCCTCATTCCTAGCTTAGTGTCTGGCCCAGAAAATTCACTATTAAACACTTCTTGATTTATTGGAACTGTTAATTGATGTAGCCATTCTGGAAAATAATTTGGAATTATGTTCCATAAATCACTAACTTGAGAATACTCATTGATCACTTAAGAATGCTGATGTGTGGGGCAGCTAGGTGGCGACGTGGATAAAGCACTGGCCCTGGAGTCAGGAGTACCTGGGTTCAAATCAGGTCTCAGACCTAGTTGCGTGGCCTTGGGCAAGCCACTTAACCCCATTGCCTTGCAAAAAAAAAAAACCTAAAAAAAAAGAATGCCGACATATATACACACACACACATATGTGTGTGTGTATTTGTGCATGTGTATGTGTTTGTGTGTGTATATGTATATATTATGTTTAACATTTTATATATGTACACACACACACACACACACACACACACACAATGTGATAATGATTTTAGAGGGCCAGTGATAGACAAGGTAACTAGACAAATGCTCAGCCTGGTCTTCCAATGAGGAAGCAATACATTGTGTCATGCAAAAGTTTCTTAGGTTGTTGCTCCTTTCACCAAACTTCACCCTCTAGTTTCTCATAATTCCTTGACTTTAAAAATAAGTCAGAATAGTTTCACATTTAAAAGAGTTTGTTTCACTGATTATCTGGATTATTTGCAGAATAAGACACTGCTATTGTAGGGATTTGTTTTGCTTAATCATGCATATCTTTTTCTTCAATGGGATATATGTAATCAAGGCCAAAAGAAGAATTACTAAAATTTGAAAAAATAACACTATGATTTCAATATATACTTAAAAGGGAAGTTAAACTACATGTTATGAAGATTCATTATTTCAACTTTAATTCCTTTTTTCCTATTCTACTTTGTCGAGTTAACTAGATTATTCCTTTCCTACTATATCCTGGGCACAATTCTGAGTGTTTCAAATATAAAGGAATAAATTAGTCCTTGCATTCAAGGAGCTCTCACTTTAATGGGGAAGAGACAACATTCAAGCAGTTACATATAAACCAGATATATACAGTATGAATTGAAGATAATCACAAACAAAAATATTAGCTTTAAGGAGGATCAGGAAAGCCTTCCTGAAAAAAAGTGGAATTGAACTAAGATTTGAAGGAATTTTAGGAAGTCAGGAGATAAAGATGAGGAGGGAAAGCCTGGCTGGGCATAGAAAAGTCAATGAAAATGCCTAGAATCAGGGGTGTCCTATATAAGGAACATTAAGGAAGTCAATACTATTGGAGCATATAGAAATTGGTAGATGAGAGTAAGACATAAGAAGATTATAAAGTCAGGAAAGGAGGGTTTATGAAGGACATTAAGGGCCTAACAGGATTTTCTATTTGATCTTGAAGATAATCAGAAATCACTGAAACTGACTGAATACAAGTAGGAAGTGACATGGTCTGATTTGCCCTATAAAAATAAATTTGACACCTGAGTGGAGAATGGACTATACTTGGAAAAGTTTTAAGACAGAAAGATCTATCAGTAACTATCACAATGGTCAGGGGTCAAGCAACAAATTTGGAAACAGTATCATAGGAGAGATTAAAAATACATTAAAAAAACTACAAAAGTAAAAAAAAAACCTGACAAAAGAGTGACTATTGAGGGGTTAGAGAAAATGAGGAGTTAAGATTGACACTAAATTTAGAGTTTGATTTATAAAGAAAAGAATTAGAAAAAAAGAAAATTAAAAATAATTTAAAAAGAAAAAGAAAAGATGTTTAATTGGTAGTCGGAAATAATGAAGTTAGTTATCAAGAAAGTAGGTCTGAAGAAAGAAATTTAAAAATCATTTTGAAATAAATGACCACTGAATAATTTGGAATCAATTAGATCACCAAGATTAATAATTTTGCAGGAGAAGAAAAGAGAGACCATGACAGAGTCTTGGGGATACTGAAAGTCAATGAACTTGACCTAAATGAAGATCCAGTAAGGGACACTGAGAGGGATTAGCCAGATAGTTAGAAGGAGAACCTGGAGAGAATTTTGTCTCAAAAATTTAGAGAAAAAAAGATATCGAGGAGAAATGAATAAAGTATGAAAAATAAAGAATAAGGATCAAGAAAAGGTGATTTGATTTAGCAATTTTTAAAACTTTTGCTCTCAAAATTTATTTACTTTGAACATGTATTTTTAAAATGTTGAATTCTGAATTCTCACCTTTGCTTCAACTCCTCCATTATATATTGAAAGAAGCAATGTAATATCAATTATACTGTGAAGTCATGCATATTTTCATACAAGTCATGTAAATAAAGGAAATGTAAATAAAGGAAAATAGGAAATAAAGGAAAGGAAATAAAGGAAATAAAGGAAAATAAAGTGTTAAAATATGCTTCAATCTGTACTCAGCACTCATCAATTTCCTTTCTAGAGAATTTTTTCTTTATGAGTACTTTAAAATTATTTTGGAGCCCTTATATTAATTAGAGTAGTTAATTATCTCACAGTTGATCATCTAAACAATATTGCTGTTACCATGTACAATGTTCTCCTGATTCTACTCACTTTATTTTTAATCAGCTTATACATCTTGCTTTTTTCCTAAAATCATTTTACTTGTCATTTCTTATAGCGCTATAGCATTCCATCACTATCTTCTTTAATCTTTCATGATTTATTTATTTATTTTCATATTACTACAATAATCTTGCTGTGAAAGTAAACATAATCTCTCATCTCCCCCAAAAGCTAGAGAAACCTCAAGAAAAATAAAGTGAGAAAAAATTGCACTTCATTCTGTGTTCAGATACCATTGACTCTGCTTATGGAATGAGTTGCATTCTTTAAAATAAGTCCATCAGAGAAATTGTTTCAATATTTTTCCCCTTGATTCTATTTCTCTTCATTCATATTTATTCTATTTTCTCTCTCCTTTCACTCTGTCCCTCCTCAAAATTGTGTTGTATCTGACTACTGGCTCTCATGATCTTCTGTCTGACTCTCTCTCTCTCTCTCTGTCTCTCTGTCTCTCTCTTTCTCTCTCTGTCTCTCTCTGTCTCTCTCTCCCTCTCTCTCTCTTTTTGCAAGGCAATGGAGTTAAGTGACTTGTCCAAGGCCACACAGCTAGGTAATTATTAAGTGTTATTAAGTGTCTGAGCCCAGATTTGAACTCTGGTACTCCTGACTCCAGGGCTGGTGCTCTATCTACTATGCAACCTATCTTCTCTCTCTTTTCTATCTCCCCCCCAATTCTCCCTGACCCCTTTCTCCCATCCTTTTCCTTTAGGGATTCCATCACAATCTTAGATTATAACCTGTTTGGTTATTCCATCCTGTAATTGATGGATATTTCCTCAATTTCCAGTTCTTTGACACTGAAAAAAAGAGCTGCTTTAAATTTTACTGTATATATAGGTCTTTTCCCTTTTTCTGTGACTTCTTCGTTATTACAAATTTTTGGTAATGCTATAATGGCAAGAGTTTTAGACTTGGAATCATGAAAGCCTGGGGTTCAAATCCAATGACTCACATAGTCATGTGACTATGGACAAGTCCCTTCATTTTCTCTGAACTGATAAATTTCCTTAACTGTAAAATGGAGAATATGATGTCATTGGTACCTACCCTGGAGGCAGCTAGATAGGTGAATGTATGGGGGGGGGGCAAACACCTCAGGGCTGCCATAACAGGTCATCCTGAACAAAGCTCAAGGCAGGCCCACATAAGGGCTACTGCGAAAACACACACAGGAAGGCTAGAGGTACAATAATTTTTCTAAAAATCGAGGATCTAAAAAAGGAGTGTGCTTCTTACCTATAGAGCTCAGTCCAGTTTTCCAAGTCTAGGTATAGATTTCCTCCTACCTGCTTGCCATTATGCAGCCGCTGGCTACTTGAGTTTGGTTCTACCTGTGAGAAATCATTATTCAGATCTGGGAAAGTGAGGGTGAAAAGAAAATAAAAATTTTATTGAAATAAGTTACAACATATAAGAAAATGGAAGGTAAAGAGAAACAGAGACAAAAGAGCAGTCAAGCAGAGTTGACTGGGCCAGGAAGTCAGAGGCAACTCAGGCCTGTGACTTCTTTGAAATACAGACCCAGTAGTGGTAAAGCTGAGTCAAAATATAAACAAATTTTAATAGCTCTTAGTTCCAAATAGTTCTCCAGAATGTGTGGACCATAGATTTAACAATTAAGAAATTATCTATAACTTTGGAGAGAGTAGTTTCAGTTGAATGAGGAAATCAGTCTGAGGGTAAGAATTAGTGAAAAGGAAATGGAGCAAATGATTGTAGATAGCCAACTCAAGGAATTTAGACATAAAGGGAGGAGTGATTTAAGATGATAATAGGATGGAATTTGTTGTGGACTTGTTTATTTAACTTAATATTTCATAAGTTCAGAGTTTAATAATAAATTACCTTATAAAATAGTGAATTTTATTAAAAGGGATCTAGGGGCGGCTAGGTGGTGCAGTGGATAAAGCACTGGCCTTGGAGTCAGGAGTACCTGGGTTCAAATCCAGTCTCAGACACTTAACAATGACCTAGCTGTGTGGCCTTGGGCAAGCCACTTAACCCCATTTGCCTGGCAAAAACATAAAAAAATAAAAAAATAAAAAAAATGTTAAAAGGGATCTATAAATTTGGAAAACTGTACAAGATTATATATTTCTCCATATTTTTATCAGATCCATTTTGCCTGTGATGTATTTGTGGATAATGGGTTGGGGTAAGGTGTGGGCCCAAATCTAATTCTTTTTTTTTGAAGGCAATGGGGTTAAGTGGCATGCCCAAGGCCACACGGCTAGGTCATTATTAAGTGTCTGAGGTCGGATTTGAACCCAGGTACTCCTGACTCCAAGGCCGGTGCTCTATCCACTGCACCACCTAGACTCCCCCAAATCTAATTCTGTGATATAAGAAAATAATGAATGAAAAACACCCTACTATTTTAAGAGGAAGATGAAGATAAGAAGCAATTACCCAAAACTGGTCATCAAATTTCTGATTCTGCCTAATCTTCTTCAATAACACAGATATCATGGAAATGAAAGAAAGGGTTTTGTGAAGTTGAAATATTGTCAGAATGACTTGTGGGCATGTCACTTTAATTAAAGTGGATAGAAAAACTTTCGTGAGATTTTTCCTTATCACTGATCTTGTATTCAGGGAATGAAAGTTGTTCAAAATTATTGCGGTATTACTATTATAAATAACTGAAAAACAAGACTTCTCCCCTTAAAATGACTCTCAGACACATCAGGAAGCAGAATGCTCTGTTATCTTACTGAGCAGATGGGCTACAACTTTCCTATCTTAGATAGCAAAGCCAAATTGCCAGTATCCTACATGGTTTTCTAAGACTGCCATTTTTCATATCAAATCTTTGAGCAGTGGGGAATTTAGGGAAGGTAGATTGGTGGTTTTTAAAGTTAGTTTATTTTCTACTCCTTGGTCTTTTCCTAGATAGTACTGATTAAGAGGTTGGATATTATTCTTCCACATTCAATCTTTTAAAAGATCTCAAGCCAGGAATGGTTGCCCATGCCTGTATTGCTTTCTGCTGGGAAGGTTGAGACCAGCAGATTCTTAGGAGTTCTACTTTATAATAGGGATAAAACAGAGCATATGTCAGCATTAGATACAGCAGCAATATGGTGAGTCCCTAGGAGTAGTTAGGCTATCATGGTACTTAAGGAGGGATAGAGATGCTTAGATTAGAAAGAAATAAAACAAACAAACAAAAAAAACCCAACCAACCAAAACCAGAGCAGGTTACAATTTCTGTACCAGTCAGACCTATGAGTGGTTATAATATAGACTGGGAGATATGGTGAGACATGTTCTCAAAATAATCCAATCTATCAATCACTTAACCAATCATAGTTAGATAAATAATTAAAAACATGCCATAAAATAAAACATTTCTTAAAAAAACCAAAAGGAGAGATATGTTTACTATTCTTTAAATTTAACTCTACTTAGAAGTAGAGAAATGAATTAGTAGTCTATATACGTCCTTCCCTACCTCTGGTTACATAATTATGAAGTTTGATGATCATTCATAAGGAATATTCTAAAAATTTTGAGGTTTAGAATTAATGTCTCAGGGCTGGCAGACATTACACAGTGCAGCCAAGTTCCTGTGGCTCTTGTGGAACTAGAATGGACTTTTGAGAAAAAGAAGAGGCAATCTTGCTGGAGAGATGAGGATTCTGGGAGCAAGTCTAGTCATGTCTTCATTCTGGACTGTCCAATTAATGAGTGACATCTATAATAATTTCAAGATATCTCAGTTTAGTGTTTTCTTACTTGCTCCACAATCATCCAACCTATCTCCACAAATTTCCAATCTTTAAGATTACTAGTGAACAGTGAATCTGGTACTCTCCCTGATGGATCCAAGTGAGATCTACAAATTGGTCCATTTGAGTACTTCTCTAAAGTTGTTCAGAGATCTATGGATAACCAATAGAATTTAGCCCCACTGGTTCATGAAAGTTTCTGGCAATTGCAGAAAATATCTTCAAGAACAGTAAAATAAAAACAAAAACAAACAATATGCCCAGGTATGCTGAGGACAATCAGAAATTGGATTTAGAGCTGAAAATAAGTAATTTAGGGTCCATATGAAATGAATTTGAATTTATTTTCACCCTAGTTGATTGAAATAAAATATGGCAACTAAATTGCTTTATTTAAGTAGCTGAAGCATAATTTGCAATATAGTGGCAGTGTATCTCCACATCCACTGAAAAAAAAAGAGTAAGGAGAAAGAGGCTTTTCTATAGCACTGGGAATGTAGGGAAGAACTTCTTGGCAGCAAAAATTGATTCATAAAAAAGCCAGTTCAGTGTGAATCTCCTTCCCTTTAAATCTTTTAAATAAAAAAGAAACCTACTTGTAGAGGGAGGTTGAATATAGCCTTGAGTTATACCATTCATTCAATAAACTTCTATAAAGTGACAAGTAATTGAGAGTTACTAAAACAGTAGCTAAATATGTAAGGGGAAAAATGAAACAGTTCCCTCAAGTTCTTACATACTTTTATATATAAGCATGTCATAGTATGAAATACAGCAACATATTAGAACTCTTGAAGTTTGTAATATGGTACCTCAGATGCCAAGAAGGGTCAAGTTCATAGTTTAACTTCTGTCTCTTAGAGTGGAAAGGTTAGTATGTTAATTTATCTAATCTCTCTTTGGCCAATGTTTCTTTGGCTCTCTAGCCATCAAAATGGCTATGCTTATTTCAGGATTACACAGTAACAGGGGAACTCACTGACTGTTGACCCTTTATCATTTCTATCATTACTTGAGGTCTTGAGATCTACATTGGAATTTATGATATAAATATCCAATGGGATTACCCATTAGCAGGAGAACTCATTGGATACTGACTCCATATCATTGCTACCATTACATGAGGATTTGAAAGTCTCAAGGTTCTGGCCTAAGGAATGTAGACACTAGTGTTTCTTAAACCGCCAAAGTATCATATTGGAATTCATGGTATAAATTACTAAGTGGAAAGACAGGCAGGCCTTATATCTAGGGATCTCAAGATAAAAATTACTTGTAACTCCAAAATTTATGAGAAGTATGGAAGACAGGAAGAAGGAAACTTTTGATCATGGAAATCCTGATGCATGCGCATGTTTAATCTCATCTTTTTCTGATGCTTTCTGACCACAATCCTGGCCTCTTCTAAGACACTACAGCATTGGAAGCATAATATCTATATAAGAAACAAACAGCATAGCAAGCTTCATCAGCAGGCTATATGTTGGATTGCCATAGAGACTGAGTCAATCCCTCTTTTATGAATTCACCATCATTATTTGTTTGTTCTGCTTTATCTTTATCTAGCTCACACATAATGAAATCCTCCTGATCTTTCTTTTTTTTCCTTTATTCATTTATGAGACCATTATTCTGAAGTCTTCTGGTAAAATAGAATTTTTCCCATAAATCTACATTTATTTTTGATTCATTAATTAATGATAATTAACTTTTATCAATCTTATTCTTTTTATTATATATGCATATGTATATTCAATGTGCAGTATTGATTTTTGAATTATTTATCATTTATACTCTTGTCACTCATCAATTTCCTATCTTGGGGATAGTAAGGTAGGGTGGGAAATGGTGATGAGAGACACTTGGGGTTAATAAACCATGACCAAAGTGAAGGCTATAAATTGATCCAGTTAGAGAATTCTTGATATGGAAAACCCCTTTGTCCCTTTACAGTGATAATCAATTTGAAACATAGGGTGTCCATTTTGACATTTATCCACTGACATTATGTGACTCCTTGTTATATTCTAAAAATAAAGAGAATAGCATTTTGTTGTTCTTGATATAAAAATAAAAATGTAAGAAAATTGTATATAGAATACAACAAAATCTTTTTCTGTTAAATAAATCAATCCACAAATGAGTCTGTAATTTCATTCATATGTGCATTTCCTCTGGGAATAAAATTCTTATACCATCCAAGACTATCTGATTCTTGTTTAGGCCTTCCTTTGAATCCCCTCCTTCCCAAGGAAATGCTGCTCATATTTTTGAGGTCTTCCTTTAGTTTATTGCCATTGTATTTAAAACACATTGTAATGCATTTTTCCAGTGTGATGCCATAGGCACTGGTTTCTACATGTTAAAAATTATAAAACTAGAAGCTCTCTTTGATAAAATTTTGGTGCTTAAGGATATCAGAGGGTCTTAATCCAATAATAAGTATTTACAACCTCACATTTGTTAATTTACTAAAAATTTCCCAGCCAATCAGGTAAAGGGAATTAGAAATTTCAGTATTGGATGACCAAAATAATGGTTCAAATTGATTAAGAATCAGACAAGGCTAAGGCATTGTTTTGAAAAATACAAATCATTAAACCTTCCTGCACCTTTAGCTCCCTCCACTCCCCTTCTTTTTCCTTGCCTTCATTCCTTTCCACTATTTTTCTATCCCTTTTTGACTCAATTTTTCTTTCTTTCCTTCCTTCCTTCCTTCCTTCCTTCCTTCCTTCCTTCCTTCCTTCCTTCCTTCCTTCCTTCCTTCCTTCCATCCATCTTTTCCCTTCTTTTTCTTCCTTCTTTCCTTTTTCCTTCTCTCACCCTTCTTTTCTTTCCTTCCTCCCACTTTCCTCCTCTTCTTTATTCTTAGGTTTTCAAATGTCCTACTTAAAGAAAATTCTCTCTTTAGTGTGCTTTCTAAAGATTCTCATGGTACTTAGAATCTTAAGTTCACAGATTTAGAATTGGAAAGTCCCTTGAAAATCATCTTATTTTTCACATCAAGAAACTGAGGCTCAGAGTCGTGACTTGTGTAAAGTCATAAATTTAGAGACTTATAGAGCTGGAATTTGAGATCATGTGCTGTGATACAGTTTCACATAGGATACTGGAGGGTACAAATCTGGCTAGTAAGCAAGAAAGATATATTATTTAGTGTGAGACTTGGCCATTTGTTAAACTTCTGAAATACAGTTTGTGTGTGCTTTTAAACTATAGCAAATAGAACTATAGATGGCAATATAAATGTGTAAATTCTTCTGTTTTATTAATTTTATTTCTTATTCTGAATTTAAGTCAAAAGAACATTTCCATATAAACAGCAAAAGATAAAGAGGATTGTAAATGATATAGTACATCTTCATTTTATACTTCCTTTGCTTTTTAAATATAAGTATACAAGGATGTCACAAATTACTTTCAAAGTTGTACTGCTTCTTGAAATTCTTTCTTGTCTTCTCTGAATTTAAAAGTTTTTCAATGTATCCTCTCATATTTTAAAACTTGGACAGAAAACAAAACTCATAACAAATAGGCATCTTAACCAGAAGAAATCTGCACAAAGGCTATGTCTCCCAAATTGGTTCTCCTTTTGTAACTCAATTCCATCACTGTTATAACAGGACTGGGTAACATGGTTCACCATATATCCTCTGCTTAGTGGTCATTGCATCAATCCAAGTTCTTTCAAATATTTTGTTTTAGAATATTGTTGTCCTTGAATAAATTGCATATGATTCTTACTGAGTTGAGTTTCCTTATAACCTAATTGTTGTTAATTCCCTGTTATGTATTTATTCAGAGAAAAAAACAAAACTATAGTCATTTTTGAAGGTCTATAAGCATTCTGAGGAAGGTATATTAAAATTCTCATGGCCTTGCTTATAATCACCTAGATTTTGAGGTTCAACGGACTCTATAACCGGATGAAGTAAGTCTGATTTTCTAATCAACTGCTGAAAATCATAATTTTCACATAGTAAATAATTCATCAAGAAATTTTAATTATAGATTGTGAATAAGAAATCATTTAGATACCAACCAAACATTCTACTTTGGAAATGCATGGTAAGCACAAGTCTAAATCAATAATAATGTTTAAAATATGATATCAATTCATAAATTTCCTGAAATGTGATCAAGAGAAGTACAATTTGCATTTCTCACTGTTAGCATTTCCTTGACAGCCACTACTTTCTGTTTTCTGCATTGTCATATACATGCATGTCTCTTCAGTCATAAAAATGATACCGGTAAGCTATTAGATGTGGTTAGAGTGTTTAGTTTGGAGTCAAGAAGACCTGATTTCAAAACTGGCCTTAGATACTAACTAGTTCTGTGATCTGGGCAAGATATTTTATTTGCATTACTTCATTTCAAAACGAGGATAATAATAGCACTATCTTCCCAGTGTTGTTGTAGACAAATTAATATAATATATACTTTTAGGTTTTTGCAAGGCAAATGGGGTTAAGTGGCTTGCCCAAGGCCACACAGCTAGGTAATTATTGGGTGTCTGAGGCTGGATTTGAACTCAGGTACTCCTGACTCCAGGGCCAGTGCTCTATCCACTGCACCACCTAGCTGCCCCAATATAATATTTCTAAAACATTTTATAAAAGTCAATAATATAAATGGTAGTGTTATTGTGGTTGTTGAGTTGTTTTTCAATCATTTCTAACTCTGTGTGGTTTCTTTTGCATCTTTCCTGGCAAAAATACTGGAGTGGTTTGCCCTGTTTTTCTCTAGCTCATTTTACAGATGAGGAACTGAGGTCAATAGGATTAAATGACCTCTCCAGGGTCATGCAGCTAATAAATATGACCAGGTTTAAACTCAGTAAGATGTCTTCCTGATTCCAAACACACTACTCTATTCATTGTACCACCTAGATTGTAGCTATTATTGTTATTTTAGTTGACAAAGCTAGTTGCCAGTTCTGTCTGATACAGACAGGGGCAGTGTTGTAGCATTTTATTGAACCACTTTGAAAGTTTTAGATAGTGACCACTGCCAGCTCTAGAGAAAATTATAATAAATGAGTTTTGTCTGTAAGCCAAAAGAGAAAATTTAACTGGCCTTGAGATACAAAAAGAAGAGGACTTTATTAATTTGTTCTCTTTCCAACATCTAACCTGACATTGGAGCCTTCAGTTAGATTCCAGAATAGCAGCAGGGCACCAAGTGTCCCCCCTCCCACTTTCTGAACTCAGAACAAAGCAATTGCATTTTAGAAGGAACCATTTAGAGGACAACCAATTTCACTGCAAGTATCCTGGAGTCCAACCGTTTTAACATGAGCCTGGCTGAAATGACAGCTCTAAATTTGTATCTCTGCTGCAGTGTGCCTCCTAGTGCTTTCTATAATTTTGTGGCAGAACCAGTATTACTTAGTGCCTACCGTGGGCAATACCCTATTACAGTTTTTGCCACCATAATGACTATATTGCTGTGCACCTTCCCTATTAGGCAAGCAGCCTAGGTAGGACAAAGAGAAGCACTTAACTGAGTTGTATAGACAAGTGGCTAAGCTGATTACATGATTCTGATTGTCCAATGTGTTTCTTTTGAAACAACAACAAAAAAATCCTCCACTCTCCTTGGCAAGAGAATAATTCTAGGAGTAAATGGGCTTTTCTCTGCAAAACTGGTTTCATGAAATGCTGCATAAGTCTGCCTGAAGTTAATTCTGATAGCTTAATTAAAGCAGATACAATATACAATTCCAGTGGATTTTCAGCCTTCACAATATTGACATTTTGTCCCAACTTGCACCTCAGATCTCTTTGGAGAACATGTGATTTACATCTTCAGGCACTGGGAAGAATTACTGTAATGTAGCAGTCTGTGAGAGATTTGAGTAAAGACAAATAAACACTATTTTACTGAATATTCATGAACTGCTTACCAAGGGCCAGGGGAATCTACTGTTTTGTGTGGTAACTAGGCAAAGGCATACATCTACCTGACAAATGGGCTTTTGATATGACTATATAAATTAATTGATTATCATTAGAAATTTAGGTATTAAAACATCTCTCCCAACAGTCCTCTTTCCCCAAGTAAAAGTCCCTGGCTCTAAGATATAATTTGAAAAATTACAGTGAGAAAGACAGCAAATTTTGGAAATCTATTTAGAGAAGTATATGAGAGGAATCTCCATCCTAGGACAAATCACCCCTTGTGCCATGAGGCAGTATGAGATGATGAGAAATATTAACTATTAAGTATTATTTAGTATTAGGAACAATAATTTAATATAATGGCCCCAGGGGTTGAGAAATATAGGGGCTACTCCCAGCTCTGCTATTAGCTATATGATTTTTGCAGAGATAAATCGCTTCTCTATGACTATTTTCACATCTAGAAAATAAGGAGATTGGACTAGATCATCTCCAGCTCCCTTTCAAGTCAACAGCTCTATTATTCTGTGATCCCATGGGTATCAGTCTCATTAATACTGGGCTGCTTGTTGATACAAACCCTCACTTTTCTTGTCCCTGTTTTCATATGACAGTCTCCAAACAGCTGGACTTATGGCATATGGTATGATATGTGGGGAGCATTTTTGGTTGCTTATTTGCATGATGGTGGACTGATGTCATTTGTACTTAAGTTCTCCTTTAGGAAATATGAATCCTCTCCTGTTAGGTTTAACAGCACACATTAGGGAGAGGATATTTCATATCCTTCCATCAGTGAGACACAAACAGTCCAGTAAATCTGTAGTTGCACGATGGATTCTAATTGTATGGACCTCAAATGCGACTGGAAATCATCCATTTTGTGGAGATTATTTCACTCATTAGAAAATTGCCTATCTTATAAGTAACTGGAGCTACTTTCCCAGTGTGATTTCAGTGAGGGTAGGAAGGGCTACCTGCTAGGAAAATCCTTCCTGCACAGGTTGGTTTTTCAGATGCCTGAAATCCCTTTAAAAAGGAAACAAACACCTCATTCCATAACCAGAGATAAAGCCAAAGTATAAATACCCCTGGGAGAGAGAATATTTCACATTAAGGTGTGAATTCCTCTTACTAGGGAATGTTTTGTTGCAGGTAGAGAAGAGTAAAGACAGGATCCTAAAGAAAAATCTGAATTATGCCACATTTTAACTTATCATTGGCCATGGTGGGCAATTTCTTACTTAGAAAAAACATTTTATTCTAAGAGTTTAATGTTAAGTTGGTCTTTTTGCAGCTCAAGATATATTTTCCAATTGAAAGTGTTAGAAATGGTTATTAGGGTTTCAGAATAACATACAAAAGTATGCACCACCTATAAGGGTTCCATGAACTTGGATATGGAAAGTATATGTATATACATATATATCTGCATATACATGTATATGTATACATCATTTTCAGCAAACTATAAGTGAAATATTTCCTTCAATTATGAATTAAGAACAAAAAAATTCTAAAAAGGTGTTTATCATTTTCACCTTCTGCCAAAGGGTTCTATGAAACACATATCCACACCCACACACTAATTAGGAATTTATGATTCAGCTAGCCAAGTATCCTATGTCTATTGTTTGAATTTTCATAAATTATTGGGTAGGAAATAGGACAAGTTCTATGAAGGATTAGTCTTAATAAGGAGGCATTCTCAGAGAACATCTGATTAAAATAGCAATATTTGTTTACATTTTTCATAGGCAAATCTTTTGATTGGATCATTGACAGAAGTGCTTCCTGGCAAAAATCTGAGCAATATTTTGGAAGAACCATTTTGCCTGTAATTTTTACATATGTAGTGAAGTATGATTGGGGAAGGGATGAAAGGTTACTTTCTTTTATTACTTTATAAAATTCCAAAATATATATTTATTGTGCAAACTTTATAAGATAATTTCCCTTAAATGAGATTCCTTTGTTAAATATTAGGAACAATAATATGAGTATAAATCTTAGGAAGACATTTCCTTGTTAACATGTCTGTGAGGTTGTTAATAGCCCTATTTTACAGATAGAAGCTCTGAGGGCTCAAAGAGGTTATATGTTGGTGAAGCTAAAGGGAAAGGAAAGGAAGATGCCATCATAAATCTTAATAAATTAAATACCTACCAGGTGCCAGACATATAAATATTATCTCATTTGATGCTGACAGCAACCTTGGTGGATAGATACTATTATTATTCACATTTTAAATTGAGGAAACTAAAATAGATAGTCCAGGTTCATGCATCTAGTAAGTGTTCCTGACTCCAAGCCTAGTATTTTATCTATTGTACCTTCTAGCTGCCTCTTTGGGGTCATTGAGACCAACCCTTTCATTTTACACATGAGTAAACTGAGGTTGGAATTTAAGTGACTTATCAGGTATCAAGTAGCTAACTAGAAGTTTCAGAGGTTCATTCTTCTTTCCACTGTGCCATCTAAGCCCATGGTCTTATGCCTCTTAAGCTTGGGGAGATGAATGTTCCATCTCTGGGCAGTAAAAGTTCACAAAATCATTTGTTCTGGTACTGCCATGGCAACCACAGGCAGGAATTGAAATTCAATACATCTAGGAGTTTTTAGGGGTGAATTAATTAGATATTTCACCAAATATAGCTGTTAAATGGTGTTATAAATTTCCAAATGGCCCTTGGAAGAAAAAAAAAATTCTCTACCCTTGATCTAAGGGCTTAAGACTTTTGAAGCATTTGAATCAGGTTTAAATATTCAGTCAACAAGTAGAAGAACAAGAATTTGAACCTAGTTCCTTTTACTGTATCTAATTCTCTTTCCATTTTGCTCAATTGTCTCTGAAAATAATCACTTTATCTAGGAGTTCTTAACTGGGAACTTATAAAATGAACCTCTAAGGACTTTGTAATTGGATTTCAGGGATCCAATAACGTGAATGAGAAATATACCCATACACACATACATACATATGTGTGTATAATTTTTCACTAAAATTTAGTTTCCATTAAAATGTTTTATTTATGCATTTAAAATCACATTCTGATATGTCTATAAAGTTAAGGGTCTTTGATACTCTCATGCTCACATGAAATGTTTAAGGAGTTCTGCTTTTAAGATGAATGATTTTTAATTTATTTAAAAACAAACATAAAAACCCCCCATATTTCTGTCTCACACAATGGTTTAATTTGACAACTCACCTAGGGCTAATACAGTCTCTGTTTAAGGTGCATTCATATAGAAAATTATATCCCAGACTCACATGTAGAATCAAGAAAGTATAAGTGCAGCAAGAACATTTCTTTCCCATTATTCTCATAAATATTGGAGAACGTTGGAATTTTACCATATGCGTTGTATATTACACAGCAGTAGCTGCCTGATTCTCTCAGAAATATTTCAAGAGAAATAAAGAGTTTAAATGCTCAACAAAATGAAGTAGACCCTGGTGGCAGCTTGAAATGCAAGAAGGACCTCTTTTAGAAGGTCATTAAACTTAGCTGGGGACCACAGTGAAAAGAGCCTTGAACTGGTAGTCAGGAAGCCTAGCTTCAAGTACCCACTAAGTGGTAAATGAATGACTGTGGACAAGTTGAATATTTCTAGTTCTCTATTTTTTTTACCAGTTAAGTGTGTTGATTAAGTCAACTGATTTCTGAGGTTCCTTACAGTTGAAAGCTCTTGTGATACAAGAAAGTAAATTTGATTTTATAAATGTGAAGAATAACTCAGCGTTTACATAGGCTTATTGAAACATTTTACAAAATTATCTCATTCAATCATCCCAATAACCCTGGAAGGAAGGTGCTATTATTGTCTCCATTTTACAGTTGATAAAATTGAGGGAGACAGATTTTGTGATTTGCCCAGGGTAATAAAACCAGTAAGAAATATGAGTCTGGATTTAAACTAAAAGATTTTAACTCCAGACTCAGTTCTGTGTATTGGAGCACCAATGCATTTTCCAGACTTGGTAGGATAAAGTCCAATAAGGTGAAGGGGCAATGATTCTGGATAGATATATCATATTCAATATAAATAGCAGAGGACAAAGGGGTAATATTGGATAATAACATATACAAACAAAAGTAAATCAAAGAAAAAGAGGTGAAGCATGGTTGGTGAAAATCAAAATAGGGAGAGAAAAAATGTCTTTTTTGTATCAAAGCATTTTCTAAAATGCCAGGATAAAAAAAATAGATGAAGTGACTGAGAAAGAAATGTTTATGAGAAGATGATGTTAGCATGATGGAGTGCCTCAATTTCCTATAAAGCAGGCAAGTCAAAAAGCATTTATTAAGTGACTACAATGTGCCAAACATTATATTAAGTGTTGACAATATAATTAAAGGAAAACAATGTCATCAGCAATAGCTGTAACAACACCAATGCCGGCCCCTGCCTTCAAGGAGATTACATTATATTAAATAACATATAGATAAATGGGTTTAATTAAGCTATATAATGTAGTCTGAGAAAGTACTAACCCCCAAGAAAACCAGGAAATGTCACTTGCAAAGGATGGAATTGAGTAGGAAACTAAGAGGTAAAATTAAAAGGGGTAGAATATTCTAGACATAGGGGAAAGGATAAAGAAAGGTAGAACTTCTGGAAAATGGAGATGACAGTTTCTCTGTATTCTATACTCATTAGACTGTATATGAAATGCTGTTCTTGGTTTGGAATATTTAAGACTGATACTACCAGCCCTTCATCTACAACTACTTCCTATGTATAAAATTCTCCTTTCATGCTCCATTTTTATGAAATTAAAAATAAATACTTTTAAGTTGTCTCTTTATGCAAGACATGGAGTAAAATAGTAGATGATGGTTTAAGATCATTTGAGTGATTTGAGGAGAGAGAGAGAGAGAGAGAGAGAGAGAGAGAGAGAGAGAGAGAATAGATATCTGGATGAATGCATTAATGGTAATTCCATATCCTTAAAGATGAATGAAAACACTTGAAATAGCTGCTGTGATGGATGGAATATCAAATTAATGAGGGAGGTATAGCCAGATTTCTCTTACTTGAGTGAAGTTTAAATTACATTATATAAATTTGTTCTGGATCCATCAAGATTTCATGACTTCCCCCAGCTCCATTTAGTAGTAGTAAATACTACTGAAGACAGTACATAGTAGGAGTAATATAACATTGAAGTTTGCAAGGTATCATTGGATGAAGGGTCAAGACTCAAAAACAAAAGGTAGTTCCAAGTTGATCTGGTTCATCAAGACTAGGGAATGTGGCGAAACTGGGACACTAATGCACTAATGGTGGAACTGTGAACTGATCACACCATTCTGGACAGCAATTTGGAACTATACCCAGAGGGCTGCAAAACTGTTCATACTCATTGATTCAACAAAAGTCCTTTAGATCTTTATCCCAAAGAAATCATAGAAAAGGGGAAAAGACCCACATGTACAAAAAGATTCATGGTACTTCTTTTTATATCGGCAAAGAATTGGAAATTGAGGGCATGCCCATCAATTGGAAAATGGCTGAACAAGTTGTGGTATATGAATATAATGGAATATTATTGTACTATAAGAAATATTGAGTAGGTGAATTTCATAAAAATATGGAAACATATAAACTTATACTAGTGAAGTAAGAATCAGAAGAACATACAAAGTAACAGCAACATTGCGTGATGCCAAACTGTGGTAGATTTAGGTCTTCTCAGCAATACAATGATCCAAAACAATTCTCAAAGACTTATAGTGGAAAATGCTACCCACATGCACAGAAAGAACCATCTAGTCTGATTGCAGATTGAAGCAGACTATTTTCACTTTGTAAAATTTGGGGTTTTTTTTTAGGTTTTTGCAAGGCAAACGGGGTTAAGTGGCTTTCCCAAGGACACACACCTAGGTAATTATTAAATGTCTGAAACTGGATTTGAACCCAGGCACTCCTGACTCCAGGGCCGGTGCTTTATCTACTATGCCACCTAGCTGCCCCTTGCTTTTTTCTTTCTTGAGATTTTTCCTTTTTGTTCTAATTCTTCTTTTGAAACTTGAAATATATATTTATTTATATATATTATATAATATATGCATATTATATATAAATATATTTATATAGCATGATTGTATACATATATATACATATATATATATGTATATATATGTAGCCTATATCAGATTACTAGCTTTCTCTGGGTTGGGGGAGGGAAGGATGGATGGGGGTAAACTTTCCAAAAATGGATTATATTTACATATAATTGGAAAAATAAATTAATAGATATTTTAAAAAAGAGATAGGAAAAGTGTGATAGTGTAGCTGGTAGAACTGTGGAAAAGTAGAAAGCCTGAGAAAGAACTTAGAGATGGAGGGAATGAAGGCCATTATGTGGATGAAGAATACAGTTGGGATTTAATAACCCCATAAATATGAAAACATAAATTACTTAAGAAAGCATTCCCTATTTGTCAGGATTTTTTTGAGAAAATTCCAATTTGGTTGGTTGGCAGAAAGTAGATTTGAACATTTAACATCAGATTGCATAATAAACTCAAAGTGGATATATGATTTGAATATTAACTATCATAAAATAAAATTAGAAGACAAGTAGGTCATATACTTTACACAGTTATGGATAGGAAGTGATTTTAACAGATCAAAGGTTAGAGGTGATTTCAAAAGATAAAATAGATCAATATAATTAGGAAATTGAAAAGCTTTTACATGAAGAAAATTTAATGCATTTGGATGAAAAAAAGGAAGTCATCAATCAGGGGGAAACACTTCCACAAAATTCCTGATATCTAAACTTAGAAAAATGATGAAAATATAAAAGATGAAAAGCATTTTCAACAGATTAGGATATGAATAAGTAGTTCTCAAAAAAAGAGGCAATTATTAACAAGCATATGAAAGAATATTCCAAATCACTAATAATAGGTAAAATGTAATACAATATAATCCTGAGATTTCAATTTATTTTGCCCTGGAACTACTCTCAGTTGAGGGGCCTCCTTATGCTTGAACATTTCTCCCCCATCCTTTTTCTAATTGGTTAACTCCTCCCAGAGCATCCATATTTCTTCCCCACAGCTTCCCCCTTTCCCAATTTTCAATTTCTTTTTGTAGGTTGTCTTTCCACATTAGAATGCAGATGTCTTGAGGTAGGACTGAAATAAAGTAAAAGCTCTTTTTTGGAGGAGCATTGAATTAGCTTAATCACTTGGAAAACAATTTTTAATTTTTGAAGAAGCTAACTAAAATGTCCATATAACTTTGACTTTGAAAATTCATTGCTATCTTAATGAAGTCGATGGCCAAAAAAATAAATCAACGTAACAAAGTATTTATAGCAGTACTTTTTGTGACCACAAAGAACTAGAACCAAAAAAATGCCCATCTGTTGGAGAATAGATAATACAATAGCATAAAGGTAATGGAATATAACCAAGCTAAAAACAACAATGGACACAATGAATACAAAGGAGGATAGGAAGACTTATATGAACTGATATAAAGTGATAAAGCAGTACAAGGAAAATGACTTACAAAATAACAAATGATATATATGGAAAGAATAGCATCATCACTGATGGAATTGAGAGGATTAGGAAAGGAAGTGGTTAATTGTGGGAATTAAGAGAATCCCACAAACTATCCTTTGATTAATTCTGGAGCTAGCTCTAGTCTCTTTTCAAATATGCGTTCAATTTCTGTCTTGTGAGAAAACTTTATTCAGTTGTGGAAATTGGAAGGAAAACTTTATTATATTACTTGAACCTCACTTCGTATGGCTAAGAAACTGGACCATCAGTGCCTACTATTTATTTATTATTAAATAGGGGCATCAGTTTTCTGATTTTAGGGAATTGTATCTGTTCACTCCCTCACCCCCAAATGTGGAAAGTCTTTAAGTTTTTTCTTCCAATAAAAATCAGGATGCCTAAATTTATATTCTGGTTAATTTGTTTTCTTTTGACTAATTTTATTTGATCAATTGTTTTTAATATATAAAAGTACATTTCCTTTTAGGAGGAAGTAGTGGAGAGGGATAAAATAGAAAACATAGTTGATATAAAAATATATAAACAAATTAAAAATGAAAGGTGTTATTATGTTGTATCATAATGTAAACCAAACTATGAGAGAAAGCTCCTAGATTTTTGGTAGCTTTGAGAAAATTATTTAATCGCAGGTTTATCATCTGTAAAATAGGGTTAATACTATCTCATCTCTTATTTTTTTTGTATAGCAAGGGTCAGCTAATATAATTCATCAAGTAAGTGCTTTGGTGGACAAAATACTGTTTTAAATCCCGGAGAAGATAAAAGGTTAGATACAATTTTTTTTTTGCCATAATGTATTTTATAGGCATTTGCAAGGAGATGAGATACAAACATGAAAAATATTATCCATGAAATTTATGTTCCTGCTTATTATATATTTTTCTGAATTATCTTCCTCATGGCTTTAGGGGAAAAAAACCAGAGTGACTTCTGATGATTTAGGCATTGAAAATGCATTAAACTTCCTCTCAGTGTGGGTCAAGATTAGAAATATCACTAGAAGATAATACTCTATACCAAGCAAAATCTTATTTTCTTCTATCTCCTTTGATTCAAACCTCTAAAAAAGAGGGGGTGTGGCCACTGATGGATTAGCTATCTGGTCAGAAGATTGAAGGAGGAGACAGGCACCTACCTTGACCTAGATTTTTATTTTTATTCTTAATCTTGGGACATTAAGAAGCTGTGCTAATGGTTTGAGCTTTTGGCTCCATAGACTTCCTACCATATCATGGCACAGGAGAAATAGAGTGAAATGATTGGCGATCAGTACATTAAAGTGAAGTCCTGATCCTGAAGAAGAGATTAAAATGAGAAGCCAGAAATTCAGATTGTTGAGACTGTGGCTACTATGTGCCATTTGGGGGATAGTAAACTAGAGAAACTAAATTTATAGTTAGTCTATGACTTTAAGATGGGAATCAGATGTTTCTTCCCCAGGTCATATGACTCAAATTTTAGATGGGAATAATTTGGATTCCTCTTACTATTCCCAAGGGAACAAAGAAGAAGGTTGGGTATATAGTTGGAATTAAATGTGTTCATAAAAGAGTGTTTATCTTATTTCATTTTCACTGCTATGTGCAATATACTATGTGATCACAAAATGCAAAGTCTTTGAATTTATGAATAATATAAACAGCTATTTAGGCAAATAGAATGCAAAGATGGGGTGGAACCTCTGAAGGTAAGCAAATTTCATAATTTAATATTTTGTTCAATATTCCATTAAATTCCCTAGAGTAATCTCAAACCAATCCATACTCTATGGACTTGTTCTTGGGGGAATAGCTCAGATGTGTGCATATTGAACATATTCTAATGTCTCCTGGGATTTCTTCCACCCCTTTGAAAAGAGATCTCTGCAATATATGTTAACGAATATGATTTTCAAATCTGGGCTCCTAAATTAAGTAGAGCATTAGTTGGTGGACAATTCAGATATACCTTTCTTGAATAATTAATAGAAAAATAAACTATCTAATTAGGTAATATGGGTTAAACACATTGCAAGTAGGTGCTTGATAAATGCTTATTTAAAACTACATTTAGGGTTAAAATGATAGTTATCACAAAGTATTATAAGCACAACAGCAGTAGATGGGTGCAACATTATAGATTTTTTTAAAAAAACATCCAAGTGATTTTAATGGACTTTAAGCTCAATATGAGTCTAAAAGCAAGGACTAGTAATCAGAAGGATAAGTTAAGGGGTAAGTTAATATCCTACCAAAAGAGAGACATGCTAATTTCATTTTATTCTGCACTAATCACACTAATTTCAGAGTACTGTGCTCAGATCTTATTTATTTTAGGAAGAATTTAACACCCTGAAGAATTTCCAGAGAGAGCAGCTAGGCATATTAGGCATCTTAAGATTTGCCATGTAATGATTGGCTAAAAGAGAACTAAGGAGTTTTAGACTAGAGATGGAATACAGGTGTGATATAAGTGCAATTTTCATATATTTGAAGAGATATTATGTCTGAAGATGAATTAGGCTTATTGTGTTTTAACCCAGAGTTCAGAAACAGGAAAAATGGGTGGAAGTTTCATCAAGAAAAATGTAGGCTTAGTATTAGGTAAAATCTGAAAACAACCAGAGCTACTCTATTCAACTGGAATGGATCTCAAAGGCTATCTAGTCCCGTTTGCCCCAATATAAGAAGATACTACAAAATCCCTGATAAGAAATCATCTTACCTTTGTCTGAAAGAAGGAAAGGCAATAACCTTTTATTGTCTAATATGCTTCAAACTCTTTGCTAAGCACTTTTACAAGTATCATCTCTTTTAATCCTCTCAATAATACTGAGAGTTAAATGATATTATTATCCCAATTTTAAAACTGCAGAAGCTGAGGTTAAGAGAATTGGCTCAGGAAAAACAACAAATGTGTCAGGTCAGATTTGAAATCTGGTCTTCTTTACTTCTAGGTCTACTTTACTTCTTTACTTCTCTACTTCTATCTGTTGTGCAACCCAACTACCAATAGTAAAGGGAGTAGTGGGGAAATAAAAACATTCTTTGGAGGGAGCACCCACAAACTCCCTAAATAGATTACTGATGAAAGTCTTTCCTGATCCCCTTGCCTATTAGTTCTTTCCCCTCTGAGGTTAATTTCCATTTAGTCTGTTTATCTCTTTTTGCAAATAGTTATTTGCATAGTTTTTTGCCCCATCAGAATGTATACTTTTTGAGAGCAGTGATTTCCTCTTTCTTTGCATTCTGAGTTAACACAAAGCCTAGCAAATAAGTTGATCAATACTATAATAAAATGAATTAAAGCACTGCAAATGTGTGCTATTTGTAGGTTTGAAGGAGAAAGCCCTTAATTGAGGACGATCTGGGAAAGTTTTGTAGAGGAGGTTCCAAGACATTTGAGATGTATTTAAAAGTTTGATTAGTAATTCAATGAACAAAAGGGAAGGAGGAGACATTCTCAGCATATGAAACAGTGTGAGACTATCATGGACCCAAAAGAGTGAAGGAAGCTTTCAAGGAACAAAATAGTTCAGTTTGCCCAAACCATGGAATAAGAGGGGAGTACATATTACACCACTTTGGAGAAATATAAAGCTCTACAAAAGGGTGAGTGATATTACCAAATGGCTTTCATTTTGGAGCTTGTCAGAAAGTGTTAATGTTGCTCCCTTTCTATAAAGGCTGTTCCTCTCCAAATGAAACAATAAAAGATTAATTGTCTTCTGAATATATAACATACTTTCCAACCATCTGAGCCACTTCTTTCTTGAGAAAATGCAATATTCTTTTTGAATAATACAGTTCTAATTCATCATCTTTATAAAAGCAATCTTCTGTTTCATATTGTTTTGGATATAAACAGACTCATTTGGAGGCAGGGGACTAGGTTATTTGATCCTTTGACTTCTCAAGTATAAGATTCTGGAATAGAATGTAAGATATATCATAAATGGCTACATCTGATGATTTGTAAATAAAGATAACTCAGGTTGCGGGAAGTTTATTTGAACAAGTTGAAAGGAAGGGCTTTATTATGTCACAAGGTGTATCTAACTAAAAATTTTCAGACAGACTATACTTCACATCCAGAATTTGTTTCACATTTTATTGCAACTGAATTGCTATGGAAATGTGTAATGTTGCATTTAACCACATTTTGACAAGCATATTGCTTGCTTGATGTTGTATTTATTGCTGCATGTATGGCTCATAGACTCAGACTGAACTGTGTTGTCCTATTATATGTTTATCTTCTAGGTTTTTATTCAAACTGGGCATGTTATTTCATCATTGCAGGGAACTTATAGTGGGAAAACTCTTTTCATCAGTGCAGATCAGTAATTCTTCTGCAACATACAATCTTAGCTATTTTTGGTGCTGAGAGCTATACTTGCCTATGGGGAACACAAATAATAATTCAAAAGGTAAGATTTGAACTCAGTTTTCCCTGGCTGCAAGACCAACTATCTATTTTGTACTGTTGACTTTCATCAATCCTGCATTTATTTTTGTTTAAAGGAATACCTTATATTGACTGGATAACTTTTTTGTTTCAAATTTCTAAATTTTTTTGGTCAGTCTTTATATTTTTTCTCTATCCTTTTTACTGTTATCTCACAAACTCCAGAGTACTTCTTTATTTTTATACAGTTTAAGGGAACTGTTTTTACTTTTTTCTTCATATATCCAGTGCTTATCACAATCTCTAGCAACTAGAAAGTGTATAATAGTGCTCATTTGATTATTACTTGTCAGGATAACACTTCCAGAATTATTTCCTTAATCTTACTTAAAATTCATCAATTATTATTATCATAGCTAACTTTTAAGCAGTATTTTAAGATTTAGAAAGTGCTTTGCATATCTTGTTAAATTATTACATCTATGAGGGAGGTTTTAACATTAGCCCCATTTTAGAGATGAGAAAATTGAGATTGAGAGATTAAGTAAATTTTCCTAGATCAAACAGATACATCTGAATCAGAATCTGAATCCAGATCTTCCTGATCTACACTCTAATCCTTATACCACCTAGCTTCCTCTATTACATTTCTCTATTAGCATTTATTTAGTTTCTAGGGATTGTAAAACATGATGAATGATTACCTCATTTGATCCTTAAAACAATACTATAAAATATTCTCTATGACTATTCCAATTTTTCATGAAAGAAAATTGAGAACCAGGGAAATTTATATAAAATTTCAGGGTTAGGTAGCTAGTATGTATATGGGATAGGGTTAATTTGGGTCTTCTTTGTTCTTTGGGTCTTCTTTGTTCTCAAAACATTGCTCTGTGTACTTTGACTCTTGGATATCTTTCAAATGGTTTCAATTTTCACCATATTTCAACTATAAAATGATGATCAGTTTCCTGAAAGAATAGGCAACAGGGAGTTAATGAAGATTTTTTTAGAGGGAATCTCACCCATGGAGAATTGATTCTGTCTGGGATATTCTTTCTTTCTTTCTCTTTCTTTTTTTTCCTTCTCTTTCTTTCTCTCTTTCTTTCTTACTTTCCCAATCGGGACTCAAAAGGCTGAAAAGAACACCGGATTCCCCTCAGCCACGGACTGTTCAGAGTTGGTGCTCCCCAAAATTGATGCCCATGCCAGTGTGGACACTCTGGAACGTGAGTATAATGCCCAAGCTGATGAACTCTTAAAAGCAGAAGAAAAATCCTTGCAAATGATGCCCCTTGAGAATAGGGATGATTTGATGCTGGGAAAATGGATTCACATTACTGCAGGTCATCTTGGTGCTCTTGCATCTTACAGTGTCTCTTAGGCTTCTGGCTTTATAAGGAAGTGTGGACTTAGTCTACTGGAGCTCAATTAGCAAATTCAAGAATCTGGATCTGGTTGACATGGAGAAAAGCCACCAAATCTATACAACAAGGAGATTTCATCTGTCCTGCATACAGTGAATGTAATATTGCTAATTGGACTATTGCTAATTGGTCTACTACTGATGCTAAATTTTATAGAGCCCCATTACCTATGTCTGCCCTCCTAACAGGAACCTTTCCTATAACTATTCTTATCTCTTCATTGGTTAATATCTCATGTTGTATCACTCCCCTCCACTTTACGCTCCCAACATTATGGGATAAAGTACTAAGACAAAGATTAACCGAAAATTGTACTCCATGGAATATAAATAACTCCACCCTTAGTATAACTATTTCCCTTAATAATCAATATTTGTTTTGTGCCAATGCTTTTGTAATAACCAATCGCGATGCTTCAGTACATTATTCATTATTATTGCCCAAAACACCACCCACCAATCATCCTCCATCTGTTGTTCGTGTCCCAAAATCATGTATTGATACCTCTATTGCTCATCACAAAATTGTGCTTCATTATAATGTGTCCTTTCCAACTTTATTGCCCTGTACTAGATTTAAAAGAGCCTGGCATGACACCCTACTTGGCGGGGCAGGAACAGGTTTGGGTATAGTAAATTCTATAGATCTTGAGACCGTGGCCAGCAGATTGCACAGTGCTGGGCAGGATGTATCTCAAGCTTTGACAATTAATGCTAATTGGTTGCCCACAACAATCCTGCCACACCAAAATACTTTAAATTACCCAAGGCCAATTCTTACAAGTTTTTAATGATAGCATTCTAGCTAATATACGGATTGATACTAATATAAGTGCCCTGTTTAATTGGACCAAATGTTCTTTGCAAAACATGTACACTTTAATACAAAAAGAGAATGCTCAAAGGTTATTACAAGAAGGAGATGATAATATTTGGGATGTAGCATTACCCTATATGGCAAATTATTGGAAACAGATCAAGCCTGAACGAGCTCAGTGTACCTCCCTTTGGTATAGTGGGACTGTAGTATATTATCAAGTTCATATATGGAAAATGATGTGTCAATTCCATGTGATTCCTTTTGTGTTATATGATTATTTTGCTTTACCATGTATAAATAGTAACTATATAGATCAAGACAATGTAACTCATACTCTACAGGACTGTACTTTCACTAACAAAGGCATCATGTGTGGGATGATGACTAGGCAGATGGAGCCCTACCTTCTGTCACGCTCCTCTAACCTTTGTGACTTAACTGTCTATCCTCTTTCTAACTTTTCAATGTTATATGAAGTATCTTCTCAACACATTTGTTTAACCTCTAATAATAGTACTGATTTAGCTTCTGTCTCTCAGAAACCTCCCTTTTCTGGATGTTTTACTAACATCTCTTTCTTACACTGGCAGGGTGATGATTTTGACTTTTCCCCTGATACAGATATAGTTAGAAATTTGACTTGGGTACCCAAATTGTTACCTCTTCCCCATACTTCTTTATCTTTACAACCTTTAATTGCTATTCTTAATCAATTTCATGTCCTAAAGAAACTGTTAGAGTCCAATCAGCGTGCTTTGAATGAACATCGAATACAGACTCACATAGTTGCAGGACATTTAGTCAAGGCCTCTCATTTAGTAACTTCTGATACTAATCACCATTGTTATGATTTCCTGTTTAAATCATCAATTGCTACTAGATATTTCAACAGTTTAGCTATTCCTATATTGTTGTTAATGATTTTCTTGTTATTATTATGCCTTTGTAATTTTTATATGTATATTAAAATGAAACAAATTTAAAATAGGTTTACTCCTATAGTCCCATTCTCATACATTTCTCATGACCTTAAGGCCAAATGAATAAGAAAATTAAGTTTGCTTATAAGTAAGTTCTCTCGAGCCTGTATGAAGATGTGCCTTCCTCATGAATTTACCTTCCCCCCACCCCTGGACACTCCATAGGTGATTTGGCCACATTCCAACGATTCCAGGAGCCAGCCACTCATTTGAATACACAGGTGGTACTGGGGAGAATTGGCTATTCTCACAGTATTGACCTTATTCAAAGTAAAATCTTCTGGCCCCCTATGGCATTTCCTTGAAGTCTTCAAACTGCTAGACTTGTAGACTTTTCCCATATTTCTGTTAAAGGAACTCAGGAATCCCTCCTAACTAAAATAACAACTAGACTTCTTTGTTCTCCACTGATAAATACTCTGAGGCTCCAAGCATTGGAGGGAATCTCACCCATGGAGAATTGATTCTGCCTGGGCTATTCTTTCTTTCTTTCCTTCTTTCTTTCTTTCTTTCTTTCTTTCTTTCTTTCTTTCTTTCTTTCTTTCTTTCTCTCTCTCTCTTTCTTTCTTTCTTTCTTTCTTTCTCTCTCTCTCTTTCTTTCTTTCTTTTCTTCCCCCTCTCTTTCCTTCCTTTCTTTCTTTCTTTCTCTCTCTTTCTTTCTTTCTTTCTTTCTTTCTTTCTTTCTTTCTTTCTTTCTTTCTTTCTTTCTCTCTCTCTCTTTTTTTTCTTCTCTTTCTTTCTTTCTTCCTTTCTTTCCCAATCAGGACTCAAAAGGCTGAAAAGAACATGGAATCCCCCCAGCCACAGACTGTTCAGAGTTGGTGCTCCCCCGAATTGGTGATGTTATCTTTATCTATTTTCTTCTACTTTGATTAGTATTACTAACCCATTGTCTTTAATGTATTAGTTGCTGTATTGGATGTTATTGTAATCAATCTATTTCTTGTATTGTGTAATTAAAATACTTTCATTTGAAAAAAAGATTATTTAGGAGGGAAATATCATGATCTGATTTGTTCTTTAGGAATATTATTTAGTAAATGTGTATAAGAAGGATTGGAGAAGAGTAAGTCTAGAAATAGTGATCATATATATACATATATATATATATATATATATATATATATATATATATATATATATATATATATATGAATTTAGGAAATTTTTTCCTATATTCAAGGGGAAATATGCATAAACTTCTAAAGGAGATGGTAACATGAGTAGAAAGGAGATGGATGGGAAGGATGCCTCTTGTGAAGGGAAAATTGCTAAGTAAGACTTGTAGCTGAATATGGGATAAGGGAGGAAGAAGTCAAAGGTGACTTTAAAGATGTGAACCTGGGTGATTGGAAGCAAGATAATGTTTTTCTCCAGAAACTAAAGGAAACAGATAAGTGATATTTTGATTGTGTTGTTTTTGATATCCTATGGGTCATCTAGGTAGTTGATAGTGTAGAATTGGACTTCAGAAGAAAAACCAGAATTATACATATTGAATCACAAGTCATCTGCATAGAATTGATAAATGTGAAAGATTATGAGTCAGAAAAGCATAGAAGACAGAGCCTTGCAAAACACATATGCTTTACAAGCTTGGCATGGATAATAATTTAGTAAAGGAAACTGAATAAGTATTGCTCAAGCAGCATAGTGGACCTAAGAAGAGATCCAAGGAAGGGAAAGTATTTGGAGAGAGGAATGTTCAATAGAGTAAAAAAACTTTGAATAAGCCAATAAAAGTGAGGGCATACAGGTCAGCTGGTAACTTAAGAGAGAACGGTTTCAGTTGAGCAGTGAAATATGAAGCCAGATTGGAAATATCTTTCACATCTTCAATTATTTTTTTTAGGAATCACCACCAGCAATTCATTGATCTTGCATTCTATTTCTTTTTAGCATTATAGGACTTATTTCTCCTGGACCTAGTGACTTGAATTCACTAAGGAAAATGACATGCTCTCCTATCATTGTCCTCAATTATCCTATCAATTTCAACAACCTGTTAACAATCTTTTGTTTTATCCTTCCCAGTCTGAAGATCATTCTCTTGCATTTTGTTGAATCAAAGAGAGAAAAACAATCATGATCCCTTTTTATTGTCACAAAATTATTAAAAATATTAAGACATCATCAGTTGCTAGGCAATGGCAAGACTGGAAAATAAAGCAGCTCTAGTTCCTGTCTCAAAAAAGAAAAGATGCAGCAATAGCTTATCAGTCTACTGTTGTTATTAATGCTTGTCTTGTTCCTTGAAGATCTTAGTGCTGGAAAAGTACTATAGCTTTTGGGGTTCCATTATAAAGTATTGATTCTATGGAACATTTTATTAGCCATTTTCAGGCAGGTGAAGACATTACTGCAAGTTGTTTTGACTTTGTATGCTTTTTTCTCTCTTTGTTATCCTTGAAATATCAGACAGATCTCCAGAGAGAGCACATATATTGAAGTTGCAGTAATTCCTGAACTATTTATATTAACATATATCATTGGTACTCTATTAAAATCCTCAACATTAAACTAACTGGTATTTATAATTTTAAGTGACAATTTTCATATTTTATTTATTTCTAATTATATGTAGAAAGAATTCACATTTTATAAAAGTTATGACTTCCAAATTTTTGCTCTCATCATTCCCCTCCCTCCTTCTGAGGAGTTTAGTAATTTGTTATAAATTATGCTTGTACAGTCATGCAAAACATATTTCCATGTTAACCATGTTGGAAAAGAAAACTCGAGAAAAATAAACAAGAAAAATAAAGTAAATAAAAGTATGATACAATATTCACTCATTAGTTCTTTTCCTAGAGGTGGAAAGCATTTTTCATCATAAATCCTTCAGATTTTCTTGGATCTCTGAATTGCTCAGAATAGCTAAGTCATTAGCTAAGGTAATTATCATCAAATATTGCTATAACCATATGCAATGTTCTTTTGGTCCTTCTTATTTCATTTTGCATCAGTTCATATCAATCCTCTCAGATTTTTATGAAACCATTCTACTTGTCATTTCTTATAGCATATTAGTCTTCCATGATAATCATATGTCACAACTTGTACAGCCACTCCCCAACTGATAGACATATCTTCAATTTGCAAAGAGCTGCTATAATTAGTTTTGTACATATATGTCTTTTTCCTTTTAAAACCTTTTTTTTGGATATAGGGTTACTAGGTATGCAGAGTTTTATAACCCTTTGGGCACTGTTTCAAATTGCTTTCCAGAATAGTTGGATCAGTTCACAACTTCACCAACAGTGAATTAGTGTCCTAGTTTTTCCATATCCTCTCTAACATTTGTCAATCTCATGGGTATGAGGTGGTATATTATTTTAATTTGAATCTCTCTAATCAATAAAGATTTAGAGCAGTTTTTTATATGACTATAAAATTTCTTCTTCTGAAAGCTACCTGTTCATGTTCTTTGACCATTTATCAACTAAGGGATGACTAATGATCTGAAAAATTTGACTCAGTTTTCTACATATATTTCAGTAATGAGATCATTATTTTGCTGTCCTTCCAATCTTGGAAGCATTTTTTGGGGGGTGCAAAACCTTTTTAATTTAATATAATCTAAATTATTCATTTTACATTCTGTAATACTCTCTCTCTCTCTTATTTGATCTCAGATTCTTCCCTTATCCATAGATATGATTGGGAAACTATTTCATACCTTACTAAATTGCTTATATCACCATTTATTTCTAAGTAATACTCCATTTTGACCTTATCAGGATGTACAGTTTGAGAAGTTGGTCTATGCCTAGTTTCTGCCAAGTTTCTTTCCAGTTTCCCTCCAATTTTTGTCAAATAATGGGTTCTCGTCTCAGAAGTTTGACACTTTGCATTTGTCAAATACTAGATTATGCTGGTCATTTATTATTGTTTATTTTGTACCTTCTCTACTCTGCTTCTTAGCCAGTACTAGATTGTTTGTATAATTATTGCTTTTTTTAAAAAATTAAAATAATTTTTTGGGGGGTTTTTTGGCAAGGAAATGGGGTTAAATGACTTGCCCAAGGTCACACAGCTAGGTAATTAAGTCTCTGACCTTGGATTTGAATTCAGATTCTCCTCAGCCCATGGCCAATGCTCTATCCACTGTGCCAACTAGCTGCCCCTGATTATTTCTTTGTAATACAGCTTGATACTTGAATCATTTAAAAAATGATTCTCTTGATAGTTTTGACCTTTTATTTTTACAGATAAATGTTGATTTTTCTAGCTCTATAAAATAATTTTTGGGCAGGTTGATTGCTATGGAACTAAATAAGAAAATTAATTTAGTTAAAATTGTCATTTTAATTTTATTTCCTCAGCCTATCCATGAACAATTGATATTTTTTTCAATTATTTAGATATGACTTTATTTGTGTGAAAAGTATTTTGCGGTTGTGTCCATATAGGTATTGAGTTTGAATTGGCAAGTATTTTATATTATCCACAGTTATTTTATTTTATTTTTTAACTGCCCTAAGTGCAGTTTTTAGAAATTTTTTTAATTTACATTTTTTTATTTATGCATTACTAAAATAGTATTGTTGTAAGAGTAAACATAATCCCCCCCCCCAAAAATAAAAAACCTCACAAGAAATGAAGTGAAAGAGGAAAAAAATGTGCTTCTGTCTGTATTCAGATACCATCAGCTCTGCCTCTGGGGTGGATTGTATTCTTTTTCATAAGTCCATCAGAGAAGATACTTCCATATTTTTCCATAGTTACTGTTGCTGATTGTAGTTTCCTTCACCAATTCTGACCCTCTATCATTTATTATATTTTCTCTCTCCTTTCATTCTCTCCATCTTCAAAAGTGTGCTGTGGTTCAGCCTGGTGGCACAGTGGACAGAGCACCTTCCCTGGGGCCAAGCAGTCCCAAACATTGCTCCCCAGAGACCCAGCAGCCACCCAGCCCTGTGGTTCTGGACATACCACACAATCCCACCATTTTGCAAAAAGTAGAAAGGAAAATGTGTTATATCTGACTGTCCTTCTCCAGGATCTGCCCTCTCCACTGTCACCTACATCCCCCTCCCCTTGTCCTTCACTCCTTTTTTCTTCTAGATTTCTACCTTATTAAGTATATATGTTGTATATATGAATGTATATATATATATATATATATATATATATGTATATATATATACTCTCTGAGCCATTTCTTTCTTTTTTGTTTTTTAAACCTTGTATACAATGTTATTTTTTATTTATCTTTATACAAATGATGCTTTTTATACATTACTAAAATATTCTTGTTTAAGACTAAACATAATACCCCCTTCCCCCAAAAAATATAGAACCTTATGAGAAGTAAAGTAAAGGAAAGAGGAAAATAATTGTGCTTCAGTCTGTGTTCCAACACTACCAGCTCTGTCTCTGGTGGATCACATTCTTTATGATAAGTCCATCACAAAACCTACTTCCATATTTTTCCACCTTTGCTGTTGCTGATCGCAACACTTTCCATTTGTACCTCTCCACTACCTTATAGTATATTTTCTCCCTCCTTTCACTGTTCCTCTTCTAAAATATGCTGTAGGGTAGCTGAGCAGCACAGTGGACTGATCATCTGCCTTAGGGCAAAGAGGCCCCGAGTCCACATACCACCCCTGAGACCCAACCACCACCCGGTCCTGTGGTCCCTGACAGCCCACCCAATCCCAGCACCGTGCAAGAATTAAAAAAGAAAATGTGTTATATCTGACCACTCTCCCCCATGATCCACCCTCTCCTCCATCACTCACATCCCCCCTTCCCCCTTTCCCCCTTCTCTCCTTTCTTACTCTAGATGTCTATACCCCATTGAGTATATATGATGTTTCCTCTCTGAGCCACCTCTGATGAAAGAGAAGGTTCCCTCATTTCCCCTCACCTTCCTCCCTTCCATATCATGGCAATAGCTCATTTAAAAAACCCCAAAATATTTTATATGAAATATCTTAACTTATTCCACCTTTCCTTTCTCTTACTCCCAGTACATTTCCCTTTTAGCCATTGACTCCATTTTTACAATATATTATATCTTCAAATTCAGCTCTTTCCTGTGCTTCATCTATAAAAGTTCCTTCTATCTGTTCTATTAAATGAGAAATTTCATATAAATATTATCAGTATCATTTTTCTTTGCAGGCAGGAATACATGCAGTTCATCATCATCATGATGTCCCTCATATTTTAACCTTTTCCTCTACTCTCTATGCTTCACCTTAGTCCTGTATTTGAAGGTCAAACTTTCTGTTCAGCTCTGGTTGTTTCAACAGGAACAATCAAAATTCCCCTGGTTCATTGAAATTCCATCTTTTTCCCTGGAAGAGTATGTTCAGTTTTGCTGGACAGTTGATTCTTGGTTGCATTCCAAGCCCTTTTGCCTTCCAGAATATTATATTCCAAGCCCTATGAGCCCTTAATGTAGTTGATGCTAAGTTCTGTGCGATCCTGACTGCAGCTCCACAATATTGGAATTGTGTCCTTCTGGCTGCTTTTAATATTTTCTCTTTGACTTGGGAGTTCTGGAACTTGGGTATAATATTCCTGTGGGTTGTTTCTTTTGGATCTCTTTCCAGGGGAGATTGGTGGATTCTTTCAATTTCTGTTTTGTCCTCTGCTTCTAGGATATCTGGGCAATTTTCCTGTAGGAATTCTTTAAAAATGAGGTCAAGGCTCTTTTCATGTATCCCAATAATTTTTAAATTATCTTTCCTGAATTTGTTTTCCAGGTCAGTTGTTTTTTCAATGAGATGTTTCACATTTTCTTCTAGTTTTTCATTCTTTTGGTGTTGAAGTATTGTACCTTGCTTTCTCTTAGTCATCAGCTTCCTTTAGCTCTATTCTATATCTGAAGGATTTGTTTTCCTTAGAGAGCTTTCTTATCTCTTTTTCCATTTGGCCAATTCTGATGTTTTTTTTGTCTGTTTTTTGTTTTGTTTTAGATTTTTGCAAGGCAAATGGGGTTAAATGGCTTGCCCAAGGCTACATAGCTAAGTAATTAGGTGTCTGAGACCGGATTTGAATTTAGGTACTCTTGACTACAGGGCTGTGCCACCTAGCCACCCCTCAATTCTGTTTTTTAAAGCATTCTTCTCAATAACTTTTTGTACTGTTTTATCCATCTGACCTATGTTGGTTTTTAAAACATGTTATTTTCTTCAGCATTTTTTGGATCTCCTTGACTAAGCTGCTGACTTCATTTTCATGTTTTTCCTGCATCTCTCAGTTCTTTTCCCAATTTTTCTTCTGTCTCCCTTGCTTGATTTTCTAAATCTTTTTTGAGCTCTGTCATAGCCTGAGCCCAATTTCCATTTTTCTTGGAGTCTTTAGATGCAGGAATTTTTACTTCCTCATCTTCAGATTGAGTATCCTTCTTGGGATCATAGACAATGTATTTCTCAACAGTGTTACTCTTTTTTCTCTGTTTACTCATTTCTCTAGCCTGGTTTTGGGAACTTCCCATACTTTTGGGTATTATTGGGACACCCCCACACACAAAGATCTCAGTGTGTGAAACTCTAACTTCCCTCCTGTTCTGTGAATGACCACAAGTGAACCCCTCTGCCACAGGGCTGAGGTGGGGGAGGGCCCTGTTCTATGGGTGGGGCCTAGACTGTGATCAGGATCTGAATGTGATCAGTGTCCTACTAGAGTCCTGTTCCAGGTACAGAGGACAGACCTCTGAAGTCTCTCTTCACTCCCTACCTTTGGTAGGCTGAGCACTCAAGGCTCAGTTGCCTGGGGCACCTGCTTACCCACTGCACTCCTGCTTACTAGCTCCATGCCTGCTTCCATTTCCTGGATCTGGAGTGCTGTGAGGCCACCACTGCTGAGCTGACTGTAGTGATTGCTGCAAATGCTGTGAGGGCCTGGGCTTCCTGTGCTCACTCTGGGAGAAGTCCCCTATGCTGATCCTCCAATTTATGCCCAATGCTCCATGGGGTGTAGGTCAGGAAACTGCCCCGGCTGCCATGAGCCATGGCTCCCAAGTGCCCTGGGGCTGCCTACAGGAGGCTGAAGTTTCTTCACTCTGGAGGGCTACTCCTCTAACCCTGTGTTGTGAAGCCTTTCCACTATTTTCCAGGTTACCTTGGTCTGGAGAATTGCCTCACTGGATATTTCTTTGGGTTCTATCTCTCAAAAATTTAGTTAGAGTCATAATTTTAAGGTTTTTGAAATATTATGGAGAGAGCACCAAACCATCTTGACTCCTGTCCCTCTGAGCCATTTCTGATGAGAATGTAGGCTCCGTCACTCCCCTTCACTGTAACCCCCTTCCATGTCATTGCAAAAGCTATTTCTTGACTCTTTTGCATGAAACATCTCAGTCTATCTTCAAATTCAGGTCCCTCCTTTGCCTTGTCTATATATATATATACATATATGTGTGTGTGTGTG
Source organism: Macrotis lagotis (assembly GCF_037893015.1). Lineage (NCBI taxonomy): Eukaryota > Metazoa > Chordata > Mammalia > Peramelemorphia > Peramelidae > Macrotis > Macrotis lagotis. The sequence goes on along the minus strand of NC_133662.1, from coordinate 104,170,675 downwards.
TGTGTGTGCTCCTTCTAACTACTCTAATAAATGAGAAGATTCCTATGAGTATTACCAGTATCATCTTCCCATGCAGGACTATGCACAGTTCAACATCATTAAATCCTTCTTAATTTCTCCTTCTCATCCACCCTCTCTATGCTTCACCTGAGTCTTATAATTGAAGATCAATCTTTCTGTTCAGCTCTGACCATTTCAACAGGAACATTTGAAATTGAACTGCTTCACTGAGAGTCCATTTTTTCCCCTGTAAGGGGATGTTCAGTTTTGCTGGGTGATTTATTCTCTGTTGCATTCCAAGCTCTTTTGCCTTCTGGCATATCATATTCCAAGCGCTATGAGCCCTCAATGAGGATGCTGCTAAATCCTGAGTAATCCAGACTATAGCTGCATCATATTTGAATTATTTCCTTCTGGTTGCTTGTAATATTTTCCTTGGGAGTTCTGGAACTTGGCTATAATATTCTTGTGGATTATTTTTTTAGATCTGTCTTCCCAGAGGAGATCAGTGAACTCTCTCAATTTCCGTCTTGCCCTCTGCTTCTAGGATATCAAGGTAATTTTCCTGTAGAAATTCTTTAAAAATGAAGTCAAGGTTCTTTTCCTGATTATGTTTTCAGGTAGCTCAATAATTTTCAAATTGTCTCTTCTGGATCTGTTTTCTAGCTCTGTTGTTTTTTCAATGAGATATTTCACATTGTCTTCTAGTTTTTCACTCTTTTGGTATTTTTTTTTTGTTTCTTGATTCTTCTTAAATTCATCAGCTTCCTTTAGCTCCAGTCTACATTTGAAGGAGTTGTTTTCTTCAGAGAGCTTTCTTACCTCCTTTTCCATCTGGGCAATTCTGCTTTTTAAGGTATTCTCTTCATCAACTTTTTTGGACTGATTTTTCCATTTGACCTAAGTTAGTTTTTAGCATGTTATTTTCTTTAGTATTTTTTTTTTGGATCTCATTCACCAAACTGTTGACTTGGTTTTCATGTTTTTCCTGGATCTCTCTCATTTCTCTTCCCAACTTTTCCTCTTTTTTTGAGCTCTGTCACAGTCTGAGACCAAGTTCTATCTTTCTTAGAAATTTTGGATAAAAGGTTTGGACTTTGTCATCTTCTGAGTTTGTGTTTTGGATCTTCCATGGGACCAAAGTAATTGTCTGTGGTCAAGTTCCGTTTTTTTCTATTTAACTCATTTCCCCAGCCTGTTCTGGTTTTGGGGTGCTTCCTGAGCTTTTGAATATTATTGGGACATCCCCTCAAGTACTTCCGTTCCTTCAGGGTCTCATGAGAGTCTCTGACTGCTTTCCTGACCCGTGTTTTGGTCTGTGGATGATCACAAGCACTCTCCTCTGCCCTGGAGCTGTGAGGAGAGTCTTTGCTCCACTATGGCAGTATGGGGGCCCAGACTGTGACCAAAGTCTGAATAGGGTCAAAGCTCCACAGTCCTGTCCCAAGGAGAGAGGAGAGACCTAGATAGTCTCCTCCCCACTCCCTTACCTTCCGTGGGCTGAGTACTCTGGGAGTAACTGCTGAGTTGCTCTCTCCTAGGTCTGCTTCCATTTCCTGGTATCTGGGCTGCACTCTGGACTGCAGCTGTACTGAGGAGGGCCTCACTGGCTCCCACTCACTCTGGTAGAGCTTTCTCCACTAATCTTCCAAGTTGTGTTTGGTGCTCCCTGGGTTGGCAGGTCAGGAAACTGCTTCTGCTGTGAGGAGCTGGGGCTCCTCGGGACTCAGGCACCCAGCAGGCTGTTCCCAGAAAAATGGAGCTCATTCACTCTGGTGTATTGATCATGGCCATGCTGTTGACCCCTGCAATCCCAAGGAACAGAGCCTTCCCCCAATCTTCCAGGTTACCTTGTCTTGGAAAACTGTCTCACTGGATTTTCTTAAAAATTTAGTGAGAGTCATAATTTTATTATTTTTGAAATATTTTGGAGAGAGCACCTAGGAAAGGCTGTTCTTATGTTGCCATCTTGACTCTGTCCCTCCTCCACAGTTATATTAAAAGGAAATTTTCTTTCTATTTTTTTACTGCTAGACTTTTTTGGTGTTTATATATATATATATATATATATATATATATATATATATATATATACATATATACATATATACATATATATGTATATATGCTGATGAGTTTCATGAATTTATTTGATATTCTGTAACTTTGTTGAATTTGTTCATTAGTTCTTCTTTTTTAGTTGATTCTCTAGGATTCTCTAAGTAGACCATCATTTTATTCACAAAGATGATATGTTTCCTCAGTCTAAATTTTCATTCTTTCCATTCATGTTTTCTCTTATTGTTGTAGCTAGCATTTTTAGTATAATATTGAATAATGGTGATAATGTGCACCATTGCTTCACCCCTGATTTTATTGAGAATACCTCTAGCTTATCCCTTTTATATATAATGTTTGTTGTAAATTTTAATTAAATTTAGTTATTTCAATAAAAGCTCCATTTATTCCTGTTTTTATAGTGTTTTGAATAGGAATGGTTGCATTTTTTCAAAAGCTTTTTTCTGAAATTATTGACCATAATATTAACAAAAATGAAAGAAATAATATGGTCAATTATGCAGATAGCTTTCCTAAATTGAACCATACCTGCATTCCTGGAATAAATTTTAGCTGGTCATATCGCATAATCTTGTGAAATATTGTTGTAATCTTTTCATTAGCATTTTATTTAAAAATTTTGCATCAATATTCATTAGGAAAATTGATACATACATTTTTCTCTGTATTTTTTTTCTCCATGGTTCAGGTAGCAACACCAAAATAATGCCATCAAAGGAAATGATTGAATTTTTGGTCTAATTGTCAAAATAACTGATATCCTATTGAAATTAATTATTCTTTAAATGTTTAGGAGAATTCACTTTTGAATTCATCTGGTTCTGAGGATTTTTTCTTAGGGAGTTCATTTATTCTTGTTTAATTTCTTTTTTTCCTAACATTGTGTCATTTAAGAATTCCATTGCCTCTTCTTTTAATCTGGGAAATTTATGTTTTTTGTTAATAATTATTGTTTTCACTTATATTTATTGGCATATAATTGGATAAAATAGCTCCTAATAATTGCTTCAATTTCATCCTCTTTGATGGTGAATTCATCCTTTTCATTGTTCATGTTGATATTTACTTTTCTTTTTAAATTATCAACCAATGGTGTATCAATTTTATTACTTTTTTCATAAAACTATCTCCTAATTTATTTATTTGATCAATGATTTTCTTACTTTTATTAATTCTAACATTTATTAATTGAACCTTTGATTTTTAGGATTTCCAATTTGATGCTTAATTGGGTATTTTAAAATTTGTTCTTTCTCTAGGTTTTTTAAATTACTTGTTCATTTTGATGTTAGTAGACATAAAATTTCCTCAATATACTGTTTTGTTTATGTCCAATAAAGTTTGGGATGGTATCTTATTGCTGTCATTCTCTTGAACAAAATTATCATTATATCTATAATTCATTTCTTAATTCAATCATTCTTTAAATATGTGATTATTTAGCTTCTAATTATTTTTAATCTATGTTTTCACAGCCCATCATTGAATGTGATTTTTATTGATTATCCCTTTTATTTACATCTAATTTTTACTTTTATTGGTATCATGATGGCTAGCCCTTCCTTTTTTTTTTAACTTCAGCTGAAGTATAATAGATTCTGCTTTAGCCCTTTGCTTTTATTGTATTTGTCTCTCTGTTACAACTATTTTTAGTATTAACAACATATTGTTGGAAAATATTATAGCAGCTTTTTTTGGAATAGCAAAGAAGTGGAAGTTGAGGAGATGCCCATAAGTGGGGAATGCCTGATCATGTTTTTTGTTTTATCTTTGTCAAAGTTTTTCCCTTTCAGTGATTCTGATTTCACAACATGACTAATTTGGAAATATGTTTAGTATGAATTGTGGATGTATAACCTATATCAAATTACTTGCTGTCTTGGAGAGGGGAGAAGGAAGGGAATAAGGGAGAAAATTTTGCAAAAATGAATATTTAAAAGTATTTCACTGTAATTTAAAAATACTATTAAGTTACAAAAAACACATTGTTGGATTCTTATTTTTAATCTACTGTAGTATCTGCCTCCATATTAATGGATGAGTTTATCCTATTACTATTCAAAGTAATGATTATTTACTTCCATTCTAATTTTTCCTATTGTATATTATTCTCCCCATCTCCTCTTATGTATTTCCTCCTGAAAAGTCTGTTTTATTTTTGACCACCACTATCTTTAATTCACCCTCCTTCTATAAGTTGCCTCATTTTTACATCCCCTTGTATGGCAAGATAGATTTCTATACCCAAATGAGTGATCATTTCACTTCCTCTTTGAAACAGTTCCAATGAGAGTTCCAAGCATTTCAAGTCACATCCTTATCTTCTCCTCCACTGCAAAAGCTCCTTCTTTCAAGTCATTTGTATGTGAGATAATTTATCCCATTTTGCCATATCCTTGACCCTTCTCCCTTGATCCCACTTTTTCCACCCATTAATTTTATTTTTTTCAAATTATTCATAGATAATTTACATTTTTCTTTTTCCTTTTAGTCATTTATCTATTTATTTGTTTGGTTGTTTATCCAACTACTTGCAAAGATACTTTTTAACAATCGTTTTTTGTAAGATTTGAGTTCCACATTTTTCCTCCCTCCCTTTCTTCCCTTCCCAAGACAGAGAGCAATCTAATATGTTATGCATGTAAAACTATGCTAAACATATTTCTATATTAATCATGTAAAAGAAGAATCAGAGCAGAAAAGAAAAAAACATAAGAGGGGAGAAACCCCATAAAACAAAACAAATTGAAAAAATTTGAAAAAAAATTGGTCTGCATTTAGACATATTTCCTTTTCTGGATGTAAATGGTATTTTTCATCACAAGTCCTTTAGAATTGTCTTTGAATATGTACTGCTGAGATGAACATGTCCATCATAGTTAATTATCACGCAATGTTGCTATTAACGTGGACAGTGTTCTTCAGGTTCTGCTCACTTCACTCATCATCATCATTAGTTATTGCAAGTCTTTCCAGGCTTTTCTAAAGCCCTGCCTCTCATGATTTCTTTAGAACAATAATATACCAGTTTGTTCAGTCATTCTCCATTTGATCACCACTACAAAAGGATCTACTATAAATATTTTTAACATGTATTTTTTTATCCTTTCTTATGATCTCTTTGGGTTATAGACCTAATAGTGTTATTGCTGGATAGACGACCTTTCAGTTTTATTGCCTTCTTGGGTATAGTGCCAAATTGTCTCCAGAAAGGTTGTCTCATTACACACCTCCACTAACAAGCTATTAGTTTCCCTGTTTTTTAAATATTTTCTCCAGTATTAATTATTTTCCCTTTTTTGTCATCTGATAGATATGAGGTAGTACCTCAGGTTTATTTTAATTTGCATTTCTCTAATCAATAATGATTGATATTTTTCGTATAATTGTAGATTCTTTAATTTCTTTATTTGACTACTGCCTGTTCATATTCTTTGATCATTTATCAATTGGGGAATGTATTTTTATTAATTGGACTCAGTTCTCTATTTATTTTAGAAATGGGTCCTTTCTGCATTCCTTCTAATCTTGATTACATTGGTTTTATTTGTCATTTAAAAAATTAATGAACTATTTTTCATTTTATAATATTTTCTATCTCTTGTTTGGTCTTAAACTCCTCTCTTCCTCATATATCTGACAGATAACCTGTTCCTTGTTCTCCTAACTGACTTATGGTATCACCTTTAATGTCTAAATACTGTACCCATTTCAACCTAATCTTTGTATAGGATTTGAGATGTTATCTGTCAAATTTCTTTTATGCTCTGTCTCTTCTGTCTCTGTCTCTGTCTCTGTCTGTCTGTCTGTCTCTCTCTCTGTATATATATTATATATTATATTCTGTATATAATATAATATATTTGTGTGTGTGTGTATACTCCTTCAAAGTGCCCTAATAATGATAAAGTTATTATGAATTACAAGTATCGTCTTTCCTTGTTATAGCAATTTATTGAATATTATGATTTCTTTCATGTTAACCTTTTTATGCTTCTCTTGAGTCTTATATTTAAAAGTCAGCTTTTCTTTTCAGCTCTGGTCTTTTCATCAGAAATACATGAAAATCATTTATTTAATTCAAAATACATTTTTCCTTGAAGGAAATAATACACAATTTAGCCGGAGGGGCTATTCTTGGTTGTATTACATTCCAAGGCTTCTGAGTCTTTAATGCAGAAGTTGCTAAGTCTTATGTTATTCTGACCATGGTTCTATTTTAATTGTTTCTTTCTACTTGCTTGTAATATTTCCCCCTTGATTTGACAGCTCCTGATATTGCAAACATCAGTATTCATTTCTTCCTTAGATAATGAGACTAGTATCCCTGCTCTGTCATGAGCAACCAAAAGTAACCTTCTCTGTCTTGAAACTGTGACCAGTGTCCCTGCCTTTCTTGGGCAGCAATAATTGTGTTCTAGTCTTCCTGTGTGCCCTGTAACTGCTCCTTGAGTCGCATATGGGCAATAATGTGAGAAAAGTGTGTCCTGTAATCTCTTCCTGACTCATTTTTGACCCTCATACCCTCTATGGTCCGAGGGTATCCAAAATCACCACTGCTGCCAATGTGGTTGCCTATATGGCTCACTTGCCTTGCTGAAGCATTGCCCACATTACCCTCTGTTTTGGGTTTTACTACCACCCCTGTTAGACCGAACTTTCCAGGTGACCAGTTAATTTGTTTTGACTGAAAAATTGTTCCACCTCAACCTTTTATTTGTTTTACTCCTCCAGAATTTGATTTAAGATATCATTTTAAAGTTTTTTGGGAGAGTCCCTATTTTTATGCCACAGTCTTGGCTCTGCCAACCATTTGCTTTTTTTTATTGATGTTTTATTTTTCCAAATACATGCTTTGAAAGTTTTTCAACGTTTATCCATATACCTATGTATATTTTTAAGTTACAAAATTTCCTTCTATCTTCCTTCCCAACCCCTCCTCAGTGGTGAAGTCGAGTTAATATTGTACATACACATTTGTGTTAAGTATATTTACTGATCAGTCATTTGGGGTATCAGGAATTAGGATTAAAGGAAATGCATAAGAGATTCTTTTATTTTTAAGTGAATGTATTGTTCATCACATTCTGCAGGAATTTTTTTTTCTTCCTCTGGATTGGAATAGTATTGTCCATAGTTGGTCTAATAGAATTCTTCTAGCTCTCTGAACTGCCAAGAGGAACTGCTCCCATCAAGGCTGATCATTTCACAATGTTGTTGTCAGTGTGCGCTAACATTATCTTGGTTCTGCTCCCTTAGCTCAGCATCAGATTCCACAAGTCATTCCATGCTTCTCCAGAGTCTGACCATTTATGATTTCTTATAGAACAATAGTATTCCATTGTTTTCATGTACCATAACTTTTTAAAACTATTCCCCATTTATGGGCATCCCATCAATTTCCATTTCTTTGCCTACAAAACTAGCTACTATGTATATTTTGGAACATGCAGGAATTTTCCCATTTTTTATGATTTCTTCAGGATGTAGACCTAGACTTGGAATTGCTAGGTTAAAGGGTATAAACAGTTTAATTGCTCTTTGGGTGCAACTCCACCAGCATTACATCCATGTCCCAAACATCTCACAACATCTCCAATATTGATGTTTCCCCCTCTCTTGCCATCTTAGCCAGTCTGATAGGTGTGAGGTGATACCTCATTGTTGTTTTAATTTTCATTTCTCTATACACACACGTACATATTAGCGCTTTGATTTCTTCATTTGAAAACTGTCTATTCATATTCTTTGACCATTTATCAACTGAGGAATGACTTGCAACCTTATAAATCCAATGCAGCTCTCTATATATTTTAGAAATGAGACCTTTATCAGAACTCTTAGTTACAAACATTGTTTCCCATATTTTTGTTTTCCTTCTAATTTTGGCAGCATTGATTTTATTAGTGCAAAAAGTTTTTTAATTTAGTATAGTCAAAATCATTCATTTTGCAGTTTATAATGTACATTATTTCTTGTTTAGTTACAAATGTGTCCCTTTTCCATAGATCATATAGAAAGGAATATTTCTTGGACTTTTTATTTATCTATATTGTCCCCCTTTATATCTAAATCCTATACCCATTTTTGACCTCATTTTAGTATAGGGTGTGAGATGTGGAGCTATGTGTAGTTTTTACCATACTATTTTCCAGTTTTTCCCCTACCATTTATTATTATAATGTCAGGTATTTAGAATTTTAAGGGACTTTGGAAGTTATGTAATGTAATACCTCACCTTTTAGAGATGACATGATTGAATCCAAAAATAGTTAAATGACTTTTCCAAGGTGACATAAGCAACAAGTGACAGATGTCAAATTAAAGAAATCTATTGACTACAAATACAATATGCTTTTCACTTTGTATATTTTCCAAGGTATAGAAAAATTTAGAAAAAATAATATATCTGAGCATTTAAGCATTGTGGTATAGTAATAAGGATACTTGGAGTGATATACTTAATTTCAATTCTTATCTTTGCTATTTATTACTATCTTTGTGAATTGAACAAATCGCCCAGCTTTACATAGCCTTGTGCTCTTCATTTGCAAAATGGGAAGATGATGATGATGATGATGATGATGATGATGATGATGATGATGGCTGATGGTCACTGATTTGTGAAGAAAGTTCTTTGTAATCAACTCCACATGAAATCCACATTCTGCTATAGAGAATAGGAGTAAAGAGATAAACATTTTCATTATTTGTACAAATTAGTTTCAGGAGTAAAAGAACACTATTTGCTCTAGATGTATCACAAAACTTCAAGTTTTTTAAAAATTGCTTGCAGCTAACAAGTTGCACTGTAGTGGAAGTTTAGCTCAATGTTTATTGAGTTGAACTCAATTGGCATTTATTTATCACTTATTATGGACAATGTTCTATGTTAAGTCTAGAAAGGCAAAAACAAAACTGTCCTTGCCTTCATGGAACTTACTTGATATTTCCAGTTTTGTTGTTTTCCTCTTACTCATTAAATAATGTGGTATTTACTATGGGAATCATTTGTATTTTTTGTATATATATATATATTTGCAATGTCACCCAGTTGGAAAGTAAGCTTCTTGATGGTAGCTTTGACAGAATCCCAATGCCTTCTTCATCTGACATGGAAGAAGTAAGGGTGGTTTTCCATATCAATTTATACTAGTCAACCAGCACAAATAGTAATCATTCTTAATCACAATAGCAATAATTAAGTTAGATATTATTTTAAGATTTATAAAACATGCTACTTATGATAGCACTATGGGTTAGAATACTAAAATTTTGTTATTACATTTTACAGAAAGAGAAATAGAGGACTTAAGTAAATTGAAAAATTTAGCAAATTAAATAAGTTTTCATAGCACCCAGTTTATTTGTGATCAAAATAAAAGACATCTCAGGAAGGGCATTGGTTTAAAAAAGCAATTATATATTTGGATTAATATCATTTAGTCATGTGACCTTCAAAATGGGCACTGTTGTCTTAAGGATCAAATGATAAAAATGAATATAGGATGTTTTACAGCTCATTATGTGTCATGTGTCAAATAAAAAAAGTGAGTTTAGAAATGAGAACAGAATTCACATCTTGGCTCCACCACTTTCTTAATTGTGAGATCTTGGACATTTACTTAAATTCTCTGTTTCCATGTTTGAAGAATACAATGATAAAATTTTCAGTAGTTTACAGGATTGTAGGAGAAACATTTTTTGAAAAACTTTCAAATACTGTGTGACTCAGTTATTATCATTATTTTTAAGATTGATAATGCTTAGTGCTGGTTGGCCAGGATGGATTTTTATGGAAAATTTCCCTTACAAGTCCTGAATCAGATGAAAAGGGAATATAGGGTTGTGTTGTAATTTCTACTTTCTGTAATGTATCATATAACCTCAATAGTTCTTTTCCTCTCCTTTGCTCTGTTGAATCTTTGCATATCAAAAAGATTCTAAGTCCTTGCTGTTAGCGACTGTTCTAAAATCACTCCCACAAGTTCAGTTTGTCCATTTTCTTTTGAAACTCAGTGAGGATTGTCATGAGATAGATAATATATATTTGCTGATAAAAAAGAGTTATGTTTAACATTTAATAAGACTAGATATTTAAGCAATGATATAAGCATTTTCAAACTGAACAAGAGTGAGTTGAAATTTTTTGCCATTGTGTGACTTTGGGGAGATTATTTAACCTCTCCATCTCCCCATTTCTCTAAAAGGAACTTGATGATATTAATTATCTCTATATAATTGTGAATACATATTAATGAAGATATTAGGAATGGATTTTCTTTTCAGAAAAGAAAATTTCAGACATATGCTTAATAGAGAACTAGAGGGTCCCAAATTACAGTAATTTAAAATATCAAATTTTCTCCAATTGAACTAAGGCAGTATAATGCAGATTTCATACTGATTTTAAGAAATTGCTCAGCTTTTTATCTATTAACACCTCCCCAGTGTGTACCACCCCATTTTCGAGATATTCACCTCTCTCTGATAAGCTGACCAGACCCCTGGGAAGCTTGTAATTCCATTTAAATGATGGATCAAAGAATCAGATGCAAAGTCTGTTTTATGAATAAAGAGGTAATAAGTGATCCATCATATGACTTCAGTTCTAACCAACAGTATATTCTGATTCCTGGAAGGTTTGTGAGAAAAAAGTTTTAAAATCATCATAATTTAACCCGTTAAAAATCAATGACTGAAAATAAGTAATTAATTAATGTTCAGCATGTATATCAGCAAAAGAAAAGCTTCATAAGCCTCCATATTGCTGATCTAAATTCTGAAGTCTTTCTAGACCTATAGATATTTTATTTAATTTCTGCAATGAGAAGAAAAAATAGGTTTCTTATATAAAGATAGCCAGATCATTTATTTCTGATATCCTAAACCTTTTGTTTTAGAGATCTTGGTAAATTGTATTTGAATGTTATTAAAACTGTGATGAAATCAGAAGAGACATTTTGGTTGGCATTAGATTCCACAGGGCTTGGTTGAATTTTCCATTTATTGATGTGCATGGTTAAACCACAGAGAGACTGGTTACCTTACCTATTTTAATGAAATCATAAGGACATTTGATAATATGTATTTTACCAACATCTTAATTGCAAAGATACATCATATGTCAGTGGAAAAAAATAAATCCTAGCATTGAATACAGAATCAAAATACCTGTACATTAGTCCTGAATCTATGATATGATATGCATAGGAACATCATCTCACAGAATCACAGGATATTAGAAAGAAATGAAACTAATAAATTAATCTTCTTCCTTTCATACATCCTCCATCTCTATTTTACAAATCAATCAAAACAGACAGGATAATGAGTGATTGGAATGAATTCTGCCTACTGTTGGTCTTACACTAATTGATACTAATATTAATATGTGTCAGAGCCCATATTTGAATTCATGAATATTCTCACTTCAAGTCTAATGCTGAATCCACATGTTGCTCATGAATTTGCTCATTTGTGAAACTAAGAGATTGATTGAAATTAGACTGAACTCTATGGACAATTCTAGCTCCAACAATCTATGATTTGTGGATTTAATTCTTTCTATGGACAGTGCCTAATAATCGTCTAACTTCCACAAGATGGTGCTGGATCTTTGTTATTCAATATGACTATTCAGGATTTCTCTGAGGCAGGAAATAAAATAAATTCATTAATCTCTTGTGGCCCAGACACTTGCCTAGAAATAAAACTATTAACACTTCATCAATAAGCAAGTCAGCTACATACAAGAAAATAAGAACTTGGAGACATGAAAGGAGCAAGAAATAAATGACAAGTAAATATAATATAGTACTTATATGTGGTAATAGTAGAACATGGTAGAAAGAGCACTGAGCCTTATAAATTTGACTTCTCCCTCTACCCCTTACTGTTTATGTCAAACTCTATGGACTTCAGTTTCCTCGATTATAAAACTATTAGATAATGTTTTTGGTATTTTGGGTTCTACAATTTTTCAATTCTTATCCCCATTTTCAAAGTTTTTGTGGTTATACAGTAATTTGTAATGCAGTTCACATCTTATTCTATGCATGTCCAGTCCTAAAAACACTGATGGTTTTAGCAACAAAAAGCCAAGGTTACTTTGACTTGAAGAGATTTAGAATAGTCTATTAAAAATCTGCTGTTATCTTTCTTCTTTGACTCAGAGGTATAAACTAAAGGCCAAGGCAACTGAAAAACTCAGCAACATTACTCCTTAACCCAGCCTTTGTTCTCATACTACTGACAAAACTTGATTTAAAGGAGTAAAACTTTTCTTTTAAATTTTATAACATTCTTGGAAGAAATCTACCACTCCCTCCCTATTTCGGAGCACTTGAAAAGAGAATTGCAATGATAATGCAGTAAAATAAGCATTCTAAATTGACTTTAATGATATTTGTTCAGTTGAGTCCTACTCTTAATGACTCCATTTGGAGTTTTCTTCACAAAGATACTGGAGTGGTTTTCTGTTTCTGTCTCCAGCTTATTTTACAGTTGAGGAAACTGAGACAAACAAGGTTAACTTACTTGTCTAAGTTCATATAACTAATAAGAATCTGAGGCCAGATTTGAACTCAGGAAGGTGAGTCTTTGTGACTTTTGGCCAGGCACTCTATTCATTGTACCACCTAACTGTCCCACCTTTAAATATATCCACAGTTAAAATATACATTAGGTCTAAAACACACTCCCCTTCATACACACACACACACACACACACACACACACACAAACACAGAAACACACAATATCTCTAGAAAATAGTCCACAAAAATGAATCTATCTTACTCAATTAGCTTTTGTTTCTGTTTCTTTGAGGATCCCTGTTTAAAGAATTCTGAGTGCTTATAGTCTTCTGTGAAAAATAGATTAATAGGAACAGATTATAGGTGACCTTATTGTGGACACTGAGAAAAACAGAAATTTATATATAAAAATAGATATTTTAACTTATGATTCTTGAGAAATATTTTAAGGATAAGAGAATATTGTAATTATGATTTTGTCAAAATCGTATCTTAGGATCATCTACTCTTACTCTTGCCTTTTCAAATGAAGAAATTGAATCCTAGAGGGAGTGAAGTGACTTGCAAGATTATACTGGCAATAATTCTTAGAAATGAAATTAGAAAACCAAGTTTTCTGATTCGAGTCAATTTTCTTTTAAGTTTATAGGAAACTTAGAAATCAGTAGGGTCATGTGGCTCAATAAAAAGCACCTAGGGAATCAAGATAATGGTGTTCTATTTCTATCTTCTGCTATGATAGTGGTGGAGTGGATATAACACTGGGGTGGTGGAGTGGATAGAGCACTGGGTGGTAGAGTGGTTAGAGTACGGGGTGGTGGAGAGGATAGATTGCTAGGTGGTGGAATGGATAGAGTCCTGGGTAGTGAAGGGGTTAGAGCATTGGGTGGTAAAGTGACTGCTTAAGTCCCCTTCAATTTTATATTTATAAAATGAGATTGGTATAGATGACTTCTAGAACTCCTTTCAGTTCTAAATTTCTGATATTTATTTCCCCAATTCTAAAATTCTGCAAGTTCAATTAAAATTCAGGGTGGCCCAGTGCACTGTAATGCTTCCTACAGAAAGGAAGTTATGAACCAGCTCTTAACCTCTGAGTCAGCTAACAACGTTCCTGGATTCCCAGCTTGTCTCTAAATAGAATGGATTAGATATGAGATATGATACTGCTGTCCTTTCATACAAACCCTTACAAACCCTACCTTGCAAAATCAATCCTTTATTCCTTTACTTCAGTGCAATCCTTTTCTTGGATAGTGAGATTGCAGGTAATACTAGCACTTCCTTTCTAGGGGTGACCAACAATAGGCATCTATCATGACAATACATAAGTCAATGAATTTGCCCTTATGTTTCCTCTTACCTAGTTATGTGGTACAAATGAGAATAAAGGTGAAGAGATAGATCCAGCACACATTGGGAAAAAAATCACTAGGATCTAGTGATTAACTATAAGAGTTAAAGAAGGGAGAAAATTCACAGATGTATCTAGGTTTCAGATCAGAATGATTAAATATCAGTACCATTAATGAAAGTAGGGACATTGAGATCTGGATCCTCTTTGGGTAAGCAATTAAACCAGTTCAATTATAGAGAGATTTAAAATGGAAATATTTTCCAAAATGCTGAATGAGTTTGACTGAGAGATTTTTAAAAATCCCTTATTTTCATAGGCATTTATTATTTCTCCTCATTCCTTCTTCCTTAAAAGAAAAATTAAAAACCACATAACAAAGATGAATAATTAAGCAAAGCAAATTCCTATATTGTTAATATCCTCCCCAAATCAATTTCTCACTCTTCATTTTAAGTTCATTATTTTTCTGGTAAGAAGTAGGTGACATATCTCATCCTTAGCTCATTGAATTCAGGGGTTATCATTGTATGTGTCAGAGTTCTAAAGTCTTCTAGTGTGTGTTTTTTTAATCTTCATTGCATAAATTGTTCTTCTAGTTCTGTTCAATTTATTCTGCATCAGTACATAGAAAGTTTCCTAGTTTCCCTGAAATGGTTCATTTTTTCATTTTGTAATGTATTATTATACTCCATCACATTCAAATACCTTAATTAATTGAGCCACTCCCCAGAAACAGGCCTATTTTTAATTTCTGGTTTAGGGATACTATGAAAGAGTTGTTCTGAATATTTTTGTGCAAATAAATTTTTTGTCCCTTTCAAAATTTCTTTGGGTATAAACCTAAATGTGGTATGGTTGTAGTTTAATGACTTTGGGGAGTGTAATTTCAAATTGCTTTCCAGAATGACTGGACTATTTCACTGCCTCACCAACAGCACTGTGTCTGTTGTGACTGTCTTTAGGGTAAGAGAATGATGCCATAGAAATAAACTTGGTAGTTATTAGATTAGGAATGTAGCAATTAGAAGTGATAAGAGAGGATAATTTACATGAAGTAATGTGTATAGAGAGATAGAGCAAAAAAAATCTAGTTTTTGAAAGACATTTATGGTTAAAGGGTTTTCAAGACCAGCCTGGGCAACTGGGGATCTGGATACTAATATAACATGGATTCACAAACTCAAAGAAAGAAAAGGAAATTGTGGATGACTGATAGGTATTAAAATATCAGAAATTTAGAACTGAAAAGAGCTCTAGAAGTCATCTATGACAATCTCATTTTATAAATATATGACATTATATATATATATATATATATGTATATATGTGTGTGTGTGTGTGTGTGTGTGTGTGTGTGTATTATTTATAGATGGAGAAACAGGCAGATGAATGTTAAATGGCTTGCTAAGGTCACAAAGCTATTAAGTGACTAAAACTAAACCGAACTCAATTTTCTTGCTCCCAAGTTCAGAGTTCTATCCATTTTATGAGTCTTTCATTACTAATAATTGCTAACATTTAGATATGTGTGCCACTATATGTGCCACTAAGTTGGGCACTAAACAAATATTGCTTCATATGATACTCATAGAAACCCTGGGAAACAGTCCCTATCATTACCTCCATATTACATTTGAGGAAACTGAGGTTACATAACTTGCCCAAGATCACAGAAGTTAGTATCTAAAGCTGATTCCCAACTCAGGTTTTCCTGACTCCCAGGTCTAGCACCCTAACCCCTGTACCAACTAGCTCCCTCTGATTTGTGAATTGCCCAGAGTCACACAGGTAATAAATGTCTAAGACCAGATTACTTTTGGAGACTGAATCCAGGATCTTATCTACATATGATATTGCCTCAAGTCTTTGAAAAAGCTTTTATACCAGATATGAGAACGATAACTGACTGAGCAAGGTATGATAGTATAGGGACAAAACAAGGAAAACCATAGTGTTAGACACATTGGCTCAAATAATGTAAATGAAAAAAATACTATGAGTTAGATTATTTCTGAGTCACTGTACTGACCAATCTTGGTCTCAGATTAGATAATGAAATAAACTTCCCTCTTCTCAGTAGACACAGGGAATAATGAATATGAAATGTGATGTGCTGTTGGATAGTTATCTGTGTGGATTGTTTTTCCTCAATACTTTTTTCTTTGTTAAAATAGAGGGTTCAGGGTGGCTATTGGTTTATGAGGAAATCATTGTAGTATAAAAAATCAATAAAAGTGAAACAACAATACTTGCTTATTACATCACAGGAGTTCCACAAATACCTGTTGATTAAATGAGAATATTAAAATTATTGGTTTCCTCATCTGTAAAATGAGAGGTTTAGACTAGTTGACTGTAAAAGTCAGTACCAGATATAAATTTGTGGTTTCAGGATACTGGGAATAAGTAAAAATGTTATTTATGCCTATGTCACACATCTTAGACTGTAAATTCAAATTCGGTTTTTAAACCTATTCTAATAATACCTAGCATAGCACTAGACAGCAGACATTTGATAAATTATTCTTTGATGATGATTACAACAGCCAATTAAAACATCTATTGGGAAATTTTCTAGTGTTTTACCCAGAAGTAAGATGACATTGAAATTATTATGACTGTGTCAGCATTTAAGTAATAGACACATTTTTTTCTTAGAGATACATAATTCAACATTAAATCTTTATATTCAAGGTCTCAGGCGTGAGCCAAAAGAATGTATATGAGTTTGTGAGCATACATTATTAATTTTAAAATTTAGCTTTACAGGGAATTTTAGAGGTTGTTGAACTCACAAATTTATCTATCTTGTCAGATATAGTGTTCAGTATTTCTGGCATTTAAATAATAGACAATTTATTTAAGTGTGAATGACAGTATGAATTAATATGCAACCATACCTTGGAGAAACCGGTCCATTTGACAGCCTCTGTGAAGATCTCCAGTCCAAGATTTTCAATGTTGGGGTTTGACAGATCAGGTTTGGTAGCCTTTCCTTCCCTCTCCATTCCATCTCACTCAACCCAGGCTCACAACAACCCTTTGGAACACCACTTGAGAGGATAAAAGAGACTATATTTGTGATTTCTTCTTTCCACTTCTACTTCTGGTCATGAGATGGAGAAAAAAAGGGGTGCAAAGCATGTAATTTTGTGATGGAACTTCTTTACTGATATTATCTTCACCCCAAAGCAACTGAGAACTGAAAACTACTAATGGATCCTATTGACCTCAGTAGTGATATGGAATGTTGGAATCTTCTACTTCTTTGCTATTTTTTTTGCATCTCTTAACCTTCTCCTCCCTTTTCTTTTATGAGGGGTGTGTGTGTGGAAAATAGAGAAAATAGGAAAAGATAGAAGGTACTGTTTCTATTTGAGATGGAATCTATTTTTGACCTCTTTGTTTGTGTGCAATGTGAGGATTGAGTTTATAAATACCCTGCAGGGAAATTTCCCAAAGCAGAATTGAATCAAATTAAAATTATATTAAATCATTCAGCATTTTATTTTTATCCCCCATATCAGGAATTGAGATAAGAATGAGTTAAAAACATCACTTCTATAGTGTCTCTCTCATCACATTCAACTTAGATCAATATATACCATGGAAACAATGTAAAGACTAAGACTGCCTTCTGTGGGGGGATGAGGGGAGGGAAGAGAGATTAGGGGAAAAAATTATAAAACTCAAAATACATAAAATCTTTCTTTTAAAAAAATCACTTCTAACTGAAAAGGTGGGAAAAAGGAAGCATCCACTTACTACTGTAGGACAGAGGAGAGAGGGAAGCAGGTCAAAGATTTGAAGATCTGACTTCCCTTTATCAGTAGATAAAAGTATTGCAACCTGAAAAAGTGTCTTATTCTGTGATTGGACAATAATTTACTGAGAGAATTGAACTGATATTCCAAGTAGAATAATTTCCACTGGTTAATTCAGTGCACTCTTAGCTAATTAATTCAGCTCCCCATTTTGGTTATTAGCTTCTGAGTAAGGAAGACTCCGCCACCATCTCCCTCTTCTCACCCTACTCTCATCCTCATTCTTGAGGATTCATTTTTGTATTTCTTGTTCCAGGTGAAATTTTCCTAGTTAACAGTTCTGTCTACCACTAGATAAAAGTAGTGTAGTGTTTTCTAATACTACAGGTAGACACCATATGGTGGAATGAGTTTTGATTCTGTAGTCAGAGATCCAAGTCATGGATCCTACCTCTAAAGTTTACTATAGGAGTTTTTTCATCTGTAAATTAGTGATGGTGGTGGTGATATTGGTTTGAACTAGATCACTTCTGAGTTTCCTTCCTGATGAAGATCTCTGATTCTATAATTATATGACCCCTTTCTTATTCCATGATCATCACCATATTAGAGAAATGGAAATTTATATTCAATATTTTCTTTGTATACAAACAAACAAGAAAACTCAAAAAGCCTGAATGGTTGGGTTTGTGACTTTAAAAGCCTGGATCATTAGTTAACACAAGGACAATGTCCTAAGCTCCTGGAAAGTAGATGGGGGAAGTTTTGTTGAAACAAATTGACAGAACTTTTGTCTTCAACACTGGACAAAAAGCAAATGTCTTAAGGTGTTTCTAGTTGACCCCTGATCTTTAATTTCCCAGTCCTTATAACAAGGCCTTGGAAAACAACTGACAGTTCTTTAGAGGGAGGTGTAGAGAGAAGATGAGCCAGTTTGAAAGGCTTCCACAAATCAGACTGAGGGAAATTCTCCTGATGCCAAGGAACTAGACAGAATTTTTCAGAGTAGTAGTAACTTCTCATATTTTTCCCATATCTAAAAGGTTTCCTATGTGTATTTTGAAGCCACATTTTCTCACAGAGAAATTCCCAGTTCACTACAGGGGCCCTGACCCTAAGAATGAGTTAGACAGGAAACCAGCTGTAGATAGATGAGGGCCATTGGATGAGAGCCTGGTATGTACACCTAAAAGAAAAGATATTTATTGGTTAAAAAAAAAAGACCTGAGTGCAGGAAGAAAACATACAGAAGATTCCTTATAGTCTCTGTTAAACATTGGGACTATGACTCAAATAGTCAACAAATATTAATGGTATGATCTAGCAGATTTGCTGGTCATGAACTGAGGAAAACTAGGGTTCAGATTCTATTTCTCACATAGTGTTTGCCTCAGTCTCTCCAACTGTACCCTCTTCCTTTTCTTGCACTATTTACTGTATTTGGAATATTCCCTTTCCTTTTTGTTTTTCTACTATATTGCTACCTATCCTTTAAAGTTTAATTCAAATATCACCTTATCTACAAAATTATTTCTGATCCTGGAGCTTCATACAAAAATATATTTCCATATTAGTAATGTTTTGAAAGAAGACATAGACCAAAATAAACATCCAAAAAAAAATAAAATTCTCTGGAGATGAATGACATTTTTCATCTTAAATAATGCAGAGTTGTCTTGAATCATTGTATTGATGAGAAAAGCTAAGTCATTCACAGTTGATGTTCTTATATTATTACAGTTACTCCATATAGTGTTCTCCTTGTTCTATCAGTTCATGTTAAGTACTTAGATATCATTTAGCATTATATTTATTATTATCATGAATTATTGTATATTGTAGTTTATTTCTATTTGTGTTTGTGTTATTTATGGTAATTAGTCCCTGGAGCCAACATCTTCATTTCATGAAGTGCCAAAAACATGCTCATTTTATTCCAAACTCAATAACTTTCTGAAACTGTTTCTTTTGTCTCACTGCTGTTTCTCCTTGAGATATACTTCTGCTCTCAGTTCTGTTATCCTGATTAGTGATCTCCTAGGTGGGACCATGACTTCTCTTCAACTTCTTTGTTACGTTTTACCTTCTGGTTCAGCAGATAGAGTGATGGGTCTAAAGTCAGGAAAAATTATATTCTTGAGTTCCAATCTGACCTCAAAAACTTAGTAGTAGTGACTCAGGGAAAGTTACTTAACCCTGCTTACCTTGGTTTCCTCATCCATAAAATGAGCTGTTTATTATTAAACTTTTTGCACTCTGTGGCTACTTACAAAATGCCTGTTGACCTATTGAATTCTTGCACTGACGATTTGATTAATCATCTTTGGTGATTGAAATAGTCATACAAGGATTCTGACCCATACAGACAAAAGAATTTCCCTTCTACAGCAACTTTCCTGGGATTCCAGTTTGATTCAATTGGAATTTGCCCAGTATCAGTCCATGATAGTTTTGAAATAAGGGATGTAGATGGTTGGGGGAGAGGGCAACAATATAAAAAAAGAATGGTTTTACTAAAATAAACTCTTGAACTTGAATCTAATCTGGCAAGAAATATCTGCCAGATTTCTTAATGGAAGCCATATCTTTCAGTTCTAATATGATATAATACTAAAACTGGCTATAAATATATGGTAACATTTAAAAAATATCAGCTAACATATTGCAGCCTGTGTCATAAAACAAGCAACGGATGCATGAACAGGACTTCAAATGACAATTCTTTATCATTATTTTGAAACTACTTCAGAGTAAACTCTGAATAGTAATCATTGAATTATAAAATGACTGAACTCAAAAGGAACAAATCATGAACTGAAGAGTAATAGCAATATTAATAGTTAAATTTATGTAGTTTTTTTAGGTTTGCAAATTGTATTATTCCTTTTTTACATGCCTAAACACTAATGTCAACTTATTTAATGTATATGTATACATTATATCTAGCACAAATTTGATGAGTTTCCAGACTAATTGAAAAGTAATATATGGCCCAAGTTGGAAATGAAGCAGATGAAATCAACCAAGCTTATCAGTACTGATATTAATTCCATAAATAGTAGAATTTGAAAACCCAGGAGAGAAAATTATACTATGATTATCCAGAAAGAAATAATTCAAATATGAAGGAGCAACAGTCAAGATTACAGAGAATTTAGCAAATTTAACATTAAAGAATTGGAAAACTTTAGAACATGATATTCCAGAAGGCAAAGGAGCTTGGATTATAATGAAGATTCGACTACCCAGCAAAATTGAACATAATTTTTCAGGGAAAAGATGAACATTCAGAGAACTGGAAACTTTCAAATTTTCCTGATGAATAGATAAGAACTATATAAAAACTGATCTCAAAAGAGGTGTGAAAAGATAAATAAAAATAAAATAAATGTTATTCATTATTCAGTGTGCTAAACACTTCATGAACCTATATGGGAAGATATTTGCAACTCTTGAGGACTATATCTCTTTTAGGGAAATTAGAAGGAGCATACAATGACAAAGGGTGTGGGAATAAGTTTACTTTGATGTGATAATATAAAAAACTAAGGATGAAAAAGAGAATTGTACTGAGAGAAGGTGGGAGACAGAATATGGTAAACTAGATTACTTGAAGAGGCACACAAGGCCTATTAAATTGGAGGGGAAGAAGGGAGTAGGTGATCATTGCTTGCATTTTATTTTCATTGAATTTGACTCAAAGAGGGAATAACACTCATTTAAGTTTGGAAATTTATCTTACTCTATAGCAAGGACAGAACATCTATCTGGCCCTTGGGTTGTATAAGACCTATGAAATCATTTAGTCTGTTGCTGCTAAGGCAACCACAGGTAGTATTCAAAATCCAATAAATATAGCATGCTAATAAATTGATAATTTTGTATGGCCTGCAAATGATGTTTTAAATATCCAAATAGTCCTGGGCAGAAAAAGGTTCCCTACCACCTGCCCTATATGGAAATAGGAAGGGAAAGGAGAAAGAAAATTGAGGGGATGAGGAGAGAAAGGAGAGAAGGGAAGACAGAAGAAAAAGGGGAAAGGAGAAAGAAAAGGGGAGACTGATCAAAGGGAGTTAGGATTGAGGGAGGTGATGATTAGAACCAAAAGGCAGATGAGGTGAAAGGGGACAGAAAATTATAATGGGAGGTGATAGGAGGTAGGGAAATACACAATAAGTATAACTGTGAATGGGAATGGAATGAACTCTCCCATAAAATGGAAATGGATTGCAGAGAAGATTAAAAACCAGAATCCTATAATGTGTTGTTCACAAGAAGCACATTGAAAGCATTGATCAACTATATGCTAGAAAATCTGACAATCTAAGTGAAACAGATAACTATTTACAAAATTATAAATTTCCCAGATTAAAAGAACTAAAATGTTTAACCTCATTTTAGAAAATTATTGAACAAACTTCAATGAACTCTGTAAGAATAAATCTTCAGGCCCAGATGGATTTGCAGGTGAATTCTATGAAACATTTAAAGAACAATTGATTATAATTCCATATGACCTATTACAAAAAATAAAGGAATCCTGCCAAATTCCTTTTATGACACAAATATTGTGCTGTCAAAATCAGAAAGAGCTAAAACAGAGAAAGAAAAGTATAGACTAATTTCCCTAATGAATATTAATACAAAATTTTAAATAAAATACTAGAAAATATATTAAAGCAATTTGTTACAAAGTGAATAACTATGAACATGTGGAATTTATATCAGGAATGTAGGGATGGTTCAAAATTAGGAAAACTAAGGATAATTCATCATGCCCATAAGAAAGTTTACAGAAATGTATTGCAGAGTGGATTAAAAAACAGATTCTTATAAGAAGCACATTAGAAGTAGAGAGATACACATAGAGTATATGTGTTTATGATTAGTTCAATAGATATAGAAAAATACTTTGATAATATTACAGTATTCATCCCTATGAAAAACAATAGAAAATAATAGTGCTAAAATTTCTAAGCATTTTCTATATAAAACCATTAATAAGTATACTAGGTATAAACTAGAAAAATTCTCAGTAAGATCAGGGGTGAAACAAGGTTGCCCAGTATTATGCTATTTGTCAGTATTATTCTAGAAAGAACTTTTTTGCAGATTATAAGATGGTATTCTTAAAGAATCTTAGAGATCCAACTAAAAATTACTTGAAACACTAATAACTTTAGCTTCGTTGCAAATATAAAATGAACCCACATGTATCACTAGCCCTTCTCTATATTACCATTAAAGTCAAGCAGCAAGAGAAGGAAAGAGAACTTCCATTTATATAAATGTAGACAATATAAAATCCTTGATATTCTACCTTCCAGGACAAACCAATGAGTTACAATTACAAAACACTTTTCAAACAATAAAGTCAGAGATAAAGAACTGAAAATACAGCAATTGTTCAAGGGCAGGCCGAGTTATTATAATAAAAATGAAAATTCTATCTAAATTAATCTACTTATTTAGTGACATGCCAATCAATTAAAAATTATTTTATAAAGCTATTAAAATAATAAAATTAATCTGGAAGTATAAAAAGTCAAGAATATCAGTAGACATAATAAAAAATGTAAAGAAATATATTCTTACCAAAGCATATCTAAAATTAAATTATAAAATAGCAATCATCAAAACTTGCTATTGGCTAAGAAATAAAGAGGTAGATCAGTGGAGTAGATTGGACACACAAGACAGAGAAATAAATGACTATAGCAAGCTACTGTTTGATAAACCCAAAGACTCCAACTTCTGAGCTAAGGACTCACTATTGAACTAGAACTTCTGGTACATGATTCACACAAAAAAGGGTCATACCATAAGCTAATCAGGAGAGAAAGGAATAGTTTACCTCTAAGATCCTTGGAGAAGGGAAAAATTTATGAATAAACAAGAGATAGAAGATACTATGAAATTCAACAAAGGACAATTTTAAGTGCATTAAATTAAACAGGTTTTGCACAAAACCAATGCAACCAAGAATAGAAGGAATGCAGAAAGAAAATAATTTTTAGTGTTTCTTTTGAAGGTTCCATTTCTAAAACATAAAGAGAACTGAGTCAAATTTATAAGAATACAAGTAATTTGATAATTGGGTATAAACAAGAAATAGATATAAACAGACAATTTTCTGATGAAAAAATTAAAGCTATCTATTTCTATAGTCCTATGAAAAAATGTTCTAAATCACTATTGATTAAAGACAAATTAAACGACTCTAAAATCTCACTTCATATCTCTCAGATCAACAAATATGACAGAAAAAGACCATGCCTAATAGGAGAAAAGATTTGGAAAATTGGAACACTAGAGCAATGTTGGTGGAGTTTTGAATTGAACCAACCATTCTGGAGAGCAATTTGGAACTATGCTCAAAGGGCTATCAAAGTATGCATAATCTTTGATCCAGCAATGCTACTAACTGAGTCTGTATTCTAAAGAGATCATAAAAAAGGGACAAGGACCTAATTGTACAGAAATACTTATAGCAGATCTTTTTGAATTAACAAAGAATTGGAAATTTAAGAAATTCCCACCAGCATAAATGTAATGGAATACTATTTTTCTGTAAGAAATGAACAGAGAGATTTCAGAAAAATCTGGAAAGGCTTTACATGAACTAATGCTGTGAACATTAGTATGATGATCAACTATCATAGACTTTCCTCTTATCAGAAATAGAAAGATTCAAGATATTTCCAAAAGACTTGCAATGGAATGCTATCCACATGCTGAGACAGAAATATGGAATCTGACTTTAGATTAAAGCATAGATCACAACATACTTAATGTGGAAATATGTTTAACATGATTGTATATGTATAACCAATAGCAAATTTCTTGCTGTCTTGGAGAGGTAGGAGGGAAGAAAGGGAAGGAGAGAAATTTGAAACTCAAAAACCTTAAAAAAATAAATGTTGAAAACTATTTAAGAAAGATTTCAAAACTGAGTATAGTAGGTTACAAAAGATCAAGCAATTAATCAATAGCCATTTTAAAAAATCAGTAATTATTAAGCTCTTACTATATATTATGAATATTATTGATATTAATATATAACATTCAATAATATATATAAATTATATGTATATACATAAAAATTTGCCTTATTAAAAGAACTTGCAATATGTGGCTGTTGGGGTATGGACATATATAAAGAAGAATGATCATATGAGTAATTTTGGGGGGGGTGGGTGGAAGGGCGGGACCTAGAAGACAATCCCCATGGAGAAGGTAATACTTGAGTTGAACTATTACCATAAGATGATGATTAGTACAAATTATAAAAGCATAACCGTAAAGGTGGGTGAAGAACTTATTGAATTCTCTGATAATACCAAAAGCTTCTTTTTCAACACAAGGTTCATTCCATTCTTTAAGTGACTTTGTTCTTTACTAGTGAATTGGTAGAATCTCAGTACCATCTGTTATTTTTTGACTAAGGACAATTTCAACACTGTCAGGGTAAATGTCATCACTAACAACCAGAAGGTTATGTTCAACTTAATACAATAATGCATATTCAAAGCTCAATAACTGTTTGATATTTGAGAAAGAGCCCTCATTTTGAAATAAGCAATACCATGGAATGATTTGTGCCAAAAAGCAATGAAGTGATTCCTCCAAGGATATCTTTTGTGGATGAGAAATGAGGAAGTTCATGAGATCCAAAAAAAAGATTGAAACTTTCACTTTATTTTTGGAGGAGTTTTATGAGATATATGAACTAACTTCCAACAGAATGCATTTCACTACCTCAGAAGGTAGCAATACAATTACTAATTTCTCATGTCTGAGTCTCTGTCCCTTCTTGTCTCTGTGTCTATCTTTTTCTGTTTTTTTTTGTCTTTGTCTCTCCTCAGTTTATTTGAATATGATTTGAACTTTTCCCCAGTAATTCACCCACCCTTAACTGGGTTCAGGATCTGAGTACCATCAATATATATCATGCCACCTGGAATCCTAGAAAATAAGCTCTGTGTGAAGTATTAGAGAATTAGGTCTAATAAAAATCATGATGTGACTGAATTAAAAGTGACCTTTGATAAGTGATGACTATTGAACATTTGTAGAATATAAATGAGTAATTAATCAGCTGTTGATAATCTTGGGCAATATCAAGATTTTTCAAAATCCCCTTCCCTGAAAAAAATTATTAGCAAGGCATGGATTATTAAGATGATTGCTAAAAACATTGATTAAGGATCAAATGTGATTTTATATATATATATATATATATATATATATATATATATATATATGTGTGTGTGTGTATGTGTATGTGTATGTGTATGTGCATGTGTATGTGTATGTGTATGTGTATGTGTATGTGTATGTATATGTATGTGTATGTATAGTAATTTGCAAACCCAGATCAAAAGTTATAATAAAAAAGTGTTTTATAAACCTAAAGCACTAAATAAATGTTAGCAATTATTAGTATTATAATATTATTCCATGATAATAGTACCTTTTAAGTTCATTTAATCTTATAATAATTTTTAGTTGGATCAATTGAGAAAGCAAATGATGCAAGATAAGTCTCAATTTTGACAGGTCACATGATTAGGAATAAAAATTCTTAACAATTTTCCCTTAAATTAACATTTATGATTCTAACTTTTAAACATAACTGATACAAATTGAATGATATTGACTCCAACTTTCTTTATGTATCCCTTTCAATAAAATTTAAAAAATCCACAAACTTCTCAGTTCCTTGGAAGACATTATTGGTAAATCTCTTTTTACCTTTGGGTAGTCAGAGTATTCTAATGGTATGTTTCCTTTGATATTGATTCATTATACTATGAATTAGTTTTTTCCTGTGAACTTCTTTGGAGTTTCACAGAATTATCCATCTCAAACTTGAAGGGCCATAGATACCCTCTAGTTATACTTTTACTCTATAAAGAAACTAAGTTACACAGAGATCATGTGCATTGTGATAATTCATGCAAGTAGTGAAAGGTGGGATTTGAATCTAGTGACACTTGCTTCAAATCCAGTATGCTTCCACTGAAATACTGTTTATCTCCACTATAAACTAAAATCCAGAGAAATTAAATGAGCCATACCTCATATTCACCCCAGGTTAACTTTCACAGTCATTCCAGGATGATTCCTGGACTTACAAAACATGAATGGCAATCACTTTTATTGTTTTCCTCGTCCCAATGAGACAATATAGTGAAAAATATATTTTGTTAATAACCCATAATTTCAGCCAACTTATGTTTTTGCTTTTAAAGATCTTGCTCTATTTTTTTAAATTTTTCAATCCTAGAAATACTTTCATGAGCTGATGCTGAGTGAAGTGAGCAGAAACAGAAGAACCCTGTACACACCAACAGAAACATTGCATGATGATCAACTTGGATAGACTTGCTCATTTCAGTAATGCAATAATCACAGACAATTCTAAAAGGCTTATGAAGGGACTTCCTTGGTGGAGCCAAGATGGCAGCATGAAGCTAACATACTCTTGAGCTTTTCCCCATGAAAGATAAATGAAGCCTCTACTCTGACATTAGAGCTTCAAATACCAACAAGAAAAAGAGAAGATCCATAGAAGTTTTCAAAGGCTGCCATCATGGTGTATCTTCAGTGAAGGTCTGTCTCTTTGGGGAGAAAGGGTAAGTAAAACCAAGCAAGGTAAGGAGAGCCAGAAAGTCAGTGGGAATTTTTAAGCCATAGTGCAGTCCAGATCCCAACAACTTGACAACAGCAGAAGTTGGAGCAGCTAGATAGCAAGCTAGTGTGGAGGGTCCCAACCCCAAACAGCTCTGGGAGCATGGGGGTTAGAGAGGGGACTGGATTAGGAACAAACCACTGCATAGCAACAACCTGGACATAAAGGAGGAAATAAACCCCTGCAAAGGCAAGGCATATACAGCATAGGCAAAATCTTGGTCAGACTCCAGCCCCAGCATAAAAAGTTTGGCTATACCCTCCCTCTACCCCAGGAACAGAGCTAAAACAACAAAGATGAGCAAAAAAGCTAAATGAATGTTCACTATTGAATACTACTTTTCAGATAAAGATGATAAAAATGCCAAGTTGGAAGAAGAAATCAGTCAAAAATAACACACTTAGGAAGTCTCAAAAGAGTCTATGAAGTGCACTCAAATCCAAAAACTCATAGAAGAACTTAAAAAAAGAATTTAAAAACCAAAGAAGAGAGGAAGAAGAAAAATGAAAAAAAAAAAAGAAATGAGAGTCAAGCAGGAAATTTTTTTTTTGTTTGTTTGTTTTTTTTAGATTTTTGCAAGGCAATGGGGTTAAGTGGCTTGCCCGAGGCCACACAGCTTGGTAATTATTAAGTGTCTTAGTCTGGGTTTGAACTCAGGTACTCCTGACTCCAGGGCCCGTGCTTTATCCACTGCGCCACCTAGCCGCCCCAAGCAGGAAAATTTTAAAACTTAATCACAGAAATCAACTCCATTAAAAGTAAAAATATTCAACTAGAAAAGGAAACATAAAAGTTAATTGAAGAAAATAAAACCCTGAAAATTAGAATTGAACAAATAGAAACCAAAGAATCTATGAGACTACAAGATTCCAACAAACAAAATAAAAATGCTGAAAAAAATTGAAGAAAATACAAAGTATCTTTTTTAGGCAAAACAAACAAACTGGAAAAATACATCCAGGAGAGATAATTTATGAATCACTGAACTATCAGAAAGCTTAGCTCAAAAAAAGAACCTTGAAAAAATCATGCAAGAAATTATCAGGGAGGGGCACTAGGTGGCATAGTGGATAAAGTACCAGCCTTGGAGTCAGGAGTATCTGGGTTTAAATCCCGTCTCAGACACTTAATAATTACCTAGCTGTGTGGCCTCGGGCAAGCCACTTAACCCCACTTTCCTCAAAAAAAAAAATCTGAAACAAAAATTATCAGGGAAAACTTTCCAAATCTGCTAGAACAAGAAGACAATATAGCTATTGAAAGAATACACAGAACCTTTTCCAGAAAGAGATCCCAGGATAAAAACTCCAAGGGCTGTTATAACCAAATTCCAGAACTCTCAAATAAAGGGGAAAATACTGCAAAAAGCAAAGATGAAACAATTTAAATGCAAAGGAAACATAGTTAGACTCACACAGGACCTATCAGCCTCACCACTGAAGTTCCAGGGGACCTGGAAAATCACATATGTGAGGGCAAAGGACCTGGGATTATACCAGAGAATTTACTACCCTCATATATTGTCAGGGGACAAGATGAATGTTCAACAAAATGAAGGACTTCCAAAATTCCCCGACAGAAAGACCAGAACTGAATAGAGAATTCAATCCCCAAGTACATGACTCAAGAGATGCATAAAAAGGTAAATGAAAAAGTGAAGGAAAAAACAAAACCAAACCAAACAAATATTAGTCAACACCATCAAATTGTATACAACTCTAAAAGGGAAGATATAATACTTATAACACTTGAGAATTGTACTTCTCTTAGGATAATTAAAGGGTCTAATATAATTGAAGTGATTAATCTTAGAGAATATGGGTGTGGTTGGGTCTCCTCTCTCCAATGAAGAGGTCCAAGATAACATAACTTTGTTTGAGACAAAAAGCCTTTATGAAAATCGATGTTAAGTGTCTCAGTTTCCTTTGGCCTACTTTAATTTTGCTGTGCTCACAAAGCTTAGCACTTTCTCTAAAGAGGGCAAAATAAACTGGGTAGTCCTGAGCCAGTGTCTCCCATAACTTGCAAACAATTGTAAAGTTCTCAAGTGAGACCAAGCCTCCTAGTACTTAGAACCCTCTGGAATTATTAAAGTTATTTAAATCAGGGTTGGACTTAATCTATACTTTACATAATAAAGGATTAAGTAACCTGGGTGGGGAATGGAGTGGGGGAAAGGGTAGGGAACAGTATGTTTGAGGGGAGGGGTACAAATAGTCATGAAATGATTTGGTTTTGGATGATACTTTGGCTCATGAGGATGTGTGTCCTTGGAGGGTACTTGAAAAGGGGGTAAAGGTAAAAAATGATTATAATTTGATGTAATTCAAGGTTCTTGAAAAGTGTATTTCTAAAGAGACAGAGGGATGGGTACTTAGTGACTTTGAGGCAATGCTGCTTATCAAACAATCAATCTGCAATGGTAATTTGATCACACTTTGAGTTTATCAAGCAATCAATTAATCAAGCTAGGGTACCTGATTAATAGTACTTGAGTGGCAAATAACACCAGAAGAAGAGACAGGAAGAGTTATAATTTTAGAGGGAAAGAAGGGAGGGTGTGAACATTCTAGTCACTAGATTTGACATAGAGAATGAGTAAGATACATTTCCACTTAGATTTAAAAATCTATCCTACTCTACAGGGAAGGTGGGAGAGGGGAGAAGAGAAAGAGAAGGAAAGAAGGGATTGATAAAAGGGAAGGCAAAGGTAAAAGTTAAAATAAACTGAAACTTAAATTTTTAAAAGAAAAGTTAAAGGGGAAAGGTTGTAAATCTTTAGTGAGGAGGATTAAGAGGAAAGGGAAGAGAGAAACATAAACAGGGAAATATACCATGGAGGGAAATACAGAATTAGCATTCTTAACTGTAAACCTGAATGAGATGAACTGTCCCATAAATGAAAGTGGATAGAAGAATGGATTAAAAATCAGAATTCCACAATATGTTGTTTACAAGAAATACATTTGAAGCAGAGAAATACACAAAGGGTAAAGGTAAAAGGATGCAGAAAAATATATTATACTTCAGCTGAAGTAAAAAAATCAGGAGTAGAGGTCTGGATCTCAGATAAAGCAAAAGTAAAAATAGATTTCATTAACAGGGATAAGGAAGGAAACTACATCTTTTTAAAAGGCATCGTAGGTAATGAAGCATATCAAACATGTATATACCAATGGTATAGCAACCAATTTCTTAGAGGAAAAGCTGAGTGAATTACAGGGAGACAAAAACAGCAAAAATTTAATAATGGGAGACCTCAACCTCCCACTTTTAGTGCTAGAAAAATCTAAAAACAGCTAAACAAGAAGGTACATAAGAAAATGTGAATGAAATCTAAGAAAACTTAGATATGGTAGACCTCTGGAAAAAACTTAATGGAGATACTTCTTGACAGTATGTGGCACCTATATCAAAATTGACCATGTACTAGGGCATAAAAACCTGATAATCAAATGCAGAAAGACAGAAGTAATGAATGCATACTTCTCAGACCATGATGCAAAAAAAAAATTATATGTAATAAAGGGTCACAGAAAAATAAACCAAAAACTAATTGGAAACTAAATAGCTTAAGTTTAAATAATGAGTGGATCAAACAGCAAATCAAAGAAATAATCAGTAATTATCCAAGAAAAATGTTAATAATAAGACATCATACCAAAATTTATGGGATGCAGTCAAGGCAGTTTTGAGGGCAAACTTTATATCTAAATGCTTATATGAATAAAATACAGAAAGAGACAATCAATGAATTGGGCATGCAACTAAAAAAGCTAGAAGAAGAACAAATTAAAGATCCCCAATTAAATACCAACTTAGAAATTCTGAAAATCAATAATAAAATTGAAAGCAAGTTGAAAAAGCCAATAAAATAGATTAAACATTTGCTTAATCTGATTTAAGAAAAAAAGAAAGAAGATAACCGAATTACCAGTATCAAAAATGAAAAGGGTGAACTTACCACTGATGAGGAAGAAATTAAGGAAATAATATGGAACTACTTTGCCAAGCTATATGCCAATAAATTTGATATCCTGAATGAAATGGATGGATATTTACAAAAATATGAGTTGCTCAGATTAACAGAAGAGGAAATAGCATAGTTAACCCCATTTCAGAAAAAGAAAGTGAAGAAACCATAAATAAATCCCCTAGGAAAAAATTTCCAGGTCCAGATGGATTTACAGGTGAAATCTACCAAATATTTAAGGCAATTAATTCTTATTCTTATTCTATATAAACTATTTAAAAATAGGAAATTCTACAAAATTCCTTTTATGACACCAATATAGTGCTGATACTATAACAGGAATAACCAAAATAAACAAAGAAAAGTATTGACCAATCTCCCTAATGAACTTTGGTGCAAAAATCTTAAATAAAACTTTAGCAATGAGATTACAGTAAAATATTATTAGCTTAAAAAAAGCATGATCAGGTAGGATTTATACCTGGTGGGCAGGGATGGTTCAATATTAGAATACAAGCAACATAATTGAACAAATAATCAAAACCATCAGAAATCATATGAATATCTAAAGATATGCTGAAAAAGTCTTTGGTAAAATACAACATCCTTTTTCCTTATGAAAAACTCTAGAAAATAGAGGAATAAATGGAGTTTTCCTTAAAATAATAAGTAGTATTTTTCTAAAAACCATCAATAAATACTATATGCAATGGGGATACAGCGTGGAACATTTCCAATAAGATCAGGATGAAACAAGGATGGCCATTATCACCATTACTATTCAATATATTATTAGAAATGTTAACTTTAGTAATTAGTGAAGAAAAAAGAAATTGAAGGAATTAGAATTGGCATTGAGGAAGCAAAACTTTCATTCTTTGCAGATGATATGACAGTATACTTAGAGGCCCCAAGAAAATCATCTTAAAAACTCCTTGAGGGGACAGCTAGGTGGTTCAGTGGACATAGCACCAGCTTTGGAGTCAGGAGGAACTGACTTCAAATCTGGTCTCAGACATTTAATAATTGCCGAGTTATGTGATCTTGGGCTAATCACTTAACTCCATTGCCTTGAAAAAAAAGCTAAAAAAAATAGCTCCTTGAAACAAACAAAATAACAGAATATAAAATAAAGCTACATAAATAATCAGCATTTCTATATATGTGAACAACAAAACCCAAAAGCAAGAGACAGAAAGAGAAATTCCATTTAAGGTAACTATAGACAACTTTAAATATTTGGAAATCTACCTCCCAAGACAAACCCAGAAACAATATGAACACAATTATAAAGTATTTCTTACCTAAATAAAGTCAGATCTAAACGGAAAAATATCAATTCTCCAAAGCTAGGTAAAACTAATAAAATACAAATGACTATTTTACCCAATTAATTACTTATTCAGTGCCATACTAATCAAACTACTAAATAATTCTTTTACTGTGCTAGAAAATAAGGTAACAGAATTCATGTGGACCAACAAAAGGTCAAGAATAGCAAGGGAAATGATGAAAAAAAAATGTAAAGGAAGGTGGCCTAGCTCTACTAGAACTAAAATTAACCTATAAAATAGTCATCAAAACTGCCTGGTAAAGAAATAGAATAATCACTCACTGGATTGATAGATTCAAAAGAAACAGTAGCGAATAACTACAATAATTTACTGTTTGAGAAATTCAAAGACATTAGCTTCTGGGATAAGAATTCAATATTTTGCAAAAATTGTTGGGAAAACTGGAAAATAGTATGAGAAAAACTAAGCAAAGACTGACATTTCACACCCTATGCCAAAATAAAGTCAAAATGGGTACAAGATTTAGACATAAAGAGCAGCACCACAGGTACATTAATAGGCCAAGAAATATTCTACCTATCAGATCTATGGAAAGAGGTCAAATTTATGACTAAACAAGAAATAGAGTGCAATATAAACTGCAAAATGAATGGTTTTGATTATATTAAATTAAAAAGATTTTGCACTAATAAAATCAATGTTGCCAAAATTAGAAGGAAAGCAGAAAGCTGGGAAACAATTTTCACAACTAAGAGTTCTGATAAAGATCTCATTTCTAAAATATATAGAGAATTATATCAAATTTATTAAGGTTGCAAGTCATTCTATTATTGATAAATGGTCAAAGGATATGAAAAGACAGCTTTCAAATGAAGAAATTAAAGCTTTATATAATCATTTGAAAAAATGCTCCAAATCATTCTTGATAAAAGAAATGCAAATTAAAACAACTCTGAGGTATCACCTCATACTATCAGATTGGCAAAGATGAGAGAAATGGGAAATATCAATGTTAGAGAAGTTGTGGGAGGATTGAGGCATTAATGCATTGATGGTGTAGTTATGAATGTATTCAATCATTCTGGAGAGTAATATAGAACCATGCCCAAAGAACAATAGAAGTACTCATACTGTTTGACCCAGAAATTCCAATTCTAGGCCTATATCCAGAAAAAAATCATAAAAATTGGGAAAAGTTCCACATGTTCCAAAATATTCATAGTAGCTCTTTTTGTTGGGGCAAAGAATTGGAAACTGAGGGGATTGCATCAATTGGGGAATGATCAAACAAGTTATGGTACATGAATATTATGGAATACTATTGTTCTATAAAGAACACATAAAATAGTTGGACTCTAGAGAAGCAAGGAATGAATTGAAGAATCTGAGACTGAGTGAAGCAAGCAGAATGAAAAGACCAATGTACACATTTACAACAACACTATGAGATAATCAAATGTGATGGATGCAGCTCCTCTCAGCAGTTCAGAGAGCAAGGACAACCATATTAGACTGGCTGTGAACAATGTTATCCCCATTCAGAAGATGAAGTACAAAACAAAACAAACAAATGAAAATTCTCTTCAGAATCTGATGAACACCACAATAATTTAGAAATCAAAGTCTCTTATATATTTCTTTCCCTTGTTCCTAATTCCTCATACTGAAAAATGACTAATCTGTAAATATGTTTAACACAAATGTGTATGGACAATATTAACTGGACCAATTCATTGCTGAAGGGAGGGGAGTGGGAAGGGAGGGTAGAAGGAAATTTTGTAACTTAAAAATATACATATGCATATGGATGAATGTTGAAAAACTTTCATCACATGTATTAGGAAAAATAAAATATCAATAAAAAATTAAAAAAAACTTATGATGGAATATACATACCATCCATATCCAGAGAAGGAATTATGGAGTTGAAATGCAGACCAAAGTTTATTTTCTTTGATTTTTAAAAGTTGCCATACTAATCAAACTACCAGATAATTCTTTTACCATGCTAGAAAATATAGTAGCAGAATTCATGTGGACCAACCAAAGGTCAAGAATAGCAAAGGAATTGATGAAAAAAAATGTAAAGGAAGGTGGCTATACTATACTATACTACACTATACTATACTATACTACACTACACTATACTATACTATACTACACTATACTATACTATACTATACTACACTACACTATACTATACTATACTACACTGTACTATACTATACTATACTACACTATACTATACTATACTACACTATACTATACTATACTACACTATACTATACTATACTACACTATACTATATACTACACTATACTATACTACACTACACTATACTATACTATACTACACTGTACTATACTATATTACACTACACTATACTATACCATACTATACTACACTATACTATACTATACTATACTACACTACACTATACTACACTATACTACACTATACTATACTATACTATACTATACTATACTATACTATACTATACTATACTATACTATACTAAACTATACTATACTATACTATACTATACTATACTATACTATACTATACTATACTATACTATACTATAAAGTGGCATTATGCTTTTTCTCTCTCTATTTTTTTCCTTTTTTGTTTTGATTCTTCTCTCACTCTATAAATAACATGAATATCTATTTGACATAGGTATACATGTATGACCTATATAGTTTTCTGCCAGGGAAAGGTGGGGAGGAAAGGGAGAGATATAGGAAAATGTGAAACTCACAACCTTACAAAAATATGATTATTGAAATCTCTCTTTGCATATAGATGGAAAAATAAATAAAATATTAAAAAAAACTCTGCTATGTGCATGAAAAATAAAACAAAACAAAACAAAACAAGAAGATTTAAGTTCTAAATTCTCTCCCTCTCAATCCTAACTCCCATGAGCAGACAAGAAATATGATTTACATTATATATGTGAAGTCATGAAAAACAAATTTCTACATAAATCATAATATAAAAAGGAAGAAAAATAATTGAAGTCAAAGGAAATACAAAGTTCATCACCTCTCTTTCTGGAGGTGATAGTATCTTTCATCATTACTCCTTTGTAATTGTCACAAATCTTTCTATTCATCAGAGTAGCTAGATTTTTCACAGTGGCTTGTTTAAAGATTTAGTCTTATTTTGTAGAATGTTTTCCTAGTTCTTATAACTTCAACTTTGGATCAACTCATAGAGGTCTTCCTAGGTTTTTCTTAAGCAATCCACCTTATCATTTCTTATAGCATTGTAGCATTCCATCAAAATTATTTCCCTCAACTTGTTCAGTTATTTCCTAATTTCTGGATATCACTATCCTTTCTGCTTATTTGTAACCACAATAATTTTATAATTATAAATTCCTTTTTACAGTTACTTTTCTTTTTTCTTCTTCTTTGGAGTACAGACCTAGTACTGGTATTTCTGGGACTAAGGACCTGCATAATTTTATAGCCTTTTTAATGAAATTCCAAATTATTCTCCAAAATTATTGGACCAATTAACACTTCTGCCATCAGTGCATTAGTGTACTTATTTTTAAAAATATTCCATCATTTAAATTCCATTCCATTCCATTTAAATATTCCATTTATATTTTTCCTTTTTTATAATGTTGAACAATCCAATCAATGTGAGGTGGCACCTTAGAGTTGTTTTAGTTTGAAAAGACAATGAAGCAGGTCAGACAACTTTCTGCTCTCCAAATTTTCTTCACAAAAAAGACAGAACATCACCTCAAAAGAAATGTAGAGCAGAGGAAATGTCAGGGCAAAAAATGTGGGGGCAACCTGTGTCCCCACCTGCCTTGGTGAGAAGCTGAATAGAGAAAAGACATAGGCAGGTGAGCAATTCAAGAGAGTAATCTGTTTATTGTCCAGAGAGTCAGAATATTTAAAGATAAAAAACACAAAAGATATGTAATAAAAAATGCAAGCTTGTGAGAATTGTACCCTTTGATCTGATCACAGACCTCTGTGCACTATTTTCCCACATCCTGGGTACAGGATTTGTTTTATCTAACTCAGTACTGGTCTCTGCACCTGCATAACTGTGTATATTACATTCAGGCATATTTTCTTCCCAAGTTGGATACTCCCTCCGTTCTCAGGGTTCTTATCTAGCATTGCCTAAATCTTCATGGTCCATGGAGAACTGTATTAGAGCAATCTTTGAGCATGTACCACAAATAAGGGTCCCAGCTAAGACCAGGCTCAGACCACGGATTGCACACTCCTGCTCCAGTCCTCTACACAAAACAACTATCCTCTTAAAAGAACTTGAAAAAACCCAGGAAGGACTTTACCTCCAGGAGTGGAGGTTTAGCCTGAGTGAAGGGCTAACACCTCCTGCTCAACTCAGTAGAACCAACAAACAACACATCCTGGGGCAGCTGGTTGGACAGGCAGTCTCAACTCTAGAATCTTTGATCTTGACAATATGGTACCTAAGTTGGAGAAAATTGAAGGACCTTCCACTGCTGAGTCATGCCAAGCATAGCTATATTGACCAGACTTGTCCTGAGCTGTGATGCAGGGGTGGAGGTGGGGGTAAAGGAGCTAGCACATGCTTGGTAAGTGCAATTGCAAAGGGACAGATACTGCTGGCTGTGGACACTTGAAAGAGAGCAGAGTCCTTGGTCTCAGTTCCGGGGCAGAGAGGACAGCTGAACTTTACAGTCACTAGAGGGACCACAAGGAACTATATCATTTGTGGGACCGTATGGCTACAGACACTAACTGTGTTTTAGTGTTGGGAGCCAGGGTCTCTAAGCTGTTTGACATAGTCGTGGCAAGAAGACTCAAGGCAGTCACACTGCCTGATGGAACAACGTTTCCTTCTTCAATATATATAGGGATTCCATGTATACCCATATTTATAGGTTTATTATTGATTGCAAAACTTACTCATCCTAATAGTGGAATGACTATAAAGGAAGGATTTCACAGAAATTCTTTGAATAAAACAGATTGTGAACTCTGTCCAAATTTAACAGGACTGCCTCTCCCTGAGACATACAAAAGGCTTCAACATTATGAAATCTTTGGAAGATACAGCACTGGGAGTTCCAGGGAGATGTCAGAATATATACAGGGAAACCATATACAAGATGGGTCAGATAGAATTCCAGGAAAATTAACAGTTTTGCTCCCCTTATCATACACAGGAATATATGATAAAGATGGTGAGAGAATAGTTAGTATAGGTAACCAATATGTGAACTCCAACAGCCTTAGTTTATTGGGAAAGAATAAAAAGTCATAGAAACCGTAGCGTCTACCAACAAGGGCTGAAAGGAAAATTAGTTATTGAAGGAGTCAACGGACAGGTGGACAAACATAACTACCCTCACTATAGGTTGTCAAGGGAGCATATCGAAAAACATTACATATGCGGTACAAAAACATAGAAGCATTCCATTAAACAAATTATATCAAAGATTATTAAAAGGCAAGTTCTGTTTAATCAATAACTTTACTATGCAGCAACAAACTAGGCAACAGGCAGGTTGAGGTCATCACGGTCTGAGCAGGGACAAGAAAATTAACTACATGATGGATAATCACACTTGTAACCACTACATGATCAAACTTGTAACCATATGAACTATATGATTAATGTTGAAAATTGTATACTTTTGTAACCAAGGAAATGATTTTAGTTTGCTTGTTTCATATGATTCTGAGACTATAAAAATAAATCTAAGCAGCTGACAGTCAGTCAACCTGTTCCTGCCTTTACCCACTTGTTGACTCAACTCATTTCACCGACTCTATCCTTCCTGTCAGGTTCCAAGGACCCGGCGGAGGCTGGACCCCCACAACTAGCTGTGTT
The DNA here is from genome assembly GCF_037893015.1 of Macrotis lagotis. Lineage (NCBI taxonomy): Eukaryota > Metazoa > Chordata > Mammalia > Peramelemorphia > Peramelidae > Macrotis > Macrotis lagotis. The sequence goes on along the minus strand of NC_133662.1, from coordinate 104,132,119 downwards.
TTAGGAGTGGACAAGAGAGCTCAAGGTTGACCCTCAGGACAGATCTCAGAAAATAACAGTAAGGAAACCCTGAGAATTAGAATTTGATTATACTAATAGCTGCTAAAAAGAAACTAAACAAAATAATGAGTAAGAAAAGGAGAAAGACCCCAGCCACAGATAACTACTATGGTAGTGGAAGATGTGGGTTCATATTCAGAGGAAGATACTAGCTGTAAAGAAAATCAGTGGTCCCAAGCACAAAAAGAGTCCTTGGAAGAATTTAAAAAGGACATTAAAAACCAAATAAGAGAGTTTGAGGGGAAAAATGGGAAAAAAGATTGCAAGAAAATCAAAAAAGTTCTTTTTTTTCCTTTAGGTTTTTGCAAGGCAATGGGGTTAAGTGGCTTGCCCAAGGCCACCCAACTAGGTAATTATTAAGTTTCTGAGGCTGGATTTGAACTCAGGTACTTCTGACTCCAGGGCTGGTGCTCTATCCACTGTGCCACCCAGCCACTCCAAAAATAAAAAATAATATGAAAAAAAGTCAGCCAACTTGAAATATGGGGTCAAAAACTTAAAGCAGAAAATAATTCCTTGAAAACTAGAATTGGACTAGGGGAGGCTAATAACAATCTAAGACTCAAGAAATAATAAATCAAAATCAAAAGATTGAAGAAATAGAAAAGAATATGAAATATCTCAGCATAAAAACAACTGATCTGGATAACATATTAAGGAGAAATGACAATAGTCAGACTACCTGAAACATGATAAAAAAGAATCTTGTTACAATATTACAAAAAATTAGCAAAGACACAGGTAGGCGGGCAATTCAAGAGAGCAATCTGTTTATTGTCCAGAGAGTCAAGAAGGCAAAGCAGAAATAGAAAAAAAATTCACTGATCACTACCTAAACTATATCCTAGGAGGAAAGTTCATAGGAATATCATAGACAAGTTACAAAGTTCCCAGGTAAAGAAGAAAATATTGGAAGAAACAGAAATAAAACAACTTAAATACCAACTTAAATAAGGATTATTGCAAGAACTAAAGCTATGACATTGAAGAACCAAAGGTTGTGAAATATTCGATTTCATAAATAGCTGGGATTATGCCCAGTAAAGTTAAGTATGATTCTCTATGAAAAAAGAAATGGACATTTAATGAACTGAAAAACTTTCAAATGTTTGTGACCAAACAGGAGAACTTAAGGGAAGATTTGACATCCTGGAGAAATATAAGGTAAAGATTATAGGCCACTTATATGACATTCAAGAGGTCAAATTTTTACTTCTTATATATGAAAATATTATCAGTAGCCCTGATTGTCATCATTATTTTGATAAAGAAAGACTTTGGCTGAACTGAGTATGATGGGTGATTAAAAAAATAAAAATGTAGAGGGAGATTAAAGAGGAATAATTATCTCATTAAAAATGAAGCATAAAAGGAAAAATAATACAGAAGAAGCTAGTTTGTGGGAGAGTGGGTAATGCTGGACCCTTACGATCATTGTTAATGGGCTAAAGAGGGAACAACACTTAATATACTTAATATGCACATACACACACATATATATGTGTATGTGTGTGTGTGTGTTCATATGCATATGGATACAAACATATAATATATATATATATATATATTATATTATATGTTTGTCTGCCTATATATCTATAGAGGGTATAAGGGCATTTTTTTCAACTTGAATAAACTACAAGTCAAGATGAAAGTAGAGGAAGTATTGGTGTATGATTTTCTGTTTGTAGATGATTGTACATTCAATATAGCCTCTGAAACTGAGATATAGAAAAATGTGAAGTGATTCTCTACTGTTTGTGCTAATTTTGACCTTATAATTTATCCCAAGAAAATACAGGTACTAGAAGCAGAATCAACACGGTGGAGAGAAATCAAGATTTTTTCCCTGAGCTCATCCCAACTATCCTCAGAAACAATATTAAATCAAGTCTCTAAATGGATTCAGGAGTGACAGAACCAATAAAAAGTCAGAGTGGAGCAATTTTCCAGTTTAAGATATCTTGGACTTCATAAAAAGTCTATCTATATCCCAGTGCAGGTAGGAGTCAGGGAAGCCGAGGAGACTTGGAGCCATAGCACAGATAAGCAGCCAGGCCCTCTAGGACCTGGTTCAGCACTCTAATAGTGCAGGGAGTCAGATGTAAAATGCAATTCCAGAACAGAAGGCATATTGTAAAGTTCCAGAAATCCTGTGCAATTGGCACGACTATGTTGGTTCACTTTAGTATATGGGCAAACTGTTAGCATCTGAGGCCCTAGAGTGGAAATCAGTGAGCTGGACCCTGGCCCCTCAACATAAGAAGCTTTGGGCATTGGTCTCTGTACCTCAGGATCAAAGCTCAATTTTGAAAACCATGGACTAGGCTAAAAAATGAGTAAGAAACAGAAAAAAACCCCTTTTCATAGAATGCTACTATGGATTCAAGGAAGAGCAACCATCTTCCCAGAAGACAAAAGCAGCACCAAATTATATGCATGTGAAACCCCAGAGAGGAATAAGATTTGATCTCAATCCCCAAAAGTCCCGTTGAAAGAGTTCAGAAAAGCTTTGTAAAATCAAGTAGAAAAATTGGGAAAAGAAATGAGAGGTATGCAAGAAACAATAGACTGGAAGATAAAACACAAAAGTTGACTAAAGAAAACAACTCCTTAAGAAATAAAGTTATCCAATTGAGAAAACACAGAAACTTCCTTAAAGGCAGACTTGGTCAAATAGAAAAGGAGATAAAAAAAAGATAGAAAAAATAATTCTTTAAAAAATCAGAATTGAAAGTGAATGACTATGAAACATTGAGAATCAGTTAAACAAGATAAAAAAGATGAAGAAAATGAAAATGTAAAGTACTTCATTGGAAAAACAAATGACTTGGAAAAATAGATCCAAGAGAGGTATTTTAAGAATATTGGACTACTTAAAAACCATAATCAAAAAAATAAATTTGGACAAAATCTTTCAAGACATCATCAACTAAAACTACCCTGATATCCTAGAACCATAAGGTAAAATAGTAAATGAAAGAATCCACCAATCACTGCAAGAAAGACATTTGAAAATGAAAATGCCAAGAAATATTGTAGTCAAATTCTAGAATTGTCAGGTTAAGGGGAAAACACTGCAAGCAGCCTGAAGGAAACAATTCAAATACCAAATAGTCACAGTCGGGATTACATATTACCTGCTTTAACAATAAAGATTGGCTATACATTAACAACAACATTATGAGATGAACAATGTTGATGGAAGCAGCTCTTCCCAGCAGTTCAGAAAGCTAGGGCAACTGCATACAGACTGGCTATGGACAATGTGATCCCCATCCAGAGGAAGAAAAACAAAACAAAAAAAAAATACACACACATACACACACACACACACACACACACACACACACACACACACACACACACACACACAGACACACACACCCAGCTCTTCAGAATCTGATGAACACTGTAAAAAATGATTTCTTATGTATCTCTTTTCCTTAATCCTTATTCTTCATCCTGAAATCAACTAATCTATAAATAGTTTTATCAAAAATATGTATGTACAATAATACATATTGCTGAGGGGAAGGGGGTGGGAAGGGAGAGTGGAAAGAAATCTTGTAACTTAAAAATATACATGTGCATATGGATGAAAATAAAAGACAAAATCAAACAAACAAAAAGAATCAACATGCTCTCACACACCAAAAAAAAACGGGAAAAAAAGATTGGAAGGTCTGGAATAAAGAGCACAAAGACACTTGACTTATAATCAAGAGTCAACTACAGAACAATACTGAGCATATCCTTTCTGGGGGAAAGATGGACATTCAGGGAAACAGGGGACTTTATAAACCATCTTTCTAAAAAGAACATAAGACTGAATAGATGCAGAAAAAAATAAGAAAAAAATGTGTTATTCAAAAATCTGTTATTCTTCTATGCAGGAAGATGGTACTTGTAACTCTTGAGAATTCTATCTCTTTTAGAAGGAGTATACTTAGACAGAGGTTGGGGCATAAGTTGATTTTGATGTGATATAGGAAAAACTTAAGGAATGAAATAAAGGATTATTCTGGAAAAAGAGGAAAGGGAGAGACAGAATAGGACAAATTATGTAACATTAAGAGGAACAAAACCCTATTACAGTAGAGGGAAAGAAGGGAGGAGTAAGACAACTTTTTCTTCTTATCAGATTTGACTTCAAGAAGGAATGTTATATCCACTCAGTTGGGTTTAGAACTTTATCTTACCTACAAAGAATTGGGGGGGAGGCAAAGAAAAAAGTAGTAGGAGCTGATAGAAGGGAGGGCAGATTGATGAAGGTTGTTGGCAAAAGCAAAACACTGGTGAGGAGGTTAGGATGAAAGGAGAAAGAACCACAAATGGGAGAAAATAAGATGGAGGAAAATACAGTTAGAAATCATAACTTAATGAGAATGTGATGAACTCTTCCATAAAATGAAAGTGAATACCAGAATGGTTTAAAAACCAGAATCCTACAATATGATTGATGTTTATAAGAAACATATTTGAAACAGAGATACATACAAAGTAAAGGCAAAAAGCTAGAATAGAATTTATTATGCTTTGACTGAAGTAAAAAAAAATAAGGGGTAGAAATTCTGAACTCAGACAAAGCAAAAGCAAAAATAGATCTAATTAAAACAGATAAGGAAACAATATCTTGCTAAAAAGGATCACAGGCAATGAAGTAATATCAATATTAAACATATACACCAAGTGGTTAAAGGATCCAAATTGTTAGAGAAGTTAAATGAATTATAGGAAGATATAGAAAGCAAAATTATACTAGAGAGGGATCTCAATTTCCGTCTTTCAGAATTAGATATATTTGACCACAAACACAGAAGATAAGGAGGTGAATATAACTTTAGAAACTTTAGATATGATTGTCCTTGGAGAAAATTGAATGAGGTTATAAAGGAATATATTTTTTCTCAACAATTTAAGACACCTCCATAAATTTTGACCATATATTAGGGAATAAAAAGTTCATAATCAAAATCAGAAAGGTAAAACTATTAAATTCATCATTTCTACATCATTATACAATAACAATTGTGAATAATAAAGGGCTATGGAAAGATAAATTAAAGATTAGTTGGAAACTAAATATTCTCATTTTGAAGAATGGGTGGATTAATCAGCAAATCATAGAAAAAATCACTAATTTGATCCAAGACAATGAAAATAAAGAGACATCATATCAAAACTTAAAGGATGCAGCCATAGCAGTACTTAAGGGAAATTTTGTACCTCTAAAGCAAAGAAAGAGGAGCTCAATGAATTAGGCATATGACTAAAAAAAACTAGAAAAAAGAACAAATTAAAATTCCCAATTAAAATTAAAGGAGAGTTTAATAAAATTTGAATAAAATTATTGAAATAATAGGAAAATCAGAGTTTGTTTTAGGAACAGGCCAATGAAATAGGTAAAACTTTGGTTAGTTTGATTTAAAAAAAGAAGAAAACCAAATTGTCAACATCAAAAATGAATAGGGTAAATTTACCACCAAAGAAGAGGAAATTAGAGTCATAATTCACAACTATTTTTTACACCTGTATGTCAATAAATCTGACAATCTAAGTGAAACATGAATATTTACAAAAATACAAATTGCCTAGATTAACAGAAGTAGAAATAAAGTACTTAAATGATTCCATTTCAGAAAAAGAAATTGAACAAGACATCAATGAACTCTTTCAGAATATATCTTCAGGTCCAGATGAATTTAAAAGTGAATTCTACCAAACATTTAAAGGACAATTAATTGCAATTCTATATAAACTATATGGAAAAATTAGGTGGAATCTGGTCAAATTACTTTTATGATCCAAATATGGTACTGATACCTAAATTAGGAAAAGCCAAAACAGAAAGAAAAATATAGATCTATTTCCCTAATGAATATTGATGCAAAAATATAAATAAAATATTAGCAAGGAGATAACAGTAATTTATCACATGAATCATTCATTATGATAGGAATGCAGGGCTGAGTCAATATTACAAGAGTTATCAGCATAAATTGACCATCTCAATGACAAAACTAAGAAAAATTTTATCAGTATCTGAATTGATGCTAAAAGTCTTTGTTAAAATACAACACCCTTCCTTTGAAAACCACAAGAGAACACAAAAATAAATGAAGTTTTCTTTAAAATGATCAACAGTATTTATCCAAAACCATCAGAAGCCATTATATGTAATTAGAACTATCCTCAAAAAGGTCAGGGGTGAAACCAGGAAGCCCGTTGTCATCAGTATTATTCAATTCTGTATAAGAAATGTTTTCTTTAGCAATAAGAGAAGAAAAATAAATTTGTACATGATATGATGGTCTACTTAGAGAATTCTAGATAAATCAACTAAAAAGCTACTTGAAACAATGAACAGCTTTGGCAAGGTTGCAGTATATAATTAAACTCACATAAACTATCAGCAAATGTGTATTTGCCAACAGAGCCCAACAGTAATAGATAAGAAGAAAATCTTATTTAAAGTAACTGTAGAAAGAATTGAATTCTTGAGAGTCTACCTGCTAAGACAAACCCAGGAACTTTATGAACACAATTGCAGAACATTAAGAAACTGGAAAAACATCAATTGCTTGTGGTTAGGCTAAGTGAATCTAATAAACTTGACAACGCTGCTTAAATTAATCTACTTGTTCAGTAACATATCAATCAGACTACCAAAAATTATTTTAAAGAGCAAGAAAAAAATAGTAAAAAAATTCATCTGGATAACAATAATTCAAGAATATCAAGGGAATAAATGCAAAGGAAGGTGGTCTAGCCTATAAATTATATTTTAAAGAGGCAATCATCAAAGCTATTAGTTACTGGCTAACAAAAAGAGTGGTGGATCAGTGGAAAACATTAGGTACAAAACAAATGGGAGTAAAAGATTATAGTAATTTCCTGTTTGATAAATCCAAAGCTGCTGGACTAAGAATGCACTAATTTAAACAAAAACAGCTAGGAAAACCGGAAAAATACAATGGCGGAAATCAGGAATGGATCAATGTCTCATATCCTATACCAAGGTAAAGTTGAAAGGGTTACATGATTTTGATATAAAGGTTGATACCATAAGTCAGTTAGAAGAACAAGGAATCATTTATGTGTCAGATCTAGTGAGAGGAAAATTTATGACCAAAAGAGAAAGAACATTTGGAAATGCAAAATGGCAAATTTTGAACACATTGAACTGTAAAGTTTTTGAACAAACAATACCAATACAACCAAGATTTGAAGGAAAGTAGAAAATTGGGAAATAATTTTTACAGCCATTGTTTCCCATAAAGGACTCATTTCTAAAATATATGGAGAACCGAGTCAAATTTCTAAGAATATAAATTATTACCCAATTGATAAATGTCAAAGGATATTAGCAGGCTATTTTTGTATGAAGAAATTAAAGCTATCTATAGTCATATAAAATAGTGCTCTAAATAATTAATGATGAGAAATGAGAAAAAAAATTCTGAGGTACAGCCTCACATATATCAGATATATCACAGAAAAAAGAAAATTCTCATTGTTTCAAAAAGGGTGTGGGAAAACCGGGACACTAATATACTATTGATGGGATTGTGAAATGATTCAATCATTCTGGAAAGGAATTTGGAACTCTGCCCAAACAGCTATAAAATTGTGTATACCCTTTGATCCAACAATGCCACTACTAGGTCTATTTCACAAAGAGATCATAAAGAAGGAATAAAGATCCACATGTACAAAGTATTTATAGCAGCTCTTTTTGTTGTGGCAAAGATTGAGAAATTGACTATGCCCATTAGTTGGGGAATGACTGAGCAAGTTGCAGTATATGAATGTAATGGAATACTATTGATGACCAGAAGCATTTCAGAAAAATCTGGAAAGATTTACATGAACTAATGCTGAGTGAAGCCATCAGAACTAGGATAACATTGTATACCTTCCTAGAAACATTGTGTTATGACCTATAATATGAACCATAATAGATGGCTCTTTTCAGTATTACAGTGATCAGAGACAATTGTGGATGAAAAGAACCATTCATATTCAGAGAAAGAATAAGGGAATCTGAATACAAACTAAATCATACTGTTTTCACTTACATTTTAAAAATTATTTTTTTTTTATGTTTTACCCCTTCTGATTCTTTGTTCACAATATGACTACTATGGAAATATGTTCACGATTGTGCATTTATTACCTGTAACAGATTATTCACTGTCTAGAGAAGGGGCTGGCGAAAGAAGGGAGGGAGAAAAATGTGAAACTCAAAATCCTAAAAAAAATGACTGTTGAAAACTTTACATATAATAACAAAAAAATAAAAATAATTTTAAAAAGTTACAATTTTTTCAAGTAAAAAAGGCAAAAAAAAATTACTTTAAAGGTGTTTATTTGGTTTATTTGGAATGATTTTAGCTTAAAAAATAAAACTGCTGATTTTAAGCACCCATGAAAAAAGAAAACACAGTTGTTTCATTAGCTGGCATCAACCCTCCATATTGGAACCATGAAATACAATAAATGAAGAAGTTTAATGCTGTTAGGTGAACTTACTTTTGGCAGTATACTTTCTAGGGATGTGCACATTGATAATGTATTTGACACACAGATTGCCAAAATTAGTTTATTAGTTTATTGTTTGGAAGAAGGAAAATGTGGGAAAGAAAAGATATTAGGCCAAACTGAAGACCTTAAAGTTGTGTGCTGACCCATTACGGTACACCTATGTAACCTGTACAGTATGCCAGTGTTATGCTTTGAAACTGAATCACTTCACTTCTAATTATTTTAGGAAATTTTGAAAATCACCCAACAGGATATCAGACACTGAGGTCCTTTTTTGGACTAAACTTTAAAGCATTGAAATGAGCTCAAAGAGCACAACTCTAATGGACTCACCATGTTGTTGGAATACCAAATGTACTTACTATAAAGAGTGTTTTATGGGGAACACACACACACAGGGCAAACACTCATATGGTGGTGAGAAAAGTAACACAAGAACACTCTCAGGGTCTTAAGGACTTTGGAATTAATTGCATGATAAAGAAAACAATGACACAGAACCAACTGGCATAGTGTGCCCTCTTCAAAGAATGTGTTATGCTGTGCTCTACGAGCAAAGCGAATTAAAGTAATACAAAAGAAATATGAGATGTGCACATTTAGAACAGCTGCTTCAAATGTTCACATGGCCTATTTGTGCCCAACCTATGTTAGAGCATACTGAGATCATATCAGCCAGAGTCAGACACTGCATCTTGACTACACAGTGTTGTCTTTTTAGTCCTCTTCAAGAAGGATTTGAAGGACTTTGTTCTTTAAGAACAAAGTACAGCAACCAACCAACATACACACTCACACACTCACACACACACACACACACATACACACACGAACATGCACATGCATACACACAAACACACCTATATCTTCCAAATTAAAAAAAAAATAAGAGGACATGTGGTTAGGGGGTTGTGAGAGAGGATAAAAGAAGGATTCTTATGGGGTGGGTAGGTTGAGGAATAAGACAGCAAGATCTGGGGTGGAGGTAAAGCAAAGAAGTGAGGATGGATAGGGTAAATAGGGTGAGAAAACAGTGAAGAAAAACCGGAAGAAGGAAAAATACTCTGGAAGCAATTATATATCAGAAAGTGAATGAATTTGGCCATAAAATAGAAATGGAAAGCAGATTAAAAATTTGAATTCAATAATATGCTGCTTTTAGAAAATTTTATAAAAATTAGAGATATACACAAAGATAAAATGAAGGGCAGGAGTAGAATTTATTATGTAAAAAAGCATAGGTAGTAGTCAAATAGTCATGATTATAGACAATGAAGGACCAGAGAAAATCCCGTGATTTTCGACAAAGATGATTAAACTATAGTTAATCAAAAGAAAAAATAGGGAAATTATATTGTGTTAACAATAATATTCTATATTTTTAGATCATTTAAAATAACTAGGGTGGGAGGCAGCTAGGTGGCACAGTGGACAGAGCATTGGCCCTGGAGTCAAGAGGACCTAAAACATAATAATTACTTGACTGTGTGGCTTTGGGCAAGTCACTTAACCCCTCTGCCTTGCAAAACCAAAAAAAGATTAATAACTAGGTGGTAAAAAATATCTGGGAGCATATCTCCCAAAATAGACACAGGAAATATTTGAAAATAAACATAAAACACTTTTTAAACAAATGAAGTCAGACCTAAATAATTGAAGAAATATCTATTATTCATGGGTTGGTGAAACCAATATAAAAATGAAAATTTTGCCTAATATATCCAATGTCTTCGCAATTAAATTACTAAAAAAATGTTATCTTATAGAAGAACTCCATAAAATTAGCATACAGGATAAAAACAATGATGTAACTCTATTTTGGTCAGGATGTAACCTAGCAGGATGTAACTCAGACCAAGAAGTTCAACAAGTGAAGCCAGGAATGATGCAGTTGTGTTATCAAAACAAAACTCCCTGGAAAGCCTTCAGTTCAATCCTTAACATAGCTTAGGTCATTTAGTCATAACTGACTTTCTAACTCAAACTTGCTCCAATGGCAATCAACACAGTTTGTCTCCCATGATTTTTCTGTATAACTTTTTGGTCATGAACTTTTACCTTATTGATAGATGTAAGAAGCAGTTTTTTTCATCCTCTCCTAATTTGCTTATATCATTATCCTCACATTTAAATTTGTACCCATTTTGACCTTATTGTGGCATAATTTTATGAAATGTTGTTATATTCCTAATTTTTGTCAGAAGCTTTTGTCAAATAGAGAATATTTGTTCCAGTAACTTGAATCTTATGTTTATTAAACCCTAAGGTTACTATGGCCATTTATTTCTGTATATTGAGTTTAATGAATTCCATTAGTCTATTTCTTATCTAGTACCATTCTATTTCTTATCTGGTACTAGATTACTTGGATGATTATTGCTTTGTAATATGATTTGAATGCTCCTGATTGTCTGTTTTCCTTTACTTTTTGAAAATTAAATTCCTTGATAGCCTTGACTGTTTTTCCCTGAGAAAAGAATTTTACTATTATTTATTCTAGCTATATAAAGTAAATCATTGGTTGTAGGGGGCGGCTAGGTGGTGCAGTGGATAAAGCACTGGCCCTGGAGTCAGGAGTACCTGGGCTCAAATCTGGTCTCAGACACTTAATAATTACCTAGCTGTGTGGCCTTGGGCAAGCCACCTGTTTGCCTTTCAAAAAACCTAAAAAACAAAGCAAAAAAAAATCATTGATTGTTGCATTGGTATGACACTGCAAAAATAAATTACTTAAATGAATCATGCAAATTTAATTATATTGATTCAACCTACCTATGAGAAATTAGTAGTTCTCAAACTGTTAAATCTGTATTTTGTGAAAAATATTTATATTTGTATAAATTTGAATATTTCTTCTCTTCTTACATTCCCAAGTATTTTATGCTCTCTTTAGTTATTTTAATCCTACTGGGTTTCCTGGTAACACATAGATATGTTGTGTCATTTGTGTGAGTTAATTCGATATTCTTCAATGTTACTAAAATTGTTACTTGTTTCATTGAGTTTTTTAGTTGACTGTTTAGGATTCTCAAATCTGCAAAACTGCCTAAGTTTATTCTTTTATATATTTTTTTCTTTATATGATTGCTGTAGCTAGGATGTATGATATGGAATAGAAATGGTGATCATGGACTTTTTTGCTTTACCACTGATCCTATTTGAAGGGATTCTAGTTTATCCCTATTACAAAAAAATGTTTATTCTTGGTTTTAGTCAGATACTGCTTAGCATTTTAAGAAAACCTCTTTATACTCTTATAATTTCGAGTTTTTTTTTAATAGAAGTAGAAATTGTATTTTGTTAAAAGAATTTTCTGCATCTATTGATATAATTATGATTTTTTGTTGCTTTCCTTATTGGTGCAATCAGTTTTATTGATGACTTTCCAACTCTGCATCATTGGAATGTATCTGACCTCCTCATACTATATAATCTTTATGATGTATTTTTTTAATCTTCTTGGTAGTATTTTGTTAAAAATTTTTGCATCAATATTTACTATTGAATTTGGTCATTCTCTGTCTTTTTTCTCTGTTTTAGGTATCAAAATCATATTTGTGCATTGGAAGCAACCTATTCTTTATATATTTCTCCATATAATTTATATAATATTGGAATTGATTGTTCTTTAAATGTTTGTTGAATTCACTTGTAAATTCAATTGATTCTCACATTATTTTCTTAGGGAGCACATTTCTGGTTTGTTCTATTTCCTTTTCTAAGATAAATTTATTTAAATAATCTATTTCCTCTTTTGTTAATCTTGGCAACTATATTCTTCTAAATATTTATCCATTTCATTCAAATCATCTGTTTTATTTGCATATAGTTTGGCAAAATAACTCCTAAAAATTGTTTTAATTTCATCTGTACTAGTTGTACATTCACTCTTCATTTTTGAAACTACAAATTTGGTTTTCTCCTTTTTTAAATCAAAGTTAGCAAATAGTTAATCTATTTTATTACTTTTCCCTCAAAAAAAACTAACTTCTAATTTTATCTTTTTAATATTTTGTTCATTTTAAATTTTATTAAGCTTTCCTTTGTTTTTCAGGGTTTCTATTTTGGTGTGCATTAGGAATTTTTAAAGTTGCATTTCCCTTGGTTTCTTAGTTTAATTCTTTCTTTTAGTCACATGTCTAATTCCATTATCTTCTTTTTTAAAAAAAATTTAAATAAGATATTAAGGAAGCAAATTTTCTCTAAGTACTACTTTGGCTGCATTCCATGAATTTTGGTATAATTTCTCATTATCATTTTATTTAGTAAGATCATTGATTATTTCTATCATTTATTTTTTGGTCTATTAATTATTTAGAATTAAATTCTTTATCTTTCAATTAATTTTTATTCTATTTTTGCTAGGCTTTTATTGGATATAATTTTTATTGCATCATGGTCCCAAAAGTGTGCATATGAAATTTCTACTTTTCTACATTTGTTTTTATGTCCATATTCATGGTCAATTTTGATGAAGGTGCCATGCATAGTATTTGCGAGAAAAAAAGTAAACATCTTCCTATTACTATTTAATATTTTTCCAGAGAAATAATGTATCTAATGTTTTTCAAATTCTATCCATCTCTCAAATCTCTTAAATTTTTATTTTATTCCATAGTTAAATTTACCTGGGTCAGAAATGAGTAAACTGAGGTCTCCTATTAGAATAGTCTGTCTATTTCAGGTCTCCACTAGTATAGTTTGTTCATTTCTTCCTGTAACTCATTTAACATTTCCTTTAAGGATTTCAATGTTATGGCATTGGTGTCATATTTCATAGTATTTCATTGTTTATGGTACCTTTTAGCAAAACTCAATTGAATATATTCTTTTCTGAGCCCCCTTTTGTCTATATCTTTCTCTTTTAAGTGTGCCTCCTATAAAAAGCATATTGTTGGATTCTGATTTCTTATCAATTCTTCTACCAGTTTCTATTTTATAAATGAATTCATATACATTTTTGTTCAGAATTATAAAAACCAACTTTTTGATTTCCTCCATCTTATGACTTTTACTACTCTCTTCTTTTCTTCTGTTACATGTTCAGAAAATAAAATCTTCTGAACATTTTTTCCATAATTTGCTTTCTATTTTTTCTTCCCCCTTCTCCTTCTATCTCTACCAACTCCTTATCTTTCTCATAGGAGTGCTTGTATTTATACACAAATTTTTATACATATATATATGTGTGATGCTGGGGGAAAGATGAAGAGAATTGTGAATGTAGAACTTGGGTGGAGATGTTTTTGACTACTACCCACTCTGGAGATGTAAATTGACTAGAAGTAGAGAATTATAATTGCAACAGAAACAATTGTAATCTTAAAAGCTGCTTTGGGTGGAGACCCCCCATTTTTTTTTTTTTTAGGTTTTTGCAAGGCAAATGGGGTTAAGTGGCTTGCCCAAGGCCACACAGCTAGGTAATTATTAAGTGTCTGAGACCAGATTTGAACCCAGGTACTTCTGACTCTGGCTCGGTGCTTTATCCACTGTGCCACCTAACTGCACCCCCCCCATTCTTAATGGGGCATTGATTCATTGTTTAATGTAAAATTTGTATGCTGATCTCCTCAGGCTTTACCCTCTACCTAATTCTGGGTTCAATGTAGGGGAAGGAAGTTCACCTTTTGCCCTCTGGATGAGAGGGAAGATATAAAAACCTGGGTTAGACCCTGGTTCAGGGCTGGCAGTCTTCTCTGACCATGGCCCTGCCAACAATGCTTGGCTGTTCTTTTATTTCTCTCTCTCTATCTCTCTCTCCCTAGCCCTTCCTATGTCTTATAACCTTTTTAATAAATTTTTATTTTATTTCCACCCATGCTTTTCCCAAGTCTGAATAATGATTCCTCATAGGCAAAACCAAACCCAAGTAGCCAGCAGCTACATGGGTATACATGTATCTATCGATCTATCTATCTGTCTATCTATCTATCTATCTATCTATCTATCTATCTAATATCTATCTAATGTATTCTTCATCTATGTAGTCACCTTCTCATCACTTTAATAATGAAAAAAGTTTTGAGTAGTTGCATGTATCATCTTCTCATATGGAAATGTAAACGGTTTTATCTTATAAAGTCCCTTATGATTTCTCTTTCATGCTTTCATGTTTTTTCTTTTATGCTTTTCTTGAATCTTGGTATGAATGTCAAATTTTCTATTTGGCTCTGAACTTTTCATCAGGAATCCTTGAGAGCTGTCTATTTTTTTATTGAGGGAGGAGATAAAGGAAGGATTCTTGTGGTTTGGGTAGGTTGAGGAATGGGACAGCAAGATCATGGGTAGAAGTAAAGTAGAGAAGTGAAGAGGCTTAGGGTAAATAGGGTGAGATAATACCTGATGCTTACATTCCTTCCATAGAGTCATACTCAATCTTGTTAAGCAGATATTCTTGATTGTAGTCCCAGCACTTCTGCTATAAGAATATTTATTCTGGGGCGGTTAGGTGGCGTAGTGGATAGAGCACTGGCCCTGGAGTCAGGAGTACCTGGGTTCAAATCCAGTCTCAGACACTTAATAATTACCTAGCTGTGTGGCCTTGGGCAAGCCACTCAACCCCATTTGCCTTGCAAAAAAAACAACCCTAAAAAAAATATTCCAAATAAATATTCCAAACTCTTCTTTTTTTCATGGTTGTAGTTGGGTGACCTAGCATATGAGTCAGGGTGTATAATTTGTTTATTTCTGATTTCCTGTAGACTTTCTACCTTAACCTGGGAACTGTGGAATTTTGCTGCAATGTTCTATAACTTTGTACTTTGCCCTTTGAATCTTTGCTATAAAGACAGTTTCATTTACAATTTCAGGAAATATTATGTCTAGCATCTTTTTAGAAGTTCAATACTTTCTAATAATTCAATCATTCTTAAATTACCTTTCCTCCTATTTTCAAGATCAATTATTTCCTGATGAAATATTTTGTTTTGTTTTATATTTTCAATATTTTGATTTTGATTGTTTCTTAATGTTTCAAGTAGTTGTTAGCTTATACCTGACCACTTTTAATTTTTAAGGAGTTATAGAAAGAATTTCTGTATTTTTTTCCATTTTAATCTCTTTTCAATTTTCTTGCATTAATATTATTTTCCCCAGTTTTTCTCTATCATTATTATTTCATTTAAAAATATTTTTTGGTCTTTTAATTTCTTTCATTAGCTTTTCCAGAAATTTCTGTTGGGTTCAAATCTAATTTGTATGTTCTGATTTTGCTTGTGGATATTTTGAATTCATCATCTTTTTCTGAATTTTTGAGTTTTTCTGTCTCTGTAGCAGATTTTTTTATGATCAGGTTCATTTTTCTGCTCTTTGTTCAAGACAGTTCATATCTTGGCTTTAGCCTTTTTTTAATTTAATTCTTTTATTTAAGGCAATGGGGTTAAGTGACTTGCCCAAGGTCACACAGCTAGGCAATTATTAAGTGTCTGAGGTCTGATTTGAACTCAGGTCCTCCTGACTGCAGGGCCGGTGTTCTATCCACTGTGCCACCTAGCTACCACTTGACTTTAGTCTTTATGGTAAGATTGATGTCTGCTTATCTCTGGGTAGGAGGTGGTAGTTATGACTAGTTTGAATTTGTATGTCTAGATGGTTAGATCTGAGGGCCTATGGATTTTTGTTGTTTCCAGGGTGGTGTGATCCAGAGAGAGTTCTGGTCACTATGTTTCTGGTCTGTATCCTTGTCCTTATCCAGGTAGAAACTTTGCTCCCTTGTGACCTGTGAACCATATCCATTCCTTTCTTTTGTATAAGTGTGAACAGAATTGGGTAGTAGCAGGAAGTATACAATACCAGTAATTAGCACAGGGGTCTATTGTAACATTTTTCTGATCAACATTTTAATCTCCTTACTGGTCTTGGTGTTCTGCTGCCATTCTTGCTATTGCTAATCACTGCTGGGACTGTTTCTACCTCCAGGTTCCACTGTTGGTAGTACTTCTTCCCCTCAGTACTACTAGTCAATTCCCACACCAATGTCCTCAGACAGATTGCTTCTTTAATCCTATGAAGATTTCCAGAGCTAGAAAAATGGATACTAGAGCTTTAAAAAATATCCTGCTCTTAATTTGATTCAAAGTGTTGATTAACACTTATTTAGAAGATTGGGTTGGCTCAGCTTAGCAGGAATGCCCAATTCTCTTAGCCCTCTTGGTGCTGCCCTCTCATTTTCTGTTTTGTATGCAGGACTATTGCTATTATTTATGAGAGCATCTATTAGGATAGCAGGAAAGGCAGTATCAAAGCTATAGGAACTGATGTAAATATGAATGACAGAGACATACAGGACCATAGACACAGACAAATGGAAACGAATGAGAAAGTACAATCTTAGTACAAAGTATCTTAGATTTAAATGTAGAGTTTAAATAAATTTAGGTGACCTTTGAGGTTCTCTTTTAGCTCCATTTAGTGCCAGAACCAGGATTAGAAACTGACTCATAATACACTCTACTTTTCAAGGTGTTACATGACATTATAAACATGAAGAACTGAGCACAGTGGGTTGAGGAAGGTAAAATAGCAAGCAAGGTTCCTATGACTTCTGCCAACTCTCTTCTTTGTCAGATGACAATTACAATCCAGGCAACAAGGTCAGGAATTTTAGCTGGAGATTTTCTAAATGACATGTCTGGGGAATTATTTTCATTTTTTTTCCTGGATGGATTTAAAATTCTTTTAGAACAAGGGTTACAAGAAATTCTTTTTAACTAAAATGGATTGAAAAGGTCTTTCCATGTTGATACTTTTGTGTGAATTTCTTCTGATTTTTTGTGGCCTTTTTATATGAATATGCATATACATGCATATAAGAACATACATGTATCCAAGCAATGCAATGGATCAATGAGCTCATGTATATATATATGTATATATATATATATATATATACGCAAAAATGTAGCATATTGTCCATGCCCATGGATATGGATATGCATATGTACATATATTACCATTTGTATTACATGAAAGGTAACTCACTGTATATGCAATGCACTTTATGTTCATATCCTTGTGTACATGTCTTATGCTGCAAAGTGATGTGTAAATGTAAATTATTCATGCATTGTAAGTATATTATGTATGCATTTCTATACAATCACTATACACATATAAACTGTGTTGTGCAAGTCACATTTCAGTATATGCATGTGTGTGTATATGTGTGCATATAAATGTGTTTTATATGTTCTGTCTATAAAGGGAATAATTTCATTGGTGGCAATCATTTTATAGACAAGGCAATCATTTTATAGAGAAGACTAGTAGACTTTAAAGTCCTTCAGAACATTGTTCTTCAAGATTGACCACAATTGCTTTGGACAGTGATGGTGATGATTCCTTGAACCTGATCATTTGCAGAGTCATTGTATAAATGGAAGAGTCTAAACAATATTCTACAGAACATAAAGAGTATAGAGGGCTGTGTTTATTATCATTCAATTTTCCAGTTCTATTTTTATGCCACCTGGAAGTCAAATTCTGTCAATATTGCTGTCTCTGTCAGCTGGCTCCAACAGACTATACATAAGGGAATATATATTATATCTTTGTGACAGGAACCAATTCCCTGTTTTTCTTGACATATAATACCAGATTTTTGGCCTGTAGTGAGATGTGCCATCCTAATGGTTGCTTTATCAGAAAATCTTGCATAACAGTCTCTTCTTTTTCAATAAGAATATCCAACTGGTGTGAATAATTATTGTTTGTGAGTCAGAGGGTGTAGCTCTAGAGCTGACGAGGTTGTTAGGGGCCTTTTAGGGCAAACCTCTATGCAGATGAAGAAACTGGGACCTAGTGAGGCTTAGAGACTTTCTTAAGACTACATAAGTCATAAATATTATTGGTGAGATTTAAATGCAAGTTCTTTTATTCCAGAAACCTTTACTAGAGTATTCCTTGACCACTATTTACCATTCAATCTTAGGGTTGATGGCAGGGAAACTTGCTACTGAATGGAAACTAAGTTCATCAAACTTTCAAAGGGATCTTAAACTATGAGGAAAAGGACCCTTGCTACCTAGTAGGATGAAATTTGATATTGAGGGTGACAAATTGGTAGATCATGAGACAGAATCTAGGCATTGTCAATCTGGGAACTGGTGAGGAAGAAGTACTATTGTCATCTTTATCATAGGGATATGCATGGGTTAATTTATGGATGACTGTGACCTCAGTTGTGTGTGTGTGTGTGTGTGTGTGTGTGTGTGTGTGTGTGTGTGTGTTTGTGTGTGTGTGTGTGTTGTGATTTGAGTCTGACATCAAGAGCAGGTTTGAACTAATAACCAACCTAAAATGCATAGATATATTCTTTTTATTCCTTCCCTCCAGCAAAATTTCCAGTATATACTGAAATACCAATGGGAGGAATGCCATGTACATAGAAAATGAAATACAGTATACAAAGGGATTTTCCAGGGGAAAGCTTTAACAGATAGTCCTTGAATAGAAATTTAAAGAAGACTATGTATTATATGAGGCAGAGCTGAGAAGAAAATGCATTTCAGGCATATGGCACAGTTTTTGCAAAAGAAGAAAGGAAAGAAATGCATGCTTTGCATGCTCAACAAACTGTAGTTCTGTTTGATTATTATGTATGGAGAATAATAAACAAACAGAACTTAAGTTTGTTGGTTATGAAACTTGAGTATGAAGAGTATGAAAGGCTTTAAGAGGCAATGGAGAAGTTTATTCTTTGTTCTAAAGAAAAGAGGAAACCCCTAGCATTTCTTGAACAAGAGAATAAAATGGTCAAAACTGTATCTAGAAAAATCTCTTTCAAAGCTGTAGAGAAGAGTTGTATTCTGCTTCATTCATTTAAAGGTTGTGTGACCATGAGCAAATCAGAGCAATTTTATACAGTCATAAATTTTCATATACTTATATTAGGATGTTTTCTGGGGGAAGATGAAAACTAGGGGAAGGAAGTGTCACACCTGGGAAATTATATGCATTTGGGATGATGGTGATGATGATGATGATGATTTGTTCTTTTGTTTTGCTTTATTTTTAGATTTTTTTGTAAGGCAAATGGGGTTAAGTGGCTTGCCCAAGGCCACACAACTAGGTAATTATTAAGTGTCTGAGACCGGATTTGAACCCAAGTACTCCTGACTCCAGGGCCGGTGCTTTATCCACTACGCCACCTAGCCGCCCCGATGATTTGTTCTTGAAGAAGACAATGAGGGGGCATCTAGGTGGCCCAGTGAATAGTGTGCTGGCCCTGGAGTCAGGAGTACCTGAGTTCAAATTGGTTTTCAGACACTTAATAATTAGCTAGTTGTGTGGTCTTAGACAAGTCATTTAACCCCATTGTCTTGCACAAAAACACCAAACTAAAAAAAAAAAAAAAGACAATGACATCAAGAAAGTGATGACATGACAAGCACATGAATTTGATTTGAGTGAGGAGGGTGCTGTGCCAAATCTCACTTTCTCCTTCAGAGCCATCTAGGTCCAGAAGCCAGATATGAATCAGGATGACTGGAGATGACCCTGGATGTGAGGCAATCAGTATTATGTGATTTGCCCAAGGTCATACACCTAGTAAATGTCAAGTGTCTGATTATGGATTTCAACTCCTGTATTCCTGATTACAAGACCATTGCTCTATACACTGTATTACCTAGCTGCCCATTTGGGATATCAATACAGGGGATTAGTCATTGGGATAATTGCTAAGGGTAAAACAATAAAATAAAACTAACACTTTCTATCAAAAAATTATACTTTATCAGTGGTGGTGCTAGTGATTGGGTGGGGGAGAGAAAGCATGTTCATAAATACCTATGGACAGGGATATTGATAGGGATTGGACCTGATATTTCATTGTTATCATAAAATTCTGGGTGAGGAAACCTCCTGTGACAATGTAGATCTGCAGCTGTTTTGGAATTTAGAGTCTCTAATTAGAGAGATTTGCATAAAATTGAGAAGTAAAGTGATTTGTCCAGAGACACACCACCAATATTTTTCAACAAGTCTATTCTATAATTTAAATACAGAGAGAGAGAGAGAGAGAGAGAGAGAGAGAGAGAGAGAGAGAGAGAGAGAGAGAGAGAAAGAGAGAATAAGAACTGTTGTTTTAAAGCATGGGTAGTATTTCACTGGGTGAAGGGAAACTTCTACAATTGAAAAACAATGAATATAGATAAGAAGTCAGAAAAATGTTGAGTATGCCTTGGTAATACCTGACAGACCACTTCTCTTCTTGTGAAAATTATACAGAGGATCAGAGTTGGAACTGGAAAAAAATCTTTGAGGTCATTTTGTATAACCCCTTCATTTTACAGATGAGAAAATTGAAGTTCAGAGAAATGATGTGATTTGTTCAGTCATACAGGAACTAAATGTTTGAGGTGGGATTTGAACTCATGTTCTCTGACTCCAAATCAACTCTGTTTCCCTTATACCAAACTATAATTCAAACCATAGGATTCATAGGACAAGGAAAACTTAAGACATTCTTTAGTGCAACCACACTACTTTAAAACTGGGAAATCTGAAGAATAAAGAGGAACATGTTTCTTAAACTTAAAGTTTATAAATAGTTTCCTTATAACAACCCTTTGAAGTAAGTGGGACCCATTTTAAACCTACAGAAATCAAGGATCAGAGAGGTATGACATGTGTATGTTCACATAGTTAATAAACTAGGTATGTCCTTTTAATCAGTGAAAATTATGAATTAAAGATATAAGGGATTTAGTGCCATATATATATATATATATATATATGTATATATATAGTAAAATTAATTCAGAACTGAGAAGATAATGAAATATGACTACTATCTTGGCAATGTGCTAAGCATCAGTGAAATAAAAACAAACAAAAAGAAAACCAGTCCAAGTAAACCAAGAACTTTTATTCAATAAATACCAATACAATATGCAAAAGAGTCAAGAAAACAAAATTCACCTAAGCATAATTTCCATTTCTTAATGGAAAAATAATCAATTAATCAAGAAGCATTTATCAAATTTTTGTACTAGACACTATATTATTCCCAAATGATACAACTGTAAAAATAAAATAGTTCCTGCCCTTAGAAAGTTGTTTTCTGCCTGAGTAGACAACAAATACATGTATTGACATATGTAAAATTGATACAAAATAAATATTGCTATATACTTAAGATTTTTACTTATTTCTACATTTGAATAAAAAGGAATGAAAAGTTAGTGCTCATTTCCTAGCCATAACCTAAGAACTCTGATTTGAAGGAACCCACGCAATCTTTCCTTTCAATAAATTAATATTATCCTTACCACACAATTAGACCTCCTTTTGTATTTTATCTTTTTCTCTGAGTATCTTTGCCACACAATTTGGCATTTCATTATATCAGCATATCATTTTATTAGATACAATGCCCTCTTTTCCACTATTTATCATGCTTATGCATCCAATCTTCCCGTCTACACAGCGGCTCCTTTTTATTTGGGGGGGGGGTGTCATATTTTTAACTCATAGTGCTCAGGAACAAAATGAGTACTTCTTATCCTGTAAAACAAGAGTTCTCTCTTTTAGGTTCATGAACTGGGGAATAGAATCATGACTTCTGTGCTTCAGAAATATTAATTTGGGAATAATTTGCAGAGAATGGAAAAAGGTTTCTTATTTTATTGACTTTTCTTAATGCAGATTCTTGATTTTTCATAAAAAAAAATTTCCTCCTTTTAAAGGAATGAATCAACCTATTGACATTGGCATTCTTGTAGCTTTCAGCAAATCCAAAGAATTGTCACTTTCACCTTATTATAATACCCTTTCAGAAGAATATCTGATAATAAGTTGCTTCCTCTTTCAGTTGAGTCAGCCAGTCACTCTAATTTTGCTGATTTCTTTATTCTTCTTGTCCAAACTGTTATGCTAATTGCCTCCATAGTCTCACTTTCCTCAGCATGGATATAATTAATTGAGAAGACAAGGCCTGGATAACCAAAGCCAAATCACTTCTTGTCTTCCATAGTGTTTGCTCCCTAAAGGATTGTCCCAGAGTGTTTCTAATTAGAGGGAAATTAGATAACACGTTAGATGCACCTATAAAGTATTATGCAAAGTTTCCCTTAGACATCTCAAGGTTTTAATTTATAAAAAAATCATTAGTGAAGATCAATTATAGTAGAATAAAATGATATTTTTATTCATTGCATTCAGAAGAAAAAATAATGCATACAAAGCTCACAGTCATTTTTTGCTTCAGACAAATACTGATTTTCAATTGATTTTAATGATAATATGGAAATATATCATAAAGACATACTTGAAAATTCAGAGGACTGAAGTAAGAAAAATATCTCATACCATATTATGCATTTTCAGTAGTACATTTGTGATTTCTATTATTGTAAAAAGTAAAAAGAGAAACTAAGCTTCATGATGATTAGACAAGCAAATTACCTTTTATTAGGGAAAAAATTTAAATGATCTCCAATTTAAAATCATTATTAGATGTATATTCAGATTAACTAGAGAAATAAATGATAGAACATATGCTTTGTTAAAAAGAACACTGGATTGAGTCAGGAAGTTGTGAGTCCTAGTTTGGTCATTACCTTGGGATACATACAAATGAAAATGTTACTTAATTTATATAGTACACAGTAATTTTATATTTATATTATTTATATTTATATTTATGTTAATTATAGTAATTCTGTTCCTCCTAATGGAAATTCATAAATGAAGTACACATAAAACAAGTTGTTGATTTGGTCAGCCAGCAGTCCAACTAGACTGGTATGGGATAGGTGGGCTAGTGTGATCATTGCTGAATAACTTCAGTTGACACTGATAATAATTATGGGCAGTAACAGACTAGCATTCTCATTTCCCTTTAACACAGTGGTCTTTTGAACTACCTTACAGAGAGTGAATAGCCAGAGGTTTATCTAGATTCTGTTCCTGGGGTAAGCTCATAATGGAAAGACCAGTTACAGCCAGATAAACAGTAGCAGCCAATCCTGTGGCTTTCTTTAAAATCCTGCCCCAAGAGTTAATAAATGCTTATTGAGTGACCGACTGACTGTCATTAGGAACTATAAGTTTTCTTGCACCCAAAATAAGGGTAATAGATGAGATGATTGCTAAGGTCAATATGACAATGCAATTCTATGATTCATATACATTTTTAAAAGTCCAGATTTAAAGTTAAAAAATTCTCTCACCCTAAATTTTCATTTTTACCTTTTGAATCTCACACAAAAATTATATTCCAAACCTGATTCCAAACCTCACTTTATTCTCTCTACACTTGTGCATTCAATTTGCATTCCTTACATTGATTTATGCTTGTATATACTTTGTAATGTGTTTCTATAGTTTTATTTCATAGGTCACCAACATAAAACAAATGTTCTGCTATAGTGATTTGATTTGATTTGATTTATTAAGTACATACTGCATGTAGTACATACTACACACAAAGGATGAAGAAAACAAATACAAAAGTATCGTGATGCTGTAAAAAAAATTCACTAAATTGTTAATATCAGGGAATAAACTTGAATTCCAGCTCTGCTATTTAAGTCATCAATAAGTCAACAAATATTTTTAAGTGTCTACTTAAATGTTTAAGAATTTTGCCAGGCACTGTGCTAAATGCTAGGGATACCAAAATAAAAAAAAAAAGACAAAAAAGACAAAAAAGCAAAACCAAAACTCAAAAATCAAAACCAAAATAAAACAAAACAAAACAAATCATGCTTTCAAGGCACTCACAGTCTACTTCCTCATATGCACAGAGACAAGTCACTTTAAATCTGGGTGTCTCAATTTTCTGTTTTCCTTACAAAAAGCTGAGGTTGAAATAGTTGAATTCTTTACCTATTTACATGTCTACATCTCTGATGTAATTGGTTGTTTTCAAAGAGCTCATATTTTACTGGAGTCATGCAACTTTCTCCCAGTGAAATAAAAATAAAGAACAGGAAAGATAAAGATTGGACCTGTAACTTCAATGTTATGAATTTCATATCAGGACTTTGTGTACACCTTTAGTCTTAGAAGGATGCCTAGAATATAGAGAGGGTTGCATGTCATTCAACTCATATGTATAATAGGAAGAAATTTATACTAGTTCTGTATAGCTCTAAGACCAGTTCCCTGTGCACTCTGCCAATGCCAGTAATTTAATTATTAAAATATTTACAAAGCAAATAAAAAGCAATTTTAGGTTGGAAAAAGCACAAATAACAACTTAAAGTAGTTGTTTGGAGATAGCTTTGAAATTGCCATGTGAAGGTAAATGGCTCCATTTCAAAATCATCTGATTATAAAATCACAAATTTAGATCTGGAATGAACCTTAGAAGCCATTTAGTATAAAAATGAATCATCTAATTTCCTTCTATTGTAACTTTAAAGTTGTCTACTACTAACCACTGCCTGCACCTGAGGATTCCTAGTTCATTTCTAAGCAGGGACCCAGAAAAGTTAACCTGACTAGACAAAGGTCACATAGAAATTAAATAGGAATTCTGGAATTCAAATCAAGATTAAAAAAAATCTACAAAGTGGTAAGTTGGACCTGGATTCAAATCCTACATCAAACGACCTGGATTCAAATCCTACATCACACTTTTGCTACTTGTTTGATTTTGACCAATTCTCTTGGTTTCATTTTTTTTCCCATTTGTAAAATGAATAATTTAGAAATGATAGTCTTAAAAATTCTATTCAGTTCTAAATCTGTGATCCTACAATTTATGATTCTGTGACTTCAAATTTAGCACTCTACAATATAACTGTAAAGCAAAACTGAGTATAGAATTTATTTTGAGTTTCATGAGAACGGTAAAACCATCTTCAGTTCACTATAATCCTCCAGTCTGAATATATCCATTCTAAAACCGATGTCTTGCTTATTTTTGTGCTTTATTCTTGAAGAAGACCATGCCATGCTCATGAATTGAATTTGAGTAAGAGGGGCTTGCGAAGTCACCAGTTTCACTTTCTCCTCCCGAGCCATCTGGATCCAGTGGCCAGGTAGGAATCAGGATGACTGGAGATGTACCTGAATTCGAGGGTATCAGGGTTAAGTGACTTATCCAAGGTCACACAGCTAGTAAATGTCTGAGTCTGGATTCAAACTCTTGTCCTCCTGACTCCAAAGTCAGTGCTCTATGCACTGCACATCTAACTATCTTAGTTCATGCTATGATACTGAGCCAGTATCATAGAACCAGAGAGACTTTACCATTTTTGAAATTTTCACCATATTGAATGTTCCTAAGCTCTTGAGATTCTAGGTACTTTGTCTCTTCTCTGTCCCTTTTTGAACAAAACACAATTGTGCTTGCAGGAACAATTCTGGTTGTTTACACTTGATTGTTTTATCCTATAGCGACTAGCATGGACTTCAGTAGACTTGGATAAAACCACTGGGAGGAGAAGAAAGGCAAATAGGATGTAAATAGCTTTCATTTTTGGTTGTTTATAGGTATATAAAGATTTCTTTCTACTTTTCTTTCTCTACTTATCCTATAGTCTTTCTCTAATTACTTTTTCCTTTTCACCTTTAGAGTCTCAGTATCTTCTTCTTTAGCTTTCTTGTCAACATGGTTCTGTCATTGGGATCTATATATCATCATTCTTTGCCATGACTCAAGAGTCTGTATCTGATTTCTGCCTCCCTTATGTCTTGATCATTGTAGAGTTTTTAAAAATCAGGTTAAATTCCTTGATGGTAACCCTCTGATCTTTAGAGGAAAAATAGCCTAGCTTAAAGGCAGACAAAACAGAGAAACCTTTCAACTTGACAATGTTACCAAGATGAGTTATTTTTGTACCACCTTTTCTATCACCTTGAGATTTTAAAATTTCCTCAAAGCAATCAAATGACTAATGCCTTTAAGAGCTCTTCTGAGAAAAAAGTTAAACTGAATCATGAATGTTCATAGATTATCTCCAGTCTTTCAGTAAGAACGTTGCTTATGTAGAGAAAAATTTGTAGTACTCATAAACACATTTAGAAAAAGATTTACTTCCTTTTTCAACATGTTTAATGTCTAATTTCATTAAGCTGACTCTAACCAGTAGAAAATATATTCTATGTCTGCAAAGATCAAGAGACAGTACAGAGTAATAGATAGCAAATTGGACTTGGAATCAGGAAGATTTTGCTTTGAATCTTACCTCAGATATTAAATTTATGATCCTAGTCAAGTCATTTCAGTCCTATTTCAGTCACTTTATTTATAAAATGAGGATAATAGTAATATCTATTTCATAGGATTGTTGTGAGAATCCAATAAAATAATGGATGTAAAGATTTTTCAGGGGTTATTTAGATGTGAATTCTATAGGAATAAAATTTGACTCTGCCTGAGCAGTTCTTTATTTTTTGTGTATGTAATGGACCCCTTTGACAATTAGATTAAGTAAAGGACCTCCCTCTGAGAATAATGCTTTTTTCATTTCATTTCATTATTGTTTTCCAAATATATGAAAAGATAGTTTTTAACATTCATCCTTTTGCAAACTTTTGGGTTCATATTTTTCTGTTCTCCCTTCCCTCCTCCCTCTCCACGGAGGTGAACAATATGATAGAGATTGTATATATATATATATATATATATATATATATATATATATATATAATTACATTTAACATATTTCCACATTAGACGTGTTTTATAAGAGGAATTGGAATTAAGGAGGGGAAACCATGAGAAAGAAAGGAAAATAACTTTAAAAGAAAACAACATGGTTTGCTCTGTGTTCAGACATCATAGTTTTTTCTCTGGAAATGGATGACATTATCCATAACCGGTCTCTCAGTATTATCCCCAATCACTGAACTGCTAAAAGGAGCTACTTCCATCATAGTTGATTATTTCACAATATTTTGGTTTGATTGTACAACATTCTCCTGGTTCAATTCATTTTATTAGCATCAATTCATGAAAGTCTTTCTCAGGCTTTTCTAAAGACCTGATTTCCTATTGAACTATTGTATCACATTCATAAACTATATTTGTTCAAACATTCACCAGTAGAAAGGTATTCCCTTAATTTCCAATTCTTTGCTACTCCAAAAAGAGTTGCTATAAATAATGTTGTATATGTGAGTCTTTCCCCTATTTTTATGATCTTTTTGGGGAAATAGACGTAGTAGTAGTAGTAGTAGTAGTAGTAGTAGTATAGTAGTAGTAGTAGTAGTAGTAGTAGAAGTAGTATTGTTGGATCAAAGCTTATGCATAGTTTTATTGCTCTTTGGGCATAATTCCAAATTTTTCTCCAGAATCCTTGGATCAACTCACAATCGCACCAATAGTGCATCTGTCCCATTTTCCCCATATCTCCAACATTGATCATTTTCCTTTGTTTTTCATCTTAGACAATCTGATGGATATAAGGCTGTACCTCAGAATTCTTTTAATTTGCATTTCTCTAATCAATAATGATTTGAAACATTTTTTCATGACTAGAGATGGGTTTAATTTATTCACCTGAAAACTGCCTGTTCACATTCCTTGATCTTTTATTAATTGGAGAATGACTTGTATTCTTATAAATTTGACTCAGTTCTCTATATTTTAGAAATAAGTCCTTTATCAGAAGCTCTAGCTGTGAAAATTGTTTCCCAACTTTCTATATTCCTTCTAATCTTGGTTGCATTGGCTTTATTTGTTCAAAAACCTTTTAATTTAATGTAGTCAAAATTATCATTTTTGAAGTTTATAATGTTCTCTATTTCTTGTTTGGTCAGAAATGCCTCCCCTTTCCACAGATCTGAAAGAAAGACTATAGTCTGTGTTCTAATTGTCTTTCGTTAGCCTCCTTTATGTCTAAATTCTAAACCCATTTCAACCTTATCTTTGTATAATAGGGTGTAAGTTGTTGGTCTGTTGTCTAGTTTTAGCCATATTATTTTCCAATTTTCCTGGCAATTTTTTGTCAAATAGTGGATTGTTATACTGAAGGCTAGAGTCTTTGAGTTTATAACCAGGAGATTATTATGGTCAATTACTACTGTTACTTTGAAATCTAAGCTATTCCATTGATCCACTTCTCTATTTCTTTTCCAGTACAGTTTTGTTGACTGCCACTTTTTAATATAGTTTTAGATGTGGTATATTTGGATCACCCTTTTTACATTTCCCCTCAATAATTCCCTTGATATTCTTGATCTTTTATTGTTCCTTTTGTTTGTTACTTTTTTTCCTACCACTATAAAATAAAGTCATATTGGCCAGATTGAGAGGTGTGAGGTGGTATCTCAGAGATGTTTTAATTTGCATTTCTCTAATAATTAGTGATTTGGAGCAATTTTTTTCATAAGATTATGGATTGCTTTGATTTCCTCATCTGTAAATTGCCTTTGCATATCCTTTGACCATTTGTCTATTGGGGAATAGCTTGTCTTTTTTTAATATTTGACTCAGTTCTCTGTATATTTTAGAGATGAGTCCCTTGTTAGAAACACTAGTCATAAAAATTGTTTCGCGATTTAATACATTTCTTTTGATCTTGGTTACAGTGCTTTTGTCTGTGCAAAAGCCTTTTAATTTAATGCAATCAAAATGATCTAGTCCTTTGTCATAAACTGCTTCCCTTTCCATAGATCTGACAAGTAAAATACTCCTTGTTCTTCTAGTTTGTCTATAATATTTTTTTTATGTCTAAATCCTGTATCCATTTTGATCTTATCTTGGTACAGGATGTGAGGTGTTGATCTAATACAAGTTTCTTCCATACTAACTTCCAATTTTTCCAACAGTTTTTACTGAAGAGAGTTTTTATCTCAATAGCTGGACTCTTGAGTTTATCAAACAGCAGATTACTATAATCATTTCCTGCTATTACATCTAGTCTATTCTACTGATTCACCACTCTATTTCTTCATCAAGACCAGTTTTGACGACTGATTGTTTATAATATTATTTTAGGTCTGGTAGAGCTAAACCAACTTTGTTTCCCCCCTTAGATCTCTGTAGATGCTCAACTTTTTCTTTCTCTTTATGAAGTTACTTACAAATTTTTTTTAACTCATTAAAGTAATTTTTTGGAATTTTTATTGGTAGGGCATGAAACAAGGAGTTTAATTTTGGTACAATTGTCATTTTTATTATATTTGCTATGCCTATCCATGAGCAATTGATGTTTGCCCAGTTAATTAAATCTGATTTTATTTGTGAGAGAAATGTTTTGTAATTGGTTTAAAAAAGCTTTTTCTCCCAGGTATTTTATATTGTCTGAGGTTATGTTGAATGGGATTTCTCTTTCTAGCTTTTTCTCCTGTATCTAACTAGTCATATATATATATGTATATATATATATATATATATATATGTATATATATATATATATATGTATATATGTATATACATATATACATATATATATATATGTTGAGAATTTATGAGAGTTTATTTCATATCCTGTGACTTTGTTAAAGTTGCTAATTATTTCTAGTAGTATTTTAGACGACTTTTTGAGATCTCTAGGTATACCATCATATCATCTGCAAAGAGTGAGAGATTTGTTTCTTCCTTTCCTATCCTATTTCCTTCGATTTCTTTTTCTTCTCTTATTGCTGAAGCTAGTGTTTCTTTTTTTTAAGGTTTTTTTTTTTTTTTGCAAGGCAAATGGTGTTAATTGGCTTGCCCAAGGACACACAGCCAGGCAATTATTAAGTGTCTGAGGCCGTATTTGAACTCAGGTCCTCCTGACACCAGGGCCAGCACTCTATCCACTGTACCACTTAGCCTCCCCTCAAGCTAACATTTCTAATACAATAATGAATAGTAATGGTGATAATGGGCATGTTTGTTTCACCCCTAATATTGGGAATGCCTCTAGCCTACCTCCATTGCATATAATGTTTGCTGATGGTTTCAGATAGATACTGTTTATTGTTCTAAGGAACAATCAATTTATTCCTATGCTCTCTAGTCATAATTTGGTCATAATGTATTACCCTAGTGATAATGTTTTAGTCTTTTGCTAAGATTTTACTTAAGATTTTTGCATCTATATTCATCAGGGATGAATATAGGTCTATCATTTTCTTTCTATGTTTTAATTCTTCCTTGTTTAGGTATCAGCACCATATTGGTGTCATAGAAAGTGTTACACAGAGTTATGACTTCACCTATTTCTCCTA
This sequence comes from Macrotis lagotis, assembly GCF_037893015.1. Classification (NCBI taxonomy): domain Eukaryota; kingdom Metazoa; phylum Chordata; class Mammalia; order Peramelemorphia; family Peramelidae; genus Macrotis; species Macrotis lagotis. The sequence continues at coordinate 104,101,399 of NC_133662.1, read as the reverse complement.
AGAGTTTATATAGAATTGGAACCAGGTGTTCCTTAAATGATTGATAGAATTCACTTGTGATTTCATCTGGCCCTGGAAATTTTTGCTTAGGGAGTTCAATGATGGCTTGTTGAATTTCTTTTTCTGAGACAGGGCTATTTATGTATTTAATTTCTTCTTCATTTTACATGGCAACTTAAATTTTTAAATATTCATCCATTTCATCTAGATTATTAAATTTATTTGCATAAAGTGGGCAAAATAATTCTGAATTGTTACTTTAATTTCCTCCTCATTAGTGGTGAGTTCACCATTTTCATTTATGATACTAGCAATTTGGTTTTCTTCTTTTTTTTAATGAAATTGACTAGAGGTTTAGCAATTTTATTTTTTTTCCCACAAAACCAGCTCTTGGTTTTATTTGTTAGTTCAATAGATTTGTTGCTTTTGATTTTCTTAATTTCTCCTTCAATTCTTAGAATTTCTAATTTGGTACTTAACAGGGGTTTTTTAATTTGTTCTTTCTCTAATTTTTTTAGTTGCATATTTTGTTCATTGATTTCCTCTTTCTCTAATTTATTCATATAAGCATTTAAAGATATAATATATCCCCTGGCAGCCACCTTGAGTGTATCCCATAGGTTTGGTTATGTTGTTTCATTATTGTCATTATATAGGATAAACTAATTAATTCTTTTCTAGAATTTGTTGTTTGATCCACTCATTCTTTAAAATAAGGGTATTCAGTTTCCAATTAGTTCTGGTTCTATATCTTGCTGGCCCAATATTACATATAAAAAGCATACATATGAGAAAGATGTATTCACTATTTCTGCCTTTCTTGCAATTGATTATTAGTTTTTTTATTCCCTAGTACATGATCAATTTTTGTATAAGTGCCATGTACTGTAGAAAAGAAAGTATATTCCTTTCTGTCCCCATTCAGTTTCCTCCATAAGTCTATCATGTTTCGGTTTTCTAACAATCTATTTATCTCCTTAACTTCCTTCTTGTTTATTTTATAGTTATATTTCTCCAAATATGAGATCGGGAGGTTGAGTTCTCCCATTAGCAGAGTTTTGCTGCCTAAGTCTTCCTATAACTCTTTCAATTTCTCTTCTAAGAATTTGGAGGCTATACCATTTGGTGCATACATATTTAGTGTTGAAATTATTGTCTATGGTACCTTTTAGGAGGATACAGTTTCCTTACCTTTTTAAAAGATATCTATTTTTGAAGCTGCTTTGTCTGAGATAAGGATTGCTACCTCTGCTTTTTTCACTTCAGCTGAAGCAAAATATATTTTGCTCCAACCTTTTACATTTACTTTATATGTATCTCTCTGTTGCAGATGAGTTTCTTGTAAGCGGCATATTGTAGGATTCTGGTTTTTAATCCACTCTGCTATTCATTTATGTTTTAAGAGAGTGTTCATCTCATTCATATTCAAAGATATAATTACTAACTCTTTATTGTCTTCCATATTATCTTCCCTCTGTTTATATTTTTCCTCTTTTTGCCCTTCTCATATTCCTCAATGTTTTGTTTCTGAATACCACTACCTACAGTGTATTTGCCCTCCTATACCCAACCCCCCTCTCCTTTTTTTCCCCTTTCCCCTTTCCTGTTCTTCTTTCCCTTTCTTCTGTTGGTTCCCCCTTTCCTCCCCCATCCCCTTTTCCCCTTTTCCCTTTTTATCACTTTAAAGGTAAGATTAGTTTCTTAACTGAGTGTGTGTATGTCAACTTTAGGACTAATCTGATAATCTGATGAGAGAAGATTAAGGCAGTTCTCACCTCTGCCCTTCTTCCTCTCTATTGTAATAAGTCCTTTGTACCTCTTAATGTAATGAGATTTACACCATTCAGTATCCTCCATCTTCCCATCTCTTTATTGTCCTCCTTTTAAGGAGGTATTGTTTTATAAATCATTCTATCTGAGTCACAGGTTCTTGAGTGTTCATCACTTCTGACTATTTTTCTCTACTAGAATTTCAAGAGTTAGTAGAGTGTTTCTCCCAGGTAAGAATGTATCCAATTTCATCTTATTGGATAATAGTTCTTTAAATAAGTCATGAGTTTCCATCTCTTCTGGCTAACTGAATTCTCTCTAATAGAGTTACAATTCTTGAGAATTGTTAAAGTCTTTCTTCCAGTTTCATCTCAATTGATAAATTTTTACCCTTTCCCCCCACCCTTTTATTTTAATTTTACCTTTTCACAGGTCTCTTTAGTTTCCTGTTTGAAATACAAATTTTGTATTAAGTTCTGGCATTTTCATCAGGAAAAGTTGGAAGCCTCCTATTTCATTAAATGTCTATCTTTTGCCCTGGAAGAGAAGGCTCATTTTTGCTGGATAATGGATTCTTGGCTGCATTTCAAGCTCCCTTCCATTTTGGAATGTTGCATTCCAGGCCCTTTGATCCCTTAATGTTGATGTTACCAGGTCCTGTGCAATCCTTACTGTGGCTTCTAGGTCTTTAAATTATTTCTTTCTGGCTGCTTGAAGAATTTTCTCTTTTATCTGATAGTTCTGGAATTTGACCACAGTATTCCTTGGTGTTTTCATTTTGGGATCCCTTTCCAGAGGGTATTGATGTATTCTTTCAATAACTATTTTGCCCTCTGGTTCCATAATATCAGGGCAGTTTTCCATCACTAAATCCTGTAATATGGAGTCCAGTTTTTTTTTTCTCTTCAATGTTTACAGGAAGACTAATAATTTTTAGGTTTTCTTTCCTCGATCTATTCTTTGGGGGGGGTTGCAAGGCAAATGGGGTTAAGTGGCTTGCCCAAGGCCACACAGCTAGGTAATTATTGTCTGAGACTGGATTTGAACCCAGGTACTCTTGACTCCAAGTCCAGTGCTTTATCCACTATGCCAGCTATCTGCCCCTCCTTGATCTATTCTTGAAATCAGTGGTTTTGCTGATGAGGAACTTAACATTTTTCTTCTATTTTTTGGTTTTGTTTAACAAATTTTTGTTATCTCATGAAGTAATTGGTTTCCATAGACTCCATTTTTTTATTGGAGAATTTTATTCATTAACCTTTTGCAACTCCTTTTAAAATTGGTCAGTTCTATTTTTGTAAGTTTTCCCTTTGATCATTTGAGGTTTTGAGAGAATTATTTTCCTTTTGCATTTTTCCAAATGTATTTTCCATGTATTTGTTTTCCTGTTGTTAGGTGTTAATTTTTTCTTGGGTTTCTTTTCCCAAATTTTCCAATTGATTTTTCAACTACTTCCTGATTTCTTCAAGGAAACTTTCTGTGCTGGAGACCAAATCATATTCTCCTCAGAGGATCTATATCTCTCTGAATTAAAAGTCTTTTTTCTTCTAGGAATTTTTCTATAATTTCCCCCCTTTCACCTGGCCTTTCTTCATTTTCCTAAGCTCTTGTGTTGCAAGAGGGACTGGTTCACAGAGGTTTGGTATTGAGATCCCTAGAGGTTTCAGTCATTGAGTGCTATATCTCCAGCTGATCAGTAAGAGATGCTGAAGGCTTTGCTCACTGAGTGGCTTATAGGGGGTGTTGGAGGCTTTTCTTACTGAGTTAAATATCTCCTCCCAGCCAGTAGGGGCTGCTATAGGCTGGAAGCTACCCACCAGCCCTTCCTGTAAGTTCCAGACTGTCAGTCCCACAACCACGCCTCCACTCTTTGGTTGTTTCTGAGCGAAATGGTTCCCACAGTGAAAGCCCCCTGGGCTGATCTTAGACTAGTTTGGCCCTCCCCCTCCCCCACTGGCTGTCTACTCTTCACTTGCCACACCCCAAATCCCCAAAGACAGACCTTGAGGTAGGTGTTGTTTTTCTAGCTTCTCTTTCTGGGTTTTGTTGATGGAACTTCTATTAAAATTTTTGTTTCATATTGTTTATGAGGGAAGATCAGGAGACCTCTGCACAGGACCTGCCTTCTCTCTGCCATCTTGTCTGGAAGTCTTGATCTACTCATTCTTTAAAATGAGGTTATTTAGTTTCCAAATACTTTTGGGTCTATATCTTCCTGGCTCATTATTGCATATGATTTTATTGCTTTATGATCTGAGAAAGATGTATTCACTATTTCTAACTTTCTAGAATATGTTATTAGGTTTTAGATCCTCCTACATGCTCAACTTTTGTGTAAGTGCCATGTATTGCAGAAAAGAAAGTATATTCCTTTCTTTTCCCCATTCAATTTCCTCCATAAATCTATCATGTCTAGATTTTCTAACAATCTGTTTATCTCCTTAACTTCCTTGTTTCTGAATATCACCTTCACACCTTCAGTGTGTTTTCCCTCCTATATCCAACCCCCCCTCCCTTTTTTACCCCTTTACCTTTGCCCCTTCTTCCTTCCTTTCCTTCTATTGGTTCCCCCTTTCCACCCCCTCCCCTTTCCCCTTTTTACCACCTTAAAGGTAAGATAAGTTTCTTAACTTAACTGAATGTATCTATTTTCATTTTAAGCTAATCTGATGAGTCATGTTGTATAAGAGGAATTTGAACTAAGGGGGTGAAAAACCATGATTCTAGGTATAGTATTTTCTAAGTATACTATCATATCATTGCAAAGAATAAAAATTTTGTTTCCCCATTGCCTATTCAAATGCCTTCAATTTCTTTTTCTTCTCTTATTGCTAAAGCTAACACAACATTGAATAATAGTTGTGATAATGGGAATCCTTGTTACATCCCTGTTCCTATTGGGAATACATCTAGTTTATTCCATTATATATATAATGTGTATTCGTGATTTTAGATAGATAGTGCTTATTGTTTTAAGGAAAACTATTTCTATGCTCACTAGTTTTAAATAATTTAAAATTTCTATATTTTTAAAAGTTTTTTCAGCTTCTATTGAATTAATCATATGGTTTCTGTTAGTGTTTTTGATATAGACAATTATGTTGATTGCTTTCCTAGCATTGAACCATCCCTGCATCACTATATAAATCCAACCTGTATTGTGTATTATTCTAGTGCATTTCCTAGTTTATCCTAACTTGCTATAATGTTTGCTAAAATTTTACATCAATATTCATTAGAAAGATCAAATAAGCAAGCAAAATTTAGGGACCCCTTCTGAGAATAATAGTTTAAAATAAAAATAAAACCAACATTGGAATGGAAACAAAATCATTAATTTTAAAATATAATTTCATTTTTCCCCTCCTAACTACATGGAATTCCTGAAAAGGAAACCATTAATTCCATATGGGTTTTTTGGGTCTGTATATCAAAACTTAACTTCTGCTGCTAGGTATCACCACTGAATAGAGTCCTGGGCCTGGAGTCAGGAAGAATTAACTTCAAATATGATCTCAGATACTTATGTGATATATATATATATATATGTATATATATATATATATATATATATATATATATATATATATATATATATATGTATATTCCTAGACAAATTTGCCTTACTTTCTTCAATTATAAAATTGAAATAATACTAGTGTTCTACTTGCAGGATTGTGGTATATATCCAATGAGATAATATTCCTACAGTGTTTGCCACATTTCCTGACAAATAGTAAGATGTTTAAAAATTTCTTTCTCTCATTTCATACTCTGCATATGAGTGCTCTGTCCAAAGGAATATAAATTTTGATCACTTATATTTCACAATATAAGGGGGCTTGGGGCTGTTTTTTTCTTTCTCCTACTTATTTTTCTTTTATCATTTAAAATTCACATGGTTATCATTTATGATTTTTTTGAAATATAGTTCTGAAAAACCAGGTTTTGATAAAGTCCATTTGAATTCAAATGGAGCTACTGGATTACTTCAAATGTATATCATATTTGCTTTCACTGATAGAACAATTATAATGTCACAACTCAAGGCTTATTTGCTCATTGGTTGAATTCTAATGATTCAGAATGAGTGCAATTGTTTCCATCCTGACCAAATAAATTTTTTTGAGAAGGCAAACTTCTTTTGCCTTACTCCTTAATTAGCTTTTAAACACTGAAAGATTGTTACCTTAGACAAACTGAGACCTGGGAATGATCTTAGCTTAAAAATGACCAAAGTCTTCCACTCTATCTGGGGGTCACTGTCAGTTATCCAGAACTATGTCTTGTCACTGGATTCTGAATAACTCTGGAGGAAAGAGTAAGGCTGCTTGTTTTGCACAACTCTGTCTCACTTTAAATCCAATTCACTTGCATGCCAAGGTATTACCCTTTTGATGTCATTGGTCCTCTTCAAAAAAGGACAATCAACATTCTTTTCTTTTGAAAGGCAATGGGTTTAAGTGACTTGCCCAAGGTCACACAGGTAATTATTAAGTGTCTGACGCCATATTTGAATTCAGGTACTGCTGACTCCAGGGCCAGTGCTCTATCCACTGTACCTTCTAGCTGCCCCAGACAATCAACATTCCAATGTTTCTATATAAAAGCATTCTATAAATAAAATAATGTATGCAAGTCTCTGAACAATCTGATGTGATAGTAGCATTAGACATTGCCCTAGCTATACCCACAGTTCAATATAAAGTCCATGAGGACAGGGATTGCTTCAAATTATATATCTATCAATCTCTAGGCTAAGGCAGTTGATTAATAAATACTTATTGAAGTTATGATTTTCATCATTATCTGCTCCTCAACTTTTTGATGTGAATTACATCAAGAAAAATGGTCCTGACTTCTGGCCAAGATGGCAGAGAGAAGACAGGCACAGTTCTAAAGTCTCCTGATCTTTCCTCATCTATCACAGGAAACAGACCTCTTAACAGAAATCGGACCACAAAACCCAGAAAGAAAAGCCAGGAGCAAGAACATCTACCTCAGGATTTGTCTCCCTCAGCAGCATTGGAGAAATCAGGCAGGTGAGTCTGGGGGCAGAGGGTGGATCAGCCTTAGATCAGCCAGATTAGTGGCTGAATTGGAACCGGGGAGTCTGAGGGCCTGAGAGCTGGACCTGCTGGATCAGTGGTGGGGCTGCATGGTGGGGGCTTGAGTCAACTAGGTAGCAGAGGTGCACTGACACTCTGGAGCTTGCCAACAGAGCTGGGGGGAGAGTTCTGGTGCAGGATAGCTGTCGACACACCATCCCTGGGCTCCTCTGGTCTGAGGAACTCTGAGTCCACACCTCCATTGTGACTGAGGCCTCTTCCTGGAAAAAACAATTGCAGACTACTTTGGCCTCAGCCACAGGTGTGTGAGCAGAAGAACCAGCCCAGCCAACAATAGAGAGAGGAATGACCTCAGACTAGAGTAAAGCCCATCATTGACTGAAGGCTAAAGGATTCATTAGCTACAACCCCTCCCTTCAAGCTAAGGGAGAAGGCAGAAATCAAGGTCACAGACACTCCAGAGAAAACAAACAGCACTTCCTACTGACCAGCCAGAGAAATTGCACTCAGTGAGTAAAGCCTCTTTTGATCCCAAGCCCCTGTGAATCAGCCCCTCCCCAATTCAAGGTCTTAGCAAAATGAATAAGGGTCAGCGTAAAGGTGGATCCATAGAAAAATTCTTGAAAGGGAAAGACCCTAACTCAGAGAGACCTACAACCTCTGAGGAGAATAGGACCTGGTCTGCAGCACAGAAAGACTTCCTTGAAGAAATAAGGAAGGAGTTTTAAAATCAACTGGAAAATTTGGAAGAGACAATTAATAACTTGCAACAAGAAAACAAATCCTTAAAAAAATACAATTGGAAAAATTCAGAATGAGAATAACTCTCTCAGTTCCTCAATTGGGCAAATGCAAAAAGAAAATAATTCTCTCAAAACCTTAAATGGCCAAATGGAAAGCTCTTTCAAAAGTAGAGTGGACCAATTGGAAAAGGAGTTACAAAAGGTTAATGAAGAAAACTCCTCTCTAAAAAAAAAGAATGGAGCCTGCAGAAACTAATGACTCCATGAGACAGCAAGAGCCAGTTAAACAAAATCAAAAAATAGAAAAAATAGAAGAAAATGTAAAATACCTCATCAGCAAAACCACTGACCTTGAGAATAGATCGAGGAAGGACAACCTGAAAATTATTGGACTTCCTGAAAACATTGAAGAGAAAAAAAGCCTGGACTTAATATTACAGCATCTAGTGATGAAAAACTTCCCTGATATCATGGAACCAGAGGACAAAGTAGTTATTGAAAGAATACATTGATCCCCTCCAGTAAAAGATCCTAAAATGAAAACATCAAGGAATGTTGTGGCCAAATTCCAGAACTATCATATAAAAGAGAAAATCCTGCAAGCAGCCAGAAAGAAACAACTTAAATACCAAGGAGCAGGGGCGGCTAGGTGGCACAGTGGATAAAGCACCGGCCCTGGAGTCAGGAGTACCTGGGTTCAAATCCAGTCTCAGACACTTAATAATTACCTAGCTGTGTGGCCTTGGGCAAGCCACTTAAACCCTTTTGCCTTGCAAAAACCTAAAAAACAATCAAGGAGCCACAGTAAGGATTACGCAGGACCTGGCTGCATCAACATTAAGGGATCAAAGGGCCTGGAAGGAGTTATTCCAAAGAGCAAGGGAGCTTGGAATGCAGCCAAGAATCCACTATTCCGCAAAGCTGAGCCTTTTCTTCCAGGGGAAAAAAAATGGTCATTTAATGAAATGGAAGAATTCCAAAAATTCCTGAAAAAAAACCGGAACTAAACAGAAAATTTGGACATCAAACAGGAGGTTCAAGAGACACATGAAAAGGTAAAAAAAAAGGGGTGTGTGTGGTAAAAAAAAGCTGCTATTCAATAAGTTGACACTGGCTATATTCCAGCATGGGGGAAAAGATTCTCATAAATCTTGAGAATCGTAATTCTAACAGAGGGAAATATACCTAGCCAGAAGTGATGGACATTCATGACCTACCCATGAGACTGCTATCCAATGGGATGTAACTGGGTTTAACCCCACTTGGGAGAAAGACTTTAATAACTCTCAAGAATTTTAACTCTATTAGACAGAATATACTTAGCTAGAAGTGACAAATACTCAGAATTTTCTATGACTCAGATAGAATGATCTAAAAAACAATACCTCCTTAAAAAAAGGGGACAGAAAGGAGACTGGAAGAGGGAGGGGATTGAATGGGGTAATACCTATGGTAATAGAGGAGAAGAAGGGAGGAGATGAGAAACACCTGAATCTTCTTCTTATCAGACTTGGCTTAAATTCAATTTACACATACTTAGTTAACTTTAAAAACACTTTACCTTTCAAGGATTATAAAGGGGAAAAGGGGAGGGGGGACAGAGAAAGGGAGGGGGAGTGGGGGAAAAAGGGGAACTAACAAAAGGAAGGGAAGGAAAAATGGAAAAGGGAAAGGGGAGAGAAAGGGGAGGGGTGATATAGGAGGGCAAACACCCTGAAGGGGGTGGTATTCAGAAACAAAATACTGGGTAATATGGATAAAGGGGGGGAAGGGGGAAAATACAAACAGAGGGAAGAAAGCATGGAAGGTAATAAAGATTTAGTAATCATAACCTTGAATGTGAATGGGATAAACTGTCCCTTAAAATGTAAGCGAATAGCAGAGTGGATTAAAAACCAGAATCTGACAATATGCTGCTTACAAGAATCTCATTTGAAGCAGAGAGAGATACATATAGAGTAAAGGTAAAAAGTTGGAGCAAAATATATTTTGCTTCAGTTGAAGTAAAAAAAGCAGGGGTAGCAATCCTTATCTCAGACAAAGCAGCAGCAAAAATAGCATTAAAAGAGATAAGGAAGGAAAATTTATCCTTCCAAAAGGTACCATAGACAATAAAGCTATTTCAATCCTGAATATATATGCACCCAAAGGGACAGCATCCAAATTCTTAGAGGAGAAGCTGAAAGAACTACAGGAAGGGGCAGCTAGGTGGCGTAGTGGATAAGCACCAATCTTGGAGTCAGGAGTACCTTGGTTCAAATCCAGTCTCAGACACTTAATAATTACCTAGCTGTGTGGCCTTGGGCAAGCCACTTAACCCCATTTGCCTCGCAAAAAAACCCCTAAAAAAATAACTACAGGAAGACATAGACAGCAAAACTCTACTAGTGGGAGATCTCATCCTCTCACTCTCAGATCTAGATAAATCAAATCATAAAATAAACAAGAAAGAAGGTAAGGAGGTAAATAAATTGTTAGAAAAACTAGATCTGGTAGAGTTATGGAGGAAATTGAATGGGGATAGAAAGGAATATACCTTGTTCTCTGCACGCATGGAACTTATACAAAAACTGACCATGTACTAGGACTTAAAAACCTAATGATCAATTGCAGAAAGGCAGAAATAGTGAATACATCTTTCTCAGATCACAAAGCAATAAAAGTCATATGCAATATTGGGCCAAGGAGATATAGACCCAGAACCAATTGGAAACTGAATAACCTCATTTTAAAGAATGAGTGGACCAAAAAACAAATTATAGAAAGAATTAACCATTTTATTCTGTATAATGATAATAATGAAACAACATACCAAAACCTATGGGATTCACTCAAAGTGGCTCTCAGGGGATATATTATATCTTTAAATGTTTACATGAATAAATTGGAGAAAGAGGAAATTAGTAAACTAAACATACAACTAAAAAAAAATGGAGAAAGAACAAATTAAAAATCCCTAATTAAATACCAAATTAGAAATTCTAAAAATTAAAAGAGAAATTAATAAAATCAAAAGCAAAAAAACTATTGAATTAATAAATAAAGCCAAAAGCTGGTATTATGAAAGAAACCAATAAAATTTATAAACCCCTGGTCAATTTGATTAAAAAAAAGAATAGAAAATCCAATTGCTAGTATCATAAATAAAAAAGGTAAACTCACCACCAATGAGGAGGAATTAAACTAATTATTAAATTAAAGTTATAATTTGAAATTATTTTCCCAACTCTATGCCAATAAATTTGATAATCTAAATGAAATGGATGAATATTTACAAAAATATAGGTTGCCCAGGTTAAATGAAGAGGAGATTAAATACCTAAACAATTCTATCTCAGAAAAAGAAATTCAACAAGGCATCATTGAACTCCTCAAGAAAAAATCTCCAGGGCCTGATGGATTCACAAGTGAATTCTACCAAACTTTTAAGGAACAATTGGTTCCAATTCTATATAAACTCTTTAGAAAAATAGGGAAAGATGGAACTCTGCCTAAGTCTTTCTATGAAACCAATATGGTGCTGTTACCTAAACCAGGAAGCGTTAAAACACAGAAAGAAAATTATAGACCTATCTCCCTGATGAATATATAGACACAAAAATCTTAAATAAAAATCTTAGCAAAACAATGACAACAAGTTATCACTAGGATAATACATCATGATCAAGTAGGATTTATCCCAGGAATGCAGGGTTGGTTCAATATTGGGAAAACTGTTAGTATACTCAATTATATCAACAACAAACCTATCAGAAATTATACAATCATATCAATAGATGCTGAAAAAGCTTTTGACAAAATACTGCATCCATTCCTACTAAAAACACTAGAGAATGTAGGAATAAATGGACTGTTACTTAGAATATTTAACAGTATCTATCTGAAACCATCAACAAACATTATATTCATTGGGGAGAGGCTAGAGGCATTCCCAATAAGATTGGGGTGAAATAAGGGTGCACATTATCACCACTACTATTCAATATTGTATTAGAAATGTTAGCATCAGTAATTAGAGAAGAAAAAGAAATTGAAGGAATTAGAATTGGGAAGGAAGAGACAAAAACTCTCACTCTTTGCAGATGACATGATGGTCTACATAGAGAATTCCAAGAAATCATACAAAAAACTACTGGAAACAATTAATAATTTTAGCAAAGTTGCAGGTTATAAAATAAACCCTCATAAATCCTCAGCTTTTCTATATATGTCTAGCAACATACAGCAGGAAGAGCTAGAAAGAGAAATCCCATTCAAAGTAATCTCAGACAATATAAAATACCTGGGGTTCTATTTGCCAAGACAGACTCAGAAATGTTTTGAAAACAATTATAAAACACTTCTCACACAAATTAAATCAGATTGAAATAACTGGGCAAATATCAACTGCTTATGGATAGATAGAGCTAATATAATAAAAATGACAATTCTACCAAAACTAAACTACCTGTTTAGTGCCCTACCAATCAAAATTCCCAAAAAATACTTTAATGAATTAGAAAAAAAATTTAAGTAAATTCTTATGGTGAAATAAAAAGTCAAGAATTTCCAGGAGCTTAATGAAAAAAAAGTGCAAAAGAAGGGGGCTTAGCCCTAACTGATCTAAAATTATATTATAAAGCATCAGTCATCAAAACTGTTTGGTATTGACTAAGAAATAGAGTGGTGGACTAGGTGCAAAAGCAGGAGACGATTATAGTAATCTGCTATTTAATAAACCCAAAGAGTCCAGCTATTGGGATAAAAACTCCCTCTTTGATAAAAACTGTTGGGATAATTGGAAGTTAGTATGAAAGAAACTTAGATTAGACCAACACCTAACACCCTTTACCAAGATAAGATCCAAATGGTTACAAGACTTAGACATAAAAAACCCAATACTATAAGCAAATTAGAAGATCAAGGACTAGTTTACCTGTCAGATCTATGGAAAGGGGAGCAGTTTATGACTAAGGAGGAGTTGGAGAATATCACCAAAAACCAACTAGATGTTTTCGATTACATTAAATTAAAAAGCTTTTCCACAAATAAAACCAGTGTAACCAAGATCAAAAGAAATGTAATAAATTGTGAAACAATCTTTACAACTAATGATTCTGACAAAGGACTCATTTGTAAAATATACAGAGAACTGAGTCATATTTTTAAAACAAAAAGCCATTCCCAAATTGACAAATGGTCAAAGGATATGCAAAGGCAATTTACAGATGAGATCAGAGCAATACATAGTCATATGAAAAATTGCTCTAAATCATTAATTATTAGAGAAATGCAAATTAAAGCTATTACACTGTTGATGGAGCTGTGAACTCATCCAACCTTTCTGGAGAGCTATTTGGAACTACACCCAAAGGGCAACAAAAATGTGCATAGCCTTTGACCCAGCAATACCACTACTGGGTCTATACCCTAGGAAATAGTTAGTTCCGTGACTACTGTCAAGCTAAATACTTTAATAGTTTTTTTCTCTAGATATTTTGTTGTCTTTATTTGTAGTATGGTAATTTCTAGCTTTCTAGTGTACATGAGAAGTATTCTCCTCTATAGTTCTAGGCAATTTTGAAGGAGAGCTAGAATTTCCATTACTTCTCCTGAAGTAAAAGTCCTATTATTATATCAATGATGCTAATTTCTATTGCTACAATATGCATTTTGATCGTGTTGTCTTCTTGTGACCACAAATTCTTAAGCCTCAATAGCAAGTTCTTGGTTGATTTTGATTTGTTCTGTGTTCTAACTTTCATATCTTGAATTATCTTAAACTTTTAAACTTTAACTTTCAATTATTGATTAAGGAAGTCTAAAATTTCTGTAATATTTTTATTTGTTGAAATTCTTTTATATTGCATTATTATTATATAGTTTTATTATATTATTCTATAATAACTAATTATATTCCTTCTATTATACATATTAAAGAGATTTTGTAATCTTCTAAACTGTTCAAAGGGAGCAGAACCAAGAGAACATCATACACATCAACAACAACATTTTGAGTTGACCAGTTCTTATGGCTACAGCTCCTCTCAGCATTTCAGAGATTTAGGGCCACCCTAGGAGACCTATTATGGACAACACTCTATCCACATCCAGAGGAAAACAAAACAAAAGAAAACCAAAAGAAAACAACCCACAGAATCTGAATAGATACTATGTTCACTTTTGTAAAACATCTTTTATGTCTTTCCTTCCTATCCCATGTTTTTTTTCTTTTCTTTTAATCCTAACTCCTCATACACCAAATGACTAATCCATAAAAAAAAATTAACATGTACAATTTTTACTAAACTGCTGCTGAGGGGAGGGGTGGGAAGGGAGGGTGGTAGAAAAATTAATTATAAATTTATTTTTGTGGGGGGGGTTATTGACACACTCCTCACTGTAATAAATATAATAAGCTTAAACCATTTACATATGGTCATTTTAAAACTCCTTTGCTCTCCCCAAAATAGCCTCTTTCCAATATTGGAGCAAAATTTAAAATTATATTTAGCAAGGACAAAGTGAGAAGAGCAGTCTCTGAACATGGAATACAAGGATTGAATCAAGAGATTTTAAATTGCTGTATAATCCATATTTAATTATGCTTTTTAATGAAAGGGGAAAGGAAGGGAGAAACAATGAATCTATACCCTTTCTTTTTGAGTGTCAGAGTTAATCAGAAATCATCTACTTAGTCAAACCAGATGTCCCTGAGGATTCCTAGTTCATTTCTAAGCTTAGATAAAATGAAACCTCCTACCTGAAGTCATTGCTGATTTTCCCCATTGACAATGTTTCCAATGTTGCCAATATTTCATATCTATTTTGTATTTATATAATTGTATCTTTTCTTCAACAGTTGTCTTGAAATCAAAATGCTTTCTATTTTCCCCACTGACTTCCTTGAGAACCATATGACTGACAAGAAGAATTTATTAACTAAAAGAAAGTTTTTTGAATGCCAGTGAACCTATGCACCCCAGCTGCACATTCTGCTCTTCATCTTATGATATTGTTTCTTCTTCATTTCTATGACAGCAATAAAAATAATAATAAAAATGATCCTTTCAAGACCTAAGTCATTGCCCATGTCATCTGATATGAATGGAAAAGGCAAAATAGAGAATGTTCATGCTCCTAAAAATCTGTGGAAAGATTTTTAGAAGATTTTTTCAATTTTTTATTGATTTTTATTTTATTTTCCAATTACATGTTATGAAAATCTTTCAATATTCACCCATTGTCTGTCTGTCTTTCTGTCTTTGTCTCTGTCTCTGTCTGTCCATCTGTATGTCTCTCCTTTCTTTATCTCACTCTCATTTATATAAGCAAAATTTTGAGGCTGGCATAATCATGAATCAAAGACTCTAAAGGAGAAAGGAGTGCTGGCTCTGGCTATGTTGTTGTTCAGATGTTTTAGTCAAGTCTGAGTCTTTAGGACTCCTTTTGGTGTATCCTGGGCAGAGACACTGGAATGCTTTGCCATTTCCTTCTGCAGATCATTTCACAGATGAGGAATTGAGGCAGACAGGGTTAAGTGACTAGCCCTAGCTACTAAATGTCTAAGGTCAAATTTGAACTCAGTCAGATGAGTTTTCCTGATTACAGGTCTGACATGCTATTCCCCAACTGCCTCAGGGTTCTGACTAGGAGAGGGGTTAATGTGATTGAATCTTAGGAAAGATGGATCAACTAGTGAAATTGGCCTCAGATAGTACCTCAGAGGATCAGGTGAAGGTGACTGCAGGCCTGGAGCTTTATCCACTGAGTCACTTTCTTGCCATAGTTATATTTATTTTTTTTTAATTTCCTAGCAATTGTTTCCTTTTTAAAGAACTACTATTTTTTTAGCTGAACTAAAAGGATAAAAAAAGTATGCACAGAAATAAAAATTAATAAGCATATATGTGAATATATCTGCCTGATCCTCATTATTTTTAGATTGTGTGTTTGTGAATTCACCTACTTGCTAAAATTTATCTGTGACCTCCAAATCAAGACTCATGACACTTTTGTACAATCACAGATGTGTAGTAGCAAAAAAAAAATCACTTCCCTTGCATATTCCCAGCTGAGGTCAAAGGAGGCAGCATAATGCTCTGCCTTCTTAGTTCAGTTCTCATACTATTTGCAGTTCTCATGCTAATAGAGCTCTTTTTTGAGATCTATTTAGTGTTATTTTTTTTTGCATTTTTTTGCTTTTTGTTAGTGATTTTGCAATTTGAAATAACCTCCAGGCACAATGCTAAAGAACTGTCTGGTGTCACTAAGCACAAGAAGGCTGTGACATGCCTTACGGAGAAAAATTGATGTTAGACAAACTTCATTCAGGCATGAATTATATTGCTATTGGTGATGAGTTTGATGTTAATGAATAAAAAATATGGTACATGCAGAAAATAAAAGAGGAAATCCAGTGATCTGTATGTGAGGACACATACTGCAAAGTGTAATGTTGTAATGTTTTGGTATCTTCATTAATTCAATATTTGTGGCAAACTTACAGAAAAAATTGTCATAAATGATGATATTCAATTGTGCATATATATATACACACATACTCATACAGCCACAGCACACACTCATACATGCATACATATGCAATATATATGTATATCATATATAATATATATACACACACACATACATATGTAGAGAGTCAGGCAGCATTTAATAAGTGCTTACTTTATCCAAGTCTATCTATATATCTCAATGTTAACTTTAGGTATCAGATATAATGGCATTAGTGGGAGTAAGCTTCCTCTCTCTTCCAGAGAGAAATCTAGGAAAATTGTATGTAAGAAATGAAAACAGGGTAGGTGAAGGAAAGGGAGGCACCAGGGAACTTCTGTGGGCACTGACTTCACATATGAGGGGAACAGATATATAGGGGAAGAATTTGAACAATTTCATGATCGATAAATAAATTACTTATTAAGTATTCATCATAAGCACCGAGTGTTCAGCATGCCACTAAGTTCTGAGGATATAAATATAAGATAGAATCTGCCTACAAGGCACCTCTGTTTTAATAAATGAAGAAAATATATACAAAGGATCTGGAAACCTAGGGGAAGGGGGTTAAGGAAAAAGAGAGGAGAGCACCTACAGGGATATAACAGGAAGACAGCAAGAAAAACAGAAGCCTGTTTTATTTAAATAATAAAGCAAAAAGTGGATCATACTAACCTTCCAACAATCTAATGCAATGGAGTCCATTATTTGGAGGCAATTGCAAATAATGGGAAACTCCTAATGATTACATGATTGCCCATCTTCATGCTCTATAAAAGCAAGCTTATTGCATTGCCTTACACTATCCCTCTTCAGAACTACATCTGCATCTTTTCCCTTGTGTCTTTAAAAATGAAGGAAGGTGAAGGACATTTCTCCTTTCCACCTATCTCCAGAAACAAAAATACTAATTTATAGCATAAGATCATAACATTCGTAGACATAAGTACTGTGGTCTAATCAAGCCTGAGGATTTGTTCAAAGAATTATTCCTGAATGCCAGCTTCCTTCATGTGTTTGTTCTGGTTGTTCCTATCTCTCTGGGAATCATGGGATAAAATTGCCTAGGAATTTCACTCCCTTCCTTCTCTTCATGGGATCTGCTTTCCTTCCCTCAACACTGACCAACTATTACTTGGGGGAATATAAACTCAAGTCTCAAAGGTAACAGACTTACCTCAGAGTACTAATTCTGTTCCTAGTCCAGCTTTTTCCATCCTCCAGTCATCACAGGAGGTAAACAATCATGATTGGAGATAGCCCACGACTGAGCAAAAGAATAATAGTGCTTCTTCCAGCTCTCCCCTTCATTCATAATGTACCTTGATTGGTACCACCAATATTGGCCACTGACCAACTTCCACCAACAGGTAGATAAGCCCCCAAACCCTGAGAATAGTAGCAATTCACACTTGAGGGCTATTTGTTCTGCTTACAGCCCAGTGTTGGAAATAATCCTGGGCAACTTCTGGAGGAATGAAAGCTCTGCCTAGCTGCTAAAAACGCAGAAGAGGAAGCTGTTGACTTTAAAGTACTTTGAACTTTCTGGTGGTGACTGCTGAATTATTTCTGATTCAGAATCTGACTCTAGTGTTTGATTTCTTTCTTTCAGTCTGCTTAAAGTTTTTTTCTTTTCCTTTGATTTTGGTTATGATATTCCTGGGAGTTCTTTTGGGATTTCTTTCAAGAAGTGGCTGATGAATTCTTTGAATTAACATTTTGTTCTCTAGTTCTAAGAAATCTTAAAATATGATGTATAGACACTTTTAGGGGGGCTATGAAATTGAGATAGTACAATGTTCTTAAATTTTTCCTCCTCAGATTTTTTTTGCATACCAGTTGTTTTTGCTATGAAACATCTTATATTTTCCTCTACTTTTTCAAGTCTTTTACTTTGTTCTAATATTTTTTGTTGCCTCATGGATTCTATTTGGTCCATTCAAATTTTCAGAGAATTTATTGCTTTTTGAGCAACATTTTGTACTTTTTGTATTAAACTCTTAGTTCCCTTTCTAGTTCTTTCTTCTATAACTGTCATTTCTCTCACATCTTTTCCTCATGGGATCTAATTCCATTAACTTTTTTAAAAAATAAACTTTTTGAAAGACATATCATTTCTTCTAGAAATTTTAAGAGAGTTTGTAGTCAAACTGTGTTTTGGAATTACTCTCTTTTATATTTTTGTCCTGAGTCTCCTTTCCAGGATAATGCCTCATTTATGGTTCAGCTCTTTGCAGGCCTTATATTAGGGCTGAGCAGCATTTTTTCTACAAAGGTCTGGACTCATTTTGATACTGGTTTCTGGAGAGATATTGAGTATTGTATCATTCCAGAATCTCAGGGAATGACTGGGTTCCTGCAATTTTTCAGTGGTCTCAAAGTGATATGATTCAGAGTAAAGTCTGATTGTTGCCTCCATGCTCCGAGCTCTGTAAGTCTTGGTCTATGTTAAGGGTTGAGTAAGTGTAGAGAGTAGACGGTGAAATAAAGTAGCTTAGCAGAAACAGTGCAAGACCTAGAGTCGGGAAGACTCATTCATCTTCATGAGTTCAAATCTGGTCTCATATTTCTTAAAACTGGTTGCTACTTATAAAAGAATAACTTGTTAGACAAAAAAAGAAAAAGAAATAAATCCCTGCCCCCAAAAGACCTGACTGGTTTTGCTGTGGTTTTTTAAATGAATAGAAAGAGAAAGGGAAATAAGATCCCTTTCAAAGATGGAAGGCATATTTTTGTGCTCCACAAAGTTAAACTGAACTGAGTCCATATATAAAGAGCTACACAGCTAGGAAGAATGTCAATGTTAGTCCTCATAAGCCCTGCAGGGTATACATATGCTTTGCAGAAATATCTGAAATCAATAGACAGTTACAAGCCCACAAGCAGAGAAAAGCCACAAAAACTCTGATCATTCCTTACTATTTCATATACTGATCACTGAAAGAAAATTCTGGCCCCTCTAAGGAGATGTTCAAGACTTTGATCTGTGTCAGGAGTGGAGAAACTTTTTTCTGCCATTCATTATCAGGCCATATAAAATTATCAGTTTAAACAGCCTAACCTTAAAAAACTCCTAGATTTATTTAATTTTGAGTCCAGACTGTCCCTTGGCAAGGCCAGTCCAAATGGTTCCATGAGTATTACAGATTAGAGGCTTCCCACCCCTGAATAAAAACTCAAGATAGAGACTTATTTTTCATTGTAACTCTAGCACTCAGCACAGTCTGACATAATAAAATCTTAAAAAATACTTATTTATTGCTTTCTTGATTAATCTTTGTATTGCATTCCCTATCAGTTTATGAAAATACAATGAATTATTCTACTTGATACATTTATGTAAGTGTTGGACTATATTTAATAATTTTGACATCTAAATAACATTCAATAATTGTGATATTTCTTCTTGCCTTCTCTCAGAGTCCCCATCCTATAGGAATCATGTTTTCTTGGACAATCTGTCCCTAGTTTAGACATTTCCACCTCTTTACTGAAAAGTTTCTAATTCTACATTTGGTGTGAGGTTCAGAGCTTTTCTGCTGTTTTTGCTACTAAAACTGGAAACTCTCAGCCATGCTGATGGTCAAATGAATTTCACTCTTTTTTTTTTCCACTTTGCTGCTATTCATATCAATTCATAAAAAAAGACTCTGAATTTTCTCTTTAGAGTCATAGATGAAGCAAGATTAAAATATAATATGCCTTTACCCCAATCCTCTCTAAACAAAATCATTTCCTTATGAGTACTAGTTCGACTTATATTTCCCCAAACCATATCCAATATTTATGAATAAATGATTTGATATAATTAGATATTTCATCAAAGGACTTAATTATAAATACATATATTATAATATATATGCATGTATTTTTTATTTATCTCTATACCTATGGTGCAGATAATGTAAAAGATGTCAATGAACTAAAATATATGAAAATTATACAAAATTTTTTTATAATTGTAGAAAAGAATAGTAGTCTTGGATGTTATAACTTTCTCTCTTGAATATTCTGAAGAAGCAGACACTAAAACTCTCCAAAAAACTTTCTCTCTGAACTTCAATATTTCACTTTACTTGTCTGGGCTTTTGTTTCTAAAATTCTACAATCACTTTATCCTATATTTATCAGAGAAATATCTCTTGCAAATTAGTAATTTTATATGCACTTATAAATGGTAAATATTTTTATGGTTCCTACCTGACCATCAGATTCAGGCATTGGAAGTTTTCTATGAGTTTACTTCTCTTCCTGTGACCAACAGTTCCTTCTAACCCATCTCTCCAATTACTCCATGAGACCTGATTTTGTGTTTTGGGGAACTCAGTCAGTCTAAAAATAAAATATGGGACCACAAAGTAGGAATGATATTCATGTAGGGAATTACCCCAAGGGGAAGCCAGTATCACAGATGATATTCACAGGAAACAAACCACAGTGATTTTTGAGAACTACGTTGAATCTTTAACAAAATAACTTTTAATATTTTATTATCTTCTTCAGAATATTCAAGAAAGTTATAACTATTTTTCCTACAGTCTTTCAGATTAGACTTTAATCATTCACTGTTATCTGCATTAGCTTTTTAAATAACATCTTAAAGAAGTACAATGATGAATGATTGAACTGGGTCAGCTTGGTGACTGATTCAATTGTCTTTTCATTTTTATTATGATTAGTATGTATTTATAGGGGTTGTATGGGAAGTCTGTTTAATAAGCATAATAATAGAATAATAAGTTATATTATACTTAAATATTTTTAAAAACCCTATACATTTGTTATCTCAAATTGTTTTGATCCTCATAATAATTTAGTAAGGGAAACCTGTTATGATCTCCATTTTCTGAATGAGAGAATTGAACCTGAGAGAGAAGGTAAATACTAGTTTGAGTCACACAGTTGTAAAGTATCTATTGCAAGACTCAAATTTATGTCTTCCTGACTCTACATCCAACACTTTTTATTGTGTCATCTAGGCTAGAAATAAGTCAATTTCTTATTCTTTGCTTTAAAAGCAAAACAAAACAAAACATTACACTATTCCTTTCCCCCAAAATAATGAAGACAATAACAAAATCAACACAACCATAGGAGATTAGTTTTTTATTAGGAGGAAAGGGAAGGGATCACACATTTATTAAACACTGATTTTATGCTAGGTAATAAGTGTTTTATTACTGTTATCTCATTTATTGTTCATAACTATCCTGTGAGGTTGGTAGTATCATTTGCCATATTTTTAAATTAACAAAAAAGAAACTGAGATGCACAGTGGCTATTTTTGAAACCACATTTGAATGACCTTCTTGCCTCTAGACCCACTGCTGTATTTACTATGAAGGAGACAGAGATGAAGTGACTTTCCCAGTGTCACATAATCAGTACATTTTGAGGCTGAATTTGTACTCAGGTTCTGTCCTCTATCCACTGAGTCAAATACCTGTCTCAATGGAAAACTTTAGTAAATTAAATACCTCTATATAGCTCCAATTTTTGTTTAATTTGAAAAAATTAGGCTCTTCAAAACAGACCCAATTTACCTGGATACCCTAGCTAGGAATAATGTAAAAAGACGCTGGTCCGTTTTTGTTGGTTTTCATAATTGGGGGTGTGATTAAGGACAGCCACGGGCATTCATATTGTGCTACTAAGGGTGAAATTTTTAGACTAGCACAAGACAGACTAAAGTGAAACTATTTGACAAGAATGTTTTCTTTAATTAAGAATGAAATTCAGAGGTTCAAAGACAATCAGATACCATCTTAGTTCTGACTTAAATGATGCCAACTAGTGATTTGGCCCACTGGACTGTTTTTAGGAAACCAAAGTCTTTGGGTTCCAGAGGCAGCTTGACTGAAGATAGAAGGTCTGCTAGAAAAGGCCATACTGAAGATCCATACATTGAGAGACAGGTTTAGATATATTTGCTTGCTGCATTCTATCATCAGATGTTTCATGTTGGTGCTTGCTCAATGTTGATGGTGTGCCAAGATACCTTGCTGATATGGGAGGAAAAGAAACCAATTCAAAGCCAAGAGACTTCCACAGCATCCAAGCCATGACTAATCATTCTGTTTCCTATCAAATCAGATGTGGGAAGGATGCCTTGCATAGAAAACCCCAAACTATAATAAACATAATTTTGAAACTCTCAGTACCTTAGTCTGGTCAGAGTGGTTGTCTTTGAAATCATAAGACAGCTATTACAAATATATTATGTCACTGAGATGCTCTATTATTTTAAGAGAAGGAAATATGGTATAGTGGAAAGAATATTATTTCTGGAGTCATAAACTTCATGTTCAAATTCCACCTTTAATAAATATTGCCTTT
The DNA here is from genome assembly GCF_037893015.1 of Macrotis lagotis. Taxonomy (NCBI): domain Eukaryota; kingdom Metazoa; phylum Chordata; class Mammalia; order Peramelemorphia; family Peramelidae; genus Macrotis; species Macrotis lagotis. The sequence goes on along the minus strand of NC_133662.1, from coordinate 104,078,985 downwards.
GTGATCTTGGGGAAATCTCTTAAACTCCCTAATTAGTTTCCTCAGCTGCAAAGTAAGGGAGTTGGACTACATGCCCTCTGATCTCTCTGTAAATCTGTATTTCAACAATTGGGGGGGGTAGATCTTGGCCATTTAGAAAATTGCTTTCTGTTTCAGCAGATTCATTAATTGAAAAATATTGCCTGTAATTTTGGATATCTGTAGAATAGGAGTTACTTGTATTTCTTTCTCAAACGGAAGGAAAACCTAGATTTTTTTGAAACATGAGAAAAAAAAGTAATACATAATTTTTCACACCATTCTGAAGGTAAATGATATTTGGGATTGATCATTAGTACAGATACTTGTAATGACAATGTCAGAAGGAATTCTATAAAACCTGAGAAACCTAGAAAACACTTCCATTTAGATGTTTCCTAACTGAGACTCCCTGAAATTAGCTGCGGAGTGACTATTTTTCTATCTCCATTGATAGTTTTATACTCAGCTAGCATATTAGATAGGCATTTTGGAGACTTAGGTTAAAGTTCCAGGTCAGATTATTTCATGACATGTAGCTATGGGTATATTTTTTATATTGCTTTCTCAACTACCTTGTATGTCAAAAGGGGATAACCCTTACACTACGTCTCTATCAGTATTTTAATGAGAAAGATCATACTGCTGGCCATTTTTATATTAATATTTATTTATCAGTATGATCATCATTAATATCATCATCATCATCATCATCATCATCATCATCATCATCATCATTATCATCCCAGATTCTTCATTTATTTTGGTACTCAGAAGATATTTCCATGGAACCATTAGCACCTGGTTAAAAGTAAAGAAGACACCTAAGTCTGACCAAGGATTTTCAGATGAGATCTGATTTTTTTTTCACCTTTCTTCTTCATGCATCCTTAAATAAGTGTAACCATATATACTAGATAAGTCAATCACAATGAGAGGGTTTAAACTTACATGGGAGTTAAGAGGTTAATTAGTTAACTTCCTTATTTTATGAGTTATGAAAGCAAGACATAGATAAGTTAAATATCTTTCCCAGGATTACAGACCTGATAAATGTTAAAATTTAGATTTGAACTCAGGACTTCTGGATGATAGGTCCAGCACACAAAACTGCTTTCCAAAGTACAAATACTTTGTAATTACAATGTCATGTTCTTTATTAGATCTGAAATTCCTATAATAATTATTAGCTTATTCAGATAATGTTTCAGAATAGTCAAAGAGCTACTGACCCTCAGAAGGACTAAGATAGATAAGCACTCTGTAATAATAATTATAATAATAATAATAATAATAATCAATAACAATAATAAACAATTCACTAGTCTTTCTGAAATGTGTGGTCTTAGAGAGCTGACTGAGGCTCAGAAGGATTAAGTGAACAATAGCATCAATCTCAGTCTTGTTGTGACAAACACATGGGGTAACATATGTGAAGTACTTTATAAACCTTAAGTGCTAGCTTTTATCATTGACTACTTTCTTGTTAAGAAGCTTTTAGTTCTCTTCCTTTATATTGATTTGATTGTTTGGTTGAAATAAACAATTTATTTCCTTCAATTCAAATGGTTATTAATTCAAGGAATTTATTTGCTATTTACAATATAAGATACTACTATTTAATCTAAAATGTCTATGATTCTGGAATGTAAAACTTTTTTAAATATTAAAAACAGGGGTTGAGAGGTTTTTAATAGTTTTAGAAGTCTCTGGGTAAATTTGTGGACCTGACATTTACATTAAATATGAGTTCTTACTGACTTATAATTTTGAAAATTCTAATCAGAAGAAAAATACTTTTGAGGAAAACCCTTTTTTTAGAAAACACTCCATTTTACTTCAGAGAAATATTGCAACTGTAGGAAGAACAATATTTTGGAGAAAAGAGTTATATTTTTCTTACATCAAAATAAACATGGTGAAGGTAAACTTACTTTACATTTTGCTGTGGCCATCTAATATTTTAAAAAAACCAATATTTAAATTTACATTAAATTAATTTGAAGTGATTTTTTGTAGGATATTGCTGTGGAGGAAAGGAATTTAAAGGTTCTCATGAACAACTGCAAACTTACATTCACATAAAATTCCTTGAGCTTATAGAAAGAGAAGAGAAACTTTTGTCATATTTTATTCTCAAAACTTTGCTCACAAAACTGAGAATGTATAGAAGACATGTTCTTTGATTTGCAAAACATATACATTCCTTAACATTAATTTTCTTATGTGTGAGAGAGAAAATATTCAATAATTCTCTTTATTCTTATATTATTTATTCTTTAGTGTAAAGTTATAAAATTCTAACTATATTGGAATAAAATAGATAAAATTGTCAAATAATCAAAATATTTTATCAGAATTTTATTTTCTATTTAGATGAATATTCATTTGACTAAATTTAGTATTCCATCATAAAAATGCTTATGACTAAGTATAGATGACTAAAGGCTATTACAATTGCTATTTTAATGCTGCCTTTTCAATCTATTTTAACTGCTTATACCCTTTATATTCTCTATGATTCAAAGGCATTGGATTACAGTGGGTTTTTTTGTAGAAGTTAGTTTATTTTATTTTTCCTCTGGTTATGTACAAAAACAAGTTTTAATATTCATTTTTAAATCTTTGAGTTTCAAATTCTCTCCTTTCTTTCCACCCAACTCCCCCTCAATGAAAAAGGAAGCTATCTGATATAGGTTAAAAATGTGTAGTCATGCAAAACATTACCATTATAGTTATGTTGTAAAAGTAAACATAGCTTCCCCTCCACAAAAAAGGAACTACAAGAAAAATAGTTTAAAAAACATATGTTTCAATCTGTATTTAGACACTGTCAACTTTGTCTTTGATGATGGATGGTATTCTTTATCATAAGTCCTTCAGAATTATCTTGGGTCTCATCATTATTGAGAAAAGGTAAGGTGTTCACAGCTGATCATCCTTTAATTTGCTGTTTCTTTGCATATAGTACTATTCCTATTGTATATACGCATTTAAGTCTCCTATTCATTTCTTATAGTAGAATAGCATTCCATCAAAATCATAAACCACAATTTTTTCCAAGTGATGGACATCCTCTCAACCTCCAGTTCCTTGCCACCAGAAAAGAGCTGCCACAAATGTCATTAAACATATAGATATTTTTTCTTTATGCTTTTTCATCTCTTCTGACATGTAGACCTGGGGCTGACATTGTTAGCTCAAAAGGTAAGCATGGTTTTATAGCTCTTTGGGCTTAGTTTGAAATTGTTCTACAGAATTGTGGAATCAATTCACAACTCCTCCAACAGTAGTATTTCATTTCCCCTACATTTCCTCCAACATTTGTAATTTTCTTTTTCTTCCCTATTAAGCCTTAGGAAGTTTTTGTTTTTTTAATATGGCCTTAGATAGCATTAATAACCCCATCTGAAAGTTTTTCATGTTTTTTGATCATTTATCAATTGGGGAATGGCTCTTGAGAAATGAGACCTTTATAAGTGAAACATTTTAATATTTTTACCAGTTACTATTGCTTACTGTATTTCTTTTCATCCAGTTTCCCCACTCCCATTTATTCTGTTTTCTCTCTCCTTTCATCCTATTCCTCATAAAAGAGTTTTGCATCTGTACCCTCTCCCACAGTCTTCCCTCCCTTCTATCACCTTGACTAAAATAGATTTCCAGTGGAGTGTGGATGTTATGCCCTCTGAGCCAATTTTGATGAGTGTATGGCTCATTCACTCCCCATCAATCCTCCCCCCCAACTCCATGACAAAAAATATTTCTTGCCTCTTTTATGTGAAATAACCTAAGCCATTCTACTTCCCCCTTTCTCTTTTCTCCTAGTACATTCCTATCTCCCCTCTTAACTCCATTTAAAAAAATCTTCATATTCAACTTCCATCTATGCCTTGACTATATATATTCTCCTTCTCACTATCCTAATAAATGAGAAAGTTTGTATGAGTTATCATCATCTTTCCATGGAAGAAAATAAGTAGTTTAATATCATTAAGTGTCTTAAGATTTACCTCTCCTGTTTACCTTTTTGTACTTCACTTGAGTCTCATATTTGAAGCTCAATTTTTTTATTCAGCTCTGGTATTTTTATCAGAAAAATTTGAAAGTCCTTTCATTGAATATTCATCTTTTCCCCAGGTAGAATATGATCAATTTTGCTTGGTAGTTGACTCTTAGTTGAATATAAACTCCTTTGCCTTCTGGAATATCATATTCTAATCCATATATCCTGTAATGAAGAAACTGCTAAATCTTCTATTATCCTGACTACAGCTCCAAAGATAATTAAATTCTTTCTTTGTGATTGCTTGCAAAATTTTCTCCTTGACCTGAAATTTGGCAACAATACTATGCTGTTCTTTTTGATCATGCCTTTCAGGGATTCTATTAATTTTTTAAATTATCTCTCTTGGATCTATTTTCCATGTCAGTTGCCCATGAGATAGTTCACATTTTCTTCTAGTTTTTCCATTCTTTTTACTTTGATTATTGTTTCTTGATTTCTCACAAAATCATCAACTTCCCTTTGCTTAGTTCTATATTTTAAAGAATTATTTTCTTCAGTGACCTTTTGTATCTCCTTTTCCATTTGACCAACTGCTTTTTAAGGCATTTTTCTCCTCATTGACTTTTTGGACTACTGTTTCCATTTAGCCCAGTCTCATTTTTAAGATGTTATTTTATTCAGTATTTTTTGTGTTTCCTTCACTAAGCTGCTGACTTGGTTTTCATGCTTTCCCCCTTTCACTTTCATTTCTCTTCTCAATTTCTCCCCTATCTCTCTTACTTGATTTTCAAAATCATTTTTGGGCTCTTCAGTGACCTAAGAGCAATTCATATTTTTTCTTGGAGGCTTTGAATGTAGAAATTTTGACTTTGTTGTCTTCTTCTGAATCTGTATTTTTTTTATCTTGCTTATCACCATAGTAGCTATCTATAGTCAGACTTTTTTCTTTCTTCTCTTGTTTGCTCATTTCCCCAGTCTACGACTTGATTTTAACTCTCCTTCCAGAGTGGAGGGTGCACTGTCCTAAGCTTTGGGTGTTTTTTGGCAGTTGTTTTCAGAGATACTTCTAGGGATATAAAAGTTTTCAGTTCTTCTAAGATCTTATAATATAAGGAGGAGTTTTGACTACTCAAATGTTCTGTGCTCTGGTCTGTAGGTAACCATAAACACTCTTTTCTATTCTGGAATTGTGAGGAGAGTGTTTGTGGTGACTTCTGTCACTGCATAATTTGTTTATATTCATTATTTAAAAGTATTTGGAGCAGTTTGGGAAAGAACTCAGGTGAGTCCCTACGTTCTCTCTATCATCTTCATTCCCCAACCTCCACTCCACTGCCTCTCTTATTCCTTACTGTTTCTTGAACAATATAGTTAATTCTCAGATTTTGGACATTTTACTGGCTTTCTCCATGCACAGAATGGTTTTTCTCTTCATCTCTGGTCTTCTAATTTCCTTGGGTTTCTTTAATTCCCAGAGAAGATAAAAACTGTTGGAAGCTTTTCTTTATCCTCCTTAATCTTGCCTTATGTTTATTATTTTCAGTTTGTCCTTAATATATTTTGTTTGTATGTAGGTATTTACTTGTTTCCTCCCCATGAGATTATGGGTTCCTCAAGAGTAAGTACTTGTCTTTTGACTTTCTTTTGTATTTCTTGGTGTTAGGACAATGCTTGGGATTAAGAAGGTTCTTAATTAATGTTTTTGACTGAAATGAGACCTTTTCTTATTTCCCAACTATGAGTGCCCTCCTCATTTCTCAGAATATTTTAAATTACTGCTAAACATACAGAGGCAATATAGTATGGTGGTTAGAAAGGTTATTTGGAGCCAAGAAGAGATTCTTAAATTCTGGCTCTTTCACATCCTGACTTTGTAATCCCTGGGAAGTGAGGAACCTCTTTTAAAGATGAAAGGTCTGATGAAGTTAAATCTTAGGTCAGGACCCTATCCCTTTTTTTGTTAAAATTCTAGATATATTTCCCCTCCATAGAATATAAGAATATAACTACTGCTTTCATTTGTGTTGTCTTTGTATCCTTAGTCCCTAGCATAATACTTGAAATCTAGTAAGAATTTAACATATTTTTAGTAATTTGCATTACTTATTTTGGCTTATAGATTTTCATCTGTGTTTTATCCTTCCCTAGTTTAGATTATAGGACTGTATCAGTTTCATTGATTGAAATTGAATTGATACAATGATCTTCCAATGGCAGCTCTCATTTCTGTTTGATTTTTCATAAGACTTAGTCTTGAAGATCAAACTTCTCCCTTCCCCCCCTTTTTGCATATAAGACAAAAAAATCCTTGAATAGTAAAGTGATCTTGCATAGGTTTACATGAAAAATAAAGGACCAAACTAAAATTAGGAAAAATAAATGAATGAAAAAATAAACATATTACTTACTAAGTACTCCCTATGGTCAAAGTCCACTTTTTTGTGGTGGTGATCCAAATAGAAATATTATGGCCCCTGTTCTCAAGCAGATCACTAAATGATTGCAGGTCTCTGATTTCAAATACGTTCTTATGGTTTCCTTTATTCCCTCTCAGTCAATACTACTTCTCTGATTGTATGCTTTTACAAAATGGCACAATAGTTTTGAAGACCCATTCTAGTCTTAGAATTGATTGACCTCATAGTTATGCTTTCTCTTCATTGTTTTCTGTAGACATTATTGATAGTGAATCCATATTGTTGAGAACTCAGATAGGACTTCATCTGCAGAAAAATTATGACTGGAGCTATTCTTAGAATAATTATACTATTGAATAAATAGATAAAGGTAAAGTATTTGTCTCATCTTCTTGCACTTTGTTAAGTTTCATAAAAATTTTTGGTATATTGGGTAATCCTTTCAATTATGTCTCTTTTTTTATGTTTTTGCAAGGCAAATGGGGTGCAGTGGCTTGCCCAAGGTCACACAGCCAGGTAATTATTAAATGACTGAGGCTGGATTTGAACTCAGGTACTCCTGACTCCAGGACTGCTGCTCTATCTACTGTACCACCTAGTGGCCCCATCCCTTCAATTATTTCACCAGAAAACAAGTCGCAGCAGTGACTCCTTGAGGTTTTTGTGGACAAGGACTATCTCTTCCTTTTCTATCTCTCACAGCACCTGACTGGGCCCTGAGCTCCTTATGGGAAAGAAAGTAAGAAAGAAAGAAAGAAAAAAAGAAAGAAAGAAAGAAAGTAAGAAAGAAAGAAAGAAAGAAAGAAAGAAAGAAAGAAAGAAAGAAAGAAAGAAAGAAAGAAAGTGAGGGAGAGAGAGAGAGAGAAGCAAGCAAGGAAGGAAGGAAGGAAGGAAGGAAGGAAGGAAGGAAGGAAGGAAGGAAGGAAGGGATTGAGGTAGTGAGGGAGAGAAATATAAAGGTAAGAAGAAATGAAGGAAATGGAAGAATTTTGTACCTGCTTCTGAGAACTTATTCAGTAAATCATTACTGAAAGACTGATAACTTATTATTATATTTGTACATAAATTTTATAACAGAAATTAAATGGAGGTTATAATGCACATACCTGTTATAATGCTAATAAAATATAATGCAGTAAGATTTTTTAAAATAAGTTAAAATAATAGTGGATATTACAATTTAGAAGTGACTGCTAGTAAGCTTGTCACAAATATTATTAAGGTGAAAATTGGTGTTATCCATTCTGGCTACTATTCAAGATTCCCAATTCCAAAGTCCTGTCAAGCATGTATTTTCAGTATTTATTGATTGATGTCTACGCTCATTGCTTTCAAATATTTTGATGAGAAATAGTCCTTTTATTTAAGGATAGGCTCCAGATTATTTCTTCCTTTTTTGGTAACTACTTACAATTTGTGCAATAGATTTAAATAAGAATAATATAATAAGGTATAATAAATAGAATTATTTACATTATTCCTATACTTTAGATTCAAAGAAATGCTGGTAATGGAAAGTGAAAAATAAGTTTTATATTTAAAATTATTTTTTCTAACATGTTTATTTCATTTAATGAAACACTTAATTCAATTTCTAATCTATTCATAGCACTGTAACTTTGGCATCATATAATATGGGAGCCATGAGCTCTATTCCATATACATACTAATTTTTCATAGTATTGATACTGGTTGAAGCTACTTTTTATTTGTAAACTGTGCCATGAAGCTAGAAGATATTGTAATATGAGAACACAAGAAGGGAAAATTCATTCTCTTTACTCATAAGGCTTCATCCAGTGTCTTAGGCCAGAAATCCAGGGAAAAAAATTTACCAAATACATTTGCCACCTCTACCAACCCTCTATCCCACCTCTAACAGCCTACCACATATCACTCACTGTCCACATTAGAGGAATTGGTTATTATAATCAAATTTCTTCCATACAAATTCATCCATGTTCAGATTATGAACCACATTGCTTAACTTGTGATTGAGGTCACAAATGTGTCCTTGGTGGTTACTGACTGACACTTCCTTTCCCAGTAGTGAAAATGATTGTAATTTAACCACAGGCATCCTGGTAATCAAGGAAACTTTTAAGTTCTTATTGGGAATATACAGTTTTATGTGTATGACAAGATGTAATAGCAGTTGGGTCCTGGTTATTGGTACTCTTTCCATATCCATTAGCCCCTGGAAGTTGTTCTTTTTTTTTTTAATTATGTTAACAATAAGGCAATCTACTGTGCTTGATCAACATAGAGTTGCCTTGCAGTTACAAAAACAGAATGAAAGAACTTCATTCCTGAAAGGGGTCTTAACAAAGTTCAGAGGCACATATTTCTCTAACTCTGCTTAGTTTCCTAATATTCCTGGGGACACTTTTATTTTATTTTGAACCTTTTTATATCATAATTTATTATACTTTTATTTATTTTTCAAAAAGTGTCTACCACAGGAAATTGGAGATGAGATACCTATCTCAGTTATACCCGATTCAGCTGTTACTTCCTCTGGATAGATGGTTGCTTTAATGATTGAAATTTGTGTTTTCATACATTTTTTCCAAGTAGAAGGCTTGTAAGCCTGAGTGCCTTCTCAGTGAACCCTCTAAGGAGGATTAGACTAATGCTTTGTTCATAACTTCTATAGCTCTTACTTCTCCCTGTGGAATTTTAAGCTTTGGGGGAAAAATATTTCCAGGTGGTGAAATGCTTATTTGTGTGTAAATTAAATAACTAGATCTGCTCTTGTGATGTGACACTGGGTTTTGGAGAATTTCAGGATCTTGACCTTCCCATAATTCTTTCTTCTTTGAAAAATGATATAAAATTTTATCCTTATATTTTATTGAAGGAGGATCTTGGACTTTTTTATAGATTTAAACTATAGTTATTTCTGTCTTTTATTCTGTCATTCATTCCTTACCATTATAACCTTACAATTTTTTTTCTTTAGAGGTTATATATAGAGTATCTTCTAAGCAGGACCATATTAATTACATGATTTTCAAATAACACATTCAAATATCACAGGAGTAGAAGCCATCTCAGTCTAACACTTTACTTTTAAAACATTCAGTTTGTTATTAGGGATACTAACAGGAAACAAAAGACTTCAAAGTGCTTATGATCTAATGGAAGAGGCAACAACAAATAATACATGGTGTACTATATATAGAATAGTCTAGCATAGGAAATAACAAAGAGAAAGCAGTAAAATTAAGAGGCATCAAGGAAGACCTCCATTAAAACATAGGGTCATAACTGGTATTGAAAGGAAGCCAGGGGAGACAATGGGAGACTGTGCCAGGCATGAGATATTAAGCCAGAGAACATGCTCCAAACTGAGAGCTGGGATGTTCTGCTGTACATGGAGAGGAGTAAGAAGTAAGAGTAGAAGAGGAGAAAGCTAAGTTATGAAGGGACTTGAATATCAAATAGATCAGGACTATAGGAAAATAACTTTAATGACTGAATGAAGTATGGATTGGAATGGGGAAAGACATGGCAGGCAAACACATCAGGAGATAATTTGATGAATCAAGGTGGGAGGTGAGGAGGGCCTGTATTAGAATAGTGGCAATGACAGAAGTGAGAAGGGAATTAATTTGAGATCATTATAAATATAAAATCTATAGCTTTGACATCAGAGTAGATATTGCTATGAAGTCTGGTTGGGTGGGTGCATGAGAAATAGTGACTCCTAGTTTGTGAGTCTGAGGAACTGGGAGATATTGTTGCCTTCTATAATAATAAGGTAGGGGTAGGTTATAGGGGGAAAGAAAATGAGTTCTGATTGTACCAAAAGTCAGTTTGAGATGGTTGAAGGCAGTTGTAGATGCAAGGCTGAATAATGTATACTGATCACAAATTGAAGAGGTCAAATCTTCTGGTATCTGCAGTGAGATTGGATGAGGTCACTAAGATATACTATTTTTTCAATCATGGCATGCCAAATTATTTTACTATATTCTTTATCAAAAGTGATGTTAGCATTTTAGATGTCAGTATATTCCTGTCATTTCTTAGATACACACACATACATATATACATATTTACTCATTTATACATACATATGTGAAATTTCCCAGTAGGGAAAGTCGTAGATATATGAATACAAACACACACACACATATGTATATATATGTGTATATATATATATATATATTATAGGATGAATTCATATAAGTATGCAAGCATAATTTCCCCTACTGAGAAATTCTATCTTTGAAATATTCTGTGCTTTATCTCATTTTTCCTCTCTGTAATATTATATCTTGATCATTAAATTCTCAGAAAAGTATAGATTCTTGGTGTGACTATCTCCATTTGTGCTTTTTTGAGGTATAGGAATGATTTGGGAAGGAACTAGAACTTGTATGATTATTTGGAACTTCAGAATATGATAAAAAAACAAACTGATCTCAGAATAGGCAGGGAAAACCTGTCTGGAGGTTGCCTTAGATTTGCTTCTTGCTGTGCCTGAAATAGGAGATTTTTTTGGTTTTGGCACTGTTATTGAGATGAATGACAATAACAATAATAACAACAGTTAGCAATTATATAGCTCTGTAGAATTTGAATAATGCTTCAAAAATCTTATCTTATTTAGTCCTTACATCAATCCTGGGAGGTAGGCAGTATTACCATATTATCCCATGTATAAGATGCACCTGATTTTGAAAAGTTTGGGGTCTAAAAACTGGGAGCGTCTTATACAATGATAGCAGATATTTTTACTTGCACTTCCTGTTTTGTTATCTTTGCACTCATTTGTTACCAGTATATTAGATTACATTTTTCCACATTCTGCCCAGAAATGACTCAAAAGATTTTTGTAAAGTGTTGAATTCAAGTTCAAAGTGATACAGCTTGCAAAAGTGAATGGAAGTCGTGTTGCTGAATCTCAGTTTGGTTCTCCTCCAACCTAGAAAACAATTTGAGACTGGCAACAGGAAGAAGAAACCCTACTGAAAATGCCATGGCAGAAGAAGTCCATGAGAGGCAAGTTAGCAAAAGGGCCTGATTTAGAGAGGAAATTGAAGACATACATTGAAGAGCAAAGGGCCATTGGAATTCCTGTTTCCACAAAGATCATTCAGCATGAAGCAAGAAGATTTGCTGATTAAAAGGAAGTGACTGATTTCAAAGGAGGACACAAGTGGTGCTTCAGGTTCATGAAATGGAATGGACTAAGCATCTATCCACACATTAGATTTGCCCAAAAGATGTCTGAAAGCAATGAACAGGAGGTTCTTGAATTTCATGATGAATAAAATTTGGGTTCAATAACTTTATGTAATAATTTTTTTTCAAATCTCAGGCTCTAAAATTAAGTCATGTCTTATACATGGGGAAATATGGTATAATTTTTCATTTTAGAGTGGAGGAAACTGAGGCAAAAAGAGGTTAAGTGATTTGTCCAGTGTGATACAGTTATTAAGTGTCTGACCTTGTATTGCTGACTCCAAACCTAGTCTTCCATGCATTGTATCATTTAACTGTATAAGATTGTTTAGCCATGAAAAGATATCTCAGGATCATTGTACGTGAGCAGCCCTTCAAAGTATACAGTACGGAAACACATCTATTTTGTTTCAAAAACACTTGGCAAATATTTGTTTCCCACCAGGAAAAATGATATTCTTGTGGTTGACATTTATATTCCATTTATCTGAGGATCAGAATTATGACAGTTTTCTGTTCCTTCCAATCAAATACATTTCTAAAGTATACAAGTATTATGTGATGATATTTTTCTTTTTTCCATCATAAGAAAGAGTTTTGAATGATGGGGCACACTTGAGAATGCTGCTGGCATGTTTATTTATGACTTTCAAAGTCTCCTTTCCCTCCTGGTCATCCCAGGACTACTATTGGCCATAGTAGTTGTAATAGGGACAGTCAAAACTTTTCTGAAGCATCATTCTTAAAACTACCTGATCAGCATTCCTAAATCAGCAAGACAAGTGGCTGAGTGTACTGTAATTTATGCTCATTAAGAACAATAATTACAACATTCTCCACATCCATTTTGGGATAATGTAATGCATGCATAAAAATAAATACTGTTCCAGCCCAATGGATTCTTGTTAGAAGAATATTTTTGATGATGTGAGCCAGACTTTTCATCTTTTACTACCTAAACAACTTCATTAAGTAATGGGGAGGAAGGAATGGAATAGCACATTTTGCAAAGTAAAAATGATTTCATTACAATTAATGGTTTTTCACAGTTGTTCAGCAACATCAGGCAAATAACCTTGCATAAAACCAGCAAGTAACCATTTGTGGGTCCCATTGGAAGAAGCTTACATTTGCAAAAGTTTCTGTTAAAAGGAATGGAAGAGAGTGTAATTACCTTCTATGAACTGAACAGTGGATATCATTCCATTCTAGTTAGTGTGATAAACACTGCAAGGGCAAGGTCCCCCTAATACTATACTTTAGTGTAAAGCATTGTCTTTTCTTTGAGTTTCTGGTACAGAGCTGAACTTCTCATTGAACTCCCCCAAAATAAAAACAATCTTTTTCCTTTTATCTTGGGAATGACTGAGACTTAATTTCCCCTTTCCCTGCCTTTTTTTAATAGATCAGTTGCATACATTGTATTTAATAGTTTGAATTGTCAAGTTTTAAGAAGGTTAAAAAATAAGGAGCCTTGAAAGCACCATTCTTTTTTGCTGAAAAATTAAAATTTTGTGCTTCTCTGAATATTTAAAACTGCACATTATACCAACGAATGCAAACCTTTTCATTTTCCCTACAAAACACAGCACTGCCATCTGTCTATGTCAATATGACTGTTTCTCTCCTTGCAGCCATAGCATCTGTTTAATGAGGCAAAGTTTCTCTCTCTCTCTCTCTCTCTCTCTCACACACACACACACACACACACACACACACACACACACACACACACACACAGACACTCACATATACCTACATACAGTGTTTTCAATATTAATGATATATCCACATATGTCATGGAATCATAGATTTAGAGTTTGCTGGAAGGAACCAGAAATTTATCTGGTTCTCATTCCCAACATCTTGGAGTTTAGTGAGATCTACCGAGGTTAAATGACATATTCATAGTCACATAGTTATTAAGTGGCATAGAGTGGATTTGAACTTCAGTCTTCTTACTCCAAGTCCAGCATTTGCTCACTATTTTCTGCTGCCTGACATTTAAGGGATGTCTGTGTGAATACATATAAATACATGTATAAATGTATGCATGTATGTATGCATTTACACATACTTAATAGTTAAGAAAACCAAGAAATTTGGGGAGTATACCTTTGCATGAATCAATTAGATTTATTTTTATATTTTAATAGATTGAATTATACCATGAATGGTGACTTGTAGATGAGATTTGAATTGAGTATCTTCCATGACCTTATTTCCTTTCCATCTATTGCACTTTCTTGGTAAATGCCTTGTTTTTGCCAATCCATTTTCATTCTTTGCTTAAATTTGTCTTTTGCTTTTGAGGGAGGGAGGTGATAAAAACAGGTATTGTTGAATTCTCAATAGGCTTCAAATATATTCGATTCCTCTAAGGGAAGAGGGGAAATATATTGAGTTACCTAGCTACACTACCATGGACTCTGATATCATGCTTCAGGGACCTCATCATCTTGCAAAATCTCTTCAAACTTGGAACTCATGTCTCATCAGTACTCTCTGCTTTCCTATGATTAGTGAGTGCTTAAGTCAGCAAGTTTTTCATTTTCTAATCCTATGCAATTCTCTAAAGTTGGTTATCTCTTTCCCTCCCAATCTAATTAGTTTCCTTTTCTGCTTAATCTTACTAACTAGATTATAAGCTTCTTGCGGACAAGAAATTTCTTCTTTATTTCTTTCCTCCTTTCTTTCTTTCCTCCTTCCCTTCTTTCTTTCTTTCCTTCTTCCTTCCTTTCTCTTCCTTCTCTCTCTCTCTCTCTCTCTCTCTCTCTCTCTGTCTCTCTCTCTCTCTCTTTCTTTCCTCTTTCCTTCCTTCCTTCCTTCCTTCCTTCCTTCCTTCCTTTTTCTTTCTTTCTTTCCCTTTCTTTCTTCTTTTTATCCCTTCTTTAAAAAAATATTTCTAAATTTTTGACATTAGCTCTAATGCCAATTTTCAGTTCGAAATTCTCTCCCTTCCCTTACTCACCCACAGAGAAAGGAAGCAATATATTATACATACAAAATCATGTCTTGCTTATAGTAGGTATTTATTAAGTTTACTGAGTGATTGATAATCAAAGAGTATCATCCTAATCATGAAGCATTAAAAATATTTCAATTCAGAAAACATTTATTAATTGCTGACTATAGTTGAAGTACTATGTGAGTTGCTAAGGATATAAAGAAAAGCATTAAATAGTCCTTGTGTTCAAAGTGACAGTGTTTAGGATTTAACTTGTATATAGAGAAAGAAATGCATAATAAATACAAAGTAAATAGAATATTAGTTATTTTTTGCTAGAGGAAGAGCTAATAATTAGGCAAACCAGGAAAGGAATCATGTAGGAAGTGACACCTAAGATAAGTCTTAAAAGAAAAAGGTAGGGAATCCAAGAAGCAGAGGAGAGGAGTGAGCATATTGTACGTATAGTGGATAACCTTAACAGAGACTTTCATAAGTATGAAATGAAATGTCATTTATGAGGAACAGTAAGTAAGTCCTTTTGACTAAAATGTGGAATACATAAGGGAGAATGATGAGAAATGAGTGTGCAGAGGTATGTTATAGCCAGATGGCAATGATCATTTAATGCCAAATGAAATGATTTTGTATCTTACTCAAGAAGCAATAGGAAGTCACTAAAACTTGTTGAATGGAGGCAGAATTGTTCAAAGTGAATATCAGCTTGACAATTAGGTGGAAGTGGTGTCTTTGCCAGAAAGACTTATTACAAAACTATTGAAATAATTCAGACAAGACTAGGGACTAAATTTTCAGACAAATTCAGGAGGGAAGAAAATAGGTGGTGACAGTGGTGTAGCAGATAGAGACCTGGTCTTGGAATCAAGAAGAAATGAGTTTGAATCTTACCTTAGACATCAAAGTTTTATTTATTTTTTATATCATAATTTTCCATGGTATTTCTTATCCTCCTCCTCCCAGAAAGCCATTGCATGCAACTGTTTTTAAAGACAAAAAAGGAAAAATAAGAGGAAAAATCAGCAGTGGTCAATAAATTTAAAAAGTCCAAAAACTTAAACAATATGCCTTAGTCATTTATTAGCCATGACCACCTGAGCAAATTACTTAACCTCAATGAACCTCAATTTCCTCATCTATATAATAGAGGGACTTGATTTTAAAACCATTAAGGAGGGGCGGCTAGGTAGTGCAGTGGATAAAGCACTGGCCTTGGAGTCAGGAGTACCTGAGTTCAAATCTGGCAAGCCACTTAACCCCATTGCCTTGCAAAAACCTAAAAAAAAAACCTTTAAGGACTTTTCCAGTTATAAATCTTTGACTACAATCTTTTTTCAGATTGAATTTTTTTTATTTTTCCACTTACATGTTATGAAGGTTTTCCAACAATTTTCCACTTCCATATTTATGTTGCACATTTTTCTACCACCTTCCCCAACAATTCTCTTCCCCATTAGTGGAGAACAGTCTGGTATATGTACATTTATGTTCAATGTGTTTATATATTAGTCATTTTGTGTATGAGGAATTAGGACTATAGGGAATGAAAGGAAATCATAGGATAGAAAGTAAAAACCAAAGAGAGATTTTAATAAAGTGAACATAGTATTCGTTCAAATTCTGTGATTTATTTTCCTCCTTGGATGTGGATGACATTGTCCATACCCATCCATGGTTGTCTTAGATCTCTGAACTTCTGAGAGGAGCTGCATCCTTCATAGTTGATCAGCTCACAATGTTATTAATGTGTACATGCTCTCTTGGTTCTGCTCCCTTTGCTCAGGATCATTTAATGAAATTCTTTCCATGCTTCTCTAGAGTCTAACTATTCATGTTTTCTTATAGAACAAAGTACTCCATAATATTCATGTGCCATAACTTGTTCAGTCATTCTCCAAGTGATGGGCAACCCCTTAATTTCCAATTCTTTGCTACTACAAAAAAGCTGCTTTAAATACTTTGGAATATGTGATACTTTTCCCATTTTTTTTCTATTTCTTCTTGATATAGGTCCAGTAGGAGTATGATCAGTTTTATTGCTCTTTGTGCATGGTTCCATATTACTTTTTAGAATTAGTTGAAATAGTTCACAACTCCATCAACAATGCATTTATATCTTCCCACAACCTCCCCAACATTGATCGTTTTCCCTTTTTGTCATCTTATCTGATAGGTGCTTTAATTGGCATTTCTCTAATCAATGATAATTTGAAACATTTTTTAATGTAATTATTTATAGCATTATTTTCTACATTTGAAAACTACCTGTTCATATCCTTTGACCATTTATCAACTGGGGAGCCTTATAAGGGAATCTCATAAATTTGATTTAATTCTCTAAATATTTTAGAAATGAGACTTTTTTTATCAGAACCCTTAATTGTGAAAATGATTTCTCAACTTTGTTTTCCTTCTTAACCTGACTGCATTGATTTTGCTAGTGCAAAACCTTTTAAATTTAATATATTTAAAATCATCCATTTTGCAATTTAAAGTGCACATTTTTTTGGTCAATAATTTCTCCCCTTGCTATAAAGCCCAAAAGAGTATTTCCTTATTCCCTTAATTAGTTTTGTCCTTTATGTCTAAATCCAGAAATTACTTTGACCATATTCTGGCATATGGTGAGAGTCTATGCCAGTGATTGCTATAATGTTTTCCAGGGTATTTTTTTAGTTTTTGCAAGGCAATGGGGTTAAATGGCTTGCCCAAGGCCACACAGCTAGGTAATTATTAAGTGTCTGAGTCTGGATCTGAACTCAGGAACTCCTGACTCCAGGGCCGGTGCTTTATCCACTGTGCCACCTAGCCACCCCCCTTTTCATTTTTGATACTGATAATTTGGTATGATTTTTTAATATCAGATAGACCAAATGTTTGTCTATTTTTTCATAAAACCAACTCATTTTCATTTATTAGATCAATTATTTTTCTTGTTTTCAATTTTCTTAGTCACAACTTTGATTTTCGGGATTTCTGATTTGGTGGTATATTGGATATCTTTGATTTGTTCTTCTTTTCTACCTGTTTTAGTTGCATGTCCAATTTATTGAGCTCCTCTTCATTTTATTTATATAAGCATTTAGAGATATAAAATTTTTCCCTAAAAACTGCTTTGACTGCCTCCCATAAATTTTGTTATGATGTCTTCTTGTTGTTTTCTTGAATAGATCATTATTTCCATCATTTGTTATTTGATTCACTCTTAAAAAAATTTTGATAAAATTGTTTACAGGTTAGTCATTTTCAGTATGAAGTATTAGGAGATGCATAAGATAATTTTTTTAGTGTTCAGATTCTGAAGCATTTTTTGCTTTGTTTTGTTATTTTTTTTCTTCCTCTGAATGGGGAAAGTATTATCCATAGCCAGTCTAATATGGTTGTCCTAACTCTGTGAATCGCTGAGAGGAGCTGCTTCCATCAAGGTTGATTATCTCACAATGCCGTTGTTCTTTTGGTTCTTCTCCCTTCACTCAGCATCAGATCCTGTAAGTTATTCCATGCTTCTCTAGAGTTCAATTATTTACAGTTTCTTATAGAACAATAATATTCCATAGTATTAATGTACTATAACTTGTTTAGCCATTCCCCAATTGATGGACTGATCCACTCATTCTTAAAAATTAGACTATTTCTTTTCCAATTAATTTAATTTTTCTTTCTATGGCCCTTTATTACATGCAATTTTTATTGCATTATTATCTGAAAAGCAATATTTATTATACCTGCCTTTGTTTGATTGTAAGATTTTTTATGTCATGATTCATAGTCAATTTTATTATAGGTGCCAGTTTTCTCCAATGTCTATGATATTTTGGGTTTCTATGACTGCATTCACTTTATTATCTTCCTTCTTGTTTATCATGTTTAGATTTATCGAATTCTGAGAGAGTGAGGTTGTGGTTCCTCACTATTATAATTTTGCTGTCTTTGTCTCCTTCTAATTAGTTTAACTTCTTCTCTAGGATTTTTAATGCTATTCAATTTGGTGCATATGTGTTTAATAATGATATAACTCCACTGCCTATTGTGATTTTGTAGTTTCCTTTCTTAGCTTTTAATGAGATCTATTTTTGCTTTTACCTTGTCCGAGATCAGGATTGCTATCCTTAATTTTTTATTTCCATTGAAGAATAAGGTATTTTGCTCTACTCTTTTACCTTTACCCTGTGTGAATTTCTCTGCTTCAAATGTATTTCTTGTAAAGAACATATTTTTGGAGTCTGGTTTTTTAATGCATTTTGCTATCCACCTCTGTTTTATGGGAGAGTTCATTCCATTTACATTAACTGTTAAGATGATTAATTTTGTATTTCTCTCCATACTATCTTTTCCCATTTATTCTTTTCTCTTTCCTTTCTTCTTATTCCTCCTTACTAGTATTTTGCTCCCTTTCCCCTCTACCTTTTCTTTTAAATTTTAACTTTAACTTTACTTTTACTTTTACCTTTGTCTTCCTTTTATCAGTTCCTTCTTCCCTTTTCTTTCCCCCCCTCCCCTACTTACTGTAGGGTAGGATAGATGTTTAACCCCAAGTGGGACTAGAGAGCAAAATTTACTGGTATTAATATCCTCCCTACCTTCTCTCTACTATAATAGGCCTTTGTCCCTCTTCACCTGGCATTATTTATCCACTCATGCCTAGCTTTCTCTTAGTATAATCCTTCTTATGTCTTCATTGTTTTAACCCTATCTGGTACCTTTAACTCCTTTATCAAAATATACTCCTTTTATTTGACCTGTTAGAAGTACCATTCTCAATGTTTGATTGATAGATTGCTTGATTGATTGCTAAGCAGCACTGACTCATAGTCACAAAGTACGTTTCCTTTATTTGTCCCATGAGATATAGTCTTCTCAAGAGTCATACATCATAACATATTATAATAGATTTATACCACTCCCTCTTTTTTAAGTATCATCCATGGAAACATAATCCTCATGAACCAAAGCATCTTCCAAAGACAAATCATTACATGAACCATTTATATTTCCTGCCCTCTAAGTACACTCCATCCATTTGAAGCCAAAGTATCAAGCAAAACAAAATCACTTCAGGATATTTCCATGCCCATTCTTTCAAAATACCCTCCCTTTAGCTCTCCAGTCACAGAGCTGTAACTTTTATTTACTAAAGAGTATATTAAGGCAAGATCACTTCTTGATCTTTTCATGTCTAACCCTTCTAAGTAAGCTCTCACTCTCACCCAATTGTACTCCAACCCTCCTTAACTAAACTATCTAACAAAGTAACATGACTTTGTGATTTAATTATGTATAGATCCTCTAAGTACTCTCCCTCCCACTGTCTCTATGGGAAATACCACCCTCAAAATCAACATTGCATTCATTTCTCATTTCTATTCATATCTTCTAAGTACATTCCTTTCTCATATAAACAATCATTTAACTATCCTAAGAAAAATACATTTCTCCAGAATTATAAGTGTTGACTTCACTTATAAGTGATATATCCAAGCTGATGTTCCTGATTAGCATTTCCCCCCCTCTCTTCTTTACCTTTTTATGCATCTCTTAAGTCTTGCATTTGAAGATCAAATTTACTGTTCAGTTCTGATATTTTTATCAGAAAATTTTGGAAGTCATCTACTTTATTGAAAATCCATCTTTTTTCCCTGACAGAAAATGCTGAATTTTGCAGAGTTGGAAATTCTTGGTTGTAATACATTTCAAATTCAAAAGTCAAATCCAACTCCATCCAACATATATTGCAGGATGTTAAATCCTATAACGTTGAAGCTTCTAAGTCCTGGGTTATTCTGATTGTACTTCTTGTATTTAAATTACTTCTTTTTGACTGATTCTCCTTTAATTGAGAATTTTGGAATTTAGCTATAATATTCCTTGGAGTTTTTATTTTGGGTCTCTTTTTGTGGTTATTCTATTTATTTTTTTCAAGGACAATTTTGTCTTCATGATGTAGTACATTAGGATAATTTCCTACATGTAGTATATTAAGTTAATTTACATGAAAATTTACTGAAAGGTATTTTCCAGGCTCCTTTTTTGATCTATATTTTTTGACCAATATTTTGAAAGTTTTCTCTTCTGGATCTATTTTCCAGGTAATTTGTTTTTCCTAAAAATACTTTATAATCTTTTCAATTTTTTACAGTCTTTTGATTTTTTTCATAAAATCTTAGTGTTTCATATAGTCATTAGTTGTTGTTTGTTCATTTTCTGACTTTTATGGTTTTATATTGTTCAGCTAACTTTTGTGTTTCCTTTTTCAGTTGGTTAATTTATTTTTGATTAGTTACTTTTTTAAGTTGGTCATTTTTACTATTTTTATTTAGCTCTCATTTTTTCACTTTTTATGGTTTATTTCTTTATTTTCATATTATTACAATAATCTTGTTGTGAAAGTAAACATAAATTTCTCTGCCCCCAGAAAGATAGAAGAACCTCAAGAGAAATGAAGTGAAGGGGCGGCTAGGTGGAGTAGTAGATAAAGCACGGGCCTTGCAGTTAGGAGTACCTGTTCAAATCTGGTCTCAGACACTTAATAATTACCTAGCTGTGTGGCCTTGGGCAAGCCACTTAACCCCATTTGCCTTGCAAAAACCTAAAAAAAAAAGAGAAATGAAGTGAGAGAGGGAAAAAAAGTGTACTTCATCTATGTTCAGATTAAACCAGGTCTATCTCTGGAATGAGTTGCCTTCTTTATCAGCGTATAATTGATTTACTGCACTTCCAAAGATTTTGAGGATTTTTTTGGTATACTCCCCCTATACCCCAATTCCTTCAGAGACTCTGACTGCTCTCCTGGCCTGTGGTCTGATCTGTAGATGATCAGAAGCACCCCTCTCTACCTTGGACCTTGAATATAAGCAAATACCTGCTCAGGGATATCAGTGAGATCCTTGTAGTCTTTCCCTACCCCCTTGCCCATTGTGGTTGAGCACTCTGGAAGGCTCTGCATGTTCCTGGAGGGTCTGCCCCTATACCATTGCTAACCCAGGCTCCTTGCTCATTCTGGTGTGGCAGACTTCTCTTGCTGCTTCTTCAAGCGATCCCTGGTGATCCTTGGGCCAATGGGTGATGCCCATTGTCAGGAATCCAGTTAACCCCAGGGATCCAGGTGCTCTGAGGGCTGTTCCTGGAAGGATGGAGCTGGTTTGCTCAGGTGCAGCATAGCTGCTGCCCAGCTGCATTGCAGCTCTTTTCAGTGCCTAGTCCTGGTGAAACAGACCTTTCTCATGGATCTTTCAAATTGTCTTGAACTGGGAAATTGTATTACTTAGTATTTCTGTAGGTTCTGCCCCATCTAAATTTTGACTAGGGTCATAATTTAACAACTTTTGGAATTTTGGGGGGGGTTGAGTTTCTGGGAATTCTTACCTTCCTGCTGCCATCTTGGCTCTGTCCATGATTTCCCATCATTTTTATTCTTAAAGGAGTTGACTCTTTGTTCTATTTTTCATAATTCTAGTACATGATATTTGTTTCTTTTTTCCATTTTCTTCTTCTCTTTTTTGTTTTATAAAATCTTTTTTAATAAACTCTTTTATGAGGTTTTGAATTTGAGTCCAATACATAAACCCTGTTGAGATTTACCATATAGTAATAATGTCACTACTTTGTTTTTCTAGTATGGTATTTTTATCATCTCTATCTTAATATGGTTAACACTTTTTTGGGTTTTTTTTTTTTGCTCAATTTGATAGTTGAACTCCCCTACTGGGATATAGTTCTGAGTTTTTGTGCTGGAGTTGAGGTCTGGTCCCTGACTTATTGCTTGCAAAGGTATTGCATATGTAGCCTATGTAGAGATTTGCTTGCTCCTTCTTGCCCAGCCCTTGCCTCTGAAATGATAAGCAGTCCTTTCTGTTGCCCCAGTATTCCCAGGGTTCAGATTTTATCTGGGGTTGGGACCCTTGCTGCTGGACTGATATCTAATTGCCTGGACCTTGGTTACTATCTAGTTGTGAGAACATAGGCTGCCGTTTGCCTAAAATACTCCTGCTGGCTTTCCTACTCTCCTGCTGAGTTGGATGTTTTCCTCCTGAGAAAAAAGACCTTCACTGAAGATCCTCTATGATGCCTAGAGTTGAGATCTTATCTTGCTCTTTTTTTGTGTATGTGAAATTAGATTTAATGTTTGTGCAGAGGCTTCATTCATTAGTTTGTGCAGAGGCTTCATTAATTAGTTATGAAAGGGCTCCAGGAGCATGCTAGCTTCAAATTGCCATCTTCACTCTGCCCTGGAAGTCCCTTTTTAAATTCTATTATCTTTTGATCCTGTGGGGTGCTGTTGTATAGGTAGAATCAACCAACCTTGTTAGTTAAAGTATGGGAACTTGAATGATTTCAGGCTTGCAAGCAAAGATTAAAAGATTGATGGATGCCTTCTACACAAATAAGGGAGTTAATAGGAAGAGTGGATTTCAGGTCAAAAAATGATAGATTCCATGATGGACAAATGAAATTTGAGTTATAGGATATCTAGATCTTCATTTAAGCTCCACAATTCCTTCTCTGGATATAGATGGTATTTTCCATCACAAATACCTTAAAACTGTCTTTGATTAATATATTACTGAAATGAATAAGCAATCATGGTTGATTATCACCCCATGTTGTTATTAATTACGTGTGTGTGTGTGTGTGTGTGTGTGTGTGTGTGTGTGTGTGTAATGTTTTTCTGGTTTTGCTCATTTGACTCATCATTAATTCAGGCAAGTCTTTTCAGACTTTTCTGAAATCCCATCCCTCATTTCTTATAGAAAAATGATGTTCCATCACATACATATACCACAATTTTTTCAGTCATTCCCTAATTGATGGATATACACTCAATTTCCTATTCTTTTCCACTACAAAAAGTCTGATTGCAGATAAATTTCAAGGGGTAAGAAGATACGGGAAGGGTCCCTTCTTAGGGAGGATATTTTGGTAATCTTCAGGAGCTCTAAGGAATTGTTATGGCTAAAATTTATAATTCAGTGAGACACAGCAAGTTGAACACAATACTTGGAGTAAGGTATTTTGGCAGAATAGCACTGAATAAAAGTCATTAATGAGAAGATAATTGGAATTGACAGATTGTAGAGGTTGGTAAGAAGAGACTTTTGAAAGAACTGTTAAAGAGAGATCTGAGAAGCTGAGGAATTAAGAGATGACAATAAGTTTGGAGTTGCAGTCAGAAAGAATTTCTAGGTAGATGATTGCATTTGATGCAACTAAACCTTTATTCATAATAAAGGAGAATTCAGTGAAATATTAAGTTGAAAATGTCAACTGAGGCAGGCTCATTGTTTTTCTGTTCCTTTATTTCACATGGCAGGAAATAAAATCTAGGAACACTAAGAACTTCTTTACATTTATTTTAGAAAAACAGCATTCATTTCTTTTATTTTTACATAAATTACTTAACAATATAACCCCTTCTTTCTGTCATGGTACCATCCCTTATAATAAAGAATTAGAAAGAGAAGGGAAAAGAGATTAAGAAAACTATGTCAACCAACTCTGATATATGCAGTACTTTAAAAAGAACATTCCTTTTCTTTTTCCTTTTTATAGATTAAATAGTACAATAAGGACTTGTATTTTTAGAAATGTTTGCAGAATAGGGTATTACCTTTAAATAGACTTAAACATTCTTGGTAAAATCATACCTTTGGGATTGTGTAGCAAGAAATTAGCCAAAACCATTCTCCCTGAGCTACTAAAGGGATCCTTAGTTTGTAAAAGGATTGTTTCAGTAAACTGTAGCAATGAGGTCCTCTAAGATATAAATACACAGTAATGCTGTAAATATCACTGATAAACATATTCCTATCACATGAGAATTTTTCTTGGATATGAAAAGATCATGCAGCCAGAAAAAATAAGGACCTGATACTAAGAGTCAATGGTTCTGGCAAGTGACTTAACACTCAAAATCTCCCCTGAACCTTTAAAATGATGGCTTGCAATGTCTTTGTTGGTGTCCAAAGAAAACTCTATTCCCATTTGGCATATTTATTAAAGGTCAATTCCCTTTTCTTGTATTTTTACCACTCATAATAATGAGCAGAATTGCCTCTTTTTCTGTGTGAGCAAATGATCATTAAGAATCCTTTTCCAGATTCTCAACAAAACTGTAAGACTGAGAAGAAGCCTTAGGAACTTGCCTTAACCCTTTCATACAACTGTGGCAATTCTTCACTCAGAAAAAAATTAGGTGTCATTAAGGTTGGACTTCTGTCCTAAACAAGGTTAACAATTCCCCATTATTTGAGTTATTTCATTTGAAATCATCTTAGATATAGGAATAAATGAAGACATCAGTTTTATCATTATTGTTCAGTGGAAGAAATGTTGAATGTGTAAGCAAATCAGTTTCTGGGTTCAAATGA
Organism: Macrotis lagotis; assembly: GCF_037893015.1. Lineage (NCBI taxonomy): Eukaryota > Metazoa > Chordata > Mammalia > Peramelemorphia > Peramelidae > Macrotis > Macrotis lagotis. Next base: position 104,054,019 of record NC_133662.1, on the reverse strand, counting down.
AGGCTCTCTATCATCTCACTTCCTGACTGATGTTGGGTAGATCATTTTACTTCTGTGGAATTCAAATTATTCAACCATAAATGTTGTAGTCATGGTGAAGGAGATGATCTCCAAGATACCTTCCAGTTTTCATCAATGGCCCTATGTATATGACTATGGTATGTTTTTCATTGTGAACTGGAAATATACTTTCATGGGTATAGTGAAGACCCGAAGAAGAAATTTCCTCAATAACTACAGATTGGCAGTTGTTCTGAAACTTTATCTTCAAACTTTATCTTCCTGGAGCACAAGGAGATGAAATGACTTGATCACGATTGTGTAGCCAATATATGGCAGAGACGGGACTTAAATCTAGGTTTCCCTCAAAATGAGCCCACAATGTAGACACACTGTTGCTTCACTGAAATACATGAAGGACATGGTGTTTTGCAGTGTTAATAGAGACAACCAATCTTCCCCCCGCCAAAGACTAGTGTCAAAAGGCAATGTGGATCAGATTGCAAGACTGGAATTAAAGATGGAAAGGAATTTAGAGATTAAAGAGTTTGATCCATTCATTTCTTAGATGAGTAAAAATGTTGGAAAAATAAACAAAAACTCATGCAAAGCTTAGGTACACTGGAAGGAAGAGTAGTTCAGTTTTTTCAGTTGTGTGTGACCTTTCATGACCCCATTTGGGGTGTTCTTGGCAAAAATACTAGAGGGGTTGATCATTTCCTTCTCCAGTGCATCCAGTGGGTTCATTTTGTCAGACAATCAGAAGTTTAATCACTTTCCCAGGATCACACAATTAGTATATATCTGAGACCGAATTTGAACTCAAGTCTTCCTGATTTCATGCTCATTGAGTCACTAGCTGCCTGAAGGAAGAGAGAAGAGGTACAAAACTACAGCATGAAATTAAAAAAATAATGTCTCAACTGATTTGATAGAGTCATGTCAACTGAAAATGTGTGGAACAATATTCTGGTGATTTTTGGTATTCTTGCAGCCTCTATTCTTATCTGAGTGACTTGTTCTTATTCTTCAGCAACCCCATACTTTGCTGTTTGCTTTCCTTAAGCTCTTATCCTTCCTCCAAAATTGATCTGCTTAACTTGTCAAGAATTTTGCTTTCAGTTTTTATTTCAGGCTTTAACCAAGTCATTTCTCATATCTGCAATAATTTATTTCAGTGAAATATTGTATCAATCACAAATTGGGAGGTTCAATTTTTCATCTGGTAGTGACATTTTTATGCCAGTATCTATAGTGGAGAGAGGTCTGTAAATAGTCTTGCTATTACATATATTGGATAGATATCAATAAAGCAGAGAAATGAATCACACAAGCAACTAAATTTTGGAAAGTCCTTGGAAAAGTCAGAATTGGTTACTAGTCAGGAGACAGAATTACTCAGTATTTAATAGTAGTAATACTTCGCATGTGTATAATGATTAAAAGCATTACATTCATTAGCTCTTTAAGTCACACAATATCACTGTGAGCTAGGTGCCATTATAACTGCCATTTTTAGAAGAAACTGAAGGAAAAATTGCTGTTAAAATGATCTGTTATAAAATGATATTTGTGAAAGTTGTGTTCTCTTGTTTTATCTATATCTGTATATCTAAATCTATATCTACATTTTGTTTTATCTATATCTGTAATAACAAAGTAAATTATTTTCATATTAATTTCATGCAAAAATTATACATAGACAAATGATTTGGAAATTACATATACTTTCTCAGGGATCATTTTTGTTTAAGAATGTGATCTATGATTTTCCTCAATCATTTGAATTTTATCCATTTCAGATATCTTGAGAATCAATCTGTCAACACTGCCAAAAAACATGTTGCCTTCAGAAGCTATTTTACTTTGCATAGTTTAGAGGTTCTTTCCATCTTTTGTTTTTAATATTAGTAAATTAAAGACTAAGATGTCTGATTTCCAAATGTAGCCCTTTCATTGTGCCTGATGATATTGAAAACAATTCTGTAAAATTTTACCCTATCTTCCATCTGTTCATTATCTTCCTTCCTATTGCATGTTTAAATATTCTCTGGATGGTGTGATGGAGATGAGAATCTTACTATGTTTTATTTAAGCTTGTTCCCATACCCATCCATTATTTCTTACTATTTTTGAGTTATTAATACTATTTATAATTTTCATCAAACTTCTGCAAAAGCATTTATAAATGATTTCATCTTCTAAACCATTGTAGCTCTTGATTTCCATCTTTCAAAGATAGATGTTTTTCACTGCTGCTTATACAGTTGATAGGTTACTTTGATCTTGTAGCAATTGATTTACACTACTTAACCTCCCTGTAGAAAAGGTGATCTTTTGTAATGATATCCATTGTTTCATTTTTTCCCATTTTGTCAACATCAATTGCTTATTTAAATAAGATCAAATCAGAATTGCCTCACTTACCTACCATACATACTTATTTTGAGGCTTTTAATTTGAGATTGCTTTTGATATTTACTCAACATGTAGATGTTCTTATCGGGGACACACAAAACTAATTTAATAATTATTCACATTAGTAATCAGTTATTTTTTATTAAAATATAATGAATTTCATCTTGTCTAAACTATTTGATGTTCATCTTTTCTAGTCCTTCTTAACTATATTCTTGTTTAGTCTCCTCCTGCCATTTTGACTCTCCAGGGCTTTCCACCATGACAACTTAGTTTCCAGGATCTTCACACAGGGTCCAGGGATTTCTCATACTGCAGCATTTCTTTGCCTTCTGTTTTTTTAACCCCATGTTGATTTCCTTCTGGAATTCTGGAGATAAGCCCAGATCAGACATGCTGAATTCCTTTCTTACTGTGCTTCTAACTATATGGACTTCAGCAGAATTCTCCTCCTTGAGAGCTGTTTTGCCCATTTCCCTGATTTTAGCTCCCTTTTTGTGATGTCTTCACTCATTAGGATATAATCTCTTTAAGGTCAGAGATTACCTTTCTTTTTTGCTTATATTTAGATCTCTTGCTTGTAGCAAACTGTCCAGCACACATTCTTCAGGATACATGTACTGAAGAAACTAAGCCTAATAAAAAAGAATGAGCCTTCTTCAGGAGCTTTCTTGATTCTAACTTTTGAAACAAGTTTTCCAACATATTCATTACTGTGCTCCCCTCTGCTCACATTTGTTCTGAAATCTAAAATACTCAAATGAATCTAAGGTCTTGTTTATTTGAGCGGGTGGTGAAACTCATAATCCATTCATGCCTGAAAATTTTGGACAACACTACTTTAAATGTTTTTCTGAAGTTACAATTAGAACATCTACTTAACTTAACTGGAATGCCATAACAATGAGAGTGCCAGTGGATCAGCAAGGCTGCCTATCTGCTCTCTGTTACCATTGCATGATAATCTTCAACTTTGCTTCCTATCATGCAGTTCCCTAATTACATTCCTTTCCCCTATGCTTCTTCAATGTTTCTTATTAGTTATAAGAATACTCATACAAGCAATAAAACTCTTTTGTGTGATTCTGATTTTTAATTATTTGAGATATTTTATATTCAATATCTTGTTTTAATACAGTAACATGTATAGAATGTTAGTATTTAAAACTTAGGAATTTTGTTTCCATTGGGATCTTATGGTCATAAAAAAACAAACACAAATTTTGAACTTTAACAATATAAGGTACTGTTCACTGGTGTAACTTTAGGTCAAACATGTCTCTTTTTACTTCCTGTTTCAGGTGTACATAATGAATAGATTCTATGGGCTATCCATTCAATTGGATATTATAGCCAGGGAAATAAATATTTTTCATTCATTTTCTTTTTTCCTATGTGACAGGATAATCAAAATTCTCTTTGACTGTATGGTTACAATCTTTTCCAAGAGGTACTTCCACAGGGACTCTTAACGGTATTTTCTTTATGAAAGCCCACATGCATATATGTGTGCAAATACATACACATACATGCCTATATACCCCTATAAATATGTACAGGCATATGTACCTATACCCATTCATCCATATATAAATACCTATATCTGGGACAGGTAACATAATTGTATTATAAGCTGGTGTCAGAGTTGTAAAGATTGTTTTGGAAAATTGAGTACTATCTGCAATTCTTCATAATAATAAAGGTTCATTTTTTCTATATGAATATATTATTGATTTTTCTGTGTGGCAGTGAAAACTAGAACTCCACTGTCTCCAAAATCAAAAGTTGACCATTACACAGACATCAATGAAATGATGTCAGCTGCAACAAATAACCAACAAATCACTTTGAATAACAGAAATAAAGGATATTATACAAGTTTCAAAAAATGAAAGAAAAATATTGGTTGGCAATATGTTAAAAATGAAAAGTGACAAGCAGGTGTTACCCATGGTATAGCAGTAGAAAGTAAGGCAATACTGCAACTTGTTTAATGTAGCCCCTATAGTGTACTTTTAGAAGACTATGGATATGAACAAGATGAGTTGGTGTCAGTTGGTTGAGTTTCTTATTGTTAAAGAAGCTGAGTCAGAAAATCTCTGGTTCTGATATAGAAGATCCACTTAAGAAAGCCATGTTATCTTGATGACAAATTGTAGTCAAATTACTCTTTTTATAAATGCCCAGTAAAGTGATATCTTAATCTCCACCAAATACTTGAAATATTATAAATAAAAATCAATTATGTGTAATCAAAATTTTCCTTTTTGAAATAAGTGTCATTATTTTAATACTTTTAATTCTTCCCTATTAGCAGCAAGCCATAGTGAGAAGCAAAATTAATTTGAAGTTGGGAGGACTCAAGTTCAAATCCTAGTTCTTACTCTAAATTATATGACTAATTATGGACTTAAGCTTTTTGGAATTCATTTTCTTCATCTATAAAATGAGGGAGTTGAAAAAACAGATATCAATTTTGAACTCTAAACCTCTAATTCTATGAATCTCCTCAGAGTGGTAAAACACAATTTAAAGGAAATTCAGAAAAAGTGGATTCTGTCCAAATATTAAACCTAGATTTCAAATGAGAGTTTAAAAAAACCTGTGATTCTTTTTTTAACTTTATTTTGGTGAGGTAGAAGTATGGAAAGCAGAATTTGGGCACCTGATTTGGAAACATAATTATTTCAGTATTTCCACAATTTTTAGAAGATGTGTAGTAATTATCTTGTTTATGCTAAAAATGCTAGTTAATACATACAATTAAACAAGAAGTTGTTGTTATTCCATACCCTGAAATTTGGATTCATTTGCTAATGCAAATGAATTGTATATTTCTAGTAGAGAGTGTGACTATGTCCTTTAATTGATGTATTTATTTTCACATCTGTCCCTCCCTCCCCCCATCCCCAGTATATCCTCAAATGGCATACTGAGTTAAAGTTTTTTTGCAAACTTTAAAGCACTTAATAGATAAATGTCAGCTTTAAAAAAATAAAGGTTGTGCTTTAGGGTGTATTTTCTTTTCCATTTTCATTTCATGGTTCCTATCTTGAGGATGAATAAGCAGGTAAATGATCCCTGGAGCAGTGGCTCATTCTGAAGCAGCAGCACTACTACTGAAATCTCCCTGAAAATGTAATGAAGACTCTCATGCAAGCAGATTTTTTTTTGGATTCGATACAGAGAGCAAATAGATAACCCAGGGAGAAAGCAAACGGGATGCAGTAAAAAAAAGAATTTTCCTTGTTTTTCTTCTGAGGGGAGGAAATGATTGCTTTTAAAACTCTACAGTTAAGCATCTCTGACAACCACCAAATAGTTGAGTGTGTTTACAGTATCCTGGTGAGGCTGAGACAAATGCTAGGCCTTCTATAGAATGATAATTAGGACACTCTTCAGCTTTGGGAATAAGGGCAAAATGCTATAGAGAGATGGGTCACTGAAAAGCAATTGTGGATACTGAGAACAGATTCCCCTTTTCCACAGCTGGAAGTTCAATCAGCCTCTATCTTATACTAGAACAGTGCAGTCATTTTCATTGTGTTCCAAGAAGATATCATATTTCATATTTCTATACTATTTAAAGGTTTAAACATCTTTTCCTTGTAATCCTATGAAAATAAGGACTTTTTATTTTTAGCTTAGACTTGTGATTTCATCCTTATAGGAAATTCCTGGTGAGAAATTTCTTCTACAATTACAATCCCTTTCTGCAATTATTTGCCCTAAGAGAGTTGCCTAGCATATTGAGAGATTAATATCCATCTTTAGCAGCCAATATGTATGAGGAAGTATTTGAACCCAAATCTTCCTGGCCCAGAAACAAGTTCTCAATTCATTATACTACGCTGTGTAGGTCAGTTGTAAAAATATTATTATATTTTGCAGATTGGGAAACTGAGACTGGGACATGTTACATGCAAAGGTTTAATTCAAAGCCTGTTTCTGAACTCTATGTTTAGCACTTCTTCCATTATATCATTCAGTCTAAATAGAAATAAGGATCCTTTCTTAAGACCAAAACAAATGCATTGATCCTTTTAATTTTAAACTGGTCTAATGATGTTGTCTACTTTAGCAGTCTATATTATTCCTTGCTGTGATTTCATTAGAACCTTATTATCTGGAAAGCCAATCATTGCACAACCAAGAGCATAATTTTTGTTTAATATGAGATTGCAAAACATTTTAGTGATAATTTGCTCATTGGAACTTTGTATATTTATATTTTTTCTTTAAACATTTGATCATTTTTTAACATTTAACAATTTTCTTGAGAATTGGAGTTAAGGATCCCTCAAAGAGTAATTAATAGATATAACATTAGTGAGCATGTTTGTTGATTGTTAATTCTATACCTGTGAATCAAAATGTATGTGGAAGCATGTTTTCCTTGCCTATACAGTTAAAAGATCAGTTTGACTTGATCATATAATGAAAACTCAATGAAAGAGGAAGAAGAGGAAGGAATGTCTTTTTTATTCTCATGGGTACATATGAACTTTCATTTTTTAAAATTTATTTATTTTCACATTACTACAATAGTCTTGTTGAAAAGTAAACATAATCCCCCTCCCCCACAAGGGTAGAGGAACTTTAAGAAAAATAAAGTGAGAGAAAAAGAAAAAAAGTATGCTTCAGTCTGTGTTCAGTTATCATCAGCTCTGTCTCTGGGATGTATCGCATTCTTTATCCTAAGTCCATCAGAGAAGTTGCTTCAATATTTTTCCCCACAGTTGCTAATACTAATTGGATTTCCCTCCATTCTATTGCTCCTCACTCCCGTTTATTTTATTCTCTCTCTCTCTCTCTCTCTCTCTCTCTCTCTCTCTCTCTCTCTCTCTCTCTCTCCTTTCAGTCTGTCCCTCCTCGAAAGTATGTTGGATCTGCCTACCCTCCCCATGATCTTCCCTCTCTTCTATCATCTTCACTCCTCTCCCCTCCTCTGTTCCCTTTCTCCCATCCTTTTCCTCTCCTTTTTTCTCTAAGGTAAGATAGATTTCTAGACTCTACTGAGTGTGTATGCTATTTCCTCTCTGAGCCAATTCAAATAAGAATGAAAGTTCACTCATTCCCCCTCTTCCACTCCATTGCAAAAGCTTTTTTTCTTTACTCTTTTATGTGAAATATTTTAGTCCATTATACCTCTCCTTTCTTTTTCTTTCAATACATTCCTTTTTTGCCATTGACTTCATCTTTATATCTTCATATTCATCTCTCTTGTATGCCTTGTCTATATACACTCCTTCTAACTGCTCTAATAAATGAAAATGTTCTTGTTAGTTATCAGTATCATCTTCCCATGTAGGAATACCAGCAGTTCAAGATCATTAAATCCCACATAATTTGCCCTTCTCATCCACCCTCTCTATGCTTCAACTAAGTCCTGCACTTGAAGAGCAAACATTTTGTTCAGCTCTGGTCTTTTCAATAAGAAAGTTTCAAAGTTTCCTAATTCACTGAATTTCCATCTTTTGCCCCAGAAGATGATGTTCAGTTTTGCTGGATAGTTGATTATCTGTTGTAATACAAGTTATGTTGCTTTCTGGAATATCATATTCCAAGTCCTCAATAAGCCCTTAATGCAGATGCTACTAACTCCTGTGTAATCCTGATTGTAGTGCCATGATATTAGAATTGTGTTTTTCTGGTTGCTTGTAGTATTTTCTCTTTGACTTGGGAGTTCTGGAATATTCCTGGGAATTTTGGGGTGGGAAATCAGGAATTGCATTTAGAAGATCAGTGGATTACCACAATTCTTATTTGACCCTCTGATTCTAGGATACAAGGAAATTAATTTTTCTGGAGAATTTCTTGAAAAATGAAGTCTAGGCTCTTTTCTTGGTTATGACTTTCAGATAGCCCAATAATTTTTTGAAAGAAATTTATAATTTTTCCCCCTAATCTTGCTTCCCTCCACCCATTACAAGAGGTAGTTTGTTAGTCTTTGTTTCCATGGTATACATTGATCTAAGATGAATGTACTGAGAGAGAAATCATATGCTTAAGGAAAAAAAGTAAAGTATAAGAGATAGCAAAATTACATAATAATATAATGGGTTTTTGTTCAAATTCCCACAATTCTTTCTCTGGATACAGATGGTATTCTCCATCACAGATATCCCAAAATTGTGACTTATTGTTGCAGTGATGAAATAAGCAAGACCATTATGATTGATCATTACCCCTGTGTTGCTGTTAGGATGTATAATGTTTTTCTAGATCTGCTTATCTCACTCAGCATCAGTTCTTGCAAGTCCTTCCAGGCTTCCCTGAATTTCCATCCCTCCTGGTTTCTGATAGAACAATAGTGTTCCATGATATGCATATACCACAGTTTGTTAAGCCATTCCCCAATTGAAGGACATTGTTTAATTTCTAAATCTTTGCCACCACAAACAGGGCTGCTATGAATATTTTTGCACAAATGATGTTTTTATCCTTTTTTCATAATCTCTTCAGGGTATAGACCCAGTAGTGGTATTATTGGATCAAAGCATCTTTGTTGCCCTTTGGGTAAATTGATCTCCAGAAAGGTTGGAAGAGTTCACAGCTCCACCAACAATGTAATAATGTCCCAGATTTCCCACATCCCTTCTAATATTGATCATTGTCTTTTCTGGTCATTTTGGCCAGGCTGAGAGATGCAAGACTGTACCTCAGAGATGCTTCGATTTGAATTTCTCTAATAAGTAATGCTTTAGAGCAATTTTTCATGACTTTGGATCACTTTGATTAAGTCATCTGTGAATTGCCTTTACATATCATTTGACCAATTGTCAACTGGGATATGGCTTGTTTTTTGAAAATTTGACTCAGTTCTCTGTATATTTTAGAAATGAATCTTTTGTCAGAAATACTAGTTGTAAAAATTGTTTCCCGATTTACTACATTTCTTTTGATCTTGGTTACAGTGGTTTTTGTCTGTGCAAAATCTTTTTAATTTAATGTAATCAAAGTTGTCTAGTTTGCTTCCCTTTACATAGGTCTGACAGGTAAAATACTTCTAGATCTTCTAATTTGCTTACGATAATTGTTTTTTATGTCTAAATCCTGTATCCATTTGGATCTTATCTTGGTATAGGATGTGAGGTGTTGGTCAAATCCAAGTTTCTTCCATACTAACTTCCAATTTTCCCAATCATTTTCATCAAAGAGAGAGAGTTTTTATCCCAAATAGCTGGACTCTTTGGGTTTATCAAACAGCAGATTACTATAATCATTTCCTGTTATTTCACCCAGTCTATTCCACTGATCCAACACTCTATTTCTTAGCTATTACCAGACAATTTTGATGAATGATGCTTTATAATATAATTTTAGATCTGGTAAGGCTAAGCAACCTTCTTTTGCACTTTTTTCCATTTAATCCCTATAAATTCTTGACTTTTTATTTCTGCATATGAATTTATTTACATTTTTTTCTAACTCATTAAAGTAATTTTTTGGAATTTTTATTGGTAGAGCACTAAACATGTAGTTTAATTTTGGTAGAATTGTCATGTTTATTATATCAGCTCTATCAGTTGATGTTTGCCCAGCTAATAAAATCTGATTTTAATTTTGAGAGAAATGTTTTGTAATTGTTTTTACAAAAGCTTTTGAGTCTGCCTTGGCAGGTAGACTCCCAGGGATTTTATATTGTCTGAGATTACTTTGAATGGGATTTCTCTTTCTAGTCTTTCTGCTGTATTTTACTAGTCATATATAGAAATGTTGAGGATTTATGAGAGTTTCTTTTATGTCCTGAGACTTGCTAAAGTTGCTAATTATTTCAAGAAGTCTTTTATATGATTTTTAGTATTCTCTAGGTATACCATCATGTCATCTGCAAAGACTGAAAGTTTTGTCTCTGCCTTCCCTATTCTAATTCCTTCCATTTCTTTTTCTTCTCTTATTGCTGAAGCTAATATTTCTAATACAAATTTAATAGTAGTGGTGATAATGGACATCCTTGTTTCACCCCAGTCTTATTGAGAATGCCTCTAGCCTATCCCCATTGCATATAATGCTTGTTTATGGTTTCAGATAAATACTGTTTATTATTCTAAGGAACAATTAATTTATTCCTACACTCTCTAGTGTTTTTAGTAGGAATGGGTGCTTTATTTTGTCAAAAGCTTTTTCAGCATCTATTGCTATAATCATATGATTTCTGATATGTTTATTTTGATAAAATTAAATACACTAACAGTTTTTCTAATATTGAACCAACCCTGCATTCCTGGCATAAATCCTTCTTGGTCATAGTGTATTATCCTATTGATAACTTGTAATCATTTTGCTAAGATTTTATTTAATATTTTTGCATCTATATTCATCAGGGAGCTAGGTCTATAATTTTCTTTCTGTGTTTTAGCTCTTCCAGGTTTAGGTATCAGCACCATATTGGTATCATAGAAAAAGTTAGGCAGAGATCCAACTTCACCTATTTTTCCAAAGAGTTTATATAGAATTGGAACCAATTGTTCCTTAAAAGTTTGATAGAATTAAATTGTGAATCCATCTGGCCCTGGAAATTTTTTCTTAGGGAGTTCAATAATGGCTTGTTGAATTTCTTTTTTTTTTGAGATAGGGTTATTTAGGTATTTACTTTCCTCTTCATTTAACCTGGGAAACTTATATTTTTATAAATATTTGTACATTTCACTTAGAGTGACAAATTTATTGGCATAGAGTTGGTCAAAATAATTCTGAATTATTGCTTTAATTTACTCCTCATTGGTGGTGAGTTCACCTTTTTCATTTGTGATACTAGCAATTTGGTTTTCTTCTTTCTTTTTTAAAACAAATTGACCAGAGATTTAACAATTTTATTTTTTTTCATAAAACCAACTTTTGGTTTTATTAGTTTAATAGCTTTTTTGCTTTTGATTTTCTTGATTTCTCCATTTATTTTTAGAATTCCTAATTTTGTATTTAATTGAGGGTTTTTCATTTTTCTCTCTAATTTTTTAGTTGCACATTTAGTTCATTGATTTCATGTAAGCATTTAAATATATATATGTCACCTGACAGCCACCTTGAGTGAATCCCATAGGTTTGGTATGTTGTTTTATTATTGTCATTGTCTAGAATCAAATAATTCTTTCTATAATTTGTTATTTAATCCACTAATTCTTTAAAATGAGGTTATTTAGTTTCCAATTAGTTTTGGGTCTATATCTCCCTGGCATAATATTGCATGTGATTTTTATTTCATTATGATCTGAGAAAGATTTATTCACCATTTCTGCCTTTATGCAATTGATTATTAGGTTTTTATGCCCTAAGTACATGGTCAATTTTTGTCTAAGTGCCATGTACTACAGAAAAAAGTATATTCCTTTCTAATCCCATTCAATTTCCTCCTTAAGTTTACATATCTGGGTTTTCTAACAACCTATTTACCTCTTTAACATCCTTCTTGTTTGATTTATGATTAGATTTTTCTGTATCTGAAAGTGGAACGTTGAGGTCTCCCATTAGTAGAGTTTTGCTATCTACGTCTTCCTGTAACTCCTTCAACTTCTCTAAGTATTCAGATACTATACCACTTGGTGCATACAAATTTAGTATTGGAACTGCTTTACTGTCTATGGTACCTTTTAGGAGGATATAGTTTCCTTCTTGTCTCTTTTAATGATATCTATCTTTGAAGCTATTTTGTCTGACATAAGAATTGCTACCCGTGCTTTTTTCACTTAGCTGAAACAAAATATATTTTGCTCCAACCTTTTACCTTTAATCTATATGTATCTCTCTGCTTAAAATGGGTTTCTTGTAAGCAGGATATTGAAGGATTTTGTTTTTTAATCCATTCTTCTATTTATTTGCATTCAAACTTATATTTACTAACTCTTTATTGCCCTGCATTCTATCTTCCCACTGCTTGTATTTCCCCCCTTTTTCACTTTATCCACATAATTCCCCAGTATTTTGTTTCTGAATATGGCTACTTTCAGTGGTTTGCCCTCCTATATCAATCTCCCTTCCCTTTCTTTCCCCTTTCCCTTTTCCCCTTTTTCCTTCCCTTCCTTCTGTTAGTTCTCTTTTTTCTCTTCCTCCCCCTCCCCCTTTTCACTTTTAATATTTTAAAGGTAAGATAAGTTTCTTAGCTTAACTGTATATGTGTAAATTGACTTTAAGCCAAGTTTGATGAGAGGAAAATTCAGGTGGTGAGAATTTTTCTCCCAGATGGGGATATAGCCAGTTTAATCTTATTGGAAATCATTTTTTTCTTTACTTCCCTACACATACTCCTTTGTTTTACCTTTTCATGTGTCTCTTGAGCCTACTGTTTGGTGTCCAAATTTTCTGTTTAATTCCAGTCTTTTCATCAGGGAATGTTGGAAGTCTCCCATTTTGTTAAATGTCCATCTTTTTCCCCAGAAAAGAAGGCTCAGCTTTGCTGGATAGTGGATTCTTGGCTGCATTCCAAGCTTCCTTGCTCTTCAGGATATCTCATTCCAGACCCTTTGACCCTTAATATTCATGCAGCCAGGTCCTGCCTAATCCTTACTATGGCTCCTTGGTATTTAAATTGTTTCTTTGTGACTGCTTACAGGGTTTTCTCTCTTATCTGATAGTTCTGGAATTTGGGCACAACATTCCTTGATGTTTTCATTTTAGGATCTCTTCCCTGAAGGGATCCATATATCCTTTCAATAACCTCTGGTTCCATGATATCAGGGCAGTTTTCCATCACTAAACCTGTAATATCAAGTCCAGGCTTTTTTTCCCTCTTCAATGTTTTCAGGAAGATCCATAATTCTCAGTTTGTCCCTTCTTGATTTATTCTTGAGGTCAGTGGTTTGTTGATGAGATATTTTACATTTTCTTCTATTTTTTTGATCTTTAGGTTTTCTTTAATGGAATCTTGTTGTCTCATGTAGTCATTAATTTCCACGGGTTCCATTCTTTTTTTTGAGAAGAATTTTCCTAATTTACCTTTTGCAACACCTTTGCCAATTGCTCAATTCTATTTTTTGAAGTTTTCCATTTGCCCAAGTGTAGTTTTGAAAGAATAATTTTCTTTTTGTATTTTTCCCATTGTATTTTCCAAAGATTTATTTTCTTGTTGTGAGATGTTAATTTTCTCTTGCAACATGTTAATTTTTCCCCTTGAGTTTCCTTTCCCAATTTTTTCCAGTTGATTTTTAATCTCCTTCCTGATTTCTTCCAGGAAGTCTTTCTAGGCTGGATACTAATTCATATTTTCCTCAGAAGTGTTAGATCTCTCTGGGTTAGAATCTGTTTCTTCTAAGAATTTCTCCATGGGTTCCCCCCTTTCTGATGGCCTTCCTTCATTTTCCTAGGATCTTGTGTTGGGGGGGGAGCGGTTGGCTCTCAGAGGTTTGTTTTTGAAAACCCAGAGGCTTTGTTCACTTGGTTTAGTAGTTTCAAGGGCTGGCCAGTATGAGCTGCTGGTTGCTTTCTCTGGAGTATTTGAAGCCCTCTCCCTAATCCTGGAGGGAGTAAGGAGGGACAGCAGGGTCTGAATTGTCCTTGAACAATGGGCTGGGCCCAGGGGGAGGGAGTTAATCTCCCTTTCAGTTGAGTGAACTCTGTTGCCCACACCTGAGTCTGACGGGGGTGGGGAGGGAGTCTGTTCTGAGAAGAGGGGTCTGCAAAAAATATGGAGCTCAAGTCCTGAACCCAGCTGGTACTGGGGGTACTCAGCAACTCTGTGCTAGAACTCACCCTCCAGACAACTGGGACTAACCAGAGTTCCCCCCCCCAACCAGCCTCCCACCAAAGATTCCTCCACTAAAGTTGGTTGGACCCGCCACTCACCACTCTGTGGCTAAGGCTGGTCCTCTGCCTTCACCCTGCTGCTATCCCTGTGCTCTCCCTCTGCTCTCCATTCCCAGTTCAACCAAGGTCCTCTGACCTTGTTGCTAGGTAGGTGATCTCCTAGTTTCTTTTTCTGGGTTTTGTTGAACAAATTTCTGTTAACAGGTTTCTTTCATATTATTTTTGAGGGGAGCCATCTGGCCGGAAGTCTAGCTCAATAATTTTAAAATTATTTTTCCTGGATCTATTTTCCAGGTCAGGTTTTTCCAGTGAGATATTTAAAATTTTCTTCTAGTTTTTCATTCTTTTGGCTTTATTTTATTGTTTCTTTATTTCTCATGAAGTCATCAGGTTCTCTTAACTCATCCTACATTTGAAGGAGTTATTTTCTTCAGAAAACTTTATATCTCCTTTTCTATCTGATCAATTAGGCTTTTTAAGGCATTCTTCTTCTCATTGACCTTTTAGATTTGCTTCTTTCATTTGATCTAAACTGGTAATTAATATGTTATTTTCTTTGGTATTTTATTGTATCTCCTTGACCAAGTTGCTGACATGGTTTCGTGATTTTCTTGCATCACTTTTATTTCTCTTCTCAATTTTTCCTCTGACTCCCTTATTTGATGTTTTTTTGAGCTCTTTGATAACCTAAGACCAATTCCTATTTTTCCCTGGAGACTTTGGCTACTGAAGCTTTGACTCTGCCATTTTTTGAATGTGAAATTTGATCCTCTGTGAGACCAAAGTATTGTCTAGGTTAGATTATTTTTTCTGTTGTTTATTCATTTTCCCAGTCTATGATCTGATTTAACACAATTCCCAAGTGTATTGGGGGTACCTCCCCCAGAGACTTCAATTCCTCCATTGTCTTATGAGAGACTCTGATTGCTCTCCTGGCCTGTGCTATGGTCTGTCAATGACCACAAGTACTCCCCTCTGCCCTGGAGCTGTGAGGAGGGTCCTTACTCTGCCATGACAGTATGGTGTCCCAGACTGTGACCTGAAACTGAGGATTGGCAAAGCAATAGAGGTTTTGGCAATCTCTTCCAACCCCCTTAATTTCAGTGGACTGAGTGCTCTGGAAGCAACTGCTAAGTGGCTCCACAGATTCTTGGGGTAGAGTTGCACTAAGGCCTGCCTTGACCTGGGGCTCTGGTATCTCTCTGGAGCAACAGAGTTTTCCTATTGACCTTCCAGGTTGGCCTTGGAGATCCCTGTCCTGAGAAGTCTGGAAACCACTATTGCTTCCATGGTCCCAGGAGTCCCCATGGTTCCAGGAGCCCCCAGGGACCCAGGTGCCCCATGCACTGTTCATGGAAGGTGTATTTGCTTCCATGACTGTGACCTCAGTTGCACAGTGGCCATTTCCAACTCTGGTGGAACAGACTCTTCCCTTGGTTCTTCCAAGTTTTCTTGGGTTGGAAAAATTTTTTCACTGTCTGTGGATTCTGCCACTCTAGTATTTGGTTAGAGTCATTATTTTAAGGCATTTGGAGTGATCTGGGGAGGAGTTTCTGGTTATTCCTGCCTCCATTCCACCATCTTGACTCTCCCTGAGGAAGGAATTTCTTTGTGAAATGAGATACTTATGCTGATCAGAAAGATTAGATAGATTTGCACTGGCCATACTCCTTAAATGAATGAGAACAATAACTGTTAGATAAACAGAAAAAATAGATGATACCAGTTAACAATGTCTGGCACTTCCCTAAAGTTTCCTAACCTATTATTTAGATCAACTGAATTATCAGGAGATTGTGTGGTTTTCAAATGGTCAATTTTTATTGTGAACTGGATAGGACAAGTGTCAGCAACACCTACTAGTTATTAAATCTCAGACTGGTTTCCTTTCTGCAAAGTGGGGAGAATGTAAACAATAATTCACTAGTCCTAAATCCCTTATGTAACCATAATCTTTTTGTAAAAAGAACTCCTTCCTCAATACCTGTTGCCATTAACTTTAGTCATATGATTCAGTCTCTCTAGTTTATAGAAAATATTCGTTTGGGAATTACAATTTATTTTTGTTTGAAACAGCTGGCTAATGGCTTGGTAGTTATGTGAATCCTTTCATCTATGGTTGAATAGCCACACTAGTAAATTTCATATGTAGTATACAAAACATTAAGCTACAGAATACTACCCACACAGAATTGTTCATTTTATTGTCAATATGAACTATAAATCTTCTTTCATCAATCTTTAAATTAGTGTATTTTCTCTGTCTAAAGCACTTTTATACCAATGTATACAATTATATGGGGAACATCATGCACATTGCAATATAGACCTTTTTATAAAAAATTGAAGTGATAAATGTGAGGGGTCCTCACTGAGTTTTGACATTAAAAATAATAATTAAATTAAATATGTGTAGCCATCAGAGTGTGTCCTAATAAGGTACACATGTTAACTTTCAGGGTTTGACCTTAAGAAAGAGTAAAACAGAATTAACTTAACATGCACACTTAGTTCTGCACTGGAGATTTTATAGTTTTGACTATCCAAAGGCAGGATTTGTAAAGTCACCTCTGACTTGTTCAATCAAAAAAGGAGTGGTCCCCAATTTAGCCTAGGGAAGGGTGAAACTCAGAATGGTGCATAGGCAACTCAGAATGGACTGGGGGATCTGAATGTTAGGCATTTCATTAAAAAGAGTGTGATATCAGTTATGCCAGGATCTCTAAATGAAAATCTCCTCTTCAAGATGATAGCATACCCAGTCATCTTTGATACAATGGGATTAGTTATTTGGGGTCAACATAACTAACATTTATTTATCTCTTCCAAGCTCATAAAGTACTTTCAGATACCTATCTAAATTTATCCTTAAAACCTTCTGAGGTAGTCTGGACCAATATCAGTGATTCTATTTACATAAAGGAAACAAAGATAAAACTGAGACTTAAATCCAGGTCTTTTGATCCCAAATTGAATTTCTTTTTGATAATCCCCTTAACTATGGAAAATTTGTGATTCTTCATTTATGTTTTTGTTCCTTTTGAATTCTTAATAGATATTTTCTGACTTTTGCATTTTTTGAAGTTGTATTGTGCCAATAATTTTACAGTGGGGTTCAGTAAATATTGTTGCGAAAGAGTTATCATATGAAAGGACTACTTGTGCCTTGGTCATGTGAAGACAGGTAAAAGGTCAATTTTTCTCCTCAATTCAGGCGAGTTATGCCATTTTAGATCTGGTCTCCCTTTCTAAAAAGATTAGCAATCCGTTCTACTTGTTAATCCCTAGTAAAGTTTACTTTGTAAAAGTTATAGAACAAATCTAAGAAGAGTCTAATCCATTATATGAGGAAACTAAGACTCAGAGAGTCTTACTCCCAATGACAAATAATTTGTAATATTCAGGGTGGAATTTAAACCCATCTCCTCGGATTACTGAATCAAGGCTCTTTCCATTGTATTAATGCTGAAAGATTAGTTGTCACAAATTGCTATGGTACAAACAAGTTGCTTTTCCCAGAATATAAAAGCAGTTATAGACAGATCTAAAATATTAAGTGCTTACCCTAATGTTCAAAACATCTACTTATATGCATATTTGGGAAATGAATTTGTAGATTCCCTCATCTAAGGAATTATTACACAATGGCTTTCTGCTTTGATTCCTCCTATAACTCTGTCATTTATCACACATTTGAACTGATGCTTTAAGTTTTTCATTAGAGCTATGTGCTTTTATCATAATACATAGAATTTCCCTCTCCAAATATAACACTATATTTAGCATAGCTATAGTAGGTTGGTGAAGTCACATAATTTCAGGGTAGTTGACTCTACTTCAAAATACTATTATTTGTCCATTGAGAACACCTTCTACCCTTTAATATGAGAAGACACTTTGGTCGTGCTATCAGTTCCATGGCATATTGTATAAGTTGGTACCATCAAGTTAGCCAAATGTAACATAATCAAAAAATGTTCCTGCCCCTTTTTCTATCTTGATTCAAAAAAAAGTTGAATTGCAGAGAAGCATGCTCTTATTTGTTTTTAGGACTCTAACATATATTTTAATATATTATCTCTAAATTCTCCATATAGGTCTAATATTTTTGGAGTTCTAAGCTTATTGGAAGCATATTTTATTCCAGGATCATTAGCTATGGTTCAGCAGTACACATATGACAAACAGAGAAGGGAATGCTACGTTTGATCTGGAGAAGTAGGATGGTACCATGGCTGTCGGTTGGTCATTTTTTTAAATGCAGGAACTCTACTTAAATATGTATATATATGCATATTTAAATATAGTACCTACAATAGACATATATATATATATATATATATATATATATATATATATATATATATATCTATTCCTCTCTTTTCCTCCTCCACCTGCTCATCATTCTGTTTACATAACTTTATTTGGTGTTACTATTATGTTTTTGTGACTTTGGGAGTTAGACTTTTGGGCAGACTATTATTCAATCATGTTATTAAAAATTTCTTTCTACTCTGACAAATAATTTCATAGTCACATTTGCTAGTTCTTTCAGTTACCTGAAGTTATAATTCATCTAGACCTGGCAAATAAAACTCACTGAGGAAAGTTAAAAACCTTTCTGGCTATATTCTTAGATAATTTAGGACTCATGTTCCAATTATCCCTCTTTTTATTTGTCTTTTGAGTCCAATGGTAATTCTTTTTGGCATGGAAAATGGAAAGAAGACAATTGTCCTTTCTATAAGATATGGTATCACCACTTCATTCACTCTATTTAGAAATAAGGACAGAGAAGCTGAAAAACCAATTGGATGTGAAAAGGGTAAAAAGAGAAAGGAATGAAAATTGATGATTTTTGCGCCTCTTGGAATTGGGGTCATCATCAATATATACATATATTTTCTCTAGAGGGGAACAATGAGCTCATCTTATGATACATTCAATTTAAGGTTATGGTAGGGTATCCATATGGAAGCTTCTAGCAGGAAACAAGGGGCTAGAGATTGGAACTGTATATATTGATTTAGGCACCATCTATTCATAAACCACATTTGAAGTCATAGGAAAAGATGAGATAATAAGGGGAGAAATAATCTAATAAAGGAAATCAGACCCAGGGGAGAATCTTGACAGACAACCACACTTGGGAAGTATTCGATGAATCAGTAAAAGAGAATAATTGTAACTAGTGCTAAACAATTAAAGGAACTTTAATTCCATAAATAAAGGAGTGGGGTTATTGTAATAATCTCAAGATTTAGTGTACAATGATAGTTGTCCCTGTCTACAAAAAGGAGGATTTGGGGTCTAGGGGGTTGTAGGATGAAACAATTCTTTGTCTAGAATGGACAATGCTTGAATGCATTATTAATAGAGTAAGAAAGGAAAAGTAAACTTTGATTCTGATTCATTAGATCCTAGTGCTTCTATTTCAGTTACTTTTGTGGTATAGTTAGGATTGTTGGGTTCTTGAATCATGGCTATTTCTGGTGCGGCCTTGAAATCACTTTTCAATTCTATTGTATCATCTATCTCTATCTAATCATTTATTAAATCTTCATCATACTATTGATTAATTGATTTTTATTGGCTGAAAATTTTTGACACAGTAAAAAAGGCAATAATTTGCAAGACCTAAAATTCATATCTTAAAAGACTGCAGGAGTGAAAGGTAAATCAGTTCACATTTGGATTGGCAAAAGGATGTGGCAGAGATCCATTTCAGGAACATGTTCAGTCATGCAAGTATTAGGGAATTAGGCATAGAGTTTTGTTTCCTTAAACATACAGCACACACACACACACACACACACACACACACACACACACACACACACAAAACAAACAAACAACAACAGCAGTAAGAAAGGAGTCCTTTTAAAGATTTTTGTAGGATCTTTGAAGAGCTCTTAATCCCTTTCAGTTTTTCAATTTGTAAGTGATAACCCCATATAGAGAAAGGGAGTCATGTGTGATCCTAAGAAGAAACTTCCGAAGAAGAAGAAGAAGAAGAAGAAGAAGAAGAAGAAGAAGAAGAAGAAGAAGAAGAAGAAGAAGAAGAAGAAGAAGAAGAAGAAAAACTGATTTCTTTCAAAGGATCTCATGGACTGAAAATGGAGGAAACTGAAGCCTTTAAAGTTAAGTTCATTAGTTCATTACCTGCGTTCGTAAAGCCATTAAGTGTGTTAAACTAAATTTAAACTCAGTTCTTTCTGATTCTAGTTGCAAAACTTTATACCATCTACCTGCCTCAATACTTCAATGGGTTCATGAACTCATCTCTTAAATCTATCAGAATATACTGCACTGTATTACCAGTTAGGATCCTAAAGGTGGGAAAGGAGAGGAGGGTAAAGTTGATTTTCAGACAGTTTGAAAACAAAGAAGGTTTTCCAAGGATTTGTTAATTCTAATGTATATTAGAGATATTAATGGACTTATTTATCATGCTGAAGTAGAATCTCTGTGTTTGCCTTATGGACTTTATAGTTTACTTGTGGCAAATTGTTATTTTGAAAGATTTTGTGATACAGTGATACACCAGCATGTGTACGTATACTTTGTGTATGCATGTGTGCATACAGAATTATGAATACAAGTCTACTTTACAGAACAATATATTTGATATAATCTGGACTAATTTGGTATGGGGAAAGTTTTTTTGAGTTAAAGTAGAAATGACTTGGAAGAGTTTGAAATCATAATGAAATTTTAACTCTCCCTATATATGAAAGATTGTACAAGTGATGACATTTTTAGCAAAAAAGTTAAAAAGTAAAGGTTTCATGAAATTATAGTAAAGTTGATTGGAAAAAGGACAAAAAGATAATTTAAATGAGGACTATATTGATTTGCTGAATCTGGTAAAGAGCAAATAGGTTTGAACATTTTAAGACATCAGATGACTTACTTTCTGATACTTTTCTGATGTCCAGTGGAGATAAATGAATTTGTTTTCCCTGATGACCCCTTATTTATTTTTCTTGTAAGATTTCATGTATTTAGTAAATCTTATGAATCAATATATGATTTTTTCTTAAGTATCAAATATTTCCTTCTATACATAGGACCAATGATTATATATCCATATTCTATTTCAGATCTTTGGACCAGTGGCATGTTATCTAATTATTAATTAAATTTTGCATTTTGGTTTGATTTAGGGGTAAAAATTGAATAAATAAAGACTGGAAGTTTTCTGTTTGTGATTGAGTTTGATATACCTAACCTTCCCAATTCCATTGGCCCTTGAGCAATCTCATATAAGATACAGTATACTCTACTAATCTACTTCCTTCGATGGAACTCAATTGCTGTTGGTGATAATATGCCTTGTAACTAAGTGAAACTGATAAATATTTTCTGCCCCTTCTCATTCTTTCCATTCTTTGTGGCCTCCAACTCTTGAGTGGTAGAGAATGGCAATATTGTGGGTAGTGATTACTTATTTACTTGGAGTAAGATAAACTGTCCTGGTTAAGTGAAAGTTGCAGTTGAAGAAAACAGACACTAGCAAACAGATGATAGTAAAGAAGAATTATAGTTATGGCTAAGTGATAAAAGGAAATTGAGCTCCAGAGGGAGGAAATGCTGACAGCAAATATTGCTTGGAACAGAAACCTTATGGAAGAATGAACATGTATGTGTGGAAAGATGGAAGAGGTATATTGCTCTTATATTGTGGCATACAGCTGCAGGAAGGAGTTTGGGAGACAGAACAGAAGGTTAGTATAGGATTAGGTTGAAAGGAATATCTATGTCCATCATGGGGGGAAAGGGAGAGAGAGGTATTATTTTCAAGATGTTTATTTAGACTCTACTATATATGTAAGGCACTGTACTAGGTTCTAAAGATAAAAGTGAAAAGAACTTACGGAATTGATGTAGAATCATCATTGATGTGATGAATAAAGGTTTAAGGTTGAAGATGCTGTCAAAACTGGTCATTGGTTCCTGTTTTCATAGCTATTGTTTTCTTTGCTATGTTACTGTCAATGTCTATTCTGTGCTATAAATACCACAATGTATATCTGAACCCAAGAGAAGGGGAGGCATTTCCTGATTAGAGAAATTGAGGAAAATTTAATGGATAAACTAATAATTTCATTTGATATAAGATCAATGTCTCAAGACTGTGCTTTAGAAGGATAGTGATATCCTCAATTAAAATTCGAAAGTTTAAAAGATAGATAGGCTTGAGGGAGAATGAAATCCTCTTTTTAAAAACTTGATGTAATTTGAGGTACCAATGTGACATTTAGATTGAAATATACTTCATGGGTATGGGTACTTCATGGTATGTACCTGAAACTCAGAATCTTAGGTCTGGAGATCAATCTGTTTATTTAACATCTATCCTTCTTTCTAAATATGACTTTGTATTATCTGTCTAAAGATGACATTTTAACCCACAGAGCTGATAAAGCCACCAAGTGAATGAATCCCATACAGGTATATAATTTGGATGATTAACCAGAAAAGCAGACTGAGAAGGAGAGATCAGATAGGTAGAAAGAAAATCACAAAATGACATCACAAAAGCAGAGGCAGGAAAGAGTATTTAAAAAAAACCAGATAACGTCCAGTATTAAATGCTGATGACAATTTGAGAAGAATGAGTACTGAGAAAAATCAATCATATTGATCAATTAAGAGATCATTTGCCATCTTTGGAAAGAGTAATTTCATTGAATAAGGTTGAATAAGTGAGTGAATGGTAAGTAAGAGAAGACACTGAGGGGAGACATATTTTTTATGAGATTTACTTATAGGAGAGAGGAGAAATATAAAGCAAAGTTTGAGCAATTCCTTTCTCAGTTGACTACCTCTTCATTTCCATCCCAATTCCAAGATATTAGGTCATAGCAGTTTAGTACAAAATCATAAGTGAGGTATATTAGCAGATGATAGGAAAGGAAAGATAAAGCTTATTTTTTTTAGGTTTTTTTGCAAGGCAAATGAGGTTAAGTGGCTTTCCCAAGGCCACAGAGCTAGGGAATTATTAAGTGTCTGAGACTGGATTTGAACCCAGGCACTCCTGACTCCAGGACTGGTGCTTTATCCACTGTGCCACCTAGCTGCCACTAAAGCTTATTTTTAAGAAGCATATTAAATTTTTCTTCTGCTTCTGAGTTTATCAACACAGAATTCCAGAAAATTTTATTTATTTTTTGACTTGCTTAAATCAAGAAAGAACTTTCCTTACATAATAGTGTCATTAGAAATTAAGAAGCCATTCAGATTCTTGTTGTGTGTATCCTTAGTGCAATCAAACTGTCAGATTCCAGTAGAATGGAAAATCATCATCTGTTTTAAGAGTATTTTAACTTATGTTTAGCAAGAAAAAGGAAAAGGCAGAAAGAAGCTATTTGTCTATATGCACTAGAACAATTAAACACAAACTTAAGTGTAAGAAGGACTGACACATGCTCAGAGTTCAGTAATGCATTTCCCCATTTGGAACTGTGTCAGGAAGAGTTGTAATGAGGGGTAATGGAATTATCTTGAAAAGACTCTGGAGCATTTGTAGGCATCATATAACTAATTTTGTTCTGCTATTCATTTCATATGATAATGAATAGATTCTCATTTATCCAAGATCAGCAAACCTCAAAAATAGAAAAATAAAGCATGGAAGCTAAAGAACAATATGGGGTGAGCCATGAAGACATTCTAGAACTATGTAATAAAATCTCAAGGGTTAAAAGAAGAAAATTAAAGGAACAAAATCAATATTATTTTAAGACCTATCTCATCACCTACTTTACCTGCTTGGTGATTAGTAAGTATATCACCTCTTCTCAAACTACCAAGCCATTTCAGTTCTGAGTTAAGCCCAAATGATCTTTGTATTTTAAGGTACAAATCTTCCATATTTCAGTGAGGCATCAAAGAGAAGGAATAAAATTGTCATTCTAACAAAGTAGACTTTGTTAAGAAAAGTGTTACATTTATGGAACTCTTGGAGTTTTATTTCTAAAGAACTAAAGACATTTGAATAAAAAATTGTCCTTTAAAATTAGTAGATGTCCATTTCTAGGAGCTAAACAAATTAGATGATTCAAATAGGAAATTGGAGAGAACAAAAGGATAACTGTGCTTAACAAGTGGCCTTTATACTTGAGAGTTATATACCTGGAAATGGTGCTAGATGTTTGATTGTGTAACTTGCATCTGATTTTCCCAGTTTTGAGTTAAATTGTATGATATAGATTTGCATTTTTGACCAAAGGGTCAATACCCTCCTTTTTTTGGAAGTAAAGAAAAGCACCATATAGTGCTGCTTGTAAAGGATCTACCATAGAGATTTCTAAAGTGAAGGAAACTGATAAAAACATGTATTTCCTTATTTCTTTTTTAATTCTTATTTTTTCTCCTTCTAAAAATTTCTATAGATTTTGAACTTAAATACAAAAAGACAAAAAAATAACATTTCCATGTACATAGTACATTGTAAAAAGATGATCCAAAATGAGACCATGAATTTCCATTTTACATTGTTTGCTTTTTATAAAAAAATTTGTAATAAATATCACACATATTTTCCAAAGAGACCTTTGTTTTGTGGTGCTTCTTTTATAGTTTTCTTTTTTTCTCTGTCAAGCACATTTAGTTTTTTCCTCCATGCTTTCCCAGTCCTAGAGAAGACTACCATTAGACACATATATGTATGAATGTATACATGTATATATGTATGTGTGTGTATGTATGTATATACTTCTATTTTATTATAAATACTTCTATTTGTCAGTTCTTTCTCTGGATGTGGAGAGCATTTTCCTTCATAAATCCTTTGTTGCTGATTTGAGCTTTTATAGTACTCAAAATGACTTGGTCATTCAAAGTTGCTTTTAGGACAATATTAATGTTACTGGGACAATGTTCTCTTGGTTCCACTCATTTCTCTCTTCATTATTTCATTCGAGTATTTCCAAGCTCTTCAAAAATCAATAAGTTCATCATTTCTTACAACACAGTAATATTCCATTGCAATCATATACCACTTTTCAACCATTCCCCAACTGATGGTCATTCCCTTAATTTCTAGTTCTTTTCCACCAGAAAAAGAACTGATATAAATATGTTAGAACATGTAAGATCTTTTCTTTTCTTTCTTAATAATTTTTCAAAACAGTAATAATAATGGAATTAGTGGGTCAAAGAGTACACTTAGTTTTATAACACTTTGGGCATAATTCTAGTTTGCTATTCAAAATGATTGGATGAGTTTATAATTACACCAAAATTGAATTTGTTCCCATTTTTCCACATCTCCTCCAACATGTATTGCTCTCCCCTTCTATCATTTTATCCTATCTTATAGGTACAAGATATTATCTCAAAGTTGTTTAATTTTGTATTTCACTAATCAATAGGAATTTGGAGCATTTTTTTCAATTGACTATATCTGGTTTTGATTTCTTTATTGAAAAAACCTGTCTACTCATATCCTTTGGGCATTTATCAATTGAGAAATGATTTGCTTTTTTATAAATTTAGCAAAGTTCTTTATATATTTGATATATGAGACCTTTATCTGAATAGTTCTATTATTTCTTAATTTCTTTCAGTACAATAGTATTCCATCATATTCATATACCACAATTTATTCACTTACTCTTCAAATTCTAGATTTTCTCAGTTTCTAGTTCTTAAATTTGTTTTGCTTAATGTTATAATCTCTAAAGTTATTATAAATGACAATGTTTTCTATGTTAATGCCCCAATTCAAGCTCATTCTACTTGTTAAATTCTCAAATTTATTTGAGAGTTTATATTTATGGAATAGAGATTTGACTTCTATTACAAATATGTTGATCTTATGATGTATAATTCTTTTCCTTTGATTGTATTTTTCAAGGTACTTGGAGGGTGCTACATGTTTGCAAACTGCAGGGATAAACTATGTACTTTCTACAATTTACTTGCAAGTATCAATTAATAAGTCTAGATGTGAAAAATGGCTTGTATAATTTTTGGAAGCAATGACCAGGTTTGAGGATAAGGGAAATGTGGATATGACTTTGTCAATCATGGAAACAGTCAGTAGACAGGGAAAAAATGAAGATACATGAGAGTGGGGATGGTAGTTAAGGCAATCTACTGGACAAAATGAAATGTAATAGGAACTGTTGTGAAAAATAGAAGGGTTGGTCTTGGCAAGAGGAACCACTTCATTATGTGACACAGGATGATGGGAGAGGGGAATTGTTTTAGAAGGCATTTGGGTGATATGAAATGAGCAGGGTAGAAGAGATAACTCTTAATGAACTCAATTTTTTTCAGTAATTATAAGGCTACATTCTTGGTCAGGAAGCTGGGATGGGATCCATAGGAAAATTTAAGGATGAAAGAAAACGTTTGGAAGCACAGTTGTGTTAGGAAAAGTAGTTAATTAGTGGGTTAGAAAAGATTGATATTTATCAGTGAGGGTCAATTTGAGGTTCTGTAGCATAAATTTGTAGTGGATCTATATGTTTTTTGTGATTTTCTCTAATTTCTTTCAGCAGTACATAAATAAGAGTGATGGTAACATATAATAGGAATGATCCAAAGTTGAGGCTTTGCATGGCACATTGAGAAAGGAAAGGGGAGCAAATGACAGTATAGAATTGAACTGGTTCATCAAGGGGTTAAGATAGGTAAAGGATGAAAAGATAGCTAGTGCTGGGGTGATGGATGACCAGGGAAAGAAATAGAAACATGATTTTGGAATAAACCAAAACACAAAAAAAACAACAGATTTTGGGTTTGCAAGGCACATTGAAAGGTATTGACAAGATCTGTGATCGGATAAGGGAATTTCAGAATTCATGAACAGGAAGTGGTATGTTTCTGGCCAATCACAAATCACCCACAAAATCAACTTGGTATATAGCTGAGGTAGGATGGAAGAGAAGATCATGACAAAAAATTCAGGAATTAATAAATAAATTGTAAATTACAAATTGGAATTAAGTTAGGGATTATGAGTTGCTTGATGAAGTCCTAATATGTATGGCTAAGTTTAAATTATTGGGAGGTAGTTATAGGGAAAACCTGGAGGTTCTTTTGGGTCTTTAAATTGTTTTTATGATACAGATGCTTAGAACTATAAGATTGATGCTGCCCTCCTCCAAAGGAAGGATATCAGGTCAGAGATTTAATGTAATGATCTTTTTCCTTCCCTGGAAAGGGAGATTCTTGTACTCAATGAAATACTGTTTCTCCTCATCCAGTGGGAGGTCATAGAACAGAACTGATTGAATAGTGGTGGTGACCCTGAGTTATGTCAACTAATCAGAAGTGATGTAAGATCCTATAGCTGTGAAAAGTTTTTAAGAATCATATATCTCTTCTTTGAAGACAAGGCTATTGAGTATTAGGGAGTCTGTCTCAGAACCAGACTGGCTACTACTTGTTGACAATACTTATTAATTGATTTTGGTCAGTGGAGGGAGTGTTCACTACAATACAATTAAAAGTCCTTGTAGTACTGAATAGCTTGAATAAGCTTCATATTTCTTGAATAAGTTTATATTTCTACAGCTCTTTCAATTTTGCAAAACACTATAAAATGATTTCATCTGTTTAGGTGCTTTTATCATCCCTATTTTTGTTGATGAGAAATTTGCTCCCTCAATGATCTTGGAAATGTCATTTAATCATTGTGAGGTTATTTTACTCATCTGCAAAATGAAGGAGTTTGACTAGCTGGTCTATGAGGTCATATTCAACACTAAATCTTTTACCCTCTGATGCTGAGAGGTTAGGTGAGTTCATCCTGATCACACAACTAGTGAGTGAGATAGGATTCATATAGAGAAATTTTTCACTCCCAGTTCAGTTCTCTCTCTACTATACCCCATTGAACAATTTATCTACATCACACAGTCATTGCTATGGGGAAAGCAGATTGTAAACGTAAAGTGTCTATAAAAGTATGACTTTGTCATTATTCCAATTCCCCACTTTTTTAGTAAATAGATTAGAGAATGTCTAGAATGATGATGCTTGCAGAAAATTTGCTTCACTAATAAAAATTTAATTAGCATCCTCATAGTTATTGCAATTTCTAGAAGGTCAATAAAATCTATTGATACCTTTTTCATATTTGGAAGGATATTTTGTAATAAAATACCACTTAACAAAAGGATGACTGCCATGTAGGTCTAAGTTCATCTGATAGATTAGAGGACTAGTGTAAAATGTTTCATTTCTGATGTTATCATCCAATCCTTTCTTGTAACTCCTTGTGCCCAGGATATTGTTTGAAATTCTTAGACAGACACTTTATCTTTTGTAGCATAACCAAAAGATGTATGCTAAATCAATATATCAGATATCATCCAGAAATAGTTCTTAATAAGGGTCTCCTTTGTATGTTCAAAACACATCTCATTTACTTGTAATCTGACAAAAGACTATATTCAGGTATAAGGGAGTAGGTGGGTGTGTGGGTAGGCAAAAGAGATTCTGGAAAGATGATACAAAGTTGGCACTTTTTGGCAAAATCAAGTACCTGCCTCCAAGTAGAGAAAAATATTGGCAAGTCTTCTGTTTTTGACATAGAAAAGTTATCAAAACATGGTGTTGCTACTAATTTTCAATCATTTTGGTGGGTTTTTTTTCCTTTTGAATTTTATAAACATTTAAATATTTTTTTCAATTTCATCTTCCTTTTGGGAGTATAGTATAGAGAAGGCAGGTAGGGAAAAGAAACTATAAATTTAAGGAAAAACATGAGAAAAGTATGAAGAAAAGGTTTGAAAGCCTGGTGCTCTAGCAGGAAAATCAAATTGAAACTTGCTGAAGCAAAGACCCCAGGAAGACTTTATTTGTTTTTTCTCAGAGTGGTAGAAAATATTTTATTCCTGGAGAAATTATACTCAAAACATGGGCATGGAAAAAATCATCCTGATTTTGGGCACCTATACTTCGGAAAACTTTATGAAGCTTTTATTTTAGGAGAGGATGGCTAGTAATAGATTGCTAATATCTTCCTCACTTCCTGTTATCCTTGATTCACCCAGATATGAGCTGCAGATCTGACTTGCTATTTAAGATTTTTCTATTTTCATAATTAAGTTCAGGCTTAAAAAGTTATTCTGAATTTTATTTTCATATTAAAAATTGCATATACATTACATAAATGTAATCTATGCTTTACACATATAATATATAAACAATGTATATGTGTATAAATAGCATATAAATAAAATAGATTACATGCAAATATACACACATACATTTACATATAAATATATAAATGCATATACCAATACATATGTAGCTTGTGTATATTCATATATGTATATATTATAACATTTTAAATTTTATATTTATATATATAATTTTAACTTAATGATTATATTATCATCTCATTATTAATTAGTTATAAGCTCTAATGATAATTAAACTGATAATCTAGCAGTGCTTGGCACAAAGTAGATATTGTGAATGGATTGGAGGAGGGTGAGATATTAGAATTGCTAGGGGTAGAGTGTTAAGAGTTTGAAAGAGAATTATAAATTATTTAGTCCATCTTCTTCTGACTTTTGAGAAGACAGTGCCAGAGTTAAAATTTTATATATATATATATATATATATATATATATATATATATATATATATATATATATATATGGTCATAGAGACAATGTCAGCACAGAATTAGAATCCAAGCCTTCTGACTCTAGATCTTGTGTCCTTTCCATTGTACCATGTTACCTACTGCCATTCAAGTGGCACAGATAAAGAGAAAGCCAGTGCAATGCATTATTAAACTCAAGAGAGGTCATGGTTCAGGGAGAGACACACAGAACATAAGAGCAAATGTGATAGGAAATTCTTCTGACCCTTGAGTCAGTTCATTGACTTCCAGATGAGTATAAGTTTATCTACTTTAAAGAAGGTAGAGTTGATACCTTCCTCCCAAAAGTGTATTTTCCATTTTATATGGAGACTATAAGATAGCAGAAGATGGCAGTGTAGAAGACCCTTCTAGCCTCTCAATAGACTTCTCATTAGCTGTACTTATTGTAATATGGATGTTTGACTTGCAAAGATAACATTCTTCATCCCGAAAAAGGATTTGACTTTATGTGTGTGAGGCTACTTAAATCAAGATAGAGTATTGTGTTGAAATCCACAGCCTCCCTGTACCGACTATTTTAGATTGAAGATGAGAGGCTGCAATCTGTTTTATGTTCTTCAGAATTAGGAATGGCTCTTGGGCTATTGGCAGTTTGCCAAGGCAGCCATCATAGATAGAGGCAAATTACATGCAGAAATTATTGGTTCTCTTGACCTCCACTGTGAGTAGTAGAATGAATGAGTGTTATTTAACAGCAGCATATATATTTTTTCATATTGGGAAAAAAATCTTTAAAGAAACTTCAAAGCTCCATTATAGTTTTCTTAAAATTCTGAGAAAATTTAATAAAAAATCTCAACTACATGAATTAGACACATTTCTCCTCCAATGAGGTGAGCTCATTATGATGCAAAAGCTTTAAATGAAAGTACAACTGGGTTATTAAATATCAAAATGTGTGTGTATGTGTGTGTGTGTGTGTGTGTGTGTGTGTGTGTGTGTGTGTGTGTGTCCTGTTTGATTCTATATACCGAGGCTTAAATACTTTGCCTGCTTTCAGGAAGTTACTTGTTCTCAAATACCTAAAACCTAAATAACAAAACTTAATTTATTCAAGTTAATAGGTTCATTTATATATATAAGCAAAGTGGATCTTTTGTTGATTTTTGCCAATTGAAGAGGATTCTGTGCATAAAATAGAATTCATTTTCTTATAGTATTTGTATAAGGTTTGTCTGGAAGAGATAGAAAGTACATGGATTACCAAATTTAAATCTTAGTTCAGTATTTTTTGGAAGTAATGGACTTGTCAGTGGTTACTATAATATTAATTCATAAGAATCAGCAGATTAGGGGCGGCTAGTTGGTGTAGTGAATAAAGCACCAGCCATTGGAGTCAGGAGTACCTGGGTTCAAATCCGGTCTCAGACACTTAATAATTACCTAGCTGTGTGGCCTTGGGCAAGCCACTTAACCCCATTTGCCTTGCAAAAACCTAAAAAAAAAGAATCAGCAGATCAAATAAATGAATATATGACCTTACTACATAAGATTATATTATATGTACATTTGTACATCTATACATTTATATGCACATATATATTAATATATACAAATAGACAGACAAATACATCCATATGAGAGACAGAGACAGAGTCAGAGAAACAGAGGAAGAAACAGGAAAACATACATAGACATCTAATGGTTATCTAAAAAGGATATAGAAGTAAGAATAGATCTAAAATTTTAATGTTAAATATTAGAAATGGAAAAAAATGTAGATACATTATTTCAATGATGGGGGACTTTTGGATTACTCTAACCATTCCAGAAAACACTATGTAATTGTCACTGTATAGTTTATCCCCCTAAAAGTAACTATAGTATAATTTGGTCCAAGGGATTCAAAGATAGAGAGGATGTTCCCTTATGTACAAAATTATTTGTAGCAATATTTTTTTTTGTTTTAGAAAGGAACTGAAACAAAGTTTGTAACTAGGGATAGGTGAATAACTAAAAAATTGTGGTATTTGATTTTACATGCATGATGGAATATTATTGCACTGTAAAAGGCAATGAATATGAAGATTTCAGAAACATTTGGGATAACATGGATGATTTGAACTATAGTGAAATAAACACAGCCTGGAGAAAAATCTTTTTCTACATTCATTTAAGGAAAACAACATTGAAGTATATTAGAACTATTCTTAATGCATCCACTAATCTTGATTTTAGATCAGAGGTGTCCAACATTTTATCTTTTGGGTCCTTTAGGTCAAAAAAAACCCCTCAAAGGTTCATATAGAATTCAAAACCTATTTGTGAACACATCATCAAGTGGTCAAGACAGGGAATAGAGGAGAGAGTACGTAAGAGATGGTCTGATAGAGTAGAGGGATTGGAAGTCATAGTACAGATGAAGAAGAGTGTTTTGTGAAGGAAGATAGAGGAAGAGGGGAAAAGCCAATAAATTAGTTCTGGCCAGGTAAGGGGATGTCATAATGCTTGAACATGAAGTTGGTACATGTGTAGGTGATGGAAAGATCAGAGATTTGATTACATTTGTGCATGACTGAGATGGGGTGGAGAAGTATATCATTGAAAGTGAGTATGTTGTAGAATTGAGTAAATAGAGAGTTTGAGGGATAGTAATTTTATATTTATATTGAAATCTCCAAGTATGAGGGTAGGAATTGGGCTGGAGAAAAAAATTGTAAGCCAGGTACTGAAATCATTGAAGTAAGAAGAGGAGTGACCTGGGGGGTCTTTAGTCAATAGCTACAAAAATTTTGATTATGTGATAGATACCAATAACTTAAACTTCAAAGGAGGAGAAGTTACTAAATGATAGAGGTTAGGAGAGAAACTGGAAATGGCAATGAGGAACTCAAACTATTCCTAGAGATTCAAAGTTCTCATAACTGGGGAGTAACATGAAAGATTTCAGGTAGGTGGTAGTACCTGATATATTTTTTTCTTTTTTTCTTTATTTTGTCCTTCATTTTCTTTTTCTTTTTTTAGAGTTTATTTATTTTGAGTTTTACAATTTTTCTTCCATTCTTGCTTCCCTCCCCCGACCCCCACAGAAGGCATTGTTAGTGTTTACATTGGTTCCATGTTATACATTGATCTCAGTTGAATGTGATGACAGAGGAA
The DNA here is from genome assembly GCF_037893015.1 of Macrotis lagotis. Classification (NCBI taxonomy): domain Eukaryota; kingdom Metazoa; phylum Chordata; class Mammalia; order Peramelemorphia; family Peramelidae; genus Macrotis; species Macrotis lagotis. Next base: position 104,021,126 of record NC_133662.1, on the reverse strand, counting down.
TCATCTGATATATTTTTTTTCTTAAAAAAAACACACGGGACAGCTAGGTGGCACAGTGGATAAAGCACTGGCCTTGGAATCAGGAGTACCTGAGTGCAAATCCGGCCTCAGACACTAAATAATTACCTAGCTGTGTGGCCTTGGGCAAGCCATTTAACCCCATTGCCTTGCAAAAACTAAAAAAAACAAAAACCTGGAAACCAGTATAGCAAAAACAAAAACAAACAAAAAAAAAACCAAATCCGCACATTATCGTAATAGATAAATACTGTTTGTTTTTTTAAAAATCATTTATCTTCATATTAGTTATTTCCTGTCTTATACTAACTCTTCCTTTGGGAATGAGAGGGGAAGAAACATGAAGAGTCAATGTCTGAAAATATATAAAATATTCTGTCCTTGGGATGCCACACTTTTATGACATTTGAAAACCTCATTTCTTTAACCTTTAAAGTCTTTCCTTCTGACTAGGTGCCATTTAGGGTGAGTCAATCTGTTACAATTAAAGCACCTATATGTATAAATATATTTAAAAGCAAAAAATTGAAAACTAAGACAGAAGGATATCCATTAATTTGTAAATGATTAATTATTTGGTTTAAGTGAAATGGAAAACTGTTGCTCAGAAAGGAACAAAAATCTTCGGGGAAAAAAAAAAGCCTTTGAAGACTTGAATGGACTTGTACAGAGTAAAATGAGCAGAACTAGAACAATTTGTACCATAGCAACAAAAACTGGAAAAAAACAACTTTGAGACTTTAGATACAGGATCAACTATAATCCAGATGGGTCATTTTTCCTCTGAGAGGTGATAGATAAAATATGCAGAATATTATGCATCTATTTGAACATAGCCAATATAAGAAATTTTTTGTTTGGTCATACAAATTTGTTAAAAAGATTGTTGTTGTTTTCTAATTGGGGGAGGAGACAAGAGGGAAAGAAAACTTTTTAGTGGGATGATAAGAAAGAGGTAGTAGAGGCAAGAAGTAAAGCCCTTGACCCAAACCATCCTCAGCAGAGACAACCTCTTGCTTTTTGGCAGGAGATCGGAAGAACATAGTACTTTGTTTTAAGCTCTAAATCTAACATTTCACCATGATGAGGAATTGTGGTGCAATTTTAGAATAATGGTATTGAGCTTACTTAATACTCAATAAATATTGAGCTTACTTAATACCGTAGTCAAATTCCTGTAAATCTAATAGTCATCTATTTATCTATCTTGTCTAGTATATAATTCTGTGTATTTATATATATATATATATGTGTGTGTGTATATATATTGATATGTAATGTATAAATCTTTCCCATAGTTATAGAGACTATCAGTGTTTTAGAAGACAAGCTTATTAAATATTTGTGTTTTTGATGGGAAAAAAAAGTTTATGAATTTACCTTTTATCTATATAATTTATATCTATTTATTTTAATTTTTTGAATTTTTTTTATTTATTCAAGGCAATGGAGTTAAGTAACTTTCCCAACATCACACAGCCAGGGAATTATTAAGTGTCTGAGGTTAGATTTAAATTCAGGTCCTCCTGACTTCAGGGCTGGTGCTCTATCCACAGCATTACCTAGGTGCCCCTATCTATATTAATTTAAGAAAGAAAAATTATGAAATTTCTTTTCACTGAAGATGTTATTTTATGAAGAATTATTAAAAAGTAAATTTTAGAAAGAGTATAGAAAGAAGCTAAGAGTTCTTGAAGGAAGCTAAAGATTTTCCTGTCATATATGGAGAAAGACTGAAATTGAAAAGGAAAAAAAAAGATGAAAATATCTTCTTTCTTTAAGAAACTATTCTAAATTTCAGCTTTCATAGAAGAAAGAAGATTCCTGCAATTTAACTTTGATAATGTGCAACTGTATTTTTGCAAATGAAATGATCTTCCATTGCCATGGAGTTTTTAAGTGAATTTGTTTATTATTATTCTCACAGCTGAAATGTTGTAAATAATAACATTTTTATTTTATCATTTATGGCATTTCTTTAAATCACAAATGTAAGAGCTTTTTTATACACTCCTAGGATATCAAGGGATTCAACAATTAGTTAGTATATGACTTAGTTTACTAATTAAATAATATTTGATAAATTGGATTTGAATTCTCAACTTAGCTTGATTAATTGAAAGAAGAATTGAAATTTTATTAAAATTATGTGGAAATATACAAAACTAGATGACTCAAGAGCCTGGAATATCAAGATGAAGTATCAGAATGAATCAAGAATGAGAGGCAACTTATAAGTGATTTTATTGATACATGTAATTGTTCCATATGTGAGTTTGTCCCTTTAACTCTTACTTCTCTGTTTCTCTTTATCTTTCTGTCTCTGATTATCCCTCCACCATAAGCATTTATAAAATTTGGGTTGATTTCCATAAATTATACATGTACAACTATTAATGAACATATTTATATATGGAGAGATATGTATAATCAATAAGTTTATGTGCATTATATAATAAATAAAACCGTTATAATATACCACTTAATTGAGGATTTAAAAAAAGACAAAATAAAATAAAAGATAAAAACAAAGGGATCTACTTCAAGGAGTTTGCAAAGAGTGTTTGTAAAAAGTTAAACAAAGGAAATATAGAAAGTATAAATGAAAGGTAATTGAAGACAGAAAGCCTTGGGGATAGTGGAATTGGCAGCAACTGGAAAAGAAGCTCCTTTGGATGATGGAGTTGAGCTGACTCTTGAAGCATTCATGGAAGCTAGGAGCAAGAAGCCCTCCAAGTATGAGAAAAAAAAAAGTATGATGGGGAAGGAACAACTAGAAGATGAATGTTATTATAATATAGAGCAGGTGAAGGGGATTAAAGTGTAAGCAGTCTAGGAAGGTAGGAAGCGTCCAACTTTTGAAGGACTTTTAATTTTGAAGGTTTTTTTAAATTTTATTTTACTCCTGAGGTAATTAGGGACAAATGGAGATTATTGAGCAAGAGACTAATATAATTAGAACTGTCCTTTAAGAAAATTGTTTTAGCTAATTGGTAGATATAGAAGAGAGATCCTTGAGTTGGAAGATTCACAGAAATCTATGGTAATAGTCCATAAATGAGGATGAGGGAACAGGATTAGTATTGTGGCTGTTGGAATAGAGAGAGTTAGATGTATGTAAGAGATGTGAAATTAAAACAACAAGTCATGGCAACAGATAATTTATACTAAGTGAGCATAAATGAAGAATTAAGCATGATACAGTTGTTTCAGGAATGAATGATTGAAAGAATGATATAGTAATAAGGAAAATCAGAAGATAGTGTTATTTTTAAAATATTTTTGTTGGGGAGATGGGTGTTGGGGAAAGATAATGGCTTCTGTTTGATCATGTATTTGTGATGTATACATAATCATAAATGCAAATTTAAACAGCAACAAATACATAAATATATATGAATATATATGAACACGTTTGCATACAAGCATGTGGACATACACATTTATACACAGGTTTATTTATAAATCCCCTCCCAGGTCACTGCCTTGTCCTGGTGGAGGGGCTTGTATAGCTCAATGAAATCATAAGCGGGCAGGTATGTGGTGGAGTGGACAGAGCACTGGTCTTGGAGTCAAGAGGATGGGAGTTCGAATCCAGCCTCAGATACTTGGCAATTAATACTAGCTGTATGACCTTGGGCATGTCACTTAATCCGTATTATCTCATATCCAGAGCCATCTCTAGTCATCCTGACCCACATCTGGCCCCTGGACCCACATGACTCAGGGGAGAAAATGAAGCTGGTGATTTAGCACCTCTATCCCAACTCAAATCTAATTAACATGATTATCATGGCATCACCTCCCTCATGGCATGGTCTTCTTTGAGAATGAAGGACAAATCATAAGTTATGCTGTTCAGGATCCCAGGATGAATAGGTTATAGTAGAGAATTCTGACAAAAGGTGATTCACTGGAGAAAGAAATGGCAAACCACTTTGCCAAGAATACCATATGAATTGTATAGTCCTTAGAGTCTCAATGAGTCAGAAATAGCTCAACAACTAAACAATAACATATTTATGTAAACATATTTCTCTTCATGTGTATATATAATATATATTGCATGCATATATAATGTTTATAATTTATGTGTATAAAGTACAAAATAAATGTTATATTTATATATATATATACATATATACATAGACACACACACACACACACACACACACACATATATTATCCATTGTACCTGTATGGCAGGCACTTCAGCAAGCTACTATGAATAGCATCACTGGCAAAAAAATTACCTATATATAAATATGTTCTGCAGACAAGCTTTTAGTTTTATATTAATGTTATTCTTCAATGTTACTTGGAAAAAAGACAGCACCATTAATTACAAAAGATCCACTGTTTGGACAAGAGTGTTTAAAGATACATTTCTAAGGTTCTGTGTCAGGCTGCTTTTATATGAAGGCAGAACTAATAGTAAATGACAACTTTTTCCATCCAACTGACATTTGCAGTTACAGTTATTTTAAAGGTCCTCTTTTTGCCCCTAATTATAGGAAGAAGATGAGCCCCACATAAAGATAGACCTCCTTAGGAAAATGGAGTCACTAATGTGCAATTTTATAGTTAATACTTTATCTTTTCCAAGTAGATTTGTCCAGGTTTCTTTCCCCAATGCTTTTTGGTTTAGGTAACCATAGCAACCATGACTTATACTTCAAGAAAAGAGCACGATTAAGCATCCCTTGGTGGCTATCTTGTTGACTAACAGGCTACAAGTCTATCCAAATTAAGGTTGGTTCCCTAAAAACAAAAGAAAAAAACCAAAACAATCTTTTTCAATCAAGTGACTCTGGAATGCACAGACTCCTGTCAATGGTAAGTAGGCCTGGGAATTAAGCTCTCACCATTCAAGGCAGTAGATATTATAGGTAAATCAAGTTTGAAAATAGACCTTATGAAGGAGAATTAGTATGGTCAAATTCTTTTTAAGTTTCAATAAATATCAAGTTATTGAAAGCTTTTATTAGTTGATATGAGGTGCAAAAGAAAGAAAAGATTTATATGAAGATGAAGCAAAATAAGGAGACTCAAGAGAGCAAGGTATACCACAATAGCAATGTGCCAGGTGCTTTACAAACAATATATCATTTGACTCACATGAAATTCCTGGGATATAGATGCAATTATTATGCATGTTTTATAGAACCTTAGGCCAATGAAGGTTCAGTGATTTAACCAGGGTCACAGAGATAATAAATGACTGAGGGTAGCTTTGAACTCAGTCTATCTTGATTAGAGATCCAGAGCTCTATTCAATCTGCTACCTAGCTGGAGGATCCAAAAAAAGAGGTGGGGAAGGGTGTCAGTGGGGAAACATATTTAAAATAAAGACATTAGCAAAATATTTTTAAAAACTGTCCATAGGTAAAAAAAAATTTAACTGATAAAGAAGAAACTGGTACTACCTCTAAAAAACAATTCCTGATTTAACCTAGTAATTTTCATTGTCCATATGGTAATAATTCTATGTTATTTTGGATATAGTTTGTATTTTTATCAATGGATCAATTGGCTATAATTTTAAAAGTTTGTGCCTAAACATAAGTTGTGGTCAGATCTAATAGATGCATAGTACATTTCTTTATAATGAATACACTTCTTTCTGTTTGTTCCTTTGTAAATTGTTGACTAGCTCCTAGATGATATTCAACAAAGATTTTTCATGTTATTTAAAAGATGACATTCAACTTCATATTTGTTTCCCCTGGAATTACATGAACTGATACTGAGTGAAGTGAGCAGAACCAGGAGATTGTACACATTAAGAACAGCATTTAAAAAAACAGCATTGTGTGATAATCAACTATGATAGACAGCTCTTCTCAGCAGTACAATGATCGGAGAAAATTCTATTATACTTATGATGAAAAATGCCATCCACATTCAGAGGAAAAACAATAGGGTTGGAATGTAAAGCAAAGCATACTATTGTTTGATGTTCTTCCTGATGCATATTTTCCCCATTTTTGTTCTGATTCTTCTTAAACAACATGATCAATACATATGTTCGACATCATTGTACAGGTAGCATATATCAGATTACTTGCCATCTTGGGAGAGGTATTGAAAAGGAGTGAAGTAGAAAATTTAGTCCTCAAAACATTACAAAAATGAATATTGAAAACTATCTTTGCATTTAATTAGAAAAAATAAAATTAAAATTAAAAGAAAATTAAAACTTAGAGAAAATTTTCTTTAAAAGACATGTTGGTGCTTTTAATACCAGAAACTTTACTACAAATTGGACCTCTTCCTTAATTAAATACATTTTTTTGTATTTTTTCTAGTTTCTACACCCAAATAGGAATTTAGTGGATACTCCTGAACAAATAAAGACATTAATATAAATTTACTAAATATTATTTTCAAATTATTTAATAATCAGGATACTGAAGAAAAATCTATATTCAATGAACTTATCAGTTTAACCTTTATTTATATTTTCTCCATCATTTTCTTACATCTAGACAATCAACAGTAATAAATAATGTTCTGATTTGAGAATGTGCCAATTTCTTAGGTGAAAATGCTTCCTCTGAAAGCTAATAATCAGGTCTTAAAAAGCTACTAAGGGACTCCAGTACCACATTTTCCTGAGCTGCTTGTATATGTTTGAGTAAATAATATGCTCGTGACATTCAAAGATAGCAAATGTCAAATTCAATACCAAATTAGAAAAAAAGATAAAGAAAAAATGAGGGAAAGGTATATAATTCTAACAATTTCAATTCAATCTATTTAAGTTCCAAAAATTAGAAGCATATGATAAATGAAAAAATTATTGTAACTTTCCTTATTTTTAAGAGAAGACGATATGAGCGTGAAGAGCTTAACATAATGAGATGGTTTTCATGAACAAAATCAGGTGGCATAAAACTGACCTTCCCAAGCAGAAGGAAATTAAAATCAAGGACACTAATGGTTTAGTAACAAACATATTTGCAAAAAATTGGTACAAAGGGTGCCAGAAGAGTATATGCATATTACCAACTAGTAGAACAAAGCTGTTCACTGAAAGTTTGACCTGAGATCACTACAAGATCACATAAGCTGGAAAATGGAAGATATTGATGCAAAATGGAACATTTTAAATTATATCTATAATAATATAATATCATCAATGACAATTTAACAACCAAACATGTATCATTTAGCATGAACTTCATAAATAATTTATGATTGATTGATGGATTGACTCTACTGAAAGAAAATATTCTTGTTTCTAATTTCTGATGCCTGAATTTCAGGGTGATGATGGAAATTTACAGATTAATATCTACAAATAATTTTAAGATACTCAATGTAATGATATTCTGCCAGAATCTGGTTACAATCCTATAAATCCAAATGCTTGTAAGCTAACATCTGGGAAGGATTTTATATATACTTTTCTCATATCGACTCTTTATACTTTTTATTCACATTTTTGGTAGATTTATTTCAGAAAGTTATAGCGATTTCATTTAGCAATTTGCATAAAATTTATTATAATTTGATCAAATTATATCTGTGATTAGTTCATCCAATTGGTTCAACAATAATTTAACTATATAAAAATGTTTATTTGTGATTCTCTTGAAGTTAATGAATTTTTCTTGAATTTCTCTAAAATTTATTTTGCATAATACTATAAATTGTACCTAGTACATACTCACTTAATGTTTATGAGATCTATTAGGAGAATCAATGTGATCCTTTCAGAAGTCTAACCTTCATTGCTAGACTGAAAGGAGTTGGAGAAGGTCATATAAATGTCAATAATTTACATGCTTATCTATGTTAAGTAAAGCTATGCCACATCTCAAACTTAATCATGACTAATATTTGCCAACAGGTACACATAACCTAGGACATCAAGTATCAAAGCAAATAGAATAAATTTTCTTTTCCTACATATTCACTTATAATCTCAGAAAGGTCAACATTTGTTTTCTGCTACAATGACATTTTCAAAAGGGGAATGAGAAAGACATGACAGTGGCCATATGTTGTGACTATTTTTACTGGTAAATGTTTTTTACCATAGTATTATAACAGGAATTAGAAACATTAAAGTTCATCAATGTTGTTTGTTTTTGATGTGCTCACACAATTGGATATTAACATTTGCTTTTTCCTTTTGAAACAATCATAAGATCAAAGGATCAGAGATCTAGAACCAGAAGGAACAACTAAGCCAATACCTCATTTTTATTTATTTATTTATTTGGTTTATTTATTTATTTAGGATTTTACAAGGCAAATGGGGTTAAGTGGCTTGCCCAAGGTCACACATTTAGGTAATTATTAAGGGTCTGAGGCTGGATTTGAACTCAGGTACTCCTGACTCCAGGGCTGGTGCTCTATCCACTGCCCCATCTAGCTGCCTGCAACACCTCAGTTTTAGATAAGAAAAATGAGGTCCAGAGAGGTCATGGCATGCTTAAAATGACACATTTAGTTTAATTGTGCTATCAAATTTGAGAGAGACACAAGGTAAGATAAAACTAGTAAGAGAAACACAGAAAAAGACAGAGAGAGCCAGAGAGACAGAGAAAGAGAAAGGAGGAGCCTCTTTTGTGTAATCCAACATATTACTTTGTTATATCACAGAAGACTGAGTAGATGGGAGGAATTACTTTGAATGTCAAGTTTATGCCAATCAATTATTGTAGCATGCAAATGATCTGTCACTGAAATGCAGTGACAGGTTTGGAAAACTCTGAGATTTAGTAAAGGTTTTGATTTTGGTTCCAATATTAGATTAATTTCTTCTCTCCAAGGATGTTATAAATATGGTATGGTTCATAAATAGATGATTGATAAAACAGTGATTTTTTTTCCTCTATGACCAACTTTCAAACCTACAGTAAAAATAACAGATTAGAGGAAAATAGATAGAGGGTATTATGAATCAAATATTCATAAATCATTTGCAAATATCATATGTTGATAATCTGCGACCTTTGTCCATTTAGTTGAACCAGTGCCTTTTAATGTTGATATCAATGACTTGAATAAAAGTATATATGAAAAATACAGATGACACAAAAATGAGATGGGCAGCTAACACTTTGAAGGTCAGAGTCTACAAATAAAAATATCTTGAAAAACTAGCATTGAGCTGCAGAATTCAAGAGAAATCAGTGTAAAAAAATATATAGATATTCCTTTTTCCTTTGGTAAATATAAGTTGTCAGTCAAAACTATTTTGAAGCACTGAGTTCCCATCTGAGTGTTGAATAGCTATCATAACTATTTATGATGATGAATAAATTGAGAAGAATTAGCCAGATAAACTTGAAACATTTTAATAGGACCATTTGAGAATAGTGAAAAGGTGAATCTTTTTTTTTTTTTAATTAAGGACTTGTCATCTTGAGCTTTGCTATAATAACTAATGGACTTAAATCTTTCTTTGACTGATATTTTTCCCCCTCCCTTTGGGTCTGGAGATATAAAGAAAGGTAAAAAAATAATCATAACTTGCTATTTAGAAGCTCATGTTTAATGGGGTCATGATATGCAAATAGCAAGGTATCATTATGATATATACATGATAAGCTGATTCAGAAAGAAGGTTTAAAATTTAGAGAACTAGGAACTATTTACAGAAAGTGGGACTTAGGGCGGTTGTGAAATGATACGGGAAGAACAGCAAAACCCCCATCATTGGAATGAAGAGGTCTTGGAGGGGAGTAATATATAGGAAAACTCCAAAGACAGTAAGATTTGAAGTTCTTAAGAAGCAAAGAGAGTATTTTATGATTTTTATCCAGCATGTAATAGCTTCATTCTGTTTATCACTCCTTTTGTGCTGTCTTTGTTAATATTCTTTAGGGAAGAGGTTGTTTTGTCTACAACTACTGATGTAGCTTGTTTTTATAATTCTCTAAATTTTGATAATTATCCCTTCCTTTCCTCTCCCAGAGAATCATCTTTATAACAAATAATAAAAAAACCTTTTCAGTAAAAACAGTCAACTCTTCAACCACATCCAAAATTATATAATATTCTATACCCTTCCTGTATTTCACATCCATGTTTTTTACCTCCACAACGAAAAACACCTAGGTGAATTTTTATATATTTTCTGTGAGAACAGTCTCAATCATTATAATTTCACAGCAATTCAATTTCACTTTTAATATTGTTGTTCTTTCTATTTATATGACCAGAGTCATTGTGCCTATTATTTTACTGACTTGAATTAGCTGTAAAAGAACCACCAAAGCATCCAGGAATAAAATGAGGTGAGATTGTTTGTTCTACATGAATTTACAAGAGAATTATTTTAAATTTTCAAAAAACAAATAGTACCTGTAATGCAGAAATTATTCTCAAAATTTCAGAAAGCTAAAGAAAACTCTTCAAAACTTTTATGAGACAAACTTGCTTCTAATACTTGAACCAGACAAGAGAAAAACAAAAAAAAATCTTGGGAAAAGACTAAAATATTGCTTTATTATTCCAACAGATATTTTATTTTTCTAATTACATGTCATGAAAAACTTTCAACATTCATCCACATGCATATGCAAATTTTTAAGTTGCATGATTTCCTTCCACCTTCCCTTCCCAACCCCCTACCCTCAGCAGTGAACAGTCAGGTGAATATTGTACATACACATTTATGTTTAACATGCTTGCACATTAATCATTTTTTGGTATGAAGAATTAGGATTAAGGAAAAAGAGAAATTCATGGGATAGGAAAGAAAACATAAGCTAAATTTTAAAAAAGTGAGTATAGTGTTTATTCAGATTCTGCAGGATTTGTTTTTGTTTTGTTTTGCTTTGTTTTGTTTTTCTTCTTCTAGATGGGGATAACTTTGTCCATAGTTGGGTTTCCTAAGAGTTTCCTGAACTCTCTGAATTGCTGAGAGGAGCTGTATCCATCGGGGTTGATCAACTCACTGTGTACAATATTGGTTCTGCTCCTTTTGCTCAGCATCAGTTCCTGTAATTCATGCTTCTCTAGAGTCTGACCATTCATGGTTTCTTATAGAACAATAGTATTCTATAACATTCATATATCATAACTTCTTCAGCCTTTCCGCAACTGATGGGCATCCCCTCAATTTCCAATTCTTTGCCACTACAAAAAGAACTGCTATGAATATTTTGGAGCATTTGGTACCTTTCCCATTTTTTTATGATTTTTTTCCTGGATATCAGCCTAATTTTGGAATTGCTGGATCACAGGGTATGATGAGTTTTATTGCTCTTTGAGCATAGTTTCACATTACTCTCCAGAATGGTTGGATCAGTTCACAACTCCGTCAATAATGCATTAAAGTTTCAATCCTCTCACATCCTCTCCAGTTTTGATCTTTCCTTTTTATCATTTTAGCCAATCTGATAGGTGTGAGGTGATATCTCATAGTTGTTTTAATTTGAATTTCTCTAATCAGTAATGATTTGGAGCATTTTTTCATTATGATTATATCTAGCTTCAATTTCTTCATTTGCAAACTTCATATACTTTGAGCATTTTTATTCATTGGGGAATAACTTGTAACCTCATAAATTTGATGCAATTATCTGTATATATTAGAAATGACACCTTTATCAGAACCCCTATTTGTGAAAAATGCTTCCTAGCTTTCTCTTTTACTTCCAATTTTTACAAAAATTTTGTTGTGTTAGTCAAAAAAAACCTTTTTAATTTAATGTGGTAAAAAAATCATCATTTTTACAATTTATGATTTTCTCTATTTCTTGTTTGGTCATAATTTTCTCACCTTTCCATAAATCTGACAAGATTACAATATCACTATTAACAGACTGGCTTTCTAACAGAGATATAAGAATGTTTCAGAATGAGTACAGTATCCCCTTTTCTCTTCCCCTTGGGCCATATTCAGCCCCAAGGGTCTTCCCATAAAACACTGATAATGGGATTGAGTGTTACTGAACCTAAATGATGATGGCAATTATGGATTCTCCCCTCCTCAGTTCCTCACTTTGGGGCATGCCCAAATACCCTTTGTTTCCTATTGGTTACAATGATTTGATTTTATATTTTGTAGTTGTTAAAATTGACTGCTGACCCAGAACACTGCGAAACTGATGTGGCAATCCTTACACCTTCAGTCTCTTGTCAGCTTCAAAGTGTGAGGATTTTTCCTTATTGTTCTGATAATACTGAGTGAGAAAGAAAAATCTATACTATCTCTCTGTAGGTGACAAATTGTGAGTTCCTGATTTTCTGGGCAATCCTGTGGCTAAGATGGGCGTCTTCTGTTTGTTTCTTCTTTCCTTTGGTATAATAACATTTCAAAAGGCAACTGGTATTTCCCATTTTTTAGGCACCCTAGGAGTAGGATTGTGTTACTAAAACACTTGCCATGACAACATTATCAGAAACAGTTTTTAAATATAAAGATCAGCTCACAGAGAGATTACTGGAAAGAGGTCACTTGGTGTTAATTAGATTGAACCCAAGAGGTGAAATGTAATTAGCAGCCCTTAAATATGGTATATATAAGTAGAAATAGAAACATGTGAATAGCATATTTTTCAACTTGACTGGGTAACCCATTGGGTTAGATTAGACCATCAAAAAATGTACTTACCTACATAAATCATTAGCATTTCTATATATTACCAACAAAATCCAGAAGCAAGAGGTAGAAGGAAAAATTTCATTTTAAATAACTATAACTATATAGATATTTAGGAGTCTATCTTCCAAGATAAAACCAGAAATTATATTAACACACCTACAAAACACTTCATATAAATAAAGTCAAATTTAAACAACTGGGAAAATACCAATTGCTCGTGAGTAGGGTGAGCTAATAAAGTAAAAAATGAACATTATATCTAAATTAATTTATTTATTCAGTGCCATACCAATAAAACTACCAGAAATTGTATTTTAAAGAGCTAGAAAAAGATAACAAAATTCATCTGAGAGAGCAAAATGTCAAGAATAATAAAGGAATTTAATTAAAAAATACAATTGACCTAGCCATACCAGACCTAAAACTATATCATAAAATGGTAATCATCAAAACTGTCTCATACTGGCTAAGAAATAGAGTAGAAGATATGTCGAATAGATTAGGAATACAAGATACAGTAGTAAAAACTGTAATAGTCTACTGTTTAATAAAGACTCCTGTTTTTGAGATTAAAAACTCACTCTTTGAGAAAAACTACTGGTAAAACTGGAAAATAATATGGTAGAAACTGCAGCTAGATAGTGAAGTGGATAGAGCACCTGAGTTCAAATCTGGAGTCAGGAGTACCTGGTTTCAAATCCGGTCTCAGACACTTAATAATTACCTAGCTGTGTGGCCTTGGGCAAGCCACTTAACCCCATTTGCCTTGCAAACAAAAAAAAATCTAAAAAAAAAAGATAAGATCAAAATGGGTACCATAAGTAAATTAGGAGAGCAAGGAATAGTTTATTTGCCAGATCTATGGAGAGGGAAAGAATTTATGATCAAACAAGATGAACTCCATGAAATGCAAAATGAATAATTTTGATTACATTAAATTAAAATTTTTGGACAGCCAATGAAACCAAAATTAGAAGGATAACAGAAACTGGGAAACAATTTTTAGTCAGTGTTTCTGATAAAGGGCCCCACTTCTAAAATAAATACAGAACTGAGTCAAATTTAAAGTTCAAGTGATTATTCAATTGATAAAAGTTCAAAGGATATTAATAAGCAGTATTCAGATTTAGAAATTAAAGCTATCTATATAAGTATATGAAAAAATGCTCTGAATTATTATTGATTTAAAGAAAGGCAAATTCAAACAACTCTGAGGTACCACTTCATACTAATCAAATTAATTAATATGTCAGAACAAAAAGATGAATACTGGAGGTGATGTGGAAAACTGGGGCATTAATACATTGTGGAGTTGTGAAATGATCCAATTATTCTGTTGAGCAATTTGGAACTATGCACAAAGGACTATAAAAAGTGTATAAAGACTACTAGATCTATAGCCAAAGAGATCATAAAAAGGGAAAAAAAGATCCACATGTATTATTCAAAGCTACTCTTTTTGTGTTAGCAAAGAACTGGCAATTGAGGGGATGTCCAACAGTTTGAAAAGCTAGAATAATTTATGATTTATGAATATTATTGAAAACTATTGTTTCATAAGAAAGTATGAGTAGTCAGATTTCAGAAAAAACCTGGAAAGTCTAATATGAACTCATGTTGAGTAAAGTAAACAGAACCAGGAGAATTTTGAACATAGTAATAGCAGCATTATGTGATGATCATCTCTGATAGACAACTTTTCTCAGAAATACAGTGATCAAAAGCAATTCTAAAAATGTAAAATATCATCCACATCTAAGGAAAGAATGATGGGAATCAAATGGAGATCAAAGCATACATGTTATTTTCACTTTTAAAAGTTATTTTTATTTTTTTCTTCTGATTCTTTGGTTCTATTTTGATTTTTCTTTCACAAAACAACTAACATAGAAATTTGCTTAACATGATTGCCCATGTATAAACTAAGTCAGATTGCTAGGTGTCTTGGTGGAAAGGAAGGTATGGAGGGAGGAAAGCTATTTGAAATTTAAATTTTGAAAACATGAATGTTGAAAGCTATCTATACATAATTGGAAAAATAAAATAATATTTTTTTAGGTTCTTTTTTTTTTTTGCAAGGGAAATGGGGTTAAGTGGCTTGCCCAAGGCCCCACAGCTAGGTAATTATCAAGGGTCTGAGACCGATTTGAACCCAGGTACTCCTGACTGAAGGGCTGGTACTTTATCCACTGTGCCACCTAGCTGCCCCTAAATAAAATAATATTAAGAAAAACAAGGGAATGTGGGCACTGTAGATAGATAATGTGCTGTGCTTTATTTGGAATAGAGAAGGAAAGAGGGCTAGATTTCATGTGGAAAATTAAGAAGTTTTTTTAACGATTTCAAATACAATCATTTTTTAAAAATACATTTTCCATTATGCCCAAAGGGAAACAAAAATGTGCATACCTTTTGATCCAACAATTCCACTATTAGGTAAATACCCTGAAGAAATTATGAAAAAGGGTAAAAACATCACTTGTGCAAAATTATTCATAGTAGCCCTGTTTGTGGTGAGAAAGAATTGAAAATTAAGCAAATGTCCTTCAGTTGGGGAATGGCTTAACAAACTGTGGTATATGCATGTCATGGAACACTATTGTTCTTTTAGAAACCAGGAGGGATGGGAATTCAGGGAAGTCAGGAAGGATTTGCATGAAGTGATGCTGAGCGAGATGAGAAGAACCAGAAAAATATTGTACACCCTAACAGCAACATGGAGGTAATGATCAACCTTGATGAACTTGCTCATTCCATCAGGGACAATTTGGGGCTATCTGCAATGGAGAATACCATCTGTATCCAGAGAAAGAATTATAGAGTTTTAACAAAGTCCAATTAATTTAAAAAAAACTGTTATCTTATTATGCAATTTTGCTGTCTCTTGTACTTTTTTTTTCCTACCTTAAGGACATGATTTCTCTCTCATCACTTTCAACTTAGATCATTGCTTACCATGGAAACAATGTAAAGACTAACAGACTGCCTTCGGTGGGGGATGGGGGAGGGAAGCAAGATGGGGGGGAATTGTAAAACTCAAAATAAAATCTTTCTTAAAAAACCTTCACTTTCAAAAGAAACATCTTCCAGTGATTATATATGAATAAAAATACTAGAATATAATAAACTCTGAAGAATCAAAATTGAGTGAAGCTCCAAGGAAAATAAAAGGATCCATGATGAGAGTAAAGAAATGTTATAAAAATATTTTCCAGGAAATGTACTATTGAAAAGGAATTGGGCTGCTTGCATGGCAAGAATGAAAACTGGACAAAATGAATATTGCTGAGTATTCACCTGTTGTGGAAGAAATGTTTAGCACTGGATGGGCATAGTATGGAGGTTTTGTAATAAAATATTGCAAAGAACTATCCAAACTGGAAAGTTGTAGATATAAGAAAATCAGCACCATGTGCAGTAATCATATTAAGATCAATAAAGAATTGTATTCATCAAACTTTATGAAGTATAGTCCAAATATCATATGTCAAATAGTTCTAATTTTATAGAAGAGGAAATGAAACAACAAATAAGTTACTTGGTCAGGTAATAACATATTTAATATGGGTTTGAACTCAGGTCTTTTGACTCAAACTTTCTTTTATCCCCATAAAATATTTGCCCTTACTGGTATTATATTTTTAATTAATATTATGGATATTCATATGATTTTACACAAGAATTTTAAGTAATATTGATCTTTCTATTATAGACATGAACAATCATATTTAAGAGGGAATTAGATAAAAGTTAGAATAATGGGAAAATCACTAGGGAGTAAGGAACTTTTGTTCAAGTATTTGATCTGCAATGTCATCAGTGTACTATCAGTGTAACTATTTGTGACTTGGGCAAGTCTTCAATATCCCTGGGCCTGCCTAAATTTCATAATATTTAAAATGAAGGAGTTGAATTAAATGACTTATGGGTTTACTTCTCACTCAAGAAATTTTATGAAATCAAACCATATAAATTTAGAACTGGGAAAAACTTTCATAAATATGTAGACTAATATTATTTTATAGCTGAGTAAATTAGGTTCACTGAGCTTAAGGGATCTGTCAAAGTTCACAAGGCCAGTTCTAAATAAATATTTCATATCTTTAAAATTTCAAATATTTGCCTTTTAAGAAATATTAAAAACATTTTCTATAAGGTGAAAATCAAAGTTGTCTTCCCTTTTATTTTAATCAAAATCTCTTTTGCTGTTTTTAATAAGTATAAATAAAGAATTTGCTTTAGGTAATATTATTTAGAGTAAAATATTATAAATCATATTCTATTCATTATTTTAAAAACCTTGCTAAGTAATAAACAGGATTTTTAAAATTACTTTGTTTTTGCCATCTGCCCAGAAATGTTGAGCATAATCTTCCTTCTATATATGAAAGATTAAAAAACCCTGACAGAAATTTAAGTTAAGCTACTTTAGGTGTTTTAGCTTCATCATATTTAAGAAAGCTTCAGGCTTCATGCATGATGAGGAAGAGGAACAGCTGCCAATGAGGACTGAAAGGGAAGGCAAATTGGAGATTTGAATAATTAAAAACAAAACAAAACTTACTCAAGATGTCATCATTTCAATTTTGTTAACTAAGAAAATGTTTACAGTATACTGCTGCCTTCATGCAGAGAAACACATATTACAATTATGATTTGCTCTATTTATTGTTGAGGTTGCCTTAAGCTTAGAAAACTGGATATGTCTCAGAGATACATTTTGTGATACTGAGTTTTAATCTTATACTTATAATCTCTGAACCTAAAAATAACTGCCTATACTTGGTTAGTGAACTAGATTCTTCATGCTGGGGTACTTTAAGTGCATCATCACTAAAAAAAAGCTTGAAGTCAGATCTTTTGATTCAGTTCTTTCTATCACCAATATCTAATAATGTTTCTTATATGAGTGTATAAATATATTTTGTATGACATTATTTCACTGGGAAGAGGTTACCAGATTAGGCCTGGAAAGAGTGGAACATTTCATACTTTGAGATGTAAAAATATTTTAGATATGGTAGAGAGAGGCAAGACATATAATTAGATTAATCCCACAAATATTAACTGGTGCTAATAGAGTTTTTCTACTTACTTAGCAATAGCACAATGGCAATAAAGTCTAGAAATTTAAAAAGTTAAGTTTTATAAATCATGAAGGGAAAACATGGTACTTAATTCATGAATTCAATTAAAGCTTTTTAAAAAGCATCTATTTAGTTCCTACTACAGGTCAAGTATTATGCTATTTGTCAGGGGTAAAAGAATGCAATTAATAAAGGAGACCAGTAAGCATATATAATTAAATGTCTATCATGAATAAGGAGAATACAAAAATGGTCAAAAGTATTTATCATCAAGAATACTCCAATTTAACGGAGAAGATAACAGGACAAGAAAAATACACATAAAACAATCTATAAACAAATTAGGTTATACACAGGATAAATAGGAGATAATTAACTTATGGAAGAAAGTAGGAAATTGTAGAAGGCACAATTTTAGTTGGAATTTAAAGTAAGCCACAGAGGTCAGTATTTGAAGTGGCAAAAAGAAGGTGTCCAAGACATAGAGTACAGTAAGAGACAGAACAAAACTAATCAACTGGGAGTTAAAAGATGAAGTATGTTTGTTGTATAGCTGGAAGATCTTAGTCCCTAAATTGAAGAGTAAGGTATAAGAAGACTGAAAAAGGGGAGGGGGTGATTAGGTTATGAAGGATTTTAATGTTAACAATTCATAGTGATCCTATAGACCAAGGATAGGGAATCTTTTTTTCTGCCAAGGGCCATTTGGATATCTATAATATCATTTGCAGGCTATATTTGATCAAATATTTATTTCATCCCGAAAAGCCTACTAGATTTATTGGATTTTGAGTCCCTGCCTATGGGACTACACATACATATTGCCTACACCAATATGACCCATGGGCAGGAGGTTAGGAAACTACTGGAATTAACTGAATAGAGGGATAGATAGATGATAGCTAGCTTTTACATGGTATTTTAAAGTTGGCAAATTGCTTTATATATTTTATCATCAAAACAAATATGTAGGATTGTTATTATTATTCTCATTCTTAGATGAGAGTATTTAGGTGATTTTCCTTCTTAGTGTCTAAGGGAGGATTCAGACTCAGATCTATCTCACTTTAAGTGCAATACTAAAGAGTCACTCACTCCCTAAAAAAAAACAACTGCATCATTCTCCAATAAAGTTTATGTTCTTCTTGGAAAATGACCCCTCTATGTAGATTAGTTAATATGAGGTAATTTACATAGGAAGAGAACATTAAGATCTAAGGGAGACAAGGGAGGACTTGCTTGAGAGAAGATGATACCTGAAATAAAGTCTTTACAATAAGGATTCTAAGAGGCAAATATGTAGCAGTGATGCCAAACTCAGGTGTGGGTTACTGCTTGTACATATACATTGGAGGTGGGGCATAAAGTACCAAGTAGCGAAATAGCTACAAATTCAATCAAACTACTCTGTAGTGTTCCTAAAAGATGCTAATAAATATCTTAATAATAAAGATATAAATAGGAAAAATAAATTGTATTCAGAGGTAGCATGCCTTAAAAATCTAGGCTTAGGTATTTGTATTTTATCTTAGAGACAAGAGAAAAATCACTGAAAGTTTATGAGAAATGTGACATATTGAAAAGATCTTTTATATAATTTATTTTTCCTCTTACACAGGATTTTATATCTGTGCTTACATACTTAGCACCCATGATAGGTAGTCCATTTATCTTTTTAATTACCTTGAGGCTCATGAGTAAGAAACATGGTAGAGTTAAAAACAAACAACCCCCCCCATCTGGTGTCAAGTCTCTATATTTGGCTCTATTTGTAATCCACATGACCTTAAATATGACAGTTAATCTTTTCAAACTCATTTTACTTTTATGTAAATTAGTTATAGGACTTGCTCTGCCTATATGGCAAAATTGTATTGAAGGAAGTTCTTTGTAAATTATAAAATAATTATATTATTTAAAGATATATAGATATAAGGACATATTATATAGTGTAGATAGAATAGTATATTTATGGCAGCCAGGTCTTGCAATGGAGTGTGCTAGGCCTAGTATCTGGAAGACATGAGTTTAAATCTGGTTTCAGGTACAATATGACCCTGGGCAAGTCTCTTAACCTCAGTTTGCTTCAGTTTCCACATATGTAAAGTAGGGCTAATGATAACACCTTCCAGGGTTGCTGTAAGAATAAATTTGGATATGGGGTGGCTAGGTTGCACAGTGGATAAAGTACTGGGAGTACCTGGGTTCAAATCTGGTCTCAGACACTTAATAATTCTCTAGCTGTGTGGCCTTGGCCAAGCCACTTAACCCCATTTGCCTTGCAAAAACATAAAAATAAAAAGAATAAATTCGGACAACATTTATAAACATTCCAGAGTGCCTGGCATACAGTAAGTATTATATAAAAGTTATTATTGTTATTATTATTATTATTTATTATTAAGGAAATCATGTGAAGTATGAGATACATTTTTGTCATTAAAAATATAGTGGTAGTAACATGGGAGATAAAAATATGCTTTGATTATTATAATATAAAGTAACAACACTAACATCATTTCCCTCTCCATTGATATCATTATCATCTTCATTTTATTCATTATCTGTATCATCATCTTTTTCATATTATCTTAATCATCATTTTCTCCATCATAACCATCAATGGTATCATTTTACATCATAGGGAAAAGTTCAACTGAAATCAGCCTATTCTCAAACTAGAGCCATGGGATAAACAGAAAGTATAGAAACAGCACAATGGTTAAAACACTGATAGGTAAGCTGGCAACAGAATAAGTACACACAAAATTAAGGTACTTTTAAATAATTTTTCTAATTCTAGTTTTGTTACTCTTAATTGCATAGTTATAATTGATACATTTCCATACAATTTGTTTTCATTACAGCGAGTTCAAAAAGTGATGGACTCAATTTTTCTAGTATTATAGGAATGAAAGTTTATTAGTGGGAAAGATATTAAATTTGAAGTCAGTTGATCATCTTGGTCACTAAAGGGAACTGTCTAACCTTAATGTGATAGAATTATATATCTACATTTATGGGATCTCAGGGATCATTCAGTTAAATTCTCTCATTTCAAAATTGAGTAAAAAGAGACTTGAAGAGAGTAAGTGACTTTTCCAAATTCATAGAAGTAGCTATTATCAAAACTGGAATTTGAACTCAGATTCTCCAACTCAAGTGCCAGAGTTATTGCCAAAGTACCACACATTCTAATATAGAGGGGAAAAAATGGGAAATATATTGGACCTAATTGAGCAGTTCAGTTAAATTCCATTACTTATTTCAACCTTTGATATTTATGAGATCTTAGGAAATATTCTTAATGCCTCCGAATTTCAATTTTCACATCTGCCAAAAATGGACAGTAATGTATGCAGTAGCTTATATAAATTTTTGGGAGGAGTCAATGAGGTAGTGTACTGTTGTGCTTTGGGAAACTAAAGTTTATGTGTTATATATGCTTCAGATACTATAAATATCTTTGCCTCATAGTATCTTAAAACTTAAAGTTTAACTAGCATGATCTCTATCATAAGATTCAATGTTTATGATGACTGTCTATGACAACTGAAGAGATCTTGGATGAATGAGAAGGGCTCCAGAGGGAATGATGGAATGGGAGAGAAAAGGTGAATAAGACTGAGGTGAAGGGGGGTTGTGGGAGAGAGGTAACCTGAAAAAGGGAGGTTTTTCTTCCTTGCTACCAATCACATGACTCAGAATTTCTTTTGGATCTTCTAAGTACCTTGGATAGATGTGAATCCCTTTATGTTTAGCTTATTTCCTCTGTGTCTTAGGGCTGTTGTGATTAGATCAGTGAAGACTAAATTTTTGATGGATTCCAGCTATGTGATTTCATCTCAATATGACAAAGTATGAAATATATCTGCATGTATTACAAGCATTTGGCATCCATATCATGAAACATCACAATCAGAGACTTAGAATTTCTAATGGTTACACTCTTCATCTTATTTGGATGTAGGTACTTTAAGTATAGTACCATTCATGTTTTTGTATTCGTAATGATTGGATTCTTTGATGGATATATCTCCTTTTTGATCTAGGATTTATGTTCTTTAATAATTCCTTCATAGTGGTACTAACTAAAACTAAGAAGTCTGATCTCAAAAATCTTCTTATCCTTTCTAATTTAAAATATAAACTTCTTAACAGGTAAAGGATCTGACAACAGGGCTGCCCTGTATCTTTTCAGATTTATTTCTTCTTTGTTTCTGTATATCCCAGACCAACTGGACTGTTAGTTCTTTCCTGAAGAACCTCTATGCCTTGTTATTTATTTTACCTTCACCTCTTAAAAAAAACTTAGAGAAGTAATCACTTTCTTGAGCCTTTATCTGATTCTAAAGTTTTCTGAGTTTATTTCTTCCTTAAATTATCTTGTATTTTTATTTTTCTGCATGTTTTATACCCTCACAACATACAATAACTAATAGACTGTTCCCACAATACCCTAAAGAAGATAAATTCCTTGAGAGTAGAGGATTAGATAATATATATGCACATATGAATACATACCTACATATTTGTATATATGCATACCTGCACATGTATATAAATACATAATTTACATATATATATAATATATATGTATATGGGATGTTGGATGGATTAGATTGATTTGAATAGCAATAATAATAGCTGGGATATTCATAGGTTTGGTATTTATAAAAAAAATTTACATTTGTTATCTCAAGTTGTTGATCATTAAATTGCAATTATTTTCCAGCTGATTTCATTTTCTTTTTCTAAGTTGTGAAAGATGGGGTGACCAAGCATCCCTTGAAATTGTGTTTATTATATCCTTTGGGTCCAGAAGAAAAATGATAAGGGGAATATGTAAATCATCTTTTCATTTCAGAGACATGAATGTAAATGTCTTAGAATGCCCCAGGCTCCAAGAAAATTCAGGAAATGCTGGAGGAACTAGGAAGGAGAAGCAAAAGCAGGCTCATGCAGAAATACTTTTGAAATTCAATGAAGACCAAGAAACTTGAAGGTTTGGAACTTCCATAGAGGTCCAAAAAGGGTTTCTGGAAAGAAAATGAAAAGTTTCTGAAAAATAAAGGAAGAAAGATCCTGACCAGATTTACTTAAATGAGAATTTTATTTCCAATGATCTGAAGATATTATAAGGATTTAGAGACAGGTGCTGTCAAGTATTATGGAGGAAATGCTGTAATCTCTATCCTTCCAGAATAGGTTTTCCATTATACATAATGTACAAAGTAGCATAATTTCTCTTAATCATATTCATTTCTGAAGGACTTTTAATGTTTTTAGAAGTTGTATGTATTAATATTCAATTAACCTGAGAATTTGCATGATAACCTTTAGGACATTTTGAAGTTTGGATAATACCTCAACCTACCTACATTGTTTAGAATTTTAATCATTGTAGAACTTGAGACTACTGCTTATAGCATTCTCTCATTCAAAGAAGACAGTAGTATTTCACAAAAACAGTAAAGCTGGATAATAAATATAATTCACTTTCCATGGTTTGTTGCAAATGGAACTTAGAGAATTTGATTCCAACTCTAAGAATTTGATTTTATATGTTGGATCAACAAATTCAGTTGTTTCTTTTTTTTTTCATTTCCTAGTTGTAGGGGTATTTAATGTCCTTGATAAAAGCTTTGTACATATATTAACACTTTGACTCTATAAACTCTGAATATGTCTTACTCTAATCTAAACCTTGCACTAAGAGTGAAATTCAAAATAATGTATGTCAATCCAAAATTAAGTAAATTGAGATTCTACTATGATTATAAATAATTTTCTATAACAGAACTCAAATATTCTTTTAATATAATCTCATTAATTCATAATGGAGTAAAAATTCCCAATGGAGTAATCTTTGGGGATTATAGTTTTGATTCTTAAAGAAAAATTTTTTTAAGAAATTCATTTTTAAACAAGTTTATAGTATTATTATTATTGGACAAACAAGAAAATTCTGTCCAATTCTAGAGCCAGAATATGATTTTGCTCAGGAAATACTAATTTTTCATATATAATCTGTATTATTTTCTGAATGAAGAAGGGAATACAAAAAAAGGAATTATGTAAATATTGATTTGCTGGAATAGTGTTGTTAAAGAGAAAAGATGTGCACTTGGTAAACTAACAATTCAAGGGAGTATATGAATGGTTTCAGGCAAGAAGAATGCTAGGAAAGGCAAGAAGAGATCTTAGCTAATGCCTAGATAGCTCAGAATTTTTCAATCATAGAATTTTATAAGAATCATAAATACACATTTACAAAAACAGAAATATATTTGACAGAAAACTATTGAAAGAAACTGTCAATATCATTGCTCTGGTTAAGACACAGACTATCATTGTATGTCTGGGAAAAACCACAAAAGGCTAGGTTGACTTCAGTTGTTCATTCACTGTAGCATGGCACTCTTTTTTACTCCTTAATATTCTATTCTCCATCTCATTCACCTCAGTAGTTACTCTAAACCTTTTATTTTCTTCACAAACCTTTTCAGATCACCTGCTTCTCCTCCTCAGATGAGACTTCATACTTTATAAAGAAAAAAATGTCATTTGCTGAACTTTCTTTTCTCTTCTTCCATACATCTACAAAACCAACCCCTTTATATCTACACTTGCATTCCCTCCTTGTCTTTTCCAGCAGACTTTACTTGTCTTCTCTTCTCAGTCATTCCTTATAAATTGATTTATTCCATATGGTCTGCAATGTGGTAAAGTTTTACTTATGAAAATCTCAATAAACCCTATCATCTGTCACTCTCAGCTAATGATTTATATTTCCTTCTCATGTTCTCATTCAAAATTCTTGACACTGTGTCTCTACTTCTGCTCCTATCACTTTCCTTTCAATCTCTGTCGCCTGTCTTCTGAACTTAACACTAATCTGAAACTGCTCAATCCACAGTTGTCCCTTGTCAAACCAACCACATTTTTGCAATCTTTTCTATTTTTGACCTCTCTTCAACACTTGCCTTTGCTGATTACCTTCTCCATCAATTAACTGATCTTTCCTGTGGTTTAACAAAATGTGTTTCTCTGCACTACTCTTTTATATCTTACTTTTTTTTCAATTTCCCTTGTATCCATGGCATATCACCCAACTGCAGGTTTTCCCAAAGGTTCTGTCCTGGATCATCTTTTCTTTTCTTTTCTCTTTACATTATTCTACTGATGATCTCATCACTTTCCTTGTATTCAATTATCATCTCAATACAGATGACTCCCAAATCATTATATCCAGTGCTACTCTTTCTTCTGAGCTTCAGTTTAGGATCACACAGTACCTATTAAACATTTCAAACTAGAGATTATATGGGTATGTCAAAGTCAACATATCTAAAACAAAAGTTGCTATGTTTTCCTGAAAGTCCTTTTCCAAACTTGCCTATTATAATCCTGGATGAATTCTCATGAAAACAATGATTTGATGCTATTTAATTCTGTGACAACAATGTTCATGTGTATGTACATTTACTAATACTAGGATGACTCAGAAGTCCTTGTCCAAATTAATCAGATTGACTTTATCAGGTGAATAGTGGGTTTTCTGATATTTATATAGTTTTTCATTGCCCTCTTCAGTTTTGTTTTTAATCCTGTGGTTTTTAAAAAGAGAAGGAATCAAACATTGTCGAAACAATTTTAATTTCTCAGATACCCATACTGTAGTGTGGAGGGAAGTTAAGCATTTTAAGAATCATTCAGAACTATTGGGTTTCAGATATGGAGGAATACAAGAGAATTAAGGATAATGCTAACTTTCAAATTATACAAGAAACTGATAGGATTTGGTTAATTTAAAAAATAATAGTGTTCAGCTTATTTCTACTGATTTCAAACCAGCTAGTGATTGACATTAATTATCAATGAAAATTCAGATAACAAATACCATGTTGCCTGGTAGGATCTAGGGACAGTATTCAGGATGTTGCCTTGATTACTTTAATATCAAAGCATAAACCAAGCTAGAGTGAAACTAAGATACTGAATAAATTCTGTTTTACTTTTAATTCAATGCATTCCAGCATTCATTTATTATGTTTATACTCTATTCAAGGCACTGTACTAGATTCGAGAAGTACAAAGCAAAAGAAAAAGGAATCTTATGCAGTAATAATGAAATACAGTGGGAAACAGTGTTACATTTTTTTATCCAGTGAAACAGCATGTATGTATATAAATATAGTATTAATAATGAACCTGCCTTCCTTCCAGCCACCCAGGCTCACAAACTCATTATCTTCAGCAATTCCTAAACTGATCAGTTGCCAGATATAGCTACTATCTGTACAAAAACTCTAGAAGCCCTTCTCTCAAGTCATTTACTAAGCACTCTAGTTCAGGCTCTTATCACTTCGATTATTATGATAGTCACCTAAAAAGTTTTTGAATTTAAATCTCTCGTGACTTCAATCAGTCCTCATCACATAAATATGGAAGGAATTTTCCAAAAAAGCTTAGAGTTGAACATGTTAATGATTCCCTTGCTATCCCTATATACCCCTGTTCCCTCTGTCACCTCTGTTTTCAAATATACACTTCTCTATCTATAATTTAAAATTCTTCATAATCCAGAATTCTCTTATCTTTCCAGAACATAATGGAATCATGGTCTGTTCATACTTGCCTACTTGCTGTTCCCCATGTACAGTAGTTCATCTCTTTGTACTTTGTCTTTCCTTTGTCTGTCCTCCATGCCAGAGACAATTTTTCTCCTCATTTCTACCTTCTGGAATCTCTGTTTTCCTTCAAGACTCAGCTCAGTGTCATGTGTCAAATATATTTCCTTGAATTATCTTGTATTTGATTTGGATGAGACAATTCTTGCTGACAATCAATTGATCTATATTTCTAATTTATCTATCACAGCATATATTTGATTTTTATTTGATATTTGATTTAAATGAGAGCATTTTGCTTGCTTTACATGTATATGTGTATATAATATATAGAATATTTTGAGAATATAATATAGAAACATCAGTCCATATTTTATACATGTGTATTCATATGTATGTTCATATATGTGTGTATATTCATACACATAAAATACTAAAACATTATTTTGTTTACATTTATTTTAGTTTATATGTATATATGTATATGTAAGCAAATACATATATAAGTCATCTCTTCTACCAGAATGAAATCTCCAAGAAGAGGACTATTTGCCTTTTTCTTTGTATCCCTGCTTCTTAGTACAGTTCCTGTTACATAGTAGATGTTTAATGAATGTTTGATTGATTTCTTAAAGCAAAATGAAAGGAATAAATAAATTGGAGAGATTGGGGAAGAAAACCATTAAGCACTGTATCTTAGGAATTGGAAAGGAATTGAATCCAGAAAACCTGAGATTATTACCTGTGTGGTCATGAGCAGGTCATTAACCTCTGTAAGCCTCTGTCTTTCTTCCTGTAAAGGAAGCTGATCTCGATACCTGATCACTGTCCTTTTAGCTCCAAATCTATGATACAAAAATCCTTCAAGACTTTGACTGCTAGACAAGGTTGTTATCTGATTTTTCAGGATTAGAAATGAAAGTAAAGCCAATTTAGGACATTAGGGTTTGGCAATGACCATACTAGGCAGGAGTTCTTTCTTACTAATGATTACATATTACATAGATACAAAAGATTTATATATATATATATATATATATATATATATATATTCAGTTTGGTTTCCTATGTTTGAGGAAAGCATTCCATCCCTTAGACATTTACTCAAGCCAGTCAAACTTTATGAGACTCTAATAAGGATCTTATCTTGTCTAAACTAGACATGTGATTATGTTTTAATACTAAGAGATATACTAAGCTAGTTGTCTGTGACCAAATGATTTTACTATCTGATGGCTGTTTAGTGATATGTTATGAGATGAATTGTAGTTCTTGGTTCCTAGGAGATATTGAATTGAGACCTCTGAGTTTTGAAATCTCTAATGAATGTGAATGCATTATTAGTGGATAATATAGTGATTTCCTCTTTTTCTTCCTGCTCAACATAAGTGATCTTTTTGTTTTGTTTTGTTTTTAATCTCATTAAATATATATCTATGAAAAGGCCATAGAGCAAAACTAAGTGGTTAAAACACTGGCACAGTTGACAATTATATTAAAGGAATTCTACTTTTAAATTTATTTCTTTTAGATTTTCATAAAAGAAGTCAAAAGTAATCTAGGTATCATTATTGAATTTACTTTTGCATGAAGTGACACACAGTAGGCATTTAATAAATATTCATTGATATGGAGTGAATGGAATAAAGGTTTCTCTGCTTCTTTTCCCTTGTTATCCAATTAGTCTGGGGCTATTACTTTTTAATGTAACCCTCTCTTTGATATTTGCACTGGCAAACAAGAGCGGGACTCTAATCACTTAGGAATTATTTGTTTGTCTTGGGATTATATAATAATTTTACCCTCATTACTTTCAACTTACACTTCCTATTTTCCACCTTCAGCTGATGACAAACTGTTTAAAATCTTTAGGCATTAGTCACCTTGGGAAGGAAGTAACATGTATCATCTCCCCTACTTAAACATAAGTTCCTTCATTTTTGTCTTTTTTTTTTGTTCCTAGCACTAAACACATATATTGGGCACAGAATAACAATTTGTTAATTGATGAATGGGTGGATGAGTCATCATTTGGAGTTATAAGAAACTTTAGGAGTCACCCAATTTATTCTATTTTTTTTCACGTAAGAAAACCTATAGTTAGAGATATTAGTGATGCCTTAAAGTAGCTGAGCTGGGATATGAACTGGGTTCATCCATTCCACATTTAATGGTCTTTCTATAGCTTTGTGCATTGATCCTTTCTCCAAGTCAGATCAACAGGATCATGAATAGATCTTTTGTACTCAATGTCAAGCACTTGGAAATCTCTTTTTTTTAAAAATGAAAGTGGTAACTGATAGCTCATCTTTCAACTTCTTGCATAAGACTTTAAGTCAATTAAAATGTTAAAGAATTAAAACATTTTTAGTAGTTAGGTGAAATGTCTGTTAGAGACTGAAATTAAGATTGATATCTTGACTGGTGCCAAAGATCACAATATAATATCCTTAAAATGTGTCATTTGTAACAACACTTCTTATTGTTTAGTTATAATGAGTGAATCAAATCAGATTTTCAAAAGGTGATGATGTTCAGTTCATCGATGCATATTATGAAATGAGTGCTTTACTTTTTTTAATTTCAGTTAGGAAACCAAGCACAAAAAGTCTCTGCCTTTTTAGAATTCCTTAGTCAACATAAACAAATAGTTTGAGCCCATCATTTAACCCTAAATTATTGACAAAAATATGAAATAAATTCTAGTTCTTTTAATGGAAAATAATATTGATGTTCATGGACACAGTGAATAAGATGATGACAGAAAAGTTAAAAAAAATGCTAAACTATAATTAAAAATCCAGAAATAGCAAAGTCTTTTGACTATCCTCAAAGAAGAAATTCAATTGAACTATTTTAGTAAGCATAGTAACTTGGAAATTTCATTTACTAAAAAAAAAATATCATCTCTGATTTTTACTTAAATTCTATTTATTTTTGCCTCTTGACTTGCAATAAGTTTGGAATGTTGATTTGTTCATTTTTGTAGGAAAGTAAAAATGAAAATATCTGTATTGAAGAAAATTGTAACTATTATAAACATTTCAAAATTATTATTCAGATGACTGGCCTATGCTCCACAATGTGCAATTGATCCAAGAAAGACACTTAATTTCATAATTAGACTTTGTTCTGAGTTTGCTGAAATAGAGATACATATTTTTGCTTCAGTCTCCTAGCATTCAATAAAATACAGGAATTTTATGCTTTATTCTTAATTCTTTCTTTTTGGTCTCTGTGGTGACTAATCCAATGGTTTTCAAGAACAGAGGTAGAGTTGGGAGAAAATATTTGATGACTGAGCAGCAGGCGCTATTGTTTTCTATTATATGACTAAATCCTATAAAGTAATTAACTTGATTAGCAGCAGATACCCTTCTTTCCTTCCCAAGTAATTGCCCAATTGTAGTAGATTGTTACTTTAAAATATAAAACATGACAAAATATTGAAGAATTAAATATTAAATCACATTTCCACATTAGATTGAAATTTGTAGCACTTTGCATATTTTTACATATACTTAAAACAATCTTATGAGGCAATTACAACACGTCTTATCACCCTACTTAATAAATATAGAAACTGAGACTTAGATGTGACTTGCCCATTCTGACACAATTCTTTATGTAACAAATATTATTATTGATTTCAGGTTTCTGCTTTAATCCAGGTATACTATATTTTCATGGTACATTTTTTTCAAATTATTTCCAATTCTATGATAAATGAATGTGTGCATGATATGTTTTGTTGAAACTCTTTGGGCTTGCATGTGCTTGGAAGAAGCTAACAAAATACCGTAGGGAAGTGAGTAAGCTTAAGTTCTGAGTAAAAAGGTGATACGATTTGGTCTAGACTATATCAAGGTAGAATTTCTTGTCCCTTTGAGTAATAGTTATCTTTTTTACCTAACATGAACCTTTTAAGTAAAGTTGAACCATAGGACCATGAAATTAGAAGGGCAACTAAAGGAAGTGGAGCCATGGTCCAATTTATTTTGGAACTTTAGCTGATTGTAGGAAAGTTCTAAAAGTCTGTGAACCTTACTATTTTCCTTCCTATTCTTGAGCAGAGAGATGATGTAAGACAGATGCCTATTTCAAGTAGCTTGTAAGGTAGACATAATATCCTTGGAAAAACAGATCACATGATGAGCACTAACAAGGAAATTATAAACCTTTTGAAACTTAAGTCATTGTTCCTTATATGAGACTTAATAAGTTTCTCAAATGATTGATATTAGCAATACAGTGTTACAATGTTTTTCTTGATTTATAGTACTTTTGTGATACCTATAGTTGAATATATGTGATAATGACTATTTGATATATTTCCAATTTAGATGCTGCTTACCTTATTTTCAAGATTATGTTCCTTGGTCCCCAAAGATCATAATCTTTATGGGACTGAGAGGAGAGCAGTACTTTGTAGTCAGTAGACTACTCATAAATTATCTCTTACAATGAAGGAAAAGTACAAAAGAGGTCTTACTGGGAGTATAGAGGTGAATAATATTTTAAGGAACTGACTTTCCCAAAGTTCTACTTATGATCTCTCTTTTTTTAAAAAATTTTTGCAAGGCAAATGGGTTAAACTGCTTGCCCAAGGCCACACAGCTAGGTAATTATTAAGTGTCCGAGGCCTGATTTGAACCCAGGTACTCCTGATTCCAGGGCCAGTGCTCTATCCATTGCACCACCTAGCTACCCCTACTTATTATCTCTAAACAAAGGATTGAATCTAGGAAAGATATGTAGAGAAAGATCTTAAGCTGAAGAAACATTTCCTACTTAGATTTTAACTATTGTGAAAGTTAACAATTTAGTTAAAGATTAGATTAAGGCAAATTCCTCTTGTTATTTTAATCACTTATTTAAGAACCCATTTATTGAATAACTCTGACAATGTCAATTAAAGTAAAGCTAAATTTCAAAAGTGAAGTGATATGGATATTGGACTAGTCTCAGATTCCAAAAATTGATGCGGCATTTTGATTGAGAGAAAAACATTATGCAAAATGTAAGTGAGGAGAAGGCTTGATGAAGACAATGGATACTGAGTAGTAATCAGTTTGATAGAACAGGAAAATTGAAGACTTTTGCTATCAAAAAGTAGGAAGATAGTCTCCAAAGACAAATGGATTTGTAACCTAAAATACTATGGGATGGTAAAAATCTAAATATGCAAATAAATTATCTATGTATATGATCTGATATGAGAGCATCTAATATCAGAAATACTTTTTTTGAAATGGAGACTCCAATCATCTCTGAAGGTGTTCTTAAACATTTTGTCATGCATCTCTTTGACTGTCTGATAAATTCAATGAATGTTTCTTTTTCTAATAATGTTTTAAAATACACAAAATAAAATATATTGCAAAGGTAAGCAGTTATATTGAAATACAGTTATCCTGATATTAAAATAAATAAATTCACAGACCCCAGGTTAAGAACCCCTAATCTGGCCCTGGAATCAGGAGTACCTGGGTTCAAATCAGGTCTCGGACACTTAATAATTACCTTGCTGTGTGGCCTTGGGCAAGCCACTTAACACCATCTGCCTTGCAATAGCCTTAAAAAAAAATTAAACATGTCCAAAAACGGAACTCATTATTGGGGCTGGCTAGGTGGCGTAGTGGATAAAGCACCCACCTTGGAGTCAGGAGTACCTGGGTTCAAATCCGGTCTGGGACACTTAATAATTACCTAGCTGTATGGCCTTGGGCAAGCCCCTTAACCCCATTTGCCTTGCAAAAACCTGAAAAAAAAA
The DNA here is from genome assembly GCF_037893015.1 of Macrotis lagotis. Taxonomy (NCBI): domain Eukaryota; kingdom Metazoa; phylum Chordata; class Mammalia; order Peramelemorphia; family Peramelidae; genus Macrotis; species Macrotis lagotis. Next base: position 103,989,047 of record NC_133662.1, on the reverse strand, counting down.
GAACCCCTAATCTACTTAATTAAAACAAATCAGAAAGGAATAAATTTGTATCTGAATGATATTGAATGGTACTGAACCCTAACCAATTGGTGTAAAGCATTGTGTCAGGGAAGGACCATTCATTAATTTCTTGGAAAAGTCACTTAAATTTTTTTGTACCTTACTTTCCTTATATGCAAAGGAAAGGGAGCAATTTGAGATTACTTTAAGACCTCTTTTTAGTCTAACAACAACAACAACAAAACAAATTGCAAAACTCTCAAGTGGTTGTTTGTTTTTCTTTTTCCTAATGACTATATATTCACATGCCTGGGGTAGTTCACTTTGTTGTTTCAATTATGTTAGCAAAGTAGAATCATATTCCTTGAAGACAGGGATAGTTTTCTAGAGTTGTGAGTGTGCTGAGCCTGGGGCCAGGGAGACAGGAGTTCAAATTCATCTTCTGGAATTTATTATATAAGTTATCCTATTCTATCTTCCTCAGTTTCCTCATTTGTAAAATGGAGTTAATAAAAAACCTCTTCCCCCATTGTGAGTTGCTGTAAAGATCAAGTGAGATATTTCAAATGTACTTTACACAATATAGTTAGAGTTTTATACTTATGCTCATCCATCTACTTATTTCTTATAAAAGTGGGCCTTTACATGAGATAAAATTAGTATTTATAAAACACTTTGTTAATTGTAAAAGATTATGTAAATTCCATAATATTATTGACAATAATTTCTCATTATTATTATTCTTCTCAATGTTCACAGTGCTTGGCATATATTAGGTGCTTATTCAGTGCTTCCTACATTTCATAAAAATCACAGTTTAGGAAAGTCAGGTTCATGCAAAGACTACAACAGAATGCCCTAATGCCTAGTACTTGAGAAAGATTTGAATAAGATTTAGTATATTTTATTGATCTTAGTTTTCTTGACAAGCACTCTGAACAGTAAATAATCTAAGTTGTTCAGTGAACTTGCATGGATATTTGGAGTGTGCAAGTTAGCAAATATAAGAAAAGGAAGCCACCTATATCAAAAGGAGGAAGACATAATAAATTTACCAAAATAATATCAAAAGAAGTCAATATTTGCCACCACTTTTAAAGTCATTTATTTCCTTTCATTTTATAAAACATAGAAGACTATTTTACTTACTTTGTTTTTTATTATATAACAGAGATGAGTGATTGATCAATATAATTGTTTTAATTTACAATAACCATATCTTTTTCTTTGTAATTTTCTTTTTTTGAAAATAAAAACATAAGACTTCAATATACAAAGAACATAAGAGGATTGTATATAACAGTGTGCACTTCTGTTAGTATATTTTGTATTTTTAAAATATGTAAGTACCATGTGATATTAGCAAAACTGTCTGAATGTGTTTTATTCTGAACCCTTTCTGTTTACTTTTTTCTCTTAATATTTAACTAATGATCTTCTTCCCTTTTTAATTAATTACCAACCCCACTTTTCTACTTGCTAAATCTCTCTTTAAATAGAAGCCCATTTTTATAAGAAATAAATAGAGGGAAGAGAGCAAGCATAAAACTCTAATTATAGTGTGTGAAGAACATTACAAATATCTCATTTGATCTTTAGAGCAACCCTCAAAAGTAAGTACCTTTATTATCCTTATTTTATAGTTGAGAAAATGAGATTGAGTGACTTGGCAAGTCACCCACCTTTTAGGTGTTTTTTTTTTCAAGGCAAATGGGATTAAGTGGCTTGCCCAAGGCCATACAGCTAGGTAATTATTAAGTGTCCGAGACCGGATTTGAACCCAGGTACTGCTGACTCCAGGACCGGTGCTTTATCCACTACACCACCTAGCTGCCCCAACCCCCCCCCCCCCCTTTTAAATGTCAGAAGTGAGATTGGAATTCATGTCTTTCTGACTCCAGGGTCAGCACTCTATCCACCAAGTTACCTAATAAGTATATTGAAACAAAGTGATTTTCATTTAATGAGTGTTTATGTAAGTGTCCTTCTGAATCTCTAGTTCATTGACTCTACTAAGAGATGAGAAATATCCTTCATCACTAGTCTTTTGAAATTATAAATGATCATTCCTTTGATCAGCATTTTTAAGTTTTGCGGCTTTAGTTTTTTTATTATGTTGTAGTCATCATATAAATTGTTCTCTTGGATCTGAGCACTTAGTATTTCATCATTTTTTAAAGGTCTTATTTCCTAATGTCCCATGATATTCATTTACATTCAGATACCATAGTCTGTTCATTCACTCCCCAAATGAAGGGCAAACATTTGGTTCCAGTTCTTTGCTACACCAAAAAGTATTGATATATATATATATATATATATATATATATATACTATATCTATATATATATATATATATATATATATATATATATATATATATACATTTTTTTTCCTGCACTTAGAGGGCCTTTCCTTAGCATGTCTTTCTCTACAGTTAGAATATTCTGCCAGCATAAATGATTTGAATGGTCATTTCAGTTCTTAATGATCAGTGAATTTGTTATGAATATAAATATAGATTTAATATCTTTCCCCATTCTCCTTGGTTCCTTTTTTATATTTACAGTAAAAATTCATGTTTATTATTTTCTTAATTTTGATTCAGGCTCTAGAAATCTAGTCAGATTTTTTTTATTGTTGGACAGGAAAATCACAAATTCTGTGAAAATATTTATAACTGGTTTTTCTTTCTCCAGTAAAAAAGAGTGCAATTGTGGAATAGAGATGAGACTTCTAGTTAGGTCAGGTACCATCTAACGCTTTACCTTTCTCTATATTGCCATTTGAGGTTTAAAAAATGGAAACTCCTCAGACCCCAATTGAGAATGGACCTTGAAAAATTAGAGACATTAGGTTTAAATTATCTGCTTTAAAAAAATAAGCAAACAAAAACACACGTCTCCTACAGCATCTCAAAAGAGTAAGAGTCTATGTAAAGTAGTTAATGGAGATCCAAACTTGTCTATTGGTGAATTGCTATAAACACTGATCTTTAGGAAAAAAGTCTAAAGGCATCTTTGCTCCCTCTACATGCACCTCCCTTGTCTGACTGTTAAAAAGAAAATAAAAGAATATACTTTTATTGATAACATTTCTTTTTATATTCTTATATTATATTTTGTATCCCTCACTTCCCTGCCCATATAAAAAAGAACAAAAAAAGGAAAAAGAGGAAAAAAAGAAATTCAGCAAAATTGATTAATGTATTGAAAAAGAATCTGACAATATGTAACAATATTAAGAGTCATAGGCATCGGTTATATGTTGCTCTGAGCAAACATATTCCCTACACTTGATCATCTCTAATATGGTTCTATAAGCTTGTATACATTCTCTCCCATGACCACCATGTGAATCAGTTGGATAATGAACCTCCAGGTAATTGGTGCTATTTATTACTGATATTATCATCATCATTATCATTTTGCTTTGTCTTATTATGATTCTGACTAGAAATTAATGGAATTTAGTTGATGCACATTGATAAACTAAAATATTAAGTGATAGTCGTATGACTATATTTTTAGCCCCTAGCCCAGGTTAATCTCAGACCCCTGACAATTAGTTTTAGCATGGAATTCCCCTCTAGGAATCCTGAAATTACCATATCTGTATAGAGGGCTAATCCAAAGAGAGAAGAGGGTTGTTAGACATAACTGAATGAGAGTAAGTATGAATTGAGATAATTTTTAAAAAAATATTTTTTCTCTATGTAGAGAATAGAAAATGATCTCTTAAATTACCCCATCACATAAATTCATGTATGCTCTGAATAGATAAGCAATGAACCATTAGTAGAAGGATCTTTGAATACTTTCTGGTGCATTAGAAGTCCATTATTAAGATTAATCTTATTTCTTATAATTCACTAGAAGCATTTTCTTTCCTTCTCACTCCTCTCATTGGAGGAAAGAAAGGATTTTCACAAATATGTAGTCTAGCAAAAGAAATTCACACATTGTGTTTATCAAAAATATGTTTTATTCTGCATCTTCAGTCCAGCACCTTTCTGATAGGAGGTGGGGAGCAGGCTTCATCATCTGTCAGTCAACCCTCAGAGAATGCATTTAGTACTTCTTTATACTGACCTTTGTTAGGAAACAGGGAGGGACACTGAAAAAAACCAATTTATGAAGTTGAGACAGTTGGAAACTGGTGAGCCAATGGGCCATATGGCATGTTTCACCAAACATTTTATTTTTGTCAGTGGTTAGACTTGAGTGGCAAGCTTCTTAAGCCTCTTTTTTATTTTCTAGCACATTCTTATTAAAACAATCCTTATTCAAATGAGGAACCTAAAAAGCATAACCAGTCATCTCCCTGAAACATAGCTGTTTCAAATAATCAAGATAACAAAAATCCTCTATGAAGTTGTCCCTTCAATGTGTGTCCAAATATTTCATTCCTGATATTTATTCTTACCTTCTTTCTAGAGACCTTCTTTCATCTCAGTCTCCATTCTGGCTCTTAACAAAAAAAGAGGCATTAAAGATTTTAAGTCTCTAAACTTGTTTTCTCTCTGGTAAAAATAAGCAAAACATTTGGCATGTTTACTGAACTGTTGATACAGCATGCCAGGAGGGAACAGGATGCATTTGTCAATGGTTGACTGAACTAAAACGCTTAAAAAATAATGACAGATAACATTCCCCATCGTGGCTAGAAATGAACATCAATTTAGAATGATCAGAAACAGGAAAGACAACACTTTTTCAGCACAAAAGATTTAGAGAAAAGAGATAGAATTAGCTAACCATAACCTTGAAATTTTGATCTTTTACCAGCAGACCTCTTAATAAAATACTTCTTTCCCCTCATGCATTCACAAACTGATTTGCAATGAGAAATCCTCATTTTGTTTTCTCTTTTTTCATCCAAATCTCACATGCATTGTATAATACTAATGCTAATATTACTAATACTAAAATAATAATTATTAAGATTTGTATTGCATTTTAAACTTTATGAAATACAAATATTAACTCATTTTATCATCACAACAACTTTGAATTGGCATTGTTATCTATATTTTTAAGAGGAGGAAGCAGAGACTGGCAAATTCAATGACTTACGTAGAGACAAAAAACTAGAAAAATATGATGCCCAGTTTAAATTCAATTCTTACACTAGATGCAGGATTATGTAAGTGAATGGGGGGGCAGTAGGATGGGAGAAACTTGGTACTTTGAGTTCTTTTATATAGTCTTGTAGAATAGGTCTTTGGAAGGCTATTCCTGCCTTCTGATACCATATTTTAAAGGGTATTGAAAGAAGTAACTTCTCTATACTATTTATATACTATACTATTGCTCCCTTACTTTTGTATGGATAGTGCTCCAAAATCTGCTTTGTTGTAAATAATTTAGAACCTTTATTATGATTTTTGCTATAGAAACAATTGTATTTTTTTTAACAAAGCAATGAGATTAAGTGACTTGCTGAAGGTCTCACAGTTAGGTAGTTATTAAGAGTCTGAGGTTGTATTTGAACTCATCTTCCTGTCTCTAGGGTCAGTGCTCTATCTGCTGTGCCACCTAGCTGCCCCTGAAACAATTGTATTAATGATAGCTATCTTTTCAGGTTGGTCCTAAATAAGCCTGCTTTACATATAATATAGTATAAATATGGAAACAATACTAACTTGGGTTTTAGAGGGAGTCATGTCATCATGAAGGAAGAAGAAAAAAAGACTATCTTGTCACTTTCTTGGGCTTCCACAATGAAAAGAAATCAGGGAAGTTGCATGTCTTTCTCAAAAGATCCCTTAATACCTACTGCTAACCTGCAAACAACCTGAAAATCTTCCCTGTCTTTGTTTTAAACTCTCATTCCTTTCCCAACTTGAAAACAACTTGATCAATAATTATAACAATGCATAGTATCTATTCCATTCATATTTCAAAAGAGAAATTTTTGTTTTTCCAGATAGTATACCAGATTGATGGCTTTTCATAAATTGTAACTTAATCTTTCAAAGAACTCCCTGACCTTGTCCTCATAGAATTCTTTTCTCTCATCACCTTCAACATGAAGTTATCTTGATACCCAGATCTTCTAATGGCCTCTCTGTTAAAACTACTCTGCATGAAATGCGCATAGAAATGTAGGGAATATGTATATGTATACATGCATATATAAATTCAGATATGTAGATATATTCAGCTATTAATAAACCTATGTTGTGTGGGGTTTAAACTAGTGCATCTGACTCTAAATTCAATGGTCTTTCCACCAGCACCTTGGGGCTCCAAAATTATATAATTCGAAATTATCTAATAGCTACATAATTGCTGTCTGCTCAGCTAGTCATTGAAATTTATTGTTTTTAAAAAAAACAGAGATTACCAATCTGACCACTTCTCAGTCTCCTTTGCCAGATATTTATTCAGATTATATCCTCTATTTGTGGGTGTTCCAAGAGACTCTTTTCTGGACTTCTTTTCTTCTATTCTATTTCATTTGGCAATCTCACAGCTCTCATGAATGTAATTATTTCAATGCTGTTGAGTCTCAAATATACTTATCCAGTCATAACTATTTCCATTCTCATATGTCAGAATAACTATTAGACATTTTGAATTGAATGTTCTGTAGTTATCTTAAACTTAACATTTCCCAAATTAAACTCATAATCATTCTTTCCAAACCTTCTCTACTTCTAAATTTCCTATTATTATTGAGAATACATCTATCCTCTCTTAGACTCATGACTTAGGAATCATTCTTATCTGTTCACTCTCTCACTTCCTTCCCCATATTTGATATGTTGCCAGGAAAAATCAATTTTAATTTTATAATATTTCTCCTTTGTTTCCTAGTCTCTTCTCCATTAATTATTTCCTTTCACTTGTACTATTTTAAAATAATGTATTTATTTTTCAATTATATGAAAATATAACTTTCAATAATCATTTTTGTAAAGTTTTCTTCCCACCATTTCCTGTCCCCATTCTAGGACAGCAAGTATACGAGAGCTAAGTCTGTCATATCTGGTCATCACTCAATGCTGCTGTTAAAGCATACAATGTTCTCCTGGTAGTGGTACTTCACTAAGCATTAGTTCATGTAAGTCTTTCCAGGCTTTTCTGAAATTTTTCTGGTCGTCATTTTCTTAAAGAACACTAATATTCTATTACATTTATGTACCACAACTTGTTCATTTCCTGATTAATGAGTATCCCCTAAATTTCAAATTCTTTGACACAAAAAGTAGCTCTTATGATATTCTTGTACATGTGGATCTTTTTTTCCCTTTTGTGTGAACTCTTTGGGATTCACATCTATGGTATTGCTAAATCAAACAGTATGCACAGTTTTATAATTCTTTGGACATAGTTCAAAATTATTATCCAAAATGTTTGGATCAGTTCACAACTCTACCAAGGGTGAACATGTCCCTGTTTTCCTACATCCAATCCAATATTCATCATTTTCTTTTACTGTTTAAAGTAATTAATTTGATGAATGTGAGATAATATATCAGAGATGTTTTAATTTGCATTTCTTTAAACAATAGTTATTTAGAGCATTTTTTCATTTAACTATATATTAATTTCTTCATATGAGAATTGCCTGCTCATATCCTTTGACCATTTGGCAATGAGGAATGGCTCACATTTTTATAATTTTTATTTAGTTCTCTACATATTTTAAAAATGAGACCTTCTTTAAAACTATTGACTATAAAAATTCTTTCTCAGCTTTCCATTTTACTTCTAATCTTGATTGTATTGGTTTTGTTTGTGCAAAATTTTTTCAATAAATTGTAATCAGAATTATCCATTTGTATTTCATAATGTTCTCCATCTCTTATCTTGTCAAAAATTCTTTTTCTTTTCCTAGTTCTAAAGGGTAAATGATTCTTTGTTCTTTTAATTGACATGATTTTATTCTTTATGTCTAAATCATGCATTCATTTTGACTTTATCTTAGTACAATGTGAGATATTGATCTGTTTAGTTTCCATCATATTATTTTCCAAGTAATTTCTATCAAATAATCACTAGTTATTCAAGAAGCAAGAGTATTTGGGTTTTTCAAACAGTGGATTATAATAGTTACTTACTACTGCTTACGCCTGTATGAATTGAAATGGTCTGCTTATTAGTCTGTCTGCCTTAAGTCTCCAGTCACACCAGTCGATTCTCTCTATAGACACTAAAATAATTCCTCTAAAATGCCATCCTCCCCTACTCAATGAATTTTAGTTCTTCCCTTTTATCACTAGAATTAAATATAAAATTCTAAATGTTTAGAATGTTTAAAGCCCTTCATAATGGAGTCCCATGTCCTCCCCTTTCCCCATGAAAATCCCCATCACACACACACTTTCAAGTCTTCTTAGACTTCAGATCCTTCCCTCTCCCTTCCTAATTATTCTCACCAATCTAATGACAATTAAATCTTTTTTGTGCCTTAAATAAGACATTCTATCTCCTCTAGATGGTTCATTTAAGAGAATGCTGATCATGAAAACAGGAAGACCTAAGTTCAATTCTGGCCTCAGATATTTGCTTACTGTGTGACCTTGGAAATTCTCTGATGGCCTGGGAGTAAGCTAAAGGAAATGGCATGTCACTTCACTACCTTTGCCAATAAAATTCCATGGATGGTATGGTCAAGGGGTCACAAAGAGCCATACGTGACTCAGTGACTGAATAGCAAACAACAAGAAGACATCCATCTTTGAGAGCAGGAGCTTCCTTTGATTGGGTATATAACCAGAAGAACTGCATCTCTAAAACTAGTCAAACTGAGACAGTGTGTACCTCGTTTTCCTTAATACACTTTCCTGTTGCTTTCAGAGGGTAAAGACAGCAGTTCATTCACATTGAGAGGTTCATGGAATGAATGAGGAGAGAAAATATCTTCTTCCCTTCCCTTTTGTCTTGATCCAAGAAATGGGCCTGGGAGTGTTTGTCGCTGTTCTGTTTCATTTGACTTTCTCAGTTATTAGGTGCCAATTTTGATTCCCATGGATTTTGGGAAAATTCAAGTTATGGAATCTTGGAATCAGAATTTCAGACTAAATATTTCCTCAAGAATGCAGAATACTTGTCCTCAAGACTGGGGGGAGGGGTGGACTTGGTACTGGGACTGTTTTATAAGAATGGAACTCTGTTGTGAACTTAATTCCCTTCTTCTCCCCCCCTCCCCCGAGATTGAAGCACTATAGAGGTGAGGATTAAGTCCCATCTATTGGGGGAATATGTAGGGATTAGAGTGGTCACTTGGTGTTGCTATATTCTTTCAACCGTTCTTTCAACTGATCTTCCTGTTCCTATTCCAACCAAAGATAGTTTATAGCTCGTGAAAGATGTTTTTTTTAATATTATTATAATAATTGTGATGTGAATTGAGAAGGGGTAGAGAATGGAAAATCCCTTTATCTCTGGTCATGTTTTTTTTTTTTAATTTAATTCTAACAATTCAAAGAACACTGAACTAGCTTAATAGAATTTTTGAGAGATAAGAGCAATTCCCAAATCTGTGAACATTTCCACTCAAACTTTGGTGGACCACATAATTAGGATTGCTTCCCTAAGGTGTGACATTTCTTCTCTAACCATCAAATGACACAAGAATCTGTAGGCCTACTCTTCATAGTTATTTTTAGGTTTATTTTACAAAGACCAAAAGAAATGACCAAATATCTTGAAAATTCAGTAAGGACATTATTCTTGACTTGTAAAAGATATTAAGAAGGTAATTTGTAATTCTCTTTGAACATTAATCAAAATGCACATGGGAAGACAATCAGTATGATATAGTAGAAAGAATGTAATTTTTATATCTAATAGCTCAAGGTTCAAATTCTGATCTTTCATTTTTATCTTCATGTCACTCAACTTCTCTGGGTTTCATATGATCAGAAGGTTAGATTAGATCAGTGATGTCAAACTCAAACAGACCATAAAGGCTACTAAACTATACATAAAGGCTACTAAGCCATACATAAGGGTCACATATTGACTTAGAAAACTATATATTAACATTTTATTTTTTAAAAAACCCTTAAATTTTATTAAATATTTCACAATTACATTTTAATCTTGTTCAGAACACATGAAGAGTGTTTTGGTGGGGGGTAGGGGAGGATTCTTCATGTTTGACAACTATGTCTAGATGGTTAGATGACCTTCAAGGTAAGAAAACACTAATATATTATTTGCATTTTGTTCTGCATAGCTGGGAAATTGGACCAATTCTCCCTACTATTTAAAGACTTTTAACTAAGGACAAGTTATGCTGATCAGAATCCCAGTCAGACATGGAAATTGATGCAAATTTTCTCACAATTATACATCTCAAGCAAGCCATAATGACATAACTGAAAACTGACTCCATACTGATCAATCAGTTATTGTTTCCATATTCATTTGATTGAATACTGATGTTTGGGGGAGGGGTGGATGGGTGGGACATCTCTTTCTCATTTCAAGGAATTGTACCTACCTCTTTGTTCTCTCCCTCCCAATTTGGGAAGTCATTAATTTTCCCTTCAGGTATCAACTTAATTTATTTTTATCAGGTCTAATTATTTTCTTTTAATTATTTGGCTTTATTTGATCTATTTGTATTTCAATTTTTTACCCATCATAGTACCAAGAATCTAAATCTAGTGTTTTTTTTTTCCCACTAGGAATGGGAATGACTGTAGGGACTTCAAAGCAGTATTGCTTTATAAATAAAGGTCAAATTGCTCAGCTATTCTTTTAGCTTCTTTTCTTTTAAGAATAGAGGTATTATAGCAAAGATCCCAGATTTGGTCTTCATAGGAAATTGGAGGAAGGGGAACTTTCTCCACCAAGCAAATTCAGTGCTCCTTAGCAAAGAAAGGCCTAGAGAGTGGAGTATGGAATAGATCAGTTGATAGACTTTCTTACTATCACATCTATAGTAACAGAAACTGGACTGAAATTCCAATCTTTCTGACTCTACATCTAGCATGTTATGCATTATGGTACATTATCATTAATGCCATGTTAATGAAGAATGGCAATTAAATCAAACAAAGTATTAAATAGAAATACAGAAATTATATATATATATATATATATATATATGTATATGTTCATTTATTTTCCAGTTAGTAGTAAAGGTAATTTTCAACATTCATCATTTTGCAAGCTTTTGATTTTCACATTTTTCTGCCACTTTCCCTTCTCTCCCCCCACCCTTCCCCATGGCAGCAAACAATTTGATATACTTAATACTTGTACATATACATTTAAATATGGAATGTAAACATTGTATTAAAGTAGGCACTACACTTTTAGAAAGGATAAATTTAAATCCATCTAGAGAATCAAAATCTCAGAATCACAAAAAAAGATAAGAAACATTGAAAGCAGTAGTAATCTCAAGTCATCCAAGTGAATTATGATTGAGTTGAAATTAAAGTTTAAACAAGTTTAAAATCTAATTGGGAAAAACAAATGACATTTTAATGATAACCATAAAGGGACAGCTTACAGAACACGTGTGTGTGTGTGTGTGTGTGTGTGTGTGTGAATCAATCTCAGTATGGGTCCGGTGTACAGGAATTCATTCTAGGCATCTGTTACTGAGAAGAGGTAAACCAATAAGAGTGACATAAGGACAAGTAATAGTTAAGATTTTTATAGAATTGCTTTATGTGGAAATGCTTAAATAACTAAATATCTATAACTTCTATTGAACTATGGAGGCAATCTTGCTTAGGGGATGAATCTCTGACAGAGGTTCTAGGAAGTTCTAGGTCCAAGTACTGTTTCTCGTAGTGTGATTTGCACAAGTAACCAAATCTCTCAGCACTGCAAGTGACTTTCTAAAGGTTTAAATAGCAGAATGGTCCTTTTATAGGCAGTCAGTTTCACTGGAATTTTCCTCAAAAACAACATGATTGGTCTTGAAAATTCCCCTCTCCTTTCCACCATTTTAAAATATACCTCAAAGGGTAGACAAATAAGTGGATAGAATTTTGGATTTGGAGTCAGAAAGATTTCTCTTCCTAGGTTCAAATCTGGTCTCAGTCACTAATTAGCTGCATTACTCTGACTTCAGTTTCCTCATCTGTAAAATGATCTGGAGAAGGAATTGGCATGCTGTTCCATTAGGCTTGCCAAGAAAACCTCAAATGGGATCATAAAAAGTCAGCCATAACTGAAAAATGATAGAACAACAACAACAAATCTCAAAGGGCTTTTGTGAAGCACAATTTAGATAAGGCTTGCAAAATGTTACACAAAATTTAAAATGTTATATGCATGTCAGTTATTATTGTTGTCTTTATTGCTACCCCTGATAGTGCCATGGCCTAGAACAATGATGGTTGTGGGAAGAAATATCCTTTTTATTTTAGCAAATATCATTACATGTAATGTTATTACCTATCTGTCTTTCTATATATCCTTTGTAGACATTTTGTTTTCATTTTTAGGAAAGAAGAAAAAGATCCCCTAGAGAAACAGAGAAACCCATGTAAGTTAGGATACCATTTCACTGGTATTTATGCATAATAACAGGTTTATTGTCTGGCACTCTACCAACAAGGAAGTTGGAAATAGAAGTTGGAAGTTCTTTTTTATAATAGTTACCTATTCAAATCTTTACTCTAAGATTCACATGGATCAGTTTCATATTCTCCAGGCTCAAAATACTTTGGAAGAGGCATCATAAAGGAAAAATAAAAACGATATCTAATGATATTTAACTCTACTGGAAGAAAGGAAGACGTAAGTACATAGACTTGCAGAAAGCTAGATAAATATACGAATGATAAAGCATATGATTGCATTTACTAAATATTTACTATGTACTAGATATAATCTAAACCTTGAAGATATAAATATAATCAAATTAGAAAACCCCAGTTGCTAACATGCATATATTCTAATGGGGGAAGACTGCATAAAGAGAAACTAAAAGAAGAAAGTAAAAAAAAGAATAGGGGGAAGTTAAGTTATCAGAGTCCAACATTCAAGAGACAAATAAGTAAATACAATGAATCAAAAGGAAAAGTTTAAAATAAATTTCCCTTCATACAAAAATTCTAGTTATGTTCTTTAGTTTAAAATGACAGATCAGTTAAGGGGAAAGATTTAATCGTCTAGGGGAAATTATTGCTAAGTGAGCCTACCATATTTTGTCTAGCACTTGAATCTTTCCTGTTATTGTTCATACTTGAATCTTCATCATTTGCTTCTACTCCCACTTTCTCTTTGTCTATTAAGTAATCAAGGAACATTTGAATTATTATCCCTGATATCTATAGTCTGATTTTTCTAAAACCTACTTTCTAGTTGTTGAATGCTCATCGATGTATAATATTGTATTTCATTATTAAACAGAACTCCTAGTTCAACAGAATCTATATTGTCCCTAATACCCCAACTAAAGAGATTTTACTACATGGATTTCATATATTTAGATTAATGGATGCATCTTTTTTATGTCTTAGCTTTTTTTTATTCTTTTATCCTCTGATATAGGCAGATAATATTCACCCTAATTCTGCCTAATGGAATTCAATGCATATGATTGCTTTTATTCCCCCTTGGTGGTGAACTGTACTACATTCCTGAAAAATGCCAATCTTTCTGCATATCTGCTAACATGTCACACTTCAACACTAAACCATATTATAGTAGCACTCAGTATGTTTTTTTGGATGGGACAGGATTTTTAGTTAGGTGGACACTGTGGTAGTGAGGATTTTATGCTGTTGTGTCTCTTAGAACATTATCTCTGGTTATTGCTATATTCTTATATTTCACATTTGTCAAATCAAGCAATATCAGTTAAATCAGCTTATTTTCTGCCATATATGGAAATCAAAGAGGTGATAGATCCTTGATAAAAAATTTAGAAAGCCTTTCAATTTTGAATTAATTGATCATCTATTTATCTTTCCAGTAGCAAGGGGGAGGGGAATCATTTTACAAGAAAGGAAGAATTGCCTGACACATTATTTCAACAAACTCATTCTTATGATTGTTATGCAATCTCCCAGAGAAAATGGTAATTAAAAATGAACCTTGATTTAAGTTTCTGTTACCTTGTGAGATTTCAAGACGTTTAATAAAATGCAGTTTCCTCGTCGGAAGCCCAGAGTGATGTCAAATTGAGGTTAACACAGCAGTATTCCAGATCCTCTGAAATGCCAAATTATAAAAGTATAAATTATAAGTTCAAAATCTAGCTTGGAACTCTCATTTTTATGAGCGGATTTAAATGCTGGAAAATATTTTGCAGTTGTACTCCTTCTTGATTTAATTTCCCATAGTAAGCACCTTTGAAGCAATGATCATGCATGTTTTGTACTCCTGTGCATGCCCCACATAGATTCTTGAACATAATAGAACTGCAAAAACCTTTTCTCATTGACTTACTGACATTTTTGAAATGACTACCACAATTGTTTGGAAGCCAAAGTGTTTTCTTTCTATGAACTGAAAAGTGCATCTACATATTTTACAGCATTTTCTCCACACAGCATCCTGTTGAGTTAATGAAAGTTAATGAAAGCTTTTAACCATCTTCACTTTTTTAGGTAAGGAATGACTGAGTAAAGGAATGGATAAATGAATGAAAAAGCATTTATTAGCTGCTTATTAATATGCTAAAACCTGGGGAAAGTAAGAGATAAAAGGGAGAGAGCATTTTCTTTTCAGGAGCTCACAAGCTAATTGGAATCATCAATGCATAAAAAGTAAGTTCAAATGCAGAACAGATGAAATGGTCTTAAACTCCTAGGAGTACAGCTGCAGTGAGATGGAGAGGACCAGAGGTCTTGTCAATAGATCCGAAAAACAGTATGGAGAGGTCTCAGGGCATCCACAGAGGGCAACTTGTGAGGTCTGGTGGACCTTAGGAATCAGTGGTAGGGCAGATGGTAACATTGTTGGTTCTTCTCTTTGGAAAAAATAGACTTAATGATTTGCTTTTTATCCAAACAGAAACAATACATTACAATAAGCTCTGAAGTGACCCAGGGATGGGGGAAAATCTTCCTGTCTCAGCTATTGCCGAAGAGCTTGAAAAGTTTCAAATAAACGTTCCCATGATGATATTGCTAATAAATGCTAAAGTGGCAAGACGAGACAGTAGATTCCCACACATATATATGGGCATGTTTCTGGTCACTAGGCATAAAAAATTATCCTTTAGAGTAATACATTTTCTTCATTCTCTCACACACACAGTTGAGCAATTAGAAAAAAACAGATGAATGAATTTCAAGACCCAATTTCTTCTCAGAAGCCTCTTTGCATCCCTGTTCTTTATTGCTCTGGTCCATTTTTTTTTTCATTTGAGCTCAGTCTGTGGTTGATAATGCAAAATAATCTTCATAAGATATTTTATAAATTTATTATACTTGACTATTATATGTCCCAATTTCCCATTATGATTCTTATCTCCTTTCTAACCTCATGTGACCCCAAAGTAAAACATACTTGCATTAGAGTGTATAATAAATTTGCTGCATGAAATCAGAATTTTAAAAGATATTAAAATTCTAAAGTAAGCTGGCAACCTGCCACTTGCTGCAAAGCATGAAATCCCAGATCAATTTTAACTTCAATTTTGCCAAGGGAATGTATTCTCCCAGATGTTACTACTGGCAGAAGAGAGCTAACAGACATCTCTCCTCCCATCACCTACATATAACAGAAAAATAATACAGTCTTATCACATAATGAGTGGTAACCCCACTTTAAACCCTACCAATGCAGCTATAATTTAGTTATGTGTTGCCAGCAAAACTGGATCCTAAAGATAATTGGGAGTCTCCTCAGAAGCCTTTTATATCACTCTATTCTGGCTCAATGATCCAGAATTCCATAAACTCATTCTGCTTCTCAAGTAGAGTTCTTCAGATTTTCTAGTGGCCTTGACCTCTCCTACAGTTCTGGACAATTTTTAGCCCCTAGAAGACAATGGTACATTTCATCTGTGTCACAAGCAGAATGAATTTTATCTAATATTTCTATTTGACCATCTCTCTGTCACTTGGTTTCTGTTCAGCATGGCTGCCTGGACTGATTCTCTCTTAGGTCATTCAAGACTGGTGCTCAGAAGCAGTTTTGATTTTAAATGTGCTTGTTGTTCAATGGGACAATTCATGATCTGATTTTATCTTTTGTAACAGAGCAGTCATTTCACTGCCAGTTCTATTTCTCTGGAACACTAACAAAAAGATAGAGGAAAACTCTTATATCTTGGCATATTCATGGGCTACATTCATACTTTTTTTTAAAGGCAATTATTAGGTGATTTGCTCAGAGTCAAATAACAAGTACATATGTCTGAGGTCAGACTTGAACCTAGGTCCTCCTGACTTCAGGAACCTCTTTCCACTATGACCCTCTAGTTGCCTCTTTCTATGAGTTATATTATATTGTATTGATATGAATATATTACAAATTATATCATGGTATAATTTCTTTTTTTATATATGTTTTAAAATTTATTTAAGGCAATGGGGTTAAGTGACTTGCCCAGGGTCACACAGCTAGGCAATTATTAAGTGTCTGAGCCTGGATTTGAACTCAGGTACTCCTGACTCCAGGACCAGTGCTCTATCCACTGTCCTGCCTAGCTGCCTCCATGGTATAATTTCTAATGAAATCTGGATAATTGCTTCAGATATATTAACTTTTTATGATTATGGTATATATCTCTATATGTTCAAATACACCTCAATTAATTTTGGCAACCTGGTAAAATAGTACACTGAAAGTATGAATGTAGGGTATATCCAGGTATGACTCTGGACAAGTCACCTAACACTGCATCTATAAATTGAATTGGAAAAGGAAATGGCAAAAACACTCCAACATCTTTGCTAAGAAAACTCCAAACGGAGTCATGAAGAATTGGACACAACTGAAATGATTGAACAACATAAAAAAATGCACATTCATCCTAGGTCTACACAGCAATAATCATGCATAAACATAATATATAAATAAATAAACTGACAAAAATATTCTACAATGTATAATTTATAGAGGCATACAAAAATAGTACAGGTAAAAAACAAGTATCAGAAAGAGAAACTTAAAATTGAATTATGAGTTGATAAATGAATCAGACTATAGCATTATATAAAGTGGTTCACATATGTTGATGGAATATTCTCTGGTCAAAGTCTGAAATGGTTAACCATTTTTGTATTTGACTGCACCCCAGATTCTAGGAAAACAAATACTATCTTAACATTTTCTATGAGTATCTCAAGGCCTCAGTCTTATATGGTCTTTGGAACAGAATATTTGTATCTATATTAGTTTTCCTTGGAGAATATCAAATAGATAATTGCCTGTTCCACTAATCATCTCAAGTAGTCTGTGTCTAATGTGAGAGTAAAAATAAAGTTCAAAAAATTATTGCTTATCTTTCTTAAAATTTAGTTTATGTTTTTGACAACCTATTTCAAAGTAAAGAATTGCCAGTTATGTGTGAGAATTATCTACTATGCTAGTAAGTTTTCTGTTGACAAATGCAATTGATTCGTAAAGATCATTACTCTCTTGGTAAAATACTATCCATCCTCAACCTTGACTCCCCAGACTTATTAGGCTAGTGTCTGAATTGAGGTCAAGATTGGATAGGCTAACACAATGATTCAGTTAAGTGAATCTTTAACAAAAAAAAGAACATTTTTGTTGGTTCAATTAACTTAAAACTATTTAAAGGAATTCAGGTCACACTCATCTTACTTTACCTTCTGTTTAGTTTTTCTAAATCAGATATTCATGAATAAGATTGTTTAATGGTTTTTGTAATAGAAATATAGCTTATTTCAAATTATTAATAGCCACAAATTCCTTGAATAGTCCCTAGATCTTGAAGACTATTTATGTGTGGTCAATTAATAAGTAGTTCAATATTCTCTGCATCTTTCCTTTCTTCCCTTTTAAAAGGGTGTTTTAATTTTAAAAAACATTAGAAGTATAGTATCTTCTTTCTTATCCCATATTTGATAGAATTTGTCAAAGTTGTATTTTCCTGTTAGAGGATTTTATTTTCCTTTCAACTTGAATTGTTCTTGAACTGACTGATTATGTTTGTTACTTTTTTTAGAATCCAGCTATTCCTGTTCTCTTCATCATTTAAGTCAGGGATGGAGAACCAATTTTTTTTGACAAGGGTCATTCGTAAATTTATAACATCATTTGCAGGTCATCCAAAATTATCAACTTAACAAAAACCCTTCTAATACTTATATTTGTTCAAATATTTAATTAATTCACCCCTAAAAAGCTCCTAGATTTTATTGAATTTCAAATCCTAGCCTACAGTAACACTGACAGCACCAAATCAAATGATTTTGCTGGTCTAATAAGGCCTGCAGACCAAGTGTTCCCAGTCCCAATTTAGGTGTTCCCCTAACTCTTGATTGCATATAATACCTTCTCGCACTTATTCCTCTTATCCTGCTCTGATTTTCTTGTGTTTTACACTACTGATTTCCATAGTAGATTGTTATTCAGAGCTTCTCTGGTGAAACTTAATAGATACTTTTGATAATACCCCCCAAAGTCAAAATTTCTCTCTTTGTTAACATTATCATCTTGTGATTTCAAACTTTGTAGTCTTGAGATTCTACAAATGTTTAAATTTGAATTTTTAAAATATTTTCTAGGATCTTATTCTTTTTTTCTTCTAATTTAGGTACTTTCCAATTCAGTTTCATGATTGATTCAAGTTGTCATTGGATCTTCTGCAGTGTTTTATCGGTCCTTTTTTGAGATTATTAATTTAGGCCCATGTTCCTCAGTTCATCTAGATTTAGCAACATCAATAAATGTAGTATCTTTTAAAAGTTTAATTAATCCACCAGTGCTCATTATTGTTTTAAACTAAGAAATTCCTCTCTATACTCCAATTAATATATAACATTGTGATCAGAAATTTTTGAACAATGATTAGCTTCTCAAAATTTAAATACAAAAAATTGTGTGCAAATTAGTTGTGTCCCCATTGGATTTCTTGAGACGTGCTTCTCAATTCCTCAAATCTTTTATAATTTCCTGCAAATGTTTCATAATCCCTTTATTTCAATGTTCAGATTCTACTTTTAAAAAGTTCTTATATTTCTTTATCCATTAGATTATACCACTTCTAATGTTTTGTGATACATTTTGTTCTAATTGTAGTTAAAATTATATCCAGTTAAGGCCATGGTGAGAAAGCAAACGATTTGTTTAAAAATGTCAGTAAAAACAAACATCTAAAGAACCTTGCCAAGATGACCTGTGAAGCATACACCAACAATTAGCATAAGAGAAGCCAAGTATTCGCAATGAATTCAATGCCACATGAAATTACACACCAGTGTAGCCAATAGCACATAATTTCAATCAGTGTTAATTAACATCAGCCTTTAACTTTAGGCAAGAACACATTGGCATCAAAATTGTGCTATTCATTTAGCAACTTAATAGGTGTCCTTGGTTGGCCAGAAGAGGGACTTTGAAAGAGGGGGGATAAATCAATCAATTCTTAGGATGAAAATAAAATACTTACAGGGAGGAAAATATGGGAAAAAGAACAAAATTCAAGAATTAAAATATTAAACATACATTGTTTCTCTGTAGGTGGGACTCTCAATAGAAATACACATATCAGCTCTTAATTCCAGTGAAAAGTGGGAAAAATGAAAAAAAATTAAAGATTTGCTTTAGAAATGAGAAAAATAATTAGATGGAAAAACCCATGTGCTAATTTCCCATTTGAAGAGTTTGGAAATTATTCCTTTAGAAGGGTAGGTACTCTGACACTTAAGGAAGGATTATTCATCTGGATAGCTAAAAGTAACATCTTTAAAATGGTATATCTATTTCTACACTCCCCTCCCCACCCCAATCAGCTACTCAAGGTTGCCTCTCAGAATTCCAACTGAATTCCTATTTCAAGAACTTTGAACTAGATTTTAACTTTTGCTCAATCTGGGTATAAAAACTAAAATCATGAGGGAAAGGACTTCTGAAAAGCCTGAAAAGACTTGCATGAACTGAGGCTTAGTAAAGTGACAAAAACTAGAAGAATATTGAAAGCAACATTATGTATCAATCAATTATTATCAACTTGCTCTCAGAAAAACAATAATCAGGCAATTCTGAAAGATGTTTGATGGAAAATACCATCCACATCCAGAGAAGGAACTTTGGAGACAGAATGCAGACTAAAGCTTATAATTTACAATTTTTAAATTATGGATTTTCCCCTCTCATGTCTTTTACCCTTTTTGATTTGATTCTTCTTTCACAACATAATTAACACAAATATTTATTTAACATGGTTATACATGCATAATCCATATTAGGTTGCTTTCTATCTCCCTCCCCTCCCATCCCTACAGAGGCAAGGGTGGGAGGGAGAAAAATGTGAAACTCAAAACCTTAAAAAACCTGATTGTTGAAAACTATATTTGCATGTATTTGAGAAAATAAATAAATAATTTTAAATGATTTGATTAATAATCTGATCTTTGATTTTTGACTTGTTTAAAAGAGGTAGGTTTGTTTACCTTTTTATCTCAAGATATATGACAGGTATCTTCAAGTATTTGAAGGAATATCTTATGAATGATAAGTTTCTTCCTCTTGCCCCCATGGGACATTAAGGAAATGCAACTGGATTTTATAAATATAGAATGTAAAAAAGAAAAAAAAGCTTTCTAATAATTAGAGCTGTCCAAAAGTGAAATTGGTTCCTTTGAATCATAGTGGGTTTTCTTTTTTGGGAGTTCTTTATGCAAATATTATATGATTTTCCCAAATGTGTTGTATATGGACTTCTTTGTTGGTATAGATAGGACTATATAGATGGCATAAAGATTGCTTCCAACTCAGACATCTTGGGATGCTGTGAATACAAAAATTTCAAAAAATAAAGAAAAAAAGTGATATGGAATCAAACAAAAGTAAGTGAAACCAAAGAGCATTCAAGACACTGACCACATCAAAGTATAATCATACACTATTAAAAGGCAAAACTATTCACATTAAAAAGCAATACTGGTGGCTTCAGATGATTGTAGTTAAAATAAACTTCTTTTCCATTAAGAAGTGGTAAACTAGGAGGACTTTCAGGTTGGAACCATGATGGCAACATGAAACTATCATGCTCTGAGTTTGTCTCTACATACAACATGAAATGAAGACTCTACACAGACATTAAATCCACAGATGCTACCAAAAAAAATAGATTGAAACATCATGGGGATCTTCACTGGAGTTCTATCTCTTTGGGATAAAAGGGAAAGTGAAGCCCAGTTGGATGGGAGAGTAGGCAAGCCAGCAGGAGCTTTTTAGCCATATTGCTGTCCAGTTCCTTACAGTTAGACAACAACACAGGTCCTGGCAGCTAGATAACGCGCAAGCAAGGATGGTTTCAATCCCAGACAAAATCTAAACCCTGGAAACACTGGGGCAATCGACTGACCTGAATTGGGAGCAAACCACTGCAAAGGCAGAACCTGGACATCAAGACGGAAACAAACCACTACATAGGCAATGTCTGAGCTGCATAGACTACATCTTGGCAAGTGATAAACCAGGGATCAAACCCTAGCTCCAGCACAAAAGTTTTGGTCTATAATCCCCATACCCTAGGAGCAGAACTCAACAAATAAAAATGACCAAAAAAACCTAGAAGGGCATTAGCCATAGAAAGCTACTATATAGATAGAGTTGATAAAAATACAATCTCAGAAGAAGAAAGCAGTGACAAATTGTTGGCTTAGAAACTCTCAAAGGAATCTATGAATTGAACTCAAACCTAAAAGTTCATAGAAGAGCATAAAAAGAATGTAAAAACCAAAGAAGATGGAAAGAAACAAAAAAAGGAAAAAAGAAACGAGAGTTATAAAGGAAAATTATGAAAAACTGGCCCCAAGAAATCAACTCCTTTGATAAATAACCAACTGGAAAAAGAATGCAACTCTTCAAAAAATATTTGATCAACTGGAAAAGCAATGCAATTTAAATACAAAGCAAACACAATCAGAATTACACAGGGCCTGGAATATGATATTTTGGAGGGCAAAGGACCCTGGATAACAAAGAAGAATTTACTACCCTGCAAAATTCAGTATATTCTGTCGGGGGAAAGGATGAATATTCAATGAAATGTAGTACTTCCAAACTTTCCTATTAAAAAGATAAGAACTGAACATTTTGAAATTTGATTTTCAAACACAAGATTGCACTTAGAGAATATAGGAGTTGGTTCTTGTCCTTATATTTGAGACAAATTAGTATGTCCTACTGTGACTGATGATTACCAACACAAGCTCAGAATGCTCTACCACAGGTCGGACACAATAGTCCAGATGAATATCTTAGATATTTACACTAAATTCGTGTATTTCATGTTTCTTTGAGCTACTTTAATTCTGTCTGTCTCTGATGAGGATAACCTATGCTGCCAGTGTTTCTTAAAATCAGTACTAAAGATCTTAAAAGAGACCTTCAGAGTGTACCAGGATGCAGAATTGACTTTACTTTGCTAGTTGTCTAGAAATCTGTAGTATAGTAGGAGCAGAGAGTGAGAGCATACTTGGAAGGACTGGACAAAAACTGATTAGGAAGTGATCTCCTTTTAGTCCATACTTTAGTTAATGAAGTTTTTAGTACCATAATTGGGTTGCTTAAGGGGAGAGTGGGAGAGAGTGTACCCTATACTTTGGTTTGGGATGGCTATAGGACCAGTATTGGAGTTCTATAGCAATGGAGAAAGAGAGTATACTTAGAGGAACTGGAATGAAAACATCAACAAGTTTATTATTTTTTATTAGTTATATTTTGCCAAATATATGTATATATGTTATGGAAGTTTTTTCAACATTTATTCATATTGCTACATATATATATATATATATATATATATATATATATATATATATATATATATACATATATTTAAGTTACAAAATTTCTTCCATGATCCCTTCCCCCTCCCCTCAGCAGCAGTTAGGTTAACATTGTATATACACATTTGTGTTAAGTATGAGTACAGATTTGTCATTTTCAGTATGAGGAATTAGGATTAAGTGAAAGAAATACATAAGGGATATATATTTTTAAAGTAAATGTAGTTTTCATCAAATTATGGAGGATTTTTGTTTATTTTGTTTTATTTTTCTTTCTCTGGAATGGGATAGGATTGTCCATAATTGGTCTAATAGAAATACTTTCTATTAGAAAGTAGCTGCATCCATAAGGTTTGATCTCTTCACAATGTTGTTTTTAATGTATACATTGTTCTCTTAGTTCTGTTCCCTTTGTTCAGCATCAGATAATGTATTTCACTTCACAGTTCTTTAGAATTTGACCATTTATGGTTTCTTATAGTACACAAGTGTTCCATAATATTCATGTACCATAACTTGTTTAACTGTTCCCCAGTCCATGGGTATCCCCGCGATTTCCAATACTTTGCCACTACAAAAAGAGTTGCTATAAATATTTTGGAACTTGTGGGACTTTTCCCATTTTTTTATGATTTCTTCTGAATCTACGCCTAGAATTGGTATTGTTGGGTCAAAGGGTATGAAGAGTTTTATTGCTCTTTGGGCATAGTTCCGTATTGCTCTCCAGAATGGTTAGATCACTTCACAACTCCACTAGCAATGCATTAATATCCTAATTCTCCTACAACCTCTCCAACATTGATCATTTTCCCTTTTTTGTCAACTCAGCCAATCTGTAGGAGTGAAGTGATACAATAGGGATGTGGTTTTAATTTACATTTCTCTCATCAATAATGATTTGGAGCATTTTTTCCATATGACTAGGAGGGTTTTAGTTTTTTCATTTGAAAACTGTCTATTCATGTCCTTTGATCATTTATCAGTTAGGGAATGACTTGCAACCTTATAAATTTGATGTACTTCTCTATATATTTTAGAAATTAGACCTTTATCAGAACTAGTTGTGAAGATTGTTTCCCAGCTTTCTGCTTTCCTTCTAATTTTGGCAGCATTGATTTTATTAGTGCAAAACCTTTTAAATTGAATATAGCCAAAAACATTCATTTTACAGTTTATATATATTCTATTTCTTGTTTGGTCATAAATATGTCCCCTTTCCATAGAGTGTTTCTTGATCTATTAATTTATCCATGGTGTCACCCTTTATGTCTAAATCCTATACCAATTTTTACCTTATTTTGCTATAGGGTGTGAGATGTGGGTCTGAACTATTTTCCAGTTTATCCAGCATTTTTTGTCAGTGAGTTCTTATCCTAGAAGCTAATGTATTTGGGTTTGTCTAACAGTCATTTACTACTATTTCTTTTGAACCTATCCTAATCCATTGATCTATTACTCTATTTCTTAACCAGTACAAGGCATTTTTGATGATTACTTCTTTATAAGATAGTTTTAGATCTGATAGAGCTAGGCCACCTTTCTTACTTTTTTTTTCATTTCCCTTGCTATTCTTGACCTTTTGTTGCTCCAGATGAATTTTGTTACTATTTTGTCCAAGCCAGTAAAATAATAATTTGATAGTTTTATTGAATAAGTAATTTAAATTGGAGAGAATTGTCTTTTTTATTATATTAGCTTGACCTAATCATAAGCAATTGACATTTTTCCAGTTACTTAGATCTGACTTTATTTGGATGAGAAGTGCTTAATAATTGTGTTCACACAGTTTCTGGATTTGTCTTGGGAGGTAGATTCCCAAGTATTTAATATTATCTATGGTTACTTTAAATGAATTTCTCTTTCTGTCTTTTGCATTTCAGTTTTATTTTTCATATATGGAAGTGTTGATGATTTTTGTGGGTTTATTTTATACCTGATCCTGTTGTATTATTCAGATAAGAACTTGCTACGATCTCTTAGCTAAAATTTTATTTAAGATTTTTGCTTCAATGTTTATGAGATTTTACTTTATTTGATACTTTAGCTATCATTGGAAGGAGTATACTTGGGTGTAGGGGGTAAAAGTGGTTCATGGTGTGATATGACTTTGCATGATGATTTCGCTCATGAGGCTTAATATATCCATGAAGGGTTCTTGAAAAGGGTATAAAGTGATTATTATTTGATGTGATTCATAACCCTTGAGAAGTGTATTTCTAATTAGACAGATGAAGGGAGATACTTAATGAATATGAGGCAATGCAACTTATCAATAAGCCAAGTGGTAAATCAATCAACCTTTGAGAATAGTTTTTCTATCAGGTCAGAAAAAAGGAGCATATTTTGACAACAGGGATATAAGTACAAGACAGGGTTGCAACAATAAAAACATAAAAAGGACTATACTAGGAGAAGCCCAAGCATTAGTGGATAAATAAGACCAGGTAAAGAGGCACAAAAACCTATTATAGTAGAGTGAAAGAAGGGAGGGTGTGAAAACTGAGCAAATTCTACTCAATAGATTTGATCCAGAGAAGGAATAATTGGATGTAAAAAATCTATCCTGCCCTACAAGGAAGTAGATGGAGAAGGGGTTAAAAAGGGAAGAAAGGATTGATGAAATGGAAGGTAAAGGTATAAGTGAATGTAAACTTAAAGTTATAATTTAAAAAGAAAAGTTAAAGGGGGCAGCTAGGTGGCACAGTGGGTAAAGCACCGGCCCTGGAGTCAGGAGTACCTGGGTTCAAATCCAGTCTCAGACAATCAATAATTACCTAGCTGTGTGGCCCTGGGCAAGCCACTTAATCCCATTTGCCTTGCAAAAGCCTAAACCCCCCCCCAAAAAAAAAAGAAAAGTTAAAGGGGAGAGGAAGCCAAACATTGATGAGGAGGAAGAAGAGGAAAGGAAAGAGAAAAATACTAACTGGGAAAGATAGTATGGAAGCAAATACAAAATTAGTACTCTTAATTGTAAATTTGAATGGAATAAACTCTCCCATGAAATGGAAGTAGATACAGAGAGGATTAAAAAGCAGATTAATGCAATATGTTTTTACAAGAAATGAATTTGGAGCAGTAAGGTACACAAAGGGTAAAGGTAACAGAATGGAATAAATTTCTTATTTTTCAGTGGAAGTAAAAAATTCAGGGGTACCAATCCTGATCTCATACAAAGCAAAAGCAAAAATAAAAAGACTAAGGAAGAAAATTACTTCTTCTTTCAAGGCCCCATGGGCAATGATCTTATGTCATTATTACACATACTTCATCTAGTGGAATAGCATCCAAATTCTTAGAGGAGAAACAATGGGTTACAAGAAGCATAGACAGCAAAACTAAGATAGTGAAGGATCTCAAACTCCCTCTCTCAAAACTAGATAAATCTAAACACAAACTAAACAAGAAGGAAGGTAAGAAGGTGAATAAAATCTTAGAAAACTTAGATATGATATACTTCTGAAGAAAACTTAATGGGATAGAAAAGAATATACCCTTTTCTTTGCAATACCTGACATATATTCCAAAATTAACTATGTCCTAGGGCATGAAAACTTTACAACCAAATGCAGAAAGGCAGAAATAATAAATTCATTCTTTCAGAACATGATGCAATAAAAATTACTTGTAATAAAGGACCATGGAAAGATAACAAAAAATTGGAAAGTAAATAGCTTAATTTTAAAGAATGAGTGACAAATAACAAATCATAGAAATAATCAATCATTTCATCTGAGAAAATCATAGTAATGAGATATCATACCAAAATTTATGGGATGTAGCTAAAGAAGGTTTTAGGGAAATTTTTATATCACTAAATGAATATAGGAATAAAATAGAGAAAGAAGAGATCAATGAATTGGGTACTGAACTAATGAGGCTAAAAAAATAAAAAATTAGTTTCTCAATTAAATACAAAATGAGAAATACTAAGAAGCAAAGGAATGAATAATAAAATTGAATGCAAAATAACCAGTGATCTATCAACTAAGAGTTAGTTTTATGAAAAACACAGCAAAATGTATCAACCTTTGATTAATCTGTCTTTAAAAATAAAGAATACCAAATTACTGTGATCAAAAATGAAAAGGGTGATCTCACTTCCAATGAGGTTGAAATTAAAGAGATAATTCACAGTTATTTTGTACAATAGTATGCAATAAATTTGATAACCTGAGTAAAATGGATGAAAATATATGAAAATAGAAACTACTCACATTGACAGAAGAGGAAAGAAAATACTTTAAAAAACCCCATTTCAGAAAAAAGAAATTGAAGAAACAATCAATAAACTGCAATAGAAATCATACACTTATCTTAATAGATGCTGAAAAATGACAAAATCCAGCATCCATTCCTATTAAAATATTAGGTACAGGTATAAAAGGAGTTTTCCTTAAAATAATAAGCTATATCTATCTAAAATCATCAGCAAATACTATATGTAATGGGGATAAATTTGGATCAGTTCTAGTAAGATCAGGGTGAAACAAGGATGCCCATTATCATCACTACTATCTAACAAAGTATTATAAATGTTAGCTTAGCAACAAGAAGAAAAAGAAATTGAAGGAATTAAAATTGACAGTGAAGAAGCAAAACATTCACTCTGCAGATGATCAGATGGTATATTTAGAAAATACTAGAAAAAACATCTAAAAACTACTTGAAACAATTAAGAAAATTGGCAAAGTAGCAGTATATAAAATTAACCCATATAAAATAATCAACATTTCTATATATGAAAAATAAAACTTAAAGGCAAAAGATAGAAAGTGAAATGTCATTTAAAGTAACTTCAGACAGTATAAAATATCTGGGAATCTACCTCCCAAAACAAATCCAGAATATGAAGACAATTGCAAAGCACTGTTCACAAAAATAGAGTCATATCTAAACAACTGGAAAAATTTCAGTTGCTCATGTTTAAGTCAAGCTAATAAAATAAGAATGAAAATTCTACTCTAATTTAATTACTGAGTTAGTGCCATATCAGCAAGATTATCAAATGATTATTTTACCAATTTAGGAAAAAATAGTAGCAAAATTCATCTTGAGCAAAAAAAGGTCAAGAAATCTGATGGAAAAAAATGAAAAGGAAGGTGGCCTAATTGTATTTGATCTAAAACTATACTATAAAGTGGTAGTCATCAAAACTGCCTGGTACTACTTAAGAAATAGAGTAATGGACCAGTAGATTAGGATAGATACAAAAAGAAAGAGTAGTAAATGATTATAGTAATCTATTGTCTGACAAACTCAAAGAAATTTGCTTCTGGGATCAGAATTTATTTTTCAACAAAAATCTTTGAGAAACTTGGAGAACAGTATGGCAAAAACTATGCATCTCATACCCTATACCAAAATAGATCAAAATGGATACAAGATTTAGATATAAAGGGTCTTACCATAGACCAATTAACAGATCAAGAAATAGTCTATCTATCAGACCTATGGAAGGGAGAGAAATTTACAACCAAACAAAAAATACAATATAAATTGCAAAATGGATGATTTTGACTAGAGCAAATTAAAACATTTTTGCATTAATAATACCAGTGCTGCTAAGATTAGAGGGAAAACAGAAATCTGGGAAATAATTTTTATAAGTAGGAGTTCTGATAAAAATCTCATTTCTAAACAAAATAGAGAATTGCATCAAATTTATAAAATAACAAGTCATCCCCCAACTGATAAATGGTCAAAGAATATGAACAGCCTGTTTCAATGAAGAAATTAAAGCTATATACAATCAAGTAAAAAATGCTCCAAATCCTTATTGATTAGAGAAATGCAAATTAAAACTTCTATGAGATAGCATCTAACATCTATCAGATTGGCTAAGATGACAAAAAGGGACAAAACATTAGTATTAGAGAGGTAGTTGGAGGACTCGGACTTTAATGGATTGTTAATGGAGTTGTGAATTAATTCATCCATTCTGGAGAACAATATGGAACTATGCTCAAAGAGCAATAAAATTGATCATACCTTTTGACCCAACAAAACCAATACCAGTCAATATCCAGAAGAAATCATTAAAAATGTGTAAAGTCCCATATGTTCCAAAATATTCATAGCAGTTCTTTTTGTGGTAGCATAGATTTGGAAATTGAGGGGATGCTCATCAATCGGTGAATAGTTGAAAAAGTTACATATGTGAATTTTATGGAATATTAGGAAACCATGAATTGTTGGAATCTAGAAAAGCATGGAAAAAGATTATACAAAATAAAGAGAACACTGTATAAATTAACAACAACATTGTGAGTTGATCAACTTTGATGGATGCAGATCCTCTCAACAGTTCAGAAACCTAGGATAACCATAGGCAACCTGTTGTGGACAACACCATCCACATCCAGATGAAGAAAAAACAAAACAAAACAACTTAACAATAGAATCTGAATGAAAACTATGCTCACTTTTTAAAAATTTCTCTTATTTTTTCCCTATCCCATAGTCTTCTTTCTTTTCCCTTTCTCCTAATTCCTGATACAGAAAATGAATAATTTGTAAACATATTAAACACAACTGCAGATGTATAATATTCACTAGACTGTTCACTGCCTAGGGGAGGGAAGTTAGAAGAGTAGGTGATAGAAAGTTGTGCAACTTATAGATATGCATATGAATGAATTTTGAAAAATTTTCTTAACATGTAAATGGAAAAATGAAATATCAATAAAAAGAAGTGGTAAACCATATATCTATATATGTTTCTAGTCACAATATATTATATAAATTTAACTTCTTTATTTTAAATATTCTGGGAGTTTGAGCTGGAAAATAATTAAAGTAAAAAAATTAAGGTAAATTAAAGTAAAATCTATAGTTAGCATATTTCATAAATTTGTCCCAATTAGCTCATATTTTCCCTCATTTTCCAGTAAGATTATCTTCTTGCAACAAGAGAATTTTATTAGTTAGAATACATTTAATGCTGAAATTGATATTTAGAAAAGATATAGAAGTAAAACCAGTGTAGTAGAGTAGCAAACTTCTGGCAACCAGTACATTTCTAGTTGGGTCTGAACTCCTATTTCAGTTTGTAATTTTGCTTTCTGGATTCCAGAAGTCATTTGTTGAGGAGAGCTATTAAAAACATCCCACACAATGTTCTCCCCATTCCATATTATAGAAAATAAAATGAATACTTTTTTTTAAAAACACACAACATGGTAATTCTACTGTCCTTTTAAATGAAATGATAATTTTTTCAATCTTCTGGTTAACTCTGGAACTTGATGGTGTCCTCATGGTTTCCTCCACTTGCTATTTATACAGAATTTTGCATGGGTTTTTCAGTATATTCTGAATGCTGAGAATTCTCCAAGTTTTGAAACCAAAATGCTAAAAGAGAAGGTGATCTGTTGAAATTTCCATTTAATCAGCCTGGTGCCATCAGTTCTGTCTTTGACCTTCCCCCCTTAGCCAGCTGCCTAGCATCATCATCAACCTTGGGCTTTGGAGAGTATTCGTATAAAGTTTGCTTTCTTGATTTTAAATGTATTGCTGAGTCGAATTTTTTTCTTCTAATAATTGTTCTACATTCTAGTTGCATTTAATAGCGATGTTTAACACAAATTAAGAGGGGGAAAAAACTCTTGTCCCTTTCCAAAACAAGGAGTTATAAGTACAATTCTTTATATTTAAACTATTGATTTTAAATTTAAAAAATTCTGTGAGGTTCATGTTACATTGTATCAAGGATTGGAGATGCAAAGATTATCAGACTACCATTTTAGAACTAAAAGTGTGCCTAGAGGCTATTAGATAATTTCCCTATAGATGAAAATTTTTTATACCAGTGAGGTTTAATGTATTTCACAGGGTGACACTTGAAAACCCAAGTCTTCTTGACCCTAAATACTGCTTGCTGTCCTCTATCCCGACTCTTACCTTGAAATTTAAACACTTTTATATTATTGTCACAAGTTCTGTATTTGTTGAAAAAGACAAATTGAACATATATTCCAAGACCAGTAATTATTTCAAGGGGCACTCTCAGATTTTCCCCTGAGATTCTTTAGAGGGTACAATTTGAAAGCTGTGATTCACAAATCTGTCTATCTCAGACCATTGCATCTGCTTTGGGGTTTAGAGGTGTTCTCAGAAAAAGCAGACAATCTATTGAAACTGAAACACTGGGCTTCAATAGCAGGTACATTTAATTCACACAAAGAAAGGCTAGAGACCAGAATTGACACAAAAAAGACCTAAAGCAAACATGGGTTAAGAAAATGAGCACTAAGGCAAAATGTATTGGTTTCAGTTGTAGGTATTAAGGTACCTGGGCCATACAGTGATTTTCAGACTCCAAATTGGAGAAGGAAGGTGGTCATTGATTCTGTGGGAAGTCATTCTCTTATTGGATTTATTATGCTTTCATTAACTTTTTCTGGTCTGGTATTTTGGCTAGCGAAAGAGAAAATGATGCTTAATAAATCAAAATGTTACAGAAGCTTGAGCTTTTGTTTTCCTCATTCATTTCATCTTTCATCCACTTTGGTATAATAACATTGGGATACTAGGTTTCATATTATAATGTCTTGGTGATGTAAGGCACAGGCAGAGTTTTATAGAAATGATTGGGAGGTCATTTGTAAAATTATCTGTTTGATAATCTGGTTCTGCTACTTCAGGCCAGAAGTTGGCTAGCAAGGCTCATTTTGAGTAAAAAATTAGTAGTAGTATGGCCAGGTTCAAGTATTACAACTTAAGAGTGGGTATAATTAGGAGAATGTTGGTTCTTAACTTATGCTTGTATAAGACTCATAGCCAAGGTGAATCTAGACTTGGACCATAATTTTGTTAAAAATCTGATCAACTGGGTTTTCCTTTCCTATAAAATATAATAACCATGTTAAAAGAGAAAATATACTCATTAAATAATCCCTAATTACTAATAGTACTTAGGTCATCAATAAACATTTATTAAATGTGCTATTTTCCAGGAACTGTTCTAAATACTGAGGATGTAAAGAAAAGTAAGAGTCAGTGGTCTCAAGGAACTCAATTTAATGGGAGAGACAACAATAATTGTTTTGTTCTATTCTATATTTATGTCAGTTTAAATGAAATAGAATTGTTCTCAAATATCTATTTATTATTATGTTGAATCATCAAAAGGGTAACTGGACTTTGAGTTAAGAACTCTGCATTTGAAGATTGGATCAATTACTTAATAGCTGCATGACCTTGGTTGGGCATATTACTAAAAGTGACTCTCAACTTCCTCATATTCACAATGAGGTTAATTTTTTAACTGCATGTTTTACATGGTCAATGTGAGGTTACAATGGGAAAACATATGTGAAACTGCTTTGTAATCATAAAAGACTGCATAAATATGAAATATAATTTGCACAGGCTATTTACATAGTGATGCTGTTGGATGTATTCAATGAGGAAAAAAATTGCATGAAGGTCAGCTACCAAACTGATGATAAATTATTTAACTTGAAATGACTATAAACTATATTAAAATGAAGGGAGGCTTGGTACTTGACTTTTTGTTCACAGATGCTCAAAGTAGACTTTGAAACTGAAAGACAACAAAGTATGGATCAATTGTCTGCTACTTCATTTTTCAAGTTAATGAATGTTCTGAAATCTGTCTATGGATTACACATATTCTATATTTTTATTAAGAAGTAATATCTTGGACTTCTGGTAGTATGGGGCCCCGGATTATGACCTGGATCAGAGCTTGAGCAGAGCAATAGAGATAGGGGAGAGAGCTTAACAGTCTCCACTGACCACCTTACCATCTGTAGGTTGAGTACTCTGGAAGCAACTGCTGGGTGACTCCACAGGCCTGTTTCTGGCTTCCAGGGTCAAGTCTGCTTTGATGCCTGAGCTGCACTGGGCTCTATACTCACTCTTGTACTACAGAGCTTTTCTGCTGTCCTTCCAAGTTGTCCTTAGAGATCCCTGAGCTGAGAGATCTCAAAATATCTCTTGCTACCAGGGACCCAGGTGTCCCCAGAGACCTAGGATTCCCTCAGGCTGTTCCTGGATGGCTAGAGCTGGTTCACTCAAGTGTGCTGTGGACCAGAATGTACTGCAGTTCCTTACAACTCCCAGTGGAACAGACCTTTCCTTTAGAACTTCCAAGATGTCTTGGGCCAGAAAATTGCTTCATTCTGTCTTTCTGTGGGTTGTGCCGATCTGGGATTTGGTTAGAGTCATAATTTTTAGGCATTTGGAGTGTTCTGGAGTCTCCATCCCCTCCAAAATCCTCAATAATATCTTGCAGGAAATTATCGTGGAAAACTGCCCTAATAGCCTAGAAAAAAAAGATCAAACAATATTAGGAAGACAAATAACCTGTTGTTAGAGAAGGAGTGGATCAAACAACAAAAACAATGGCAATCATGAGACATTATACCAAAACTTGTCAAATGAGCACAAAGCAGTTATAAGGCTGAATTTTATTTCTACATGCTTACATGAATGAAATAGAGAAAGAGGAGATGAATGAATTCAGCATGCACCTAAAAGGCTAGAAAAAGAACAAATTAAAAAAATCCATAATTAAGTACCAAATTATAAATTCTGAAAATCAAAGAAAGTTTTTGAAGTAATAAAGAAAACTAAGAGCTGGTTATATAAAAAATAGAATACATTAAATTTTGATTAATTTGATTAAATAAAGAAAGAAGAAAATCAAATCATCAGTATCTAAAATGAAAAGGGTGAAATCACCACCAATGAAGAGGAAATTAAAGGAATAATTTGGAGCTATCTTGCTCAACTGTATGCCTATAAATTTGATAATCTAAGTGAAATAGATGATTTTTTATACAAAATACAAACTGCTCAAATTAGCAGAAGGGAATAAATAACCCCATTTCAGAAAAAGAAACTAAACAAGCCACGAGTAAACTCCTTAAGAAAAATTCTCCAGGATCAAATTGATTTGAAAATGAATTCTACCAAACATTTAAAGAACAATTAATTCCTGTCCTATATATACCATTTGGAAAAATAGATGGAGTCCTGGCAAATTTCATACCAACATGGTACTTTTCCCTAAACCAGGAAGAATAAAAAATTATGGACCGATTTCCCTAATAATTATTTATGCAAAAATTTTAAATAGAATTTCAGCAGAGGTTACAGACAGTTTTCAACAGTATAATATACTATGATCTAGTATGATTTGTATTAGTTATGCAGGTATGGTTCAATATTTGGGAAACAAGATAATTTACTAAATCAATAATAAAATTAGCACAAATCATATATATATATATATATATATATATATATATATATATATATATATATATATAACCAATGGAGCTGAGTAGTAAGAGAGAAAGACATTCCATTCAAACTGTAGAGAACATTAAATACTTAGGAATCTACCTCCCAAGACAAGACCAGAAGCAATATAAATATAATTACAAAACACTTTCTAAACAATTAAAGTTGACCTAAACAATTGGAAAAATGTCAATTGCTTATGGTAAGATCAAACTAATATAATAAAAATGACAATTCTACCTAAACCAAATTACTTATTCAGTGCCATATCAAACTACAAAAAACTTATCTTAAAGATCTAGAAAATTAGCAAAATTAATTAGCTAATTAGCAAATTAATCTGGAGGAACAAAAGGTCAAGAATATCAAAGGAATTAATGGAAAAAAATGCTAAGGAAGGTGACCTAGCCATACCATATCTAAAGCTTTATTTTAGAAGGGCAGTTATCAAAACTATCTTATACTAGTTGAGAAATATTGAAGTGGATCAGTGGAATAGATTAGGTACAAAAGAAAAAGAAGTAAATGACTTTGGTAATAACCCATTTATTAAACTCAAAGACTCTAGTTTGTGGGATGAACTCGCTACTTGACAAAAAATGCTGGGAAAACTGGAAAATAGTATGGCAAAAACTAGTCATAAACCCACATCTCAACCACATATTAATGTAAGGTGGAAATGTGTAGAGGATTTAGGCATAAAGGGAGATATCATAAGCCAATTAGCTGAACAAGGAATAGTCTACCTGTCAGAACTATGGAATGGAGTGAAGTTTATTACCAATGAAGAGATAGAGAACATAACAAATTGCAAAACAGATAATTTTGATTACATGAAATTAAAAACATTTTGCACAAATAAAACCCATGCAACCAAGATTAGAAGGAATGCTAGGAAATAATTTTCACAGCTAGTGTTTCTGATGTATGACTCATTTCTAAAATGTAAGGACAACTGAGTCAAATTTATAAGATTACAATTTATTCTCCAAATGATAAATGGTCAAAGGATATGAACAGGCAGTTTTCATATGAAGAAATTAAAGCTATTTATACTCATATGAAAAAACATTCCAGATCATAATTAATTAAAGATATGCAAATTAAAACAACTCTGTGATACCACCTCACACTTTTCAGGCTGGATAAATTGACAAAAATGGAAAATGATCAATGTTGGAACAGATATGGAAAAACTGATACACTAATGCACTATGGATCTAGTTGTAAAGTGATCTAATCATTCTTGGGAGCAGTTTGGAACTGTGTCCAAAGGGCAATAAAACTATGCATACACTTTGATCCAGCAATATTACTGCTTGATATATATCCCGAAGAGAACATAAAAATAAGGAAAGGAGCCATATGAATAACATATTTATAGCAGCTCTTTTTATAGTGGCAAAGAATTGGAAACTGGGAGAAAGTCCATCAATTGAGAAATGGTTGAACAAGCCAGGGTATGTAAATGTTATGTTATTCAGTTGTTTGGTAAGAAAACATGAATGGTCTTCCATGTATTTCAAAATATATGGGAAGACTTCCATGAACTGATACTGAATGAAGTAAGCAGAGCCAGGAGAGCTTTATAAACATTAAGAGCAACATTGTGAGATGATCAACTATGTTTGATGCAACTCCTCTCAGTTGTTTGGTGATCAAGGACAGTCCTAAGAGATCTGTTAAGGAAAATGTCATCCACATCCATAAGGATTCTGAATGTAGAGCAAAGCATACCATGTTCATTTAAAAACTTCTTTCATATTTATTTTTCTTTCTTTCCCCTGTTTTTTAACCTTAAATTCTAGTTTTCTTTCAGAGCTTGCCTAAGTAATATATTAAACATGATTTTACATGCACAACCTATATCATATGATTTACAGCTATGGGGTAGGGTTGGGAAGGAAGAGTGGTAGAAAAAACATAATTTTCAAAAGGATGAATGTTGAAAGTTATCTTTCCATGTTATTGGAAAATAAATATATAAGGGAAAGAAGTAAAATCTCATATAATTATATTAATGAAAAATAATAGAAAGTTTTAAATTTAGAGCTGGATAGAATCCTAGAAGGTCATCTAGTTCAAAATCTCATAAACAAATGAGCAAAGTAAGTGAATAATACTAGAGGTTCTGGATTTAAATCTTGCCAGTAATTCATAATAATGTTACTTTAGACAGATCACTTAACTTTAATTATCCAGTTTTTCATCTGGAAAATGAGAAGTTATACCTAAATGTCTCTAAGGCTTCTTCTAACTCTCAAATTGTGATCCTATGATATGTGATTTTCCCAAGGTCATAGAGGTAGTAAGTAAAGGGTAGAACAAGGTTTTGAATCTGAATGATCTGACTACCAAGTGAGGATTCATCCATCACATCATGATGTTG
The DNA here is from genome assembly GCF_037893015.1 of Macrotis lagotis. Classification (NCBI taxonomy): domain Eukaryota; kingdom Metazoa; phylum Chordata; class Mammalia; order Peramelemorphia; family Peramelidae; genus Macrotis; species Macrotis lagotis. Next base: position 103,952,520 of record NC_133662.1, on the reverse strand, counting down.
GTGTTTATATAGTAAAAACAGTTTATATGGGTATTTTTCCCACTGGTAGATGCCCTATTCTATGCTGAAATTTTTTATTCATCTCCTTCTTAGGAATTTTTTTTCCACATTAAGACAATCCATTTAAAAATAGTTGCCACTTTGTGTGAATAACTGTCAATCAGAAACCAGAGAATAATAAGACTCTTTATTCCAAATCATTAAAATATGCATTTGCTATTGACAGAAATAGTAGAAACTTAGTTTTAAAATCAAACTAAATATCTATTGCAAGCACCATTCAATTGACTTGATTTTATATTCATTAATTTGTTGAACAGTATTTTGTTGAATAGTATTACATTAATAAATATTTTATAAGATGATTAAAATAATGCATTTAGTAGCCATTTGGTTAACTCTATAAAAATAAACTCCACTATTATATCCATTGAAAAGATAAGGATATGTTTGATAAAGGTTCTTTTCCTGCATTTCTTAAATACTGTGCAGTTAACAGCAGCAGTGTGGGAGAGCACATAAACGGAATTGTATTTTAAGGTTGAGGTAGGTGGCAAAAACATCACTAAGTCTTTCCAGAGGAACGAAATTATGTCATATTTCTTCATAAAACTTTTGCTTGGAAAAAGGTCCATTTTATAGCTGTGCATAAATGATGACAGTGACATTGCTCATTCAGAGAAGCCCTTGTTTTATGTGCTGTCGTGTTATTTTCGATAGACAGTAAAACCCACTTCTTTTAAAATAAGTATGTTTATGAAAGCTTTCCTAGGCAAGCATGAAACTACATAGTGTAAAAGCAGCAAGTCTTCAAGACTAATGGAGTGGAATTCATGGTCTCTTTTCTATCACTCTTAACGGATGTTCTTGCAGAGAAGATTTTCTTCCAGGAATTTATCATTGCCATAGCCATGAGCATGTATGCTTCCTACACAGCTGTATGGGGTGATCTAAGAAATATGTTTGCACAATAGACTGAAGGGTATGAAAAGATTCTCTAAAGTCTGGAGCATTGTTATAGCAACTACTCTTTCAAAATACTCCTTTCTTTGGATAACACTGCAGCTCGATAATAATAATCATAATCATAAATTCCACTTGAAGTCTAGTTTCTTTCTGACTAGGAAGATTTGTGGAGGCTTTATCAGATATGTGCCCACAAAATCATAGAAAAGCCATGAGGTCTGTACACCAAGTTGCAACCCACTCCACAACCACCACCATCAAAAAAAATCAACTCCCATTTTCTATTATAGTTGTAGAATTACTAATTGTTATGGCTAGACAGATCTCAAAGACCACTGACTATTGTTGATGTCTGATTTCTATGGCATTCTTGAAGGTTTCCTTGTAGTTTTTTACTGAAGACCTAAAGTGATGAAGAGCTCACTGTGTCCTAATAAAGGCCAGTAAACTAACCAATACCTCTAACTGTTTGTGAATTTTTTCCTACAAATTTGAAAACTACCAAACCTTGTTTCTAGCTTATCCTCTGAGGCCAACCAGTGATCAGAATCAATTAGGAAGCAAGCATTTACTTTTGTGTTTATCCTTGAGAGTGTTTTGTATGGGTTGTTACAAATGACCTTTGAGGTCACTTCCAACTCTTTACTCTTGTCTCTTTTTAATAGCTACTATGAATAATGTATTAAAGAAGACTCAGAAGATTCAAAGACAAAAAGTTAATAGTCCTTTCCCTCAAGAAACTGGCATTCTCTAGGAGACATATATGGGTGCATGAATAAATGATTAATATCTATTATATGCAAAGTACTTTGGTGAGGAGACATAAATAGAAAGAACAAAACAGTTTCTACTTTCAAAGAGCTAACTTTTTAATTGAAAAAAGTACATAAAAAGAAAGTTCAAGGGAAGAGCAGGTAGAAAGATCAAGAAGCCACTAAAAATGTTACTGTTAGAAGGATGACATGATACAGATAATTTTTAACTTTTTCATTTGCTCAGGCAATATTAAGAATCTGCTGAAATGGTATCTACCAGGGACTGGGCTGCAATCAGAGGTTACTTCAATGGACAATTAGTTGGAAATGGTTGTTGTTGGTGAGGAAAATGGAAAATCTATTATATACTTGTTGGGATGCTGAAAAGAGTCAGCACCACTGTTATCAACTCAAACCCTTGCCTTTCCTTTGCTTGAGTTTGTTTACTGCTCACAGATTTCAAATGCAGTATGTGGGTCAATAAATTCACTCTTTCTGAATAGATAAAAGGTTATGAGTTCTTGTAATCCCATGGCATAATCATATTAACTACTTAAATAATCTAAAGATATTGAAGTCTTCTCATCTACTATACCAATATATTCATAGTACTTAAAGGCCTTTCTATCTACTCTTCAACTGTACTTTTCTTTATGCATTATCTTCCCCAATTAGAATGTGAACTTACTGAAAACAGGAGTTGCAAATTATTTTTCTGTCTATATTCAGAGTAGTTAGCAATATGCTGGTAAAAGTGTTTAATAACTATTTTTTCCATTCATAAGGCTTGATTTCCATCAGATGGATTGAAAGCAGCTTTAGCAGCCTGAGGGATAGTTCTTTTCCTGGGGTTCTTGAAATGTCAGAATAATAGTTCAAAAAGGAGGTAGTGGTCAAGGGGGTGGTGATTTGCTTTGTATATAGCACTGTCTCTCTCTCAAGATACCTTGATGCTTCATCTACATATGTATGAGCATTTACAAAAAAAATGCATGGTCATGCAAAGACACTAACAGTGAGGTTCTTGAAATATTTTACATTTCATAGGATGATGAATTTTAGAGGTAATTACAACCTTGTCATCCAACAATTAAAACTATTACAGAGGGGCGGCTAGGTGGTGCAGTGGATAAAGCACCGGCCCTGGAGTAAGGAGTATCTGGGTTCAAATCTGATCTCAGACACTTAGTAATTACCTAGCCGTGTAGCCTTGGGCAAGCCACTTAACCCCATTTGCTTTGAAAGAAAAAACTATTACAGAACAGTCAATATAAAATAGTCATAGGTTATCATTGTATTCAAGAAAATGGATTAACCAGACAACTCTATTAAAGGGCATGATTTTCATGTATTTATAATGTGATCAGAGATGTGAAAGTTAGTATGATATTAAAAACATTGGATTTGGAATCAGAAGAAATGATTTTTCTAATTTCCCTCTGTGTGAGTCTCAACAAGGATGAAGCCTTAGTCTTTTGTCAGATTTAATAATGATAATGTGACAATGCTTAAGTCAATTTTGAGTTTTGATTAAGTCCATTGTTTCAGAAACAATGACATTTAATTCCTCACTGGTCTCATAGAAACAATATTTAAATCTCTTGTGAGCCTCAACAATAATGATGCAAAATTCATTTGTGCTTACTACTATATGAGAACTACTGCTACAGCTACCATTGGAGTGGGAAAAAACCCTCATTTGACAATGTCCTCCTTTCAGAGTCAAACTCCTAGAAAAATAAAAACAGAACTGTTCAGTCTTATCATTCCCACTTCCCCTCTTTTTACTTATTCCTCATCTTCTAGCAATCTGTCTTTCAACCTTATCAGTTAATTCAAACTATTCTCTTCAAAGTTACCAATTCTCCCTTAAATTATAAAAAGTGAAGTTCTAGATGTCACAGTTTTTAAGTCACAACTTTCTGCCAGTTATATAGGCTTGTAATCTTGAAATCATCCTTGTCTGTTCACTATCTCTCATACACACACATCTTAATCAGTTGCTAAGTTCTTCTTGATCATATGTTTACATTTTTCAGATCTATCTCTTTCTACATTCACACAACCTCTTCCAAGGTTCAATGCCTCATTTCCCCTTCCTTGAAATATTGAATCCTAACTGATAAATCCTTTCTCCAATTTATTAGTCACATAGCAGACAAAGTCTTTCTAAAGCTTAGGTCTGACCATATGATTCATTTAATAAACTCTATGTTTGGTGTTTGAAGTTCTTTACAACCTTACTCAACCTGCTTTCCCAAGATTATCATATGCTGCCCTCCCCCAACCCCTATATAAATGTACTTTATAACAGAACTGAAATGGCTTTTCTGTATTCCTCACACACCACATTCCATCCCCTCTTTGTATCATTGGACTGGCCATCCTCTATGCCTGTCATAATCCCTATTCATCCCTGCCACCCTGAATCCTTAGCCTTATTTCTGAAAAGACCTAACTGAACTGAGAGGCCCATATCTGTTGAATTGAAACCTGTAGTAATGGCTAAAAGTACCTTTTTGCCAGTTAGGTAGTTAAAATATCAGCTTTCCTCCATTTCTTTAGGTGTTTTCCTCAGCCTCTGCTTGATTTACCTCACCTCCAAGGCTTTGGGGTTTTTTGGGACAATCCACAGGAACCTTAATTCCTCCAAGGTCTTATGAAAGGTTCTGACTACTCTATGCCTGTGCTCTAGTCTGTGGATGACTACAGGCCCTTCCCTCTGCCCCGGACCTATAAGGATGGTGCCTGCTCAGCTATGGTATTTGGGGGGCCTAGACTGCAACCAGGATCTTAGTGAGGACAAACAGCAGAATCCTGCCCCAGGGAGAGCAGAGAGACCTCTACAGTCTCCCCCGATCCCCCTTACCATCTGTAAGCTGTGTTCTGGAAGTGCTGAGTGGCTTCCCTGATTCCTGCTGCTTCCCTGATTCTCACCACAGGGCTGCTCTGTAGCCAGCACACTGCTCGGTGCCCACTCTGGTGTGGCAGAGTTCTCTCATCACCGCTTCCAGCTGTCCCCAGTGATCCCTTGCCCAAGAGGTCTGGAAACCGCCCCCTCTGCTACAAATGCAGGTGCCCGCAGGGACCCAGGTGCTGGGCCCAGCTGGACTGTGCTGTGGCTGTGCTGAGGTTGCACTGCAGCTCTTTCCAACCCCCATTCCCTGTGAAACAGACCTTACCTGCACAACTTCTAAGTTGTCTTGGACTGGGAAATTGTATCACTCAGTCTTTCTGTGGGTTCTGCCCCTTTAAATTTTGACTAGAGTCATAATTTGATGGCTTTTGAAGTTTTGGGGGGAATGAGTTTCCAGGAATTTCTGCCTTCACATCCATTGTATAGTCTTTCTTGTGATTCTTCATCTCTAGCAACATTAATTATCTCCATTAGAAATATCAGTCTTTGAATAGGGCTATCACTAGTTTTTGGCATCTGTCCCTACTTCTTATAACTTGGCTAAATGAATAAAGAATGAAAAGGTCGGATGAGAAGACTAATCTAGATTAGGATTTCACCTCTCAGCTTCTCTCCAATGCATTACTAAGGGTCCTACCATGACTATTGTACCCTTGTGATCTTAGCACTGGCCACAAAAGAGGCACATAATGGTAGCTTTTTTCATTTGTAATCCTGAACTGTGTTCAAACAATATTAAGATATGAAACACTTCTCAAATGATACCTCTACATAGGATTTTACCTGACTAATACCCCCCAAAACTAGTGCTTCCTCTTGCAAGTTGCCTTGGAGTTTAAATATATATTTTAAATATACATGTGTACTTATGTATCTGTTATTTTATCAAGTGAAATCTAAACTTCCAACAGATAAGACTTTCTTTTTTTATTACAATATTAACTCCAAGTATGATTCTTTGCACATAGTAGGTACCTAATAAAATTTTGTTGATGTATTTATAGCTATTATGTTCCAGGACTTCTTACTTAGCCTTAATTACTGAATGAACCCCAGATAAACTGAGACCTGGAAAAGAAGTTAGTTTAAAAAGACATTTCTCCCACTTCATCCATAGCCATCTCCAGTGTCCTGATCTATATATTGTCACTTAACTAGACCACTCCAGAGGAAAGAGTGAAACTAGTGATTTAGTTCTCCCTGACTTAAATCCAAATTCACTTATAAGTCCTGATTTTATGGTTCTCTTTGAAAATGAAGAATAAGCAACACTTCAAACTTGAGCTCAACCTCAAGTTCTTTGACTCTGAGTCAAGATCTTTGCTCTGGGTTGTGCTACATCTAAAAACAATCAGAAATTCATTATATTTTTGCTATTTACTTCTGTAAATTGTCTTATGTTCTGTATACCTTCATCTTCTTTTGACAAGACACCCTAAATTTATTAACTTGGTACTTACAATTTTTTTTTTTTTTTTGCAATTCTTTCACTGGATCATTATGCGGCAATTCCTTTCTTAGAATTTTTTGTTACTTACTTCATCATGTCTGAATTCTCCTGTGTCTGTTTTTACTCAGAAAAAGGGAAAGGTCAATTTTTGAGGGTCAGACTCAAGGTCTGTCCAGGTAATTTATATGAAATAGGAATGAAGAGATGGTAGCTTGCTTTTTCTGCTTCTTGTATTCTCTAGTTCTATGCAGTGACTCAAGTGCCACCCCCCCATATTTTCTGATCTCCCCAATTGTCAGCTCTCCCCCATTCCCCCCTATTTTAAACATATTTTTATTTACTTTTCTTTGTTAATGTAGTAGAATATAATCTTCATTCCAGGGACAATTTTTCCCTCTCCTTCTTCCTTTTTCTTTGTCATCCTTTCTCTTTATTCCCTATTTTCATTCCCTCTCCTTCTCTCTCATAATGATATCCCTAATGCCTAGTTCAAAATTATCTTTTAATGACTGTTGATTTGAAATGATTGAATGAGTACCAAGAAAGAGAAGAGAATAAAAGGTTACTAAGTCCAGGATGAAGTCTTTTACTGACAGTCAATTGATACAGTGTGGTAAGGAGATATATAAATGTGAACACTCATCAATTTGACAACAGGGTTCAGAAACCAGGAAAAATTCAGTGGAACTAAAACTTCTCTCGTAAAGCAGAGCTTTTGTTAACTTAATGAAGAGTTGTAGATAATTGCTTTTCAAGCCTGCCTTGCCTACTGCCTTGCAACTGATGAGCATAATGGGGGCACTAACATGATCCCTTGGTAGTTTTTTGTTCTTAGTAATATCTGCTGAATTCAATCGAACTGAACAAACCCAAGATTGTTTTTAATATAACAAAGATTGTTAACACTCTAGCTTTTCATTCATCAAACACTATTCAAAATAAAACAAAGTACTAAATACCAATGATTCATGTCTATCCATTATTCTTTTCCTCATTCCAGCATTTTCTATCTGTTCTATTAATTGCAAATACCTCCACAGGAGGAAGAAACAAACCAAAAAAAAAGCCTACAAGAATGTATTTTAAAAAGTTAAAAGTCAAATCTCAGCTTCCACTTGTCAAATTCTCTGACAAAACAACCAGAGTAGGTCCTTGATGTGGAATTTTCCAGGCTGACTCACTTTCCCTAGCCAAATGAATTTTCAGTACTTCCTCCTGTGATATTGAGGACTTTAAAGCTTTTACTAAAACATCAAATTTCTTCAAGATCTATTGGAAAATTGACAAAAAACAAGAAAATAGTTCTTTGGTTACAGCTCAATTTTGAAAAGCTTGGGGTAAGTGGAACATGCTGGTCTTTTAAGTTATGCAAATTCTGATAACTTAAAATTTTTAATTTCTTTAGTGCTTCTCATTATAGGAATTTATGTTTCCTTTCTTAAATATGTTGAGAATTCATTTCCATTTTTATCACTCTCCAGATCCCTTATATAAATAACCTCTTGTTCCATGTAATTTAAAAAAGCATACCCAATAGAAACCCCATTCCTTCCCCTTAGATACATTTCCCTGTTCCCTTAATTTATAAATCAACATGATGGCACATCACATTTATGCTCATCTATTTAATGGAATACTGACATGGTTGTAACATAATATTGAAGAAATTGGGTAATCATGTAGGAATGGACAACCAAAATGAATTACTTAAGTTTCATGGAATGATGCCAGGTCAGAAAGTCAAACTATGAAGAAAATCATAATGATCCTGAATTTTCCAATCTCTGTAGTCACACACTCACACCTTTTTCTTAAAGTTTTTCAACATTCATCTATATGCATATGTATATTTTTAAGTTACATATTTTCCTTCCAGTGTCCTTTCCCAGTCCCTCCCACTCAATGGCGAACCGTCTCGCGAATATTAGGCATGTACATTTGTGTTAAACATGTTTACAATTTAGTCATTTTGGTATGAGGAATTAGGATTAAGGGAAAGAAGTACATAAGAGTGATTTTTTTAAGTGAACATAAGGGTGGCTAGGTGGCACAGTGGATAGAGCACCAGCCCTGGAGTCAGGAGTACCTGAGTTCAAATCTAGCTTCAGATAATTAATAATTACCTAGCTGTGTGACCTTGGGCAAGCCATTTAACCCCATTGCCTTGCAAAAATAAAAAAAGTGAATATAGTGTTCATCAGATTCTGAAAGTTTTTTTTTTCCATTGCCATTATAACCACGCTACAAATTCTAATGATCTTTAGTCTAGATTATGATCATTGTTTCCAATTAAATTTTCTACCTCCAGTTAATCCATTTTCCATCAAACTGTTAACCTAATTGTCATATTAATGACCCTATCATCTTGTCATCCCTCTGTGAAGAAATTTCAGAGATTCTTCTCCCCCCCCCCCATTACAGGTAAAAGCAAGTTTCAATATTCCTTTTCAAACCTTGAGTTCCAAATTCTCTCCCTTCCTACCATCCCAATCCTCTTCATTGAGAAGGTAAATTACTTGATATAGGTTAAAAATGTGTAGTCATGAAAAATATTACCACAATAGTCATTTTGAAAAAGTAAAATTAATCCCCCCTCCCAAAAAAGAGAAACTTCAAGAAAAATAAAGTGGAAGAAAAAAGTATACTTCAATCTGCATTCATTCATTCACCAACTCTGTCTTTGGGATGGATAGTATTCTTTATAAGTCCTTCAAAGTTCTCTTGGGTCATGACACTGTTGAGAAAAGATAGGTCATTATGCTGTTATTTTGTATAAAGAACATTTCCCATTGCATTGGCTTATTTAAGATGTGGGGTTTTTTTATTTGTTTTTTGTTACTGAGAACATTCAGTTCATTTCCCAAAACAGAATAGCATTTCATCTCATACTACAATTTGTTCAGTCATCCCTCAATTGATGGGCGTCCCCACAATCTCCAACTTCCTGCCACCAGAAAAGAACTGCTATAAATATCTTCATACATAGAAGTTGTTTTCTTCACTTCACAGATTCTTTACTGTTTATCAATAAAGTTCAAATTTTAAGGGAAATCAATGGCATAGTGGTTAGAGTGTTGGACCCAGAGTCTGGAGGACCTGAGGTCAAAGGTGGCTTCAGATACTTACCAACTGAGTGACCCTGAATAAGTTACTTAACCCTGCTTGCTTTAGTGTCATCATCCAGAAATAATTTGGAGAAGAAAATAGTAAATCATTACAGTATCTTGCCAAGAAAAACCCTAAATATTGTCACATGAGTTGGATGTCTAATTGACTAAAAAAAATAAAGTCCAAATATTTTGGTTTTACAACAAGGGCTTTTATGATTTAAGCTTTGTTGAATTTATGTGGAAAATACTCTTGAGTTTTTTTAAATTCACAATGCTTACTCTTCAATGCAAGCTTTTATTTATACTTCCCCTTAATTGAAAAATGTTTTGTTTCCCTAAAATGATGATGAAGATGATGTATTCATTTCTATGTCCTGATGAAATGCTTCCTTTACCAATATATACATCTACCTAGACAGATCAACTATCTTCTTAAAAAATTATCATACCTTTGATTTCTTTGATGTAAGAAACTCCCAATGACAAAATCATTTACTAGTACAGATCAGCACTTGTTCTTGAATTTATACTCTCATAATTATGATATAGTATTATTTTATTATTATTGCAGATTTATACTGTTTCCTTTAAATATAACTTTATTCAATAATTCTTATAGTATGGCATGATAAGTTATTTCTCTGATTAAACAAATATTTGTTGGATTGACTTGAATTGCAAACACATATTGATTCCATTCCCCCTATATTAATGTAGCAAATTTTTTTATTAAAAATAAATTCACCTGGGCATCATATTACTTGCTTGTAATCTGTCCTACTGAAGAAGGTTAAGACTTGGGGATAAATTGAATTTTAAAATTGTAGATATAGCAGAACAAAAGTTCGTTAGATATTTAGCACCAATATGTGAGTGGTAGAATTGGGATATCAACCCATCTGTCCAAGCAGGGGCAAACAGGCCAAAGTTAGAAAAAGAGCATCTAAGCTGATCAACAGTTGGGTTGAGATTTTGGATGACTGTTATAGTTTCAGGTAACATACGGGAGACCTGCTCTCAGGGACAAAATAGAAATTCAAATAATGTACAAACGGAGCATATCAATGCTGAGATAAACTCCATCTATATGAACTGGTTTTGGAGTAGAGAAGACAATCTATCCACAAAATAGACCTTCAGTTATTTAATATAGGGCTCTCTCCTTTGAAAGACGAAGATTTTTACCCTTCTTGTGAACATCAAGTAGGTTTAATCTCAAGGCCTCAAGCTACTTCTGAATGTTAGTAACTTGCTTTGTTACAAATGAATAAATTCTTTCAATTGGGGGACAAATAATGATAACATCTAACATTTATATAGTTCTTTGCTTAAATGATCTCATTTGATGCTTCTAACAACTTTATAAGGTAGGTTCAATGAGTATTTTTATCTTCCTTTTTCAGATGAGGAAACAGGCAATGAGAAGATGTGTTACTTTTTAGGTAGGAAGGAAGAATGACTGGTAGGAAAGAAGATAAGAATATAGGAAGGATTAAAGAAATGTAGGAAAGTAGGAAGGAATAAAGATTAGGAAGGAGGGAAGGTGGGAATGAATGAAAGTAGAAAGAAAGGAAAGAAGGTAGGAAGGAAAGGAGGAAAGAATGAAGAAAGAAGTGTAGGAAGGTAGGAAGGAAGCAAAGAAGAAAAGAAGGATGGAAGGAAAGATTTATCTCATTTTAACTGTCCTAATTAATATTGCTATAGACTAGGAGATTTGAATCAACCTCCTTATTTCCATAATACCAATCAATGCATGAATCAGCTTTGTTTATTAAGCATTTAGGGGCTGAGCATATAAAGAAAAGTAAAAGGTCTTTTTTTTTCAGAAGGATTCACAGTCTAATAATTCTAATAAGAGAGATGATATGCAAACAGCTATATACACAAAACAAATTGGAGATGACAGAAGAAAGACACAAAAAATGTGAACTAAGAAAGGTTTCCTTCAGAATGTGGAGCTTGAGCTGAGACTAGAAGGAAACCAGTAGAACTGAAGGAGGAAATGAAGGAGAATATTTCAAGCATGAGGCATGAATGTGAAAATGTTTGGAGTTAGGAGATGGTATATCCTGTGTGAGGAAAAGCATGGTCAGCACCAGTGTATAACAGAATAACTACAGTATAATAAAGTATGAGAAGACTGGAAAGATAGGAAAAGATCAGGTTTTGAAAGGCTTCAAAAAAGCCAAACATAGAAATTTTAAATTTAATATTAAAGAACTGGTCAAGATGGTGGAGAGAAGCCAGATACTGTTTTAAGCTCTCCTGAATTTCCTCAGAACTTAAAAGAATAAAACTTTTTAGCAGATTTTGGAATGACAGAGCCCACAAAAGAACAGAATGGAACATTTCCAACAAGGTCTGGGGGAAGGGCATGGGAGTGCACAGGGAAGATAGCAGAGATTCAACTCAGGGCCTGCAGGATGAGGGAGGGGACTACTTTGAGAACTGCAGTGGTAGGAGCAGAAATCTTTCTGATATATACAATGAACAGACTGGGAGAGCTCCAGTGCAGCTGCGCAGGACACCCATTCAGCCAGCCTGGTTGATCTAGACAGTTGAAAAGCTCAAACCCCCATGTTTCCAGAGGAGTCACAGCATTCCTGTGGAAGGTCCTGACTTTCTCTAATACAAACACAGAAACATCCACCATGGTTCACAACTGTCCCCAATGGCCAAGTATGGCAGCATACTTTCCCAGTTAAATTATATTACATGAAGAGCTGCAAAGGACCTATTGCAATAGAGAAAAAGAAGGAAGAGAATTACCTGATTCTTACTCTCATCGGATTTAGCTCAAAGAGGGATTAACACATGAACTCAGTTGAGTTTAGAAATTTATCATAACTTTCAAGTATTGGGAGGGGAAGGGGGGAAGGAGGGACTGATAGAAGGGAGGGAAGGAAGGAGGGGAAAGGAAAAGGAAAGAAAAAGGAAGGTGGTAAATAAAAGGGGGAAACACATTGAGGCATGTGATATTCAGAAGCAAAACACTGGGAAGGAGGGATGAGATGGAAGGAAGGGAAAAATTCAAATGGAGGGGAGATATAGTGGAGAACAATAAAGATTTAGTAATTATAACTGTGAATGTGAATGGAATGAAATCTCCCACAAAACAGAAGTGGATAGTAGGGTGGATTAAAAACCAGAATCCTACAATATGCCACTTATAAGACACAGATTTGAAGCAGAGAAATTCCCATTGAGTAAAGGTAAAAGGTTGGAACAGAATATATTTGACTTCAACTAAAGTGAAATAAACAGGGATAGCAGTCCTTATCTCACACAAAACTGTTGAAAAAAAGAGATCTCAAAAGAGATAGGGAAGGAAACTATATCTTCCTTAAATGTATCATATACAATGAAGAAATTTCAATACTAAACAAGTATGCACCAAGTGTTGTATAATCCATATTCTTAGCGGAGTAACTAAATGAGTTGTAGGAAAACATAGAGAGCAAAACTATACTGCTGGGGGAACACACTCTCCTTCTCTCACAATTGGATAAAATTAACCATAAAATAAACAAAAAGGAAGTTAAGGAGGTGAATATAATGTTAGAAAACTTAGATACAATAAACCTCTAGAGAAAATTGAATGGGGATAGAAAGAAATATACTTTTTTTTCCACCTGTGGTACATGACACCTACATAAAACTTGTTTATATATTAGGGTATAAAAATCCTCACGATAAAATGCAGAAATATTGAAAGCATCCTTTTCAGATCATGATGCAATGAAAATCAAGTGCAAAAAAGGGCCATAAAGTGAGAGAGAGAGAGAGAGGTAAAATTAATTGGAAATTAAATAACCTAATTTTAAAGAATGAGTGTATCAAACAGCAAAGCATAGAAAGAATTAACCAAAACTTATGGGAAACAGTCAAAATAATTATTGGGGAAATATTATATCCCTAAATTTACATGAATAAAATAAAGAGGAAATTAATGAACTGAACATGCTACCAAAAAAGTTAGAGAAAGAACAAATTAAAAATCCCCAATTAAATATCAAATTAAGAAATTCTGAAAATTAAAGGTGGAATTAAAAATCAAAAGCAAGAAAATCCTTGATCTAATAAACAAAGCCAAAAGTTGATTTTAGAAAAAATTACAATAGATAAACTTTTGATTGATTTGATTTAAAAAAAAAGAAAAAAGAAAACTAAAATACTAATATCAGAACTGATAAGGGTGGGGGCAGCTAGGTGGCTTAGTGGATGGAGCACCAGTTCTGGAGTCAGGAGTACCTGAGTTCAAATTCAGCCTCAGACACTTAATAATTACCTAGCTGTGTGGCCTTGGGCAAGCCACTTAACCCCATTGCCTTGCAAAAACCTAAAAAGAAAAAAAGAACTGATAAAGATGAATTCTCCACCAATGAGGCAGAAATTAAAGGAATATTTTGGAACTATTTTGTCCAATTGTATGCCAATAAATTTGAAAATCTAAGTGAAATGAAAGAATATTTGCAAAAAATATAAATTGTCTAGATAAAAGAAGAGGAAATTAAATACTTAAATAACCCTATCTCAGAAAGAGAAATTGAACAAATCATCAATTAATTCTTTAAGAAAAAAATTTCAGGGACAGATGGATTCACCATTGAATTCTACCAAACATTCCAGGAACAATTAGTTCCAATACTATATAAACTATTTGAAAAAAAAAATAGGTGGAGAAGGAATTCTGTCAAATTCCTTCTATGATATCAATAAGGTGCTGATACCCAAGCCAGGAGGAGTCAAACTAGAGAAAGAAAATTATAGACTAATTTCCCTAAGGAATATTAGTGCAAAAATTTTAAATAAAATCTTAGCAAAGCAATTTCAGGCTGTTATTACTAGGGTAAAATACTATAATCAAGCAGGATTTATACTGGAAAAGCAGGTTGGTTCAATAATACAAAAATATCAGGATAATTGGTCATATTAATAACAAATCTAACAGAAATAATATGGTTATCTCATATGCTGAAAAACTATTTGACAAAATACACTAGAGGGTATAAGAATGAGTGGAATGTTCCTTAAAATGATAAGCAGAATCTATCCAAAACTATCAAGAAACATTTTAGTAATGGGGATTTAAACTGGAAGCATTCCCAATAAGATCAAGAATGAAACATAGATGCCCATTATCACCACTACTATTCAATATTAAATTAAAAATGATAGTTTTAGCAATAAGAGAAGAAAAAAATTGAAGGAATTAGAATCTGTAATGAAGAAACAAAATTCTTACTCTTTGCAGATGATATGATGGTATAGCTAGAAAATCCTAGAAAATCATCTTAAAAATTACTGGAAACAATAACTTTAGCAGTCTCAGGATTTAAAATAAACTCACATAAATCCTTAATATTTCTGTATATTGCTAACAAGAAACAGTCACAAGAGATAGAAGGAGAAATCCCATTTAAAACAACTCCTGATAATATAAAGTCCTTGGGTATCTTCCTGCCAAGGCAGACTTAGAAACTTTATGAAAATAAGTATAAATCACTTTAAACACAAATAAAATCATATCTAAATAACTGAGCAAATGTCAATTGCTCATGGACAGGCTGAGCTAATATGATAATGATGACAATTCTGCCTAAAAAAAAAAAAAAACATTGCTTTAGAGACCTAGAAAAAATAGTAATATAATTCAAGTGGAGGAACAAAGGTCAAGAATATCATGGGAATTAATGAAAAAAAATTCCTAGCCATATCAGACCTAAAATTATAGTTTAAACATCAGTCATCAAAACTGCTTGCTACTGGCTAAAAAAAGAGAGTGGTATATCAGAGATAGCAGTAGATGACTATAGTAATATATAGTTTGATAAACACAAAGATTCCAGTGTCTGGGATAAAAACTCATTCTTTGATAAAAAAAAATTTCTGAAAAAACTGGAAGATAGTATGGCAAAAACTAGGAATAAACCAATATTTCACTCCCTATACCAAGATAATGTTGAAATGGATGCAGGATTTTGACAGAAAAGGTAATATATTGAAAGTCAATTATGAGAATAAGGAATAGTTTACCTGTCAGATCTATGGAAAGGAGAAATGTTTATGACAAAAGAAGAGACAGAGAACATTATACAAAGCAAACTGGATAATTTTTATTGCTTTAGATTAAAAAGCTTTTGCACAAACAAAACACTGCATCTAATATTAAAGGGAATATAGTAAGTTGGGAAACAATTTTTATGATTAGTGTTTCTAACAACGGACTCATTTCTAAAATATATGGTGGAGAACTAAAGTCAAATTTATAAAAAAACAAGTCATTCCCCAATTGATAAATGATCAAAGGATGTGGAAAGGCAATTCTTAAATGAAGAAATCAAACCTATCTATAGTCATCTGAAAAATTGCTCTAAATCATTATTAGAGAAATGTAAATTAAAACATCTCTGAGGCATTATCTCAAAACTCTCAAATTGACCAATATGACTAGAAAGGAAAAATTATCAGTTTTGGAGGGGATATGGAAAAACTAGGATACTAACGCATTATCAGTTGTGAACTGATTCAACCCCTCTGGAGAGCAATTGCATTGCTTGCTTTTTCAAAGAGTGGGAGAGGGACTGTCAGGAGGGAGAAAATTTGGAACTCATTTTTTTTAAGATGCCAAAAAAGAAAATCCTTGTCTACATCATATAGGAGGCCCTTTCTAATTCTCCTTTCTAGTTTTTGGCCAGCATTATTCTTCTGTATTCATTCTGTGTATATTATTTCTCCCAATAGTATGCATGCTCTTGAGGGCAGGTGCCCTATACATTTTTGCCTCTATATCTGTAAAACATAGTGCAGTGCTATACACATGCAATGACCTAATAAGTAATTGTTGAAGTTATGAACTTGATCATTATTCAAAGAAAATGTCTAATTGAGGGAGATTAATTCTTTGATAAGAAGTATAACAAAATTTCTGCTTGGGAGCTAGCTAGTAATTAGACTAGGGACTAGTGTCTTTACAATAAGTTACCTGACACCTTTACTTTTTTTTAAGACTTTTTATTTTTAAACTTTAGCTGTGATTTGACTAGTATGTGAACACCTGATGAGGAAATTCCTTTCCAACAATATACATTATCACATAATTTTTGGTCTTAGTGAGCTACCTGGAGCTCTGATTAAATATGTGACTTTTCCATGGGCACCTAGTCAATACGTATCAAGGATAGAATTTGCATCAGTTCTTCTTAGGTCTGAGAATTACTCTAGAACCATCAAGTCTTTCTCTCTCTTGTTACAATATTTTGTTAAAATAATCAGTAGAAAAAGAGTTGTCATTTCAGGTATTTTAGACAGAATTTCTGCAAACAGATTGAGAAAGTGGTTCTATAATATTGTCTGCAGTTATGATTTTTAAAAGTATCATGTTAGGATTGCTATTCTGCATCTGGTATAATGAAACATTTAGAACCAGAAAGTTCAAACCTGTAGTCCTTGAACTAAAATCACATTCTAGTATGCTCAGGTAGAAGCAGTTTCTAGGAGGGGTTGAAAGAAATTGACAGAATAACAACAAATAAAAATTTCTAGCAAGAATGTGAGAAAAAAGTCTGCAAAGGCATTTCCTAGGGTATCAAGACTTTCCATATATATATATATATATATATATATATATATATATATATCTGTATATACATATATATGTATATACATATACATATATATATGTATGTATATGAAATCATGTATTTTCCATCCTAGTCATATTATAAAAAAAGAAAA
This sequence comes from Macrotis lagotis, assembly GCF_037893015.1. Classification (NCBI taxonomy): domain Eukaryota; kingdom Metazoa; phylum Chordata; class Mammalia; order Peramelemorphia; family Peramelidae; genus Macrotis; species Macrotis lagotis. The sequence goes on along the minus strand of NC_133662.1, from coordinate 103,935,585 downwards.
AGCAAGAAAAATGAAAAAATATGCTTGAATTTGTGAAACTCATAGGTACATCATAGTCAACTTTCAGAGCTTCTTGATCAGGGAGAAAATTTTGAAAACACACAGAAAGAAACCATTCACATAAGGGTAGTTACAGTTAGGATCACACATATATTTGTGGTCTTTTAGCAGCTTCCATGTTAAAATATTTGGAGAGGTTGGAATACAATACTACAAAAGACAAAGGAGTTTTTACAACAAGAATAACCTACTCAGAAAAATTGAGTATAATCTTTAAGTGATAAATAGATTCTCTAATTTCTATTTTAACATCTGGATCTAAGATATCTTGTCAATTTTGTTTTAAAATTTCTTGAAATAATATGACTAGGGTCCTTTTTATATTTATTTTGATTATAGATTTCAGTTAGTCCAAAAATTCTTAAATTATCTCTCCTTGATTTATTTTCCAGGCCATTTTTTTTCCCAATGAGATATTTTACATTTCCTTTTGTGTTTATTTTTAATTATTTTTGACTGTATTTTAGAGTTTATTGGTGTGTCTTAGACTTTTTCATTTTTTTTATGTTTGCTTGGCTTTTTTTTGTACTTTCTTATTTTTCCATTCAATTTATTGATTTTGGACTTTATATTAAAATTGGGCCCTGTTCACCTGTATATAAGCAGGCAATGCTGGTTTCCAAAACAAGTTCTGGGGATTTGTATGTTTTCAGTGCTTCCAGAGTGGTGCAATTTAGGCATAAATGTGATTTCTCCTCTGCTGGTCTGCATTCTGAACTTTACCGGAAAGGGTCCCTATTTCCCTGTTGATACAAGAGCTATGCTTCTCTTGACCCTGGAACTATGAATAGGTATCCTGCTCTCTTGTAGCAAGAATGACTCCGTGCTACCTTGGAAGTGTGACCAGTGCCCTTTTTTCTTCTGTAGCCCAAGAGTTGGTGCTCCAACCCTTGCTCCCTTGTAACTGATCACAGGTGTTCCTCTCCTCCCTGAAAGTGGGATTAGGAATTGGCACCCTCAGCTACATATGGACAGTATAGTTGCCAAAGAGCATCAACTAGGAAAGCTTCCCATGTAATCTGTCTGATTAGTTGTATTAATCCTTACTGATTCTGGACTGAGAGCTCCCAAAGCAATTATTGGTGCTGCCCACAACCACAGCTTTAGCCAATGCTATAGTCACATCCAAGATATATGTTAGGGCTGATATATATCTCAGACTAAAAAAAAATATATATCTTACCCTGACCTTTTTGTTAACTCTGCTGCTTCAGAATTTAACTTGAATCATTAATCTAAAGTTCTTTGGAGGGGGGTTGTTGGAAGATTTCAGCTGAGTTTCTGCTTCTGTCATCATGGCTGTAACTGAAACTAAGAATTTTAAGAGGAAAATGTGATTTGTGTATGCATTCAGAGCACTTGACACATCCTATTCAAAGTACATTGAGAACAGGGAGCAAGTAGGTAAATGTGAGTGAAATATAAATTGTATGCCTGGGAATAACATGAACTAATTCTAGGAAATTTGAGCCATTTCAGTGAAGGAAGAAGTTTACATTTATGCTGGAGACAATCAGGTAGTTCTAATAAAATAATGGATAAATTAGAATCTTTAATGAAACTTTATTTGGGGTCAATTGATGCTAACATAAAGTCAGGGTGGATAAAATTATCAAATTGCAAGCTTTTATTGGTGTCAGAAACAGCAGGGATAGCAGTAATGCTGATTATGGGCACTCTGAGACAGGAGCAAACTCAGTTTGTACTTGCATATTAGAAGGTGAATAATTAATCACTTAATGATGAGATCAGGACAAAGCAACCAAAAATCCTTCAGAGACCGACTCCATCAATCAGTAGACAAAAGGTGAACAACTGAAAAGAAACAAGACAATTAGCTCTTGGTCTCTGATACAATGAAGTATCAAGGTCACTGTGATCTAGGATTCCTTTTCTTTTTTGGGTCTTTTGGTCTAACTGATTTGTCCTTTAATGTGAGATTTTACTTCGAAGGACTTGTGAATTCTCCACGAGATGATTCTTACCTCTTCTCATTATTTGCCAGCAGTTGAACTTTTACAGCATCTGAGCAATAATAGAAATGTTCCTGGTGCTAAGTTCTATGTCTATAGGCATGAGAAATTGTTACCAATTTGATATTTCCTTCCACTTGGGGACAATTGTGTGACCTAGATGATGGAACAAAGGTCTTGGAGTTTGGAATACCTGAGTCTGAATCCTGTCTCAGACATTCAGGGGCTTTATGTGGCATTGTGGAAGACAATTGATCCCTCTTAGCCTCAGTTTTCTCTTCTGCAAAAAAGAGGATAATATTGGCACCTACCTCAATGAATTATTGTACAGATTAAGTGAGTCATTTTATTTAAAATATTTTGCTCTTAAGTTTTATATATAATGCTATAAATTGTTATCACCAATTCTCTTTCCCTAGGGGCATTCCTGTTATAGAGCTTTTTCCTCTGAGACTGAGGTGAAAGTGTCACCTATTTAGAGATAGATAGGAGGTTATTTAATCCAACTCATTCATTTAATATTTGAGAAAACTGAGACCCAGAAAGTTGTGATTTACCCAAGATCACAAATGGAGCAAATTTCAGAGGCCACATTTGATTCCAGGTATTCTAATTTTAAATCTATTACTCTAGTGCACAAAGTAGGCTGACCCTGCACCTCAGGATTAGTTCTTGTTTGGTTTTGGGACCCTGACCATTTCTAGTTCTTATTTATGTGATCAAGTATTGATAAGAGAATGTGACCAAGTTTTTAGAAAATCTCCCAGTATTCCTTATGGTAAGAGATAGTTCCAAATCTCTATCTTTATGGAAGAGAAATTATACTAGAGATGCATGTCTTTAGCTGGTAAAAAATGATGGTAAAATACTTTGCAGACTTCAAAGCACAATGTAAAATGGTAGATTTTACTATTGGTTGTATCAAATTACATCATCTTCAATCTCTTACAAGTCATCCCCTACATAGCTGCCAAATTTATATTAGTAAAAACAGAAGTTTGATCATGTTATTCACTTGCTCACTGAATTTCATTGGTTCACTTTTGAATCTGAGACAAAATGAAAAATAATTTTTCTGACATTTGAAAATACTTCATAAGTTATATCCAGTTTCTACTTCCAGAATGTTTTACTAGAACTAAAAAAATGCTTTTTCTATTCGTTTTCAGAATGATTTTATATTATTCCTTGCAAATTTTCTAAGTTCCAGCCGAATAGACCCATTTTTTGATTAATTTTGCCAAACATTCCATGTTTCTCATTTTCATATTCTTCCTTAGTATATTATCTGACACATAGTATACAGTCAAGGTAAACTAATTCTGCTGAATTAGATTAAAATGACTTTATTGCCTTATCAAAACATTCAACAGATTCATTTTGGGGGGGAAGGAAGAGTTGGAATTTTGTAGAATTTAGTTACAAAACTGATTCCTTGCTTTTCTGTCTTATTTCCTTTTAGTGTGACTCTTCTAAGTTGTTCAATTCAAGAATCATATTCTAAATTCCTTATTAGAAGCAATATTTTCTGTAATTCAATAAAATAAAAAGGTATGTGGTACTATTGCAGAATTTGAATCATAATTTTTTTCTATTTCAATTGTGGTATCAAGCAGGCGTGTTTTATATTGTTTCCCTACTTTTCTCAAGGTAGTTAATCAGGTTCCAATTTTATTCCTTAGTCCTTTGTTCTATGAATTCATTTGTTAATTCTCTAATAATATTCTTCTCAGTTCCATAACTATATTCATATGAACTTTTCAGAAAATATCATTTATTCATTTAGCTACTGTGAATAAAAATTAGATAATGAATGCAAAATATGGAATGATATCCTCACATTTCTCTAGACATTAAAGATTCCTGTTCTATATGCATGCTTGATATCCTTCTTGGCAATCATCTCTCAACAATTTCTCCTAGGTTTTAAGAAGGATGTCTGATTGTTTTGAATGTATCCTCCCAGTGTTCTCCTGTGAGGTGGTAAGATGGTTTACAATAAAATTACTTCTTTCTGTTATATTCAAGTCAGTTATAATGAATAAGTTAAATATTATTTTGAAAATTGAATTTTTATCAAGTAAACAAATGAAGAACAAATGTCACTCTAGTCATGATTGTCTTTCCTTCCTGTTTCCCCTGCTGAGATATACTGCTTGTATTATAAGGATTAATGTTCCCTCATTATTTCATACTTTATGTTTACAGCATATCATAAAATCATTGATTACCTCACCCTCTTTTGAAGTAGGTGACAATTCATGTCTCTATTTTGTAGACAGAAGAGAAGCACTGAGCTTTATGCTATAGCAAAAGTTTCTTCTCAGGGCAGCTCAGGTGGTGCAGTGAATAGAACATCAGCTCTGAAGTCAGGAGGATCTGAGTTCAAATGTAACCTCAGACACTTAAAATAACTTAGCTGTGTGACATTGGTCAAGTCCCTTAGCCCCATTGCCTTGCAAAAAATTTTTTAAAAGTATCTTTTCAATATATACAGCATTCCTGATACTCAAATTTCAATCAATATTTTCTTAGGTAACTAAGATTACAATTCCATTTATGACTTCATACTGTGCACCATAAATGATGTTCTGTGGTTATTTTAGTTTCTTGACTATGTCACAGAGAGAGGTAGGATTCACATTTTTATTCACATTTCTGACTTGAATCAGTATATAAATCCACAAGTATTTATTAAGTACTTTCAAGATGTCAGCAATCCTGATGATTACCTGGCTTTCAAAGGCATACAAAACAACTCCCACCCTCCATTACATTATAATGGAGGAAGGGGGAGACTAGGTGGTGCAGTGGATAGAGCACCAGCCCTGGAGTCAGAAGTACCTGAGTTCAAATTTGACCCCAGACACTTAATAATTACCTAGCTGTGTAGCCTTGGGCAACCCACTTAACCCCATTTGCCTTGCAAAAACATAAAAACAAACAAACCAAAAAAAAAAAGACAAAACAAATATTGTAATGGAGGAGACAACTAGTAAAAAAATAGGAACATAAAAGATTTAAACAGAATGGCATTAGCATCAGGAAAGAACTCCTAATAAAATTAAAATTTGAATTTAATCTTGAATAAAAACCCAGGAAAACAAAAAGGAGAGCTAAGTTGGAAAAGCATTCTAGGTCTGTAGTGGCAATCAGTGAAAAGTTACAGAGATAAGAGAAGCATAACATCTTCAAGAAACTACAATGAAACCAGTGTCCCCCAGAGAGTATGTGAAGTGAAGTATATAAGAAACCTAGAAATTTAGGAAAGAGGCAGGTAATGAAATACCACAAGTGACAAACAGATTTTGTATAAGATCTTAGAGAAAATAGGGATTCAATGGAGCTTATTAAGTAGATGATTAGAGTAGAGAAGAGATTAAGTAGAATGACTTGTTAGAGGACTATATTAAATAGACAATGAATGTTGAATCCAGGACTGGAATTCATTCCTGCCAAGTTGAACCCAATTGAATATCACTTCTGCAGAAGCAAAACTTAATTTAGTAAATGAATCTTAACCTCCATAGAAACCCCAAATGACTCTCAACCTCCACGGAGACCCCAAATGGCTCTCATTTTCACAACACCCAGCTTTCCTAAAAGCACATAGCCCTTTAAAAAGCATGCTCCCTAAACTACCAGTACCAAGTCCTGGAGTATTCTTGGACCCAGCCTATCATTCCTTCCTTCAATAAGCAGCTTTGCATTCCCCACCATTTGCCTTTTGGTTCTGTCCTCCTTATATTGTGGGCTTTCAGACTTTACATTTTATCTTAAGAGGAGGACTGGAAGTAGGGCTGCTATGTGAGTAGAGAGAAAAAGGATCAGGTGGAAAATGAAAGAATTCATGTAAAAGACTGACTCTGATCCAGAAATTTTAGGGACAAAGCACAGTGGATAAAGCACCAGCCGGCCCTGGAGTCAGGAGTACCTGGGTTCAAATCCAGTCTCAGACACTTGATAATTACCTAGCTGTGTGGCCTCGGGCAAAGCCCTTAACCCCATTGCCCTGAAAAAAAAAAACACTAAAAAAAAAAGGATTATTGTGGTTAGTAGAAGCTGAGAGAAGGAAAGACTAAAGGCTGGAAACCAGTGATCCAGACCCAGGGTTTCACTCTTGCCCAGTTGAGTCCAACTCAGTATCTGGAAAACTGCCTTAGAAAGTTCAAATACCTTTCAATCTCACTTTGATTTGTTTCACTATTCCTTTCTTCAATAAAAAGTTTTATATTCCATTTTCCTCCATTGCTATTTTCCTTAAACCTGGGGTTTTCTGACCCCACCTTTGACCCTTCAAGGTAAAAAGAATAAACAAATGTTTAAGAGAGGTTATGATTGATCAGTTTTGAGAAAAGGTTAGACAATTAAGAGATGATAGATAACTTTAGTGAGTCCAAGTATAGCTGAATTATGAGAACAGAATCCAAAATGCAGGAAACACAAGAGTAAATGATTCAGAAAGTTTTTTTTACATTGGAGAAGAGAGGTAAAAAGCAACAGCTTGTGAGGATGATAGAAATGAGTTAATATTTTTAATGATGGAGGTTGGTAAGTGACCATGTTTATAGGCTACAGAAAGAGAAATAGTATACAGTGAGATATTCAAGATAAGAAAAGCAGTCAAATAAAAATGGAAGGGACAAATTACTGGGGAAGTTAAGAGGGAATGAGATCAATGATCACTGGAAGAAGTTTGGCTAGGAGAAAGACTAGTATCAACCCTTTTTTGCGTGGTATGTTGTAACATTCTTAGCTAAGTTGTGGGGATGAATGGTGAAAAAGAGGTTTAGAATAATTTCTGCTTTACTACTTCACCCTATGAAGTAAGCCAATAAAAATAAAGTTGGTCTAGTAAGCATAGTATTGTGATTTCTTCCATGTCTTTTCAGCAACATGAAATTAGTAACGGAGGAGGCAGATGGTGAACATTATTCCTGAAAATATTGCCCATGAAATGGTCACTGAGCAGCAAGGTATTTAAAAGTGGAAGTTAGTGTAAGTTGTGTTGGTTCACAAAAAAGTTAAAGACTACAGAGAATGTCTTCAATCAGAGTGATACCTGAAAAAGAACTGAGATGGGTATTGGGGGATACAGTAAGGACAAAAAAGTTAAAAGTCATAAAACGTAGGAGAAAAATGAAATAACAAAAAATTATCAAATAAAAAAATTTCATCGTTCATGAACAAGTAATTGATATAACTGTGAGTGGTGGAAAGTTCAATGTTATTACCATCATAGTACGTAGTTGAGGCAGATAGAAGTCAAAGAAACCTGAAAAAAACAGTCTTTTAAAAACAAAATTTTTCTCAGGTTAAATAATTATGGATCTTTGGAAATATATTTATCAGGAACTATATAAGAGCCAATACATATTTTCACCAATTTTTATAGGTATTTTAAATTTAATTAGACAATGTTTTCAGACTTCTTTTATTGAAATGGGAATGTGGAGATTCTGGTAAATGAATGGAAAGAAGCTTGCTACTTGAATTGTACTCTTTAGGTAAAGAAGCTACAGTCCACATATAAAAATAGATAATTGTATGTTTTATCAGTGTGTTTTTTTAATTTTAATTTTTTTGTTTTCAAATAATTTTCCACTGCTAGAAAATTAAAAGGCTTATTTTGTTCTATCCTTCACTGACCCAAGCATAACAACCTGACAAAAATGATTTCTGATTTCTGATATCAAGATTTTTTTTTAAGGGGAAGCTAGGTGACGTAGTGGACAGAGCACTGGCATTGGAGTCAGGAGTACCTGAGTTCAAATCTGGCCTCAGACACTTAATAATTACCTAGCTGTGTGGCCTTGGGCAAGCCACTTAACCCCATTGCCTTGCAAAAACTAAAAAAAAAAAAAAAAAAAAAAAGATTATTTTTAAAAGTTTTCTTTCCATTGAAGAAATCAGAAACCCTATTAGTTTTGTCAAGAAGAAATAAAATGAATGATAGTTTTACAGAAGATAAACCTCTATTCTGAACAAAGAAAATCAAATAAGATAAGTTAGGAGAGCTATAACCAATAGATTAATATGCAATGATAATGCTAAAATCTATATTAAACATTATTTATTTAATTTTAATTTATGAAATAAAAGAAACATTTCTCTAACATAACAAAAAGATGATGTCTCCATTAAATTGTAAATTTATTATGTATAATTTGCTATTCCTTTAAAATATATAATGAAATCATGTAAATTTTTTCTTTTCCCTTTTAATATGCTACAGTTTATTAATATATATTATTCCATTAATTTATGTTCTTCAGCCTAAAATTTTTTCAACTTATTTGTTTGGGTGCCATGTAGTATTCTTTCTTGATTGATATTGAGCTAAAAAAAATCAGATTATTTTTTCTACATGAATTACTTCCTACCCAGTTCTCCTTCATATTATACTTGTGAAATTAATTATTTGAACTCTACTTTTAGTATTTTGCATTTATTTCTATTGAATTTCATTCTGGTCATTTTAGGTTTGAAAAGAAGAATCATCTCTCTCTGAACGCTCTGTTTTCCATAAATACAAGTGAATGCTTTAGTATTTCCTACATATAAATAATACTATTTAATTTCTCATTAGGGAAAAATAAGTAGAAGGTATTTTATATTCAAAGTTCAAATAGATACATATAATTCTTTAAAACTCTGGAATTTTTTTATTGTTATAACAATGCATTGTTATAACAATATATGTTAAAACAACATATAATCATGTTATTGTTATAACAAGACCTCTTATTTGGGATTTTTAAATGATAAAGTAAGAAAAAGTAAGAAGATATTAAGAAAATATTTTCCCATTTCTAATGTTGTACTTTCAATACCCATGGGTAAACAATAAATAATTTTAAAATGTTGTTCTTTGTATAGTACAATGTTCATTAAAGTAAGAGAAGATTTGGGGGTAATCAGGTGGTACACTGGCCTTGGAGTCAGGAGAACCTGAGTTCAAATGTGGTCTCATACACTTAATAATTACCTAGTTGTGTGGTCTTGGGCAAGTCATTTAACCCCATGCCTTAATAAACAAAACGTTTTAAAAATCAGAAAGAGAAGAACTGATGTCTAATCAATCATGTGAAAGAATACATATGCTGCGTACTTTTCTATATGATAGAACCTTCTCCCTCAGGAACTAACTTCTTACCAATATATATAATTTCATTAGAAGCTGGCTTAATGGAAAAATCATCACACCTTTGTCTAGAAAGAGAAATATTTGTGACCAAAGAACCCTTCTATTTTAAGTTGACAATGGCAGATGTCAGGTTCATGAAGTTGTTTGTTTTATGTTAGGGAAACATTTCTGTAGATAGCATGTTAGGAAGCAGGAGAGAAGGAAAATGGTGAAGATGTGTGTGTGTGTGTGTGTGTGTGTGTGCATTAATGCATATGTAAAATGTTCATACGTATGTGTTTATATCTATGTAAGGGGAATACTTCACCTTATTTGAGCCTCACAACAAACAAGTGAGATGGATACTATAATATTATTATACCCAGTTTATAGATGGAGAAGTTGAACAAAGGTAAAATAACTGAACTATACTCAGACAAATACTAACCAACAAAAGCAGTATATAACTTCAGATCTTCCTAATATTCCTGCAATATGGAATTAGTATGAAAATTAGAAATACACAGTTATAATTTCACAAGAATCTGATATTTGACAAGTTTCCAGAAACAAGAATGTTTTTAGAAATACATATGTTTTGGGATGTCTTAAAAATATACTCAAGATCATTGGAAAAATGAAAAAAATCATTAAATAACCTTTTCTTCATTTCATTTTTCTTTTTAAATTACCTGGCACCTGGCTGACTGAGGTTTTCATTTAATTGTCTGCTTATGTTGACAGTGTGTATAGTTGTGAATGAATTAAATGACAAAAGTGTTAAATGGATCAGTCTCTACGTACAAAATATGTGCTGCCAAGTTTACTAATATCTGTCTTTTTGTTTGCCTAACTCTCTTTACTGAACCCTATAATTTGAGTGTGATTTGCTGGGGCAGCTTTTAGAGAAACAAAAGCTTAAAGGGAAATGGAATTTTCCTAATCATTGCTCTAGCAATGTAAATTTACCAAGTAGAAGTGTAAGATTCTGAGATAAAATGATAAGTTGATCCTATTAATGTGGTTAATGTTGAATATGTAAAACCCTCAGTTATACAAATGGTATTTGTTTATGAAACAGCCACCTTAAAAAAATTCAGTCTAATATTCTCAGCACATGTTCTTCAAAATAAGATAATAAGCCCTTTAAGTACCTTCTAAGGCTGGAGAATTGTTGTCACTGTTTATGCTTGTGTGAAATAATTGCTCGGTCAAAACATCTCTGATGGTGGAGAAGAGGCTGATTTATCATCCTAAGTTAATTCATTAGGCACTTGAGAAATCATTTAATAAATGATCACCCAAAGAGCTGTGGATGCAAATGGAAAGAGAATAACAACAAATCTAACCTAGGAAAGACAGTCAACACCAGCAGGAAGACATTTCTGTTCACAATAAGATTCATATTTTCTGATTTGAGCTCTCCTCAGTTCATAATTGCCATGATATGTGTGATTCACATGTGCATAAACTGTCAATATGGTTTTATGGGTTTTTTGTTGTCAGTACATATTTTGACCCTGATGATTTTGTGTTACTTAAGAATGTCTGTCCTTTTTACAACACTCAATAGCCATCTCTTATAGAAGCTTGCCTTAGGAATGTCCAGTGACTACTTTTTGGATATGGGCACAAACACAGAATTCCTATGAGTTTGGTGAAAATGTATTTTTTTTGGGAAAAAAAGGAGAATATTTAAGAGAAGTTTCACTGATGGTTTTTGCAGGAAAAAAAATTAGAATGAAGGAACCAAGGGAGTGATTTACTTGTCTGAAATGGGGATATACTTCCTTGGCTACTATATTTTGAATGTGATAACAGATAGAACTGAGACTAAAACTCCCAACCTCCTTCAAATGGGTACTGGCAATTATGCCCTTGGCATATATTGCTTATCTCCCCTCGATCCAGGATAAAAGGCACATCTGTCAGGACTTTTATGGAATCATTCATTGATTTATAACCCCATGGAAACTATAGAAATAAAAAATAAGCAGAATAAAGTGTGGTTTCATTGTAAAGTTTGAGTACTGTCTAGAGATAATGGAAAAATTCATGATAACAATGAAAATGGAAAAATGTTCCTATCTTGAGGCCATATTCAACCTTGAAGTTAATGGAAATTTTGACTATGAAGTAATATCGTGCCCATTATAATTATTTAATATTTATTGTGTACCCAGCATCTGTGTCTACATCTGCAGTATGCCAAAACAAGCAGAAAGAAAAAGTCAATGACAATTCAGGAATTTTTAATTGCATAATGAAACAAACATTTGGGAAACATCTGGGTGAAAGATCACATTTCCCATTCCTCTTAAACATTTGAATCAATATCAATGTAGCCTGTGTAACTATGACTAAATTCTGGGAGAAATACCCTAAATCCAAATGCTTAGCAGCTCACCTAGAGTGAAGTTTCTAGATAAGTGTGATAAAATTAAAGCTTTGTATTTGCTCGCACTAATCTACTTTTTGACTTCCTGACTTGATAATTCAGTAGTTTAAAAAAAGAAAACAAAGAAAAGAAAACAGTTTTCAAATCTGAGTTACACTTTGAGGGATGTTCTTTTTTTTAAGAAAAAAGAACTTGGCAGAACAAAAATGACTAATATATATCATTTTAAAATTTACAAAATACTTTGCATATACTATAATTCATTTCTGACCCTCATAATTTTTCTGGATAAGGTAGTACTATGTCTCAGAGAACTTAAATGACTAGCCATAATTATATGATGGCTAAGATTTGATCTCAGATCTTCTTGACTATGTGTAATTTTATATCTACTATATCATTTTGTAAAGTTAATAATTATTTGGAATAATAAATTTTCATCTCTAATTTATGCTTTTAATATTCTTTTCTTGACATTGGGACTCATTTCTTTAAGGAGATACAGCATGCTATAATGTACCTTAGGACTAGTATGGGATTTATAATAGGAGGACCTGAGTTAATGTCTTTTGAACTTTGATGTCATTTTTCTCAACAACAATTTCAGTTTCCTCATAGTAGAAAATAGTTGGTAATAAGTGTATCATCTTAAGATTATAGAATAAAGTCATGTATGTAGAATCCATCCTTTGTAAATTTTAAACTGCATAAAACCCAGCTGTTACTGTAACATATATGATAATGTGTTAAAGAAATCCCCACTAGACTTATAACATTTATTTGGCTTCTGAAGTTGCCTAATTTGCAACAAAGATTCTGTGATCTTGTGAAAATTGAATTAATCCCATAACACTTTATTTCCATAGAAGTTTTCACTTTGGTAATTTAAGTTCTTTAAGTGTTTTTTCCCCTGCTTCTGTTTTATCTTTTTTGTTCTTAGAGATTAAAACAAACAAACAAACAAACCAAAAAACTCCTTTTCTTTCACATGTTGGTAAAGTATTCTCTGTGGGAGAATGGGAATCTGGAGTAGGAGCATTGATGTTATTCAATTCATTCAATTCAGTTGAGCTTACTTTATTTTTTTTGATGTTCTACTTTGGGAAAAATATTTATAGAAGTTTATATAAGACATTCATAAAACATGGTGTCTATTTTCCATCTATAATCAATAAACAATAGTAGTAACTTTATGATAAAATAAAAATTTTTATCTGTGATTGCATCCAACTAGTACAAGATCTAATATAGGGAGTTAGTTGGTGGAGTAGGTAAGAGTCTTGGACTAGGAAGACTGAAGTTCAAATCCTGACCATGTCCATGTGATCTGAGGTAATCTTTTTACCTCTTTCCTTATTTATAAAATGCAGATTATAATAGGACTTCATAGGAATGTTGGGAGGATCATATGATGCAACCTGTACAATATTTAGCAGATTGTATTGTACCATATAAATGTTAAATATAAAGTAGAGTATAATGTTTGTCCTTCATTCTTGAAGAAAACCATGACATCAGGGAGGGAATACCATGACAAGCACATGAATTGGATTTGAGTGAGGGGGTGCTGTGCTATGATACCAGTCTCATTTTCTCCTCCGGACACCTGATACTAACTAGTGTGACCCTGGGTAAGTCACTTACCCCTGATTGATTTGCAGAAAGTAAAAGTAAAAGCTTTAATAATAATAACTAATTTATAATTCAATAAATATCTAAAATGTTTAATTGAGAATGTAGGTTCTGTATACCAGATTGTAAAAATTCTAAAATTGTCTACTTCCTCTTTCTATACAACTTTCACTGTAGATTCACCCTAAGCACAATAGGTATATACCACTCCATATGTTCTAGGACCTCACAGAGATTATCCATCTGTTTTGTTTTAATTTTTGTTTTTGCATGACAAGGGGGTTAAGTGACTTGCCCAAAGTCACACAGCTAAGTAATTATTAAGTCTCTGAGGCCAAATTTGAACTCAGGTCCTCTTGACTCCAGGGCCAGGGCTCTATTTACTGTGCCATCTAGCTGCCCCTAGATCAACCATCTGTTAACCATTACTTTCGCTATATAAACAGGTTACCTTCTTTTATAGTCATGCAGCTAGTTCATGTAATCATTTATGATTGTCTTGAATAAATATTCAATTTAAGACATTGTTAAATTGTGAGTGCTACTTAAATAAGACAGAATATGCTATATTACTGGATAGCTTTGTATGTCCTTGGTAGTTCTTACTAAACTTATGCAAATTTTGGGATTCCTTCCTTGCTGCTTTCATGATTCTAATTTTTTTTATAATTATGCAATAACTAAAATATTGCTTGCTCAGAAGAATTCAAAGAAGATATATTACACTGAAATCCATAGACTATTTTAAATAAGTAATGTCACACTGAAATATTAATAGTTTGCAATAATATATATACATAGATATGATTTAGCAAAGGATGTCATTTTTATGTTAAGACTTAATACACATGAAATGTGAATTTAATATACTGTACGTAGTGAAAATAGATCAAATATATGACAATTTATATTTTAAAAAAAGCAAAATATTCTAAAAGGAGCATATATTTTTCTTGTTAGAAAGAAGTCTTGAGATTCATTTTCAATCAAATAATGCAGCCATATCTTGAAAGACTTATTTTTGAAAAAAATATAAAAGGTGACTATAGAGGTTTCTAATGAAGAGAGAAACCAAAACCAAAGGTAAAAATAGAATTTCAGATTGACTTTGTGCCAGATTTAATTAAATTTTAAATTTAAAAGGCTCGATAACTCTTATTTAGTATGGATTCATGGTTTATTGAAGAACAGTAATGAGTACTACTGGGTTTCCTGTTTTACAAAAAGTCAATTAGATTGTCCCTGGGAAAACAGGTACCCATTTGTTTAGTCAGATTCTTCCACAGTACATATTAATTCAGTCATCAAATACAGGCCTAGGATAAAATACCAATGCTTCTGGTACAGTCCTAGGAACTGAAGTGGTGTCTAGGATGATAAGATTAGATATGCATGTGAATCTTTGGCACATTAATAATGTCACTTTATTTTTCTGTTTTTTTTTTTCTGGAACTATTTTATAGAAAAAGGTACTATTGAAAGAAACATTTTTATAGCAGTTTCTTGCAGTCATTTGCTAGTTTCATTTTCTGTATTCCTATTTCTTTATCATTTTCAGTTAAAGCAGACCAATTAATTGGACAAGTATTAATAGAGTTGACTTAACATAAATTTTCATTACTGGTTTTGAACAAAGCATTTTCATTCATAGATTTTTCGTGCTATTTTCAAGTGGCAATGATTCTTTAACAATGGTTTTAAATTTTTGATTAACAAGTCCCACTAATGCATATGGTTTTTCAATAGTGTATAGAGTAGTTAGGTTTTTTTTTTTCTTGAATTCACCTGTAGAGTATTTTATAATCTTCTTATACATGCTTTCAAGAGATAATTATGTACTCTCCGATGACACTTAAGAAAACTACCTATTGGCTATTGTAGCAAAGTAATGCAGAGGACAAAAAAAAGGGAAATGGGAGCTTAAAATCTTGGAGAGGTTCCTTATGTTGATATAATACCATCAATACTCTGATCTGTACAGTGGAAAATTGAATTTAGTCTTAGCAAGACATTGTGAAATGAGCACTGGTTTTGGATGCAGAGACCCAGTGTTAAAATCTGACCTCTGTCATGTTCCAGTGTGAGTTGAAGAAACACATTTAACTTGTTTGTAGCCCAACTTTCTCATCTTTTGCATGAAATAGTTCCACTAGATAGATTCTAAGGTTCTTCAGTTAGATAAATTTGTGATTCTATATTCCTATGATCTCAGAAACACAGCAAAGAGATATAACCAGAAGATCCTGTGATGAGAATGAAGGATATAAGATGGACAGCATAAATATGGCAGTGGTCCCCATGAAACATTGGAAGAATGAAGCAAGGTCTTCCATACAATGAAAAGATTATCAGGGTAAGTTCTAAAGAAAATTAATATACCAGAATTTCAGAAACTATTGAATGTGAAGGAGTCTCTCAATGTAGAGTGTGAGCAATCACCTCCCCCCCTTTCTTAATATTTCCATTGTTGAAGCATGCCCAGTCAATATTATTAAAATATAAAAGAGATATAGGTTTAAATATTTTTGCTTCCATTATTTGTAATTGTCAAAAAAAGCTTATATGTTACTTAAAAGTCCCAAAACAAGAGAATGATGATATATTATTACTCAAGAAAAACATTAAAAACTTCATATAAACAAATATTAAGAATGTAAAGTAATATGGAAATATGTTGTTGATTGTTATATAATAAAATCCTATAAAAGGAAGACTCCCAACTCCAACTAGCTTTGAAATCTATTACCCTTGGGGTGCCAGGATTTCTGGGATCATTTCTTGTTAACAAGATATCTGCAAAATTGATCCACAATAAAAGATAAAATTCTACCACAAAATTTTTTAAAAAGTCATTATAGAAAGTATGAAAGGAAGATAAAATAATGTTTAACCAATGGAATGAAGAAAACAAAATATTTTGATACTAAACAGGATCTATTATTTTGTTTTCATAACCAATCTTTTCCTTAATTTTAATTCTCTTTGAGATAACAGTTTTATAGTCAACATAGCAGATAGTTGTTCTCTCCTTTGTTAGTTTTCTTCCTGGAAACTAGATTCTGTCGGCAAGAAAAACATACTATCATTTTTCTTTTTATATGCCTTCATCACAAATCATGAATT
The DNA here is from genome assembly GCF_037893015.1 of Macrotis lagotis. Taxonomy (NCBI): domain Eukaryota; kingdom Metazoa; phylum Chordata; class Mammalia; order Peramelemorphia; family Peramelidae; genus Macrotis; species Macrotis lagotis. The sequence continues at coordinate 103,919,273 of NC_133662.1, read as the reverse complement.
CATGAAATTTAGAGTGACTTTATCATTCAGAAATAGATAATGGATAAATGGTGGTAATAAGTTGCATACTTAATGAAATTAGCATTTTAAAATATAACTTAAAAATTTCAGCTTATAATACCATCAATTTCTAAGATAATGCTCAATTGTTCAGATTATGATTTTTGTACAAATAGCACAAAAACTCATCTAGGTTCTGCTAGAAAAATCATTAAATGCTAAAATATTTCTTAATGAAAATTATTTAATTTTGTCCCTCATAAGTATACCATTTGTACAGAGAAAAAACTGAGACAAATAGCTATTAAGTGATTTGTCCTGGATTACATAACTATTTGATACTTTGTAAACCAAAAAAAACCATTGTAAATGCTGCCTATTATTATTATTGTTTTCTTACCTAAGGAGCAATGCAACTAAATAATTACTATCTAAATTCACATTCAGAATAAAAACATAATTCAGACTTATTTTTTGCATCAACTTCAGTTGATTCGTCAAGATAGTCAAAGTTGACAGCCTGATAGTGAAGTTTTACAAACTTTTTTGAGCCAAATCAACCAAATAGAGTAACCCATGCACAGTAGATGGAGACAGCAGAAAGAAGTAATGAGACCAGCTTTAGAAACATTCCCAATTTCCGTCATATAAACAGACTTTATAGAAGCACAAATGATAGATTTATGTTTCACATAACATTTTGGAGAATAGAATTGAACCTGATTTTCAAAAGACAGCTTCTGCTTTTTTCTATTATCATCTCTCATTCCCAAGCACATGCATCTTGGATGCATGATTATTCTTTCATTGAAGCCCATCTCACTTTCTTCAATATTGGTTAATCTTGCAAGCCAAATTAAAGCTCAGTAAAGTGGATACTATGTAAAAAAAAAACTTACTACATTGACATTCACAGTGGAGGTCTACTCTTGAAATTTAGCTTCTGATTTGATCTTTAAACCAAATAATCACAGTGAGAGGTATTTGGTGTTACTTAATAAGGTGGAATGAAAGGAATTAGATCCTATATAGAAAGCTGATTGAAAACATATTGTATACTAGAATTTAGAGGTGTTTTTAAAGAAAAAAATACTTGATGTCTCTAATTTTTTCTCCATACCATTTCTTTATGAAATATTAGAAGATAGTTCCTTATATTTCTTATAAATTATATATTTCATTCTGTGTTTGTATATTTGTATGTAAAAAAACACATACATACATATATACATATATGAAAAGACTAATAATTGTAAAAACTCATAAGGAACACTTCTAATACTGACAAGAAATGAATGCTTTAGATATTTGACAACTCAAAGATTTATTTCAAGGGTAAATATTTCCCTATCTCAGACAGTTTGAGAGTATTAAAAAAGATATTGGCAGTATGACTGTCAATATGTATATTTTGCATATGTTTCATATTCATATCACCATAAAAATATACATGAGAAGACTTATAATAATATCCACTGTCCCTTATAAAGATAGCTGAGCTTAATGGACCAGAAAACAGGTGAGTAATCTCAGGGATAAAAACACCAAAACAAACCAAAAACAATGTTCTGCCACTGATCAGTACCACAGTTGGGCATCAGCATAATTTTATTACTTCAATGTTTTCCAGTAAGTCTACATTTTTTTTGTACACTTATGCTAAAAAAAAATCATGTTTTAGATGTCAGTATGAGACTATCTTATTGATAATGAATTAAATCATTGAAATGATATAACTCTCATCCCTATATGCTATGAGATAAATAGAGTCATTGTATAACAGTAGTATGGTACATGATTAACAAAAAAAATCATAGGACAATTATGTTCTCTCACTGGAATTTATTGTGCAGAGCTACTATGTTTGAAGGTATATGATCTGATCCTCTAATTTATTCAAATTCCCACCATCATTTGGCAGTTTTGTGTGTTTTCTCTAAATGGAAGATTTTTGAAAAAAATAATATAATTGAAATCACACACTATTCATAAATTCAATTCTTTTGTTTTTTTTACTTTTTCCAAATCTTTTGGGAAAAAATGAGCAAATTTTATGATTAATAATAGCATTATTTTTAAATGTTTTGATATTAAGATACCACTTTAATTACTAGAAAGGTATATTTCTCAGAAATAATGTAGTTATACTTGATATAACCATGTTTGCTTTGCTACTTTAAGACAATGTTCTAGGTAGTCATATGGTAAACATATAGATAAATCCTATTTTATAATTCTTGACTCTGTTTTCAGTAGAATTCCTCTTGTAGCAATAACATTATAGCAATACAATTGAGTGTGACAATAATATTGAAGTAAAAGCTTTCCAAGACTTCTGCAGAATTTCTGTGATTATATTTTGAATAGTAATTTTATGTGCTGCTCACTTCTATTACCTTGTGGACTAGTTAAACAAAGCAAATTGACCAATTAAAATTCAGTCATTTGTCATAGTCACTCAGGCTTTAATGATATTTTTCTTTCAATTTTTTCTGTAGATTTGGATTCACAAGAAGGGTCCTAAAATAATTTTTACATTTAATTGTATTATTGTATTCTTAAAGATCATCGATATTCAGATGATTTCAGAAAGAAGGAAGTTGGAGGATTTATAGCTTACTGACAAACAAGGAAAACGAGGTCTTTTCAAGTAACTGAACCAATAGAATATTGTTATAATTAGCTTAGTACAATCTTAGAAGGTAAAGTCCGTGTACTTTGCAAATTATATTCCTCATATTTACCATTTATATGAAAGACAAATAAATAAATCTGTGATCTCACAAATTTGCACCCTCATTTTAAATATGAAGATCAATAGTCATCATTGTCCATTCTGTTCAATACTTTTCTATGTTCTCACTTGTATTCCCCATTTTACTCCCCCCTTATTCCCCTTTACCCAATATGCTAGTGATATTCTTCACTTTTTTCTCATATTGGAAGCTATCAAAGTAAGGTTTCTACCTGTCCTTTCTCACCCTTGCCACGTGACCAGAAAGGTCTCTTTCTATTATATATTTTCCTGATAGATCTTTTGCTTTTTTTCTGTATATCACTGCATTTGGTTATATGTTTTCCTCCTTCTGATACATACCACATGTATCTCCTTTGCTCTTAGTGTGAAAATAATTTTCAGTTCTTGAGAGACTGTTATGTTCCATATATACTAATCATTTAAATATACTAGTAGGATATTGCCATTAAAACAGATAGTCATATAATTAATGTAGAACTTAAGATAGAATTCAAGTACTCCATAGGGTATAAGATAAGAGCCATGATATTGAGAAACAAATGAAAACCTAGAGCTTTTGACTGGTAAACATAAATTGTGGTAGTGTTTTCAAAAGTGGAAATCCTTTGATCTACATAATGGGATAGGATGATAAAACTTTATTATATGATATTTTTATATTTACTTGATAAATTATCTTATTTCTTCTTATTACTCTGATCTCCTTCGTTTAGATAGCCTTTAGAGGAATTGGTTCAGAAGTACCTACAACTAGAACTCTTTAATTTACTGGAAATTTTTCTATTTATTTTGTAAATATTTATTTAAATATAGAGTAATTGAAAAGGTAGGGCAACTTTTCAAGTGACTATCACAAAATCTTTTAAATGTGGTATTGATTATTCTAGATACAAAAGCCAGAGAGCACAATGACTCCACATGATGAGTTTTAGTGTGAACCAATTATAAACTTCCTGTATTGTGATAAATTAATTGTAGTAGAGTTTAGATAAAACAGATCTAAATACTATACTATAAATACTATAATACTATACAATACTATAAATGATTTTTCTAATTGTTGACAGACTATAAAATGACTAACACCATTCTGGAACTGTTTACCTTAACATTGTTCAAATAAGAGTAATTAACATTAAATATTCTGAAGAACAAAAAAGCACATAAAGGAACTGCAAAGTGTTTTCATTTTAATAATATGATTAATATATTCATGGAAGTTTAGTGATTTTAAAAGAATAGTTTCTGGAAATCTTGTAACAGAGGTAAAGACTTTAATCACATGATGTCCAATGCCAATTTCCACTGATTAAAGTGGAACATAAGAAATGTTAAGATTTCAGATTGAAAAACAATTTAAAGAATATGCTTATAATTCTTGACCTCATTTACACCTTGGCAGAGTTCAGCTATGAGGAGCAAGAGAATATAGTAGATCAAAGACTTTATATTTAGGGCTATGATCACAATGGAGCTGTGAGAGGGCAAGGGACTTGGGAGGTATAAATCAGGGAACTAATTCAAAATCATAGATCAAGTTGAAAAATAAACTTCAGGGAATTATCAGAGTTTATAGTCTTAATAATAGTCATGATTGGAACCTAGATCTCCTGACTAAGAACAAGAAAAACAGTAGTGAAGGAGTATATACAGTTAGAATTTGATATCCAACACTCAAAGAAAATAGAAGAAAACATAATATAATACAACAAGAGACAATGGGAAGAGGACCTTAGGATGAAATACTTTTAGACAAATCAATAAAATAGTACAAACACAATATAAGCATTGATCACTGGAAAAGAACTATTTGTTTTGTGTGATTATATAAAGGATATATGATATGGTAGAAAGAATATGAGATTTTCAATATGTGTACTTAGATTCAAATTCAAGTTTTATTAATTTCTCTCTGTGTGATCTTTGAAAAGTAGTCTTTTAAGCTATCCAAATTTCAATTTCCTTGTCTATAGAATGAGGGTATTTTTAGAAATGAATACTAAAGTGACATATATAAGTATATGATAAGGGTTCTACTGCTTCATAAGTCAAAACAAGATTCCACAGTTGTTTTGGGGTGGTTACTAAAGCTTACTTATAGGTCTAGAGGAAAAAATCAAAATTTATTTCTTATGATAGTCCTAAAATAGGAGAATTAAAGAGTCTTTAAATGAAGGAGTAAAAGTGGGCTATTATCATGGCACTTGTGAAATTTCAGATTGATAGATTTATGGAAAAATAAAAAATGTTTCTGTAATTAGATAAAAATAAAAATTGGATTATTTTAGGTATTAAACTTGGCCATATTTGAAATGACTCAGGTTTACCTAACTCAAATAATTATAGATTTTTGTATACTAACAGAATTTCTTTGAACCTATGGATATGTGAGTACTTTTTTTTAGCTTTTGCAAGGCAATGGGGTTAAGTGACTTGCCCAAGGTCACACAATTAGGTAATTATTAAATGTCTGAGACAGGATTTGAACTCAAGTCCTCCTGACTCCAGGGCCAGTGCTCTATTGGCTGTAATACCTGGCTGCACCTGATTTGAATACTTTTAGGTGAATGATATTATAAAGTTAAAAAGACTCCAGAACCAGTTATATTAAAAGGAATTGATAAAATATGAGAAATCTTGAGTGATGATCAACATTAATGGACTTGCTCATACCAACAGGGCAACAATCAGGCACAATTCTGGGGTATCTGTGATGGAGAATGCCATCTGTGTCCTGAGAAAGAACTGTGGAGTTTGAACAAAGACCAAAGACTATTACCTTTACCTTTTAAAAAATGTTATCTTATTATGTAATTCTGCTATATCTCATACTTTGTTTCTTCCTTAAAGATATGCTTTCTCTCTTATCACATTCAACTTAGATCAATGCACCATGGAAACAATGTAAAGACTAACAGACTACCTTTTGTTGGGGGTGGAAGGAGGGAAGCAAGATTGGGGGAAAAATTTGTAAAATTTAAAATAAATAAAATCTTCAAAAAAATACATATTCTTCCATTATTTTACCCATTCTAGTTTGAATGAATTTTCTAATAAAGAATTTCATTTTTGAGCAAATCATAAGCATGCAACAATGTGTTTTTTAAATCAAATTATTTTCTGTTCTTCAGTAGTCAATACGATGATGTTTTTGATTTGTTTGCTTCTCCAAATGTGAATAATTTGTATTACGTTGCCAATTATCAAAATTTGCACAGTAGCAATAATGTAATAACAAGTAAAATTTATATTACATTTTGAAGTCTGCAAAGTGTTTCATGAACATTATTACATTTAATTCTTACAATAGATCAGTAAAATAAGTGATGGAGACTGGCCCCTTGACTTTAATGGTAAAGGGATCACCAAGACAAAATATATTCAAATGTAGCTCAGCACTTGTGAAATTTAAGTCCTAGTTTCTATGGATACTAAAAGATCAATTAATGCTGTTAGAGTTGGACCTCAAACTAAAACTTCTTATTTCCAGGGTTAATTCACTATACATTGTGCCATGAGAAAAAAGAGCTTCAGTGACAGTGAGAGATTTCCTTAAGTGAACATAGAAATCGAGAGCGAGGCATCATTTGAACCCAATTTCTATGTAATTACAAAATCAACATACTTTCCATTCTATCAAAGTTTGATTTTCTTTTTCAAGCTCATCATTTCAAACTTTTGCAAGTACATCAGATCTTGCCCTGAGGATCCATGAAGTTATTAATATATTTTTAAATGAGATACTATTTGTACAGTGTTTTGCACAGTGTTTGACATATAATAAACTCTAATTAAATGTTCATTTCTTTACCTTCTCCCCCTTTTTATTATTAGCTACTTTATGTAATTACTTTCTCTTGTAATCTTCTGTATTTATTCAATTAAAGTAATCTAAGAAAGGATCTACTGACTTCAACAAACAGTCCAGGAATTCAGGTTGGAACCTCTGTTCTAGAGGGTAAAGAATATATCTCATACCACGGAATGGGGATAATTCTTTCTCTTCAATATAATTCAGCAAATAATTACCAAGATCCACTGGATTATTGCAAAGAACTGATTTAGACATTAGAGATTCAAAGTTAAATAATAAATGAGTTACTGTTATTGAGACTTGCATTCAAGTAGACAGACACAAAATATGCACACCCATACCCAAAGAGAGCCACACACTCAATCACCTCCCCCCCCACATATACACACCTAGATAGCAAAGTACAAGATAGCCTGGAAGAGAGATGTTTAACCATCTTGAGAACCAGAAAGAAAATCAGACATAAGCTGATCTTTGAAGGAACATAACATAAAGATTCTAAGAGAAGAGATGAATATTAACATATTCCATTGTGGCTGGCTTGTATAACTACATGGAAATGGAGAATGTGATATAGAATTTAAGAAATTTTTTATAGTTTAATATATTTTCTCCTTCTCCTTTTATATCTAATAGTAGTTTTATATGGCATATTTTGTAGCATTCTGAAAACGTCCTTCAAACATATGTGGCATCCTTGGGAAACAAAAAGAGGTTACTAGAGAATAGGTGGCAGCAGCAGCCACATTGCTAATGTGCTAAAGTAAAAGATAGAATTAGATATTCATCTTCCATGTTTCTGATTATTATTCAAGTTTTCTAATGTTGTTGTTTGTCTTTCATTTTAAAAGAAGACCAATGGCATCATGATGTCTTGTCTTGCTCATGAATTTGACTTGAATGAGGCAGAGTTTTGCAAAATTTTCAGCCTCCCTCTCTCCTCTAGTATTATCAGAGTCCAGGTTAAAACAACTGTTGATGACCCAGGATGCTGTGGGTGATTTTTACTTTTATAAATTAAGGTCATTCCCAGGTCTCAATTTGTCTGAGCCCATGTCCATTCAAGGTTAAGGGCTAGGTTAAAATTGAGACAAAAAATGAACCAATTTATATTCAGGAAGATATCAATCTGGGAGGAAAACCTTCAGTTTCTGAGCAGAATAGAAAATAATTGCTATTCTAAACTAGTTTGGACTAGGATTATAACTGACCCCTTCAGTTTAAAGACATAGACAAGTAGTTTCATTTAAAATACAATAGCATTTTTAAAAGCCAGTTTTTCAGAGCTATAATTGAAGAAATTGGAAATGGAAAATGAACTGCACAAAATTAAATTATCCCAGTGTTTTGAAAAAAAAAGATGATGATGATGATGGTGGTGGTGGTAGAAGAGGAGGAGGAGGAGGGGAGGAGGAGGAGGGGAGGAGGAGGAGGAGGGGAGGAGGAGGAGGAGGAGGAGGAGGAGGAGGAGAAAGCAAGAAAAGAAAAAAGAGAAGAAGAATTAGAGCATTTTCCGGCTTCTGTTAGAATTGGCTGGTTGGGTCCCCAAGAACAGTTACTACTACTCTAAAATGACATGGTAAAGACATTTAATACAAAACCTTTTCCTAAGAACATAGTTCACTTCTTCCCACAAATATTCACAGCATTCATGGGAGGAATATGCTTAAACTCAGACCATAATAGTAGTGAGACACATGTAGGAAGAGTTTTCTAATAGTAACATCTTCAAAAGTTTAGATTTCAGTAATGGATTTTGATTCCATGAATGCACATCATATTTCCCTTTACAGCCAAGTTTACACTAACACTATACTCAGAACACTTTCTAGTTGATGGAACCTGCCATAGCATATGCTCTACAAGCATTAGACACCAAAATCAATTCCCTGACATGATGAAGCATGGGAGAAGTATTTCAAGGATATCAACTCCTAAGAGATTTGAATCACTGGTAGTTTCAAGTTAAGTATATAAAGGAAGAAAAGGAAATGAAAATCTGTCATTTTATTCCCCTTTTAGACTGATTGTCTTTCTGCTTTTAAAGATTTCATTCATTTGGCTCTTCTTTTATGAATAGCTAAGTTGATAAAATGATATGCTATAGAGGAAAGCTCTTGATACAGAGGACCTAGTTCAAATTCTACCTTCTGATAGTCATTTTCTGTTGTATTCCTGCCAGTAGTTTATCCTTTACTCAGACTAACATTGAAGAGGTGGGAGACAAAGATAGAAAGTTCTCTGTTTATTCAACCCCAAACAAGGTCTTAAATACCCTTTTTTCACTCCCAATCCCAAGGCATTCTCTCTTTACAAGTCAAACAATGCCCCAGTGCTTGGGTGCTTTCAGACAACAAGTCTTAAAAGTTTACAACCCTCAACAGACTCTTACAAATCCCCCTTTTTGTTTTTGCCTTTTAGGTTTTTGAAAGGCAATGGGGTTAAGTGGCTTGCCCAAGACCACACAACTAGGTGTCTTGAGGCCAGATTTGAACTCAGGTACTCCTGACTCCAGGGCCAGTACTCTATCCACTGCATCACCTAGACACCCCCCCCCCTTTGTTTTTGAGGCAAATTTCCTGTAGACCATCAGCAAGAAGGTGGATTATTTTCAGACTCAGCATGATCAGGAAGGAGACTTGTATTGAAGCATTATTAATTTCACTTGCAATTTCCCCCCAAATCAATTAAATTCAAAACACAAACCAAAAGGAATAATATTTAACATAAGTAACTGTTTGGCAATTATATCAATTTGACATCAAAGCAGATGAGATAGCACAAATATCTCTTTCCCAAAAGAAATAAGTAAATTATATGATTCAAAATTCCCAAATTCCTAGAAATACAATTTATCCCAAAATAATTTCCTTCTGAATTTTACACACACATACATACACACACACACACACACACACACACACACACACACACACACACACGTACAAACAACAGAAATAACTCTCTTGAAACACATTTACCAAGCTGAGATTGATACCCTGGTCAGTACCAGATCTCCAAATATAGAAACATTTTTCCACCTCTCCAGGCTAGTGGAGAGATGTAAAATGCCCGATAGATGATTAAATACACATATACACACACATATTTTTGAACACACCAATTGTAAGACCAGTAAAGATAAATAACTCTTGGAATCATTCAGAATTTCTTAAAGAACCTCATATATATATATATATATATATATATATATATATATATATATATATTCATGAAAATCTTGAAATAGCTAATCAAAGAAATTGAATACATTTTTGAACAACACAAAATTCAAAGTTAGCTATTCTATTACAGAAATATTAGCCATAGCACAGGCTTCATTCAAAAGATAAAATCTAAATTTCCCAGTCCCAGAAACAAAACAAAAACTTCTTCCCCTTTTTTCCTTAACTAATTGACCATGAAGCTTCACAATCAATAGCCTAAGAAAAATGTGGTCATTGCCCACCCCACTTCCTCCCCCAACCAGGGAGAAGGCATAGGGGTCCCTTGATTTCTAAAATAAATTTTTTGGGGAGGATCTTGCCATTCTTGCAGCAAAGCATGCATAACATCTGAACGGTTTGAGTTTTGAAGTTCTAAAAAGGAGGATTTCCCTTCTCCCTCCCCCCTCCCTCTGCAGAGGGTGGAGGCAGCAGAGAATGAGAGAGAGCATTTGAAATTACCTGAGTAGTTAACAACAGTACAATTTGGAGTTGTTGCATTTTCTGATGAGTAGCCAGCACCATTAGAAATTGGCAGGTAGGGTGGTATAGTGGCGTAGTGGATAAAGCACCAGCCCTGGAGTCAGGAGTACCTGGGTTCAAATGTGGTCTCAGACACTTAATAATTACCTAGCTGTGTGGCCTTGGGCAAGCCACTTAACCCTGTTTGCCTTGCAAAAAAAAAAAAAAGAAATTGGCAGGTAGCATGTGACATTTTTGCTCTCAACACAGGAAGGCAGTTAGTATGTACTTGACAGATTTCTGGTGCCAGAGCCAGGGTCATGGCATGCTTAGTTGTGAGCTGGAGAGTGAAATTAGTTGTAGATTCAGGAGTGGAATCCATTGTAAGTGCTAGAGGATATCAGGGTTGGTGGCACCAATAAGGAGTCTCTGAAATTGACTGTAGGTTTAGGGGTTTGGTTCATGTTTTGCTTGCATAGCATAGCCAGGCAGGCAGTGGTGGCCAAAAGGAGTAACCAGCAGGTCCCCCACATTCCATTCATGGCACTAGTGCTCAGGTAATGAGCTGCTGCTGAGGAAGAAGCTCTGTCCCCCTGTGGCACTGCCTCGGAGACTTCGCTTCCCAACTCAACAGCAGCCCCAATCAAAGAATCAGTGCTAATATTTGCCCCTAATTGATGCAATGTATCTCTTCCCCATAATATTATAGAGAGTCCTTCAACTATGAAAGGAGTGACAGTCCTTGCTTTATCTTCTTTTCTCCATTTCAAGGATTGACAAGAAATTTCTGTTTCCTGTTGACCCCCAATGCCTACTAGATTAGTATAGGCAACTTGTTTAGGCCAAGCTTGTAGTCGATTCTGTATGGGGAACATGGTCCAATCTGCCCCAGTGTCAATCAAGCCTAGGAAATCAATTGCTTTTACTTGGATAACACAAAGAGCTTTTCACTGAAGAAATTGTAGTAGCAAACATAGTTTCATTGTGGTTTCTCAGTTTCGGCCCCTTTTTCAACTCCTTTTCCTTCTAATTTTTACCAGATCTTGAGAAAACCCTTAACTGAGTTATTCATTGGTTCTCATTTATGTAGCTATCATCATCATTAGCATTTACTATTGAAATAGAGAAAATTTCCCTACTCATGTGATTTACTAAAGGTATAATGTGAGTATACTCTGGATTTAGTGGAGCCAAAATGCTTGCAAATTCCTTATCCATTAATTATAAAGGGTGAATAGGCACTTCAGTAAAAGCATGTGGAGGCACCCTAAATTTCCCAGCACGTTTGACTATCAATTGTTTGATATGGGTTGGCTTGCTGCCAAAGCTGCATACTGGTTTTTCCATTCCATTTCCTGCTAGTCCTGAACTGTCATACCCCATGATTATTTTTGAGGAGCCCCTGGGAGAGGACCCCTTTCACCATTTAAATTTCCTTGTCTACATTCTGATGCTTAGTGTTCTGCTTTTTTATACTTTGGGCACAGAGTTTTAGGATGATATACCCTGACCTTTCTGGTTTTATCTCCTTGGGCACTCCAACAACTTTTCTTTAAATGTCCAGGTTTTTCACAAACAAAGTAAGTTCATTTCTCTTTATTTCCCATGTGCATATTAGCAAATGCTTCTGCTATTAATTCTATATGATATACCTGAGACTCCACTCTGTCACATCTTTGAATCATTTCCTCAATGGTGGCATCCTTTCTTAAGCCAATCACTGCTTTCTGACAATCAGTATTTGCATTAGCCCATGCTAATTGATTTATTAAAAATCTATTCCTGCTACATCTCCTAAAGTTCTTCCTACTGCCTCCTGTAACCAGGCAAAGAAATCTACAAAAGCCTCATCATTTCTTTGTCTGATAAGTGCAAATTGTTCTTTCTTTTCATTTTGTATTGGAATATGTTCCTAAGCATTCTTTACACAAGATAGCAATTCTTTCATGTTTCTACCCCATAATATATTTGGTCTGCATTGTTGAGAAATAGTCCTGTGCCACTTAACTATTCATAATATGTGGTAACATTGGGACCTTGTGCATGCCTCAAAGCCATCTGTCTACATTGTTCTATAAACTCTGTCATCCAAAAGACAGATTGTTTGGGTGACAAACATGTCCTATCTGCTTCCAATCATTGGGTGGTAATAAGGAGTATGCAAGAGCATCAAATTGTAGCCAGACAGAAGGTGATCTTGACCTGTGTTTCCCCACTGCCTTCTTTAAATCTCTGGCTGCTTTTGTATCTACTGGCTTATGTCTTCACCTTAGGTTTCCTGGAGTAAAAGGGTTTGGCTCCTCAATAACAGGATATGACTGAAACTCAGCTCCTAAATATCCCAAACTTTTTCCCTTCTCTTTTGCTGGGGTTGATGGCCTTTTGTAATGCTGAAGTTTCTTCACTAGGTGCTGTAGAACTAATCTTGGGTTTTTCTTGATAATACTTATTTGTTTCTTCTGCCTCAGGTCATGGAGGCAAATACACTTTCCCTCTACCTTTGATTTCCTCCACACCTCCTTGCTCCAACTTCCTTAATATCTGTCCCATGGTAACTTGTTACCTCTCTTGAAGTCTTTTTTCTCCTTGATGTTGCCTGGAAGCATTTTTTCCATGTGTGTATTTGCTGGTCCTTATCCTGAACTCCAATCAGACAGCCCTGAAATCAGCTTTTTTTCTTGCCTTTGTGTCCCTGTTTGGGCGCCATTTGATGAGTTCTTGCCGGCTTTTGATGAGTTCTTGCCAGCTAGCTTATCCTTTACTCAGATTGTTGAAGTGGTGGAAGACAAAGATGGAAAGTTCTCCATTTATTTAACCCCAAGCAAGTGCTTAAATACCCTTTTTTCACTCCCAGTCCTGAATAATTCTCTAATTACAAGTCAAACAATGCTTGAGGACAACAGGTGTTAAAAGTTTACAACCCTCAACAGACTCTTACAACTATCTATTGATCTTAGGCAAATAATTTAAAAACTCTTGGACTCAGTTTCTCCCTGTTACATTAGACTTTCCTTTTGGCTCCTTATAGTTCTCTATAATTTTATGAAACTGAGTAGAGTTAATATAATTAATAATTGTTGCAGCTAGCTGAGGCAGTAAATAAAATGACAGGTCTGGAGCCAGAAAGTTCTGAGTTCAAATCCAGTCTCTCATATTTATTCACTGTTTATCCCTGGGCAAGTCACTTAATTTTGGTTTTCTCAATTTTCTCATCTGTAATAAAAATGATCTGAGGGGAGGAAATAGCCAATGATTCTAATAACTTGGACAAGAGAACTTTACAAGGAGTCATAATGAGTTGACAAGACTGAAACAACTGAATAGCAATAACATGTTTATTATTACTTTTTTCAGGTAATATCTTAATACTTAAAGATTGCCAATTTTATGGGAAGGAATCATTATACTTGGAATTCTGTCCACTTTTGTTTATAGATTCCTATCATTAGGTCCAACAGAAAGTAGGTGATTTATAAACCTTTTTACCAGTGAACATTCTTGCCAATGAAGTGATTTTCAGTTCTCTCTTGCAAGAAAAGAGATAAGGGAAAGGGATGTCAGCATTCAAACAGAAGAGATAAAGTTTACCTCCCATCTATCTTTCTCCTATATTCTCTAGAAAACAAGAAATTTCCATTGGATCTGACTATGCACCTTGTCATTCACCTAGCATTGAACTCTACCATGTATTTTATTTTCCATATTTAAAATGTGAACTCTATATGTGCATTGACAGACTTGATATTTCCTTCAAATTCTTAGGATTTAATACGAATTTATAGTAAATATTTAATAATAATTCATTCATTCTTTCATTTTTTCTCTCAGTGATCTCTTAGAGAGACTGGTTCAATAAATAACCTTTATTCATTAATAAAAGATATCAATTAGAGTCTGTTACTTTGTTGGTTTTTATAATTTGTACCCAATTTGATAATGGACTTACCTATCTCAAGAGACCTTGTTTAGATGACCTTGTTTATCTTGTATTGTTTATTGCTGTTAAAAAAATAGTAAAAATAATGGTGATTTTTATTTCCATGCAACTCTTATGAACAGCTCCACACTTGGGCTACCCAATTATTGACTTTATATCTCAGCTGGTAGCAATAGAAACTGAAAAATAATCAACCCATGCAATGCTTTCCCCCCCCCCAATTTTTTTAATCAATCTCTCCTATTTGATTTTTGAATTGTTTTTTAAGTTCTCTCAGAGTCTTTTTTTAGGCTTGTGACTTTGCAGTGTTAATAGCAGAAATTTCAGGAACCATTTTTGGCTGCTAGAGAAGATACATTGAAACCTTTCATTCCTCAAGTCATATCTCATAGTTGCTTGTCAATACAGGGCCACCATTTGATGTCAATTCTGTAATGAGAGGCTTCATTTGAATTCAACAGTAATAATGACAGCAATGCAGAAACAACGACAGTGACAACAGCAATAGTAATAACAGTGACAACAATCAACTAGATATAATTTTTTAAGGTTTACACAGAATTTTACATAATTCTTTATGGAAAGATTATGCTAAACATTTTTAGAAAGAACTGTTGATTCATGACAGAACAACTTTTCATTATATGTTTATCATGCTGTCAGCAATGTGTAGAGAACTCTAAGTTTTTGGATGATGTGGAAAAACCAAATAACTTCATCACTATTTACTACCTAACAGTTCAAAATTGAAACCTGAATGCGCTCTTGGAATTTCTTATTAACTGTTTTTCCACTAAATACTAGAAAGACATTTAGGATAATTTTGAAGATGTAAATAGAGTAGAATCATTTTCTTTAAAATGCAGTTCCACCTAGGTGGTTTTATAGATTTCCTAGAGAAAAGAACAAAATAAAACATGGTTTTGGGTAAGGTGGCAGTTCATTTTCCACTGGAGAAGAAAAAAACAAATTTCTCTGCAATGTTTTTGTTTTATTCTGATGGGAAAGGAGTTTTATATTACACATCTGTTCTACATGCCCTGTAAATATGAAAGCAAGGAAAAACAGGGATATATTGTCAAGTAAGCAAACATGCATTTATTCATGCTCATCTTGTACCCTGAAGGGAGGGAATGTAATGCAATCAGTACAAACCCAGTCTCTCTCCTTTACTACTTTGGCCAAAATACTTAATTTCTTTATGCCTCAAATAGAACACTTAACTATTATTAAATAAGACAACTGATACCCTAAAGTACCTTACAGCTTACAATCTATGATCTTATGATATGTGATTGTATGAAGCATGGTTCTTAGGAAACCCACTCTCCTGTGACCAAAGGAGGTTGTACTTGTACTTATATTGGCAATTTGGCATATAAACCTATCATTATTATAGCAATAAAATTTTTGACATGGAAAAGTGATGAAAATATGATTGATGAGTATAGCATTTATAGGCCAGAAAAGAGAGATTCTGTTAAATGAGAGCAAATGGCTGTTTATGTGGCATGTAGTAATAGGAAGCTGCAATGCATTCATATTACTGGGTTTATATGATTTTTAGCGTGGGTCTAGGACTGAGAGAGGATGAGCTCACAGTGCCATAATAGCACATCTATCTCACTGTGAATCAGTGCCTACAATTTCCTCCTACAAGAAAGGAGAGTCAGCAGAAATTCTTCTCTCCAGCAGAGATGACTCTAAGATATCCCTCTGGGCTCTTTTCCATGTTTTATCCATTCACCTAGGTTTTTCTTTCCCTAGTACTTTTTGTTACCAACAGCCTGGTATAATTTCTGGAAGCAGAGTTGGATAAAGCTTTTATATTATTTTCATTGTTTCAACCTTCTTGCTAAGAATTTCACAAGAAACTACTGTATGATCCCATAATTTTAATTGGAGGTCATCATCTCTGCTAGTATCAGGCAGCTTCTATGATCACTCAGTTATATGAAATAAGCACTATCCAGAGTTCAATTTCTAGCCTTCCAGGTTCTTGTCATATCTCCATTTAATTTTATGGAGACATGCAAAACATATAAGCCCCACACAGAATACAAAACTATTTTTCATTATGAGATAGAGATAATTCTTTACCTATATCATCACATTTGGCCAACACTGCATAAATCAGTAAAAAAATAAAATGACAAAAGGCATGCTAGAGCTTTAAATGTAGAACAAAACAAAACAAAATGAGTCTATTATCTTAAATACTTGTAATCAAACTGATATGCACGTTCATTGAGGGTAGAGTCAGTTCCATTTTTGATTTCCCAATCTCTAATGTCACCATCATTGTCTATCACTATGTATTGAATATAATTAGAATTTATCAAATGCTTATTGAATGAAGGTAATTGGGGTTTGTGTGTGTTGGCGGGGAGTGAGAAAACACATTTACTGATCAGTTTATACAAGCAGGATATGTAAGGTAGTGAGCACTTACAGGGTATCAGGAAAGACTTCATGTAGGAGGTAGGATCAACACCTTGCTTTAAATTCAGTGGAGTAGAAGAATTCTAAGAGTAGAGGAAGAATTCTCCCAGATACTCCTAGGTAGGAAGAAAGGACATAAGGAATACACATATCCAAAGATCAGGATTCAATAATAATTCAGAAGTTCAGGGGTAGCTAGGATTTAAGTACAAGAAGTCATCCTTTAAAAGATGCCAAAGATAGGCAAGGAATTAAAAAAGTATAACTATGCATAATTAGAAGTTCATAGTTAGCAGGACATGTAAATAAAACATATAAGTATGATAAGAGTATAGAAAATAGTGAGCCCAAAGAGACTATAATCAGTA
The DNA here is from genome assembly GCF_037893015.1 of Macrotis lagotis. Taxonomy (NCBI): domain Eukaryota; kingdom Metazoa; phylum Chordata; class Mammalia; order Peramelemorphia; family Peramelidae; genus Macrotis; species Macrotis lagotis. The sequence goes on along the minus strand of NC_133662.1, from coordinate 103,902,268 downwards.
GATTATTATGATCAAAGATAGGAAAAGAGTCTTAAATTCCAAAAATAGAAATTGATAGGTGAAAGGCAAGAAGATCAGAATCTAGATTTGCCAAAATCAAGTTGTCAATCAATTAACAAATAATAATTTATATGCTTATCATGTACTAAGCACTATGCTAAGCTTTGGAAAACAAAGATGAAAGCCAAACAGTTCCTGTCCCAAAGAGTTAACTACATAAAACATGCATATAGAGAATAAGCAGTGGCTTTCCCTGAAAAATGGAGCATATTCCTTTGAAGACAAAGTATTGTTGTTGTGGATAGTTTCTTCAGTATTTCTTTCTAAAGCAGAAAACTGATGTCCATGTATAGGCAATTGAATTTTTTGTATCAAAGCTGGGAATATATGGAGACTGGAGGAAAGAAAGAAAAGTTGGAACACAAATAAAGAATAATGTTGGAACTCCAAACTTATGGGAAAATTCCTATATCAAATTCTTTTTATCAATGCATAATGAGGTAGGAGTAGAAACTTCTAATTCCAAAGTAGTAATGTCCAAAAAATGAAACCTAGTTGATATTTCTTTCAGTTAATCTACTCTCTGTTCCTGAAAAAGGGAAAAAATAGATTCTGTAGTCCATTTAACTTTTTTCTTAGATTAGTTTTAAATGCTTCTAGGAAAGGACATTTAAAGTGAGTTTATTTTCCAGTCTAATTAGACTTAACTTACAGGAATTTTCTGTATTTCCAATGTTTTCCCTAGTTTACTCTTCCTTAAAGAAGACATCACAAAAAAAATTCAATGATTATTATATTCTCTTTCTGTGGATCTTGTAGCTAAATGGAAAACAGAGAAAACTTAAGTTTCCTGGAATTCAATTTGAAAAACATAATTAAATAACACTCCTGTGTAACTTTGTGCAAGACACTATGACAACTATTGGGAATATGAAGACATAAAACTGATAGCTTCTATTCTTCAGGTACTTATTGAACAATTCAACCTATAATCAGAAAATTATAAAATGCAAATTGTGCCTAAATTCACTCCAAGTTCTTTGTAGAGAAGGGAGCAATAGTTTATCTATCTATCTATCTATCTATCTATCTATCTATCTATCTATCATCTATCTATCTATATCTATAGATATTGATATGTATCTATATTTACCCTTATTTAAATAAGTATATAAAAGAAAAAAAGTTAATTTTCTAACCAAAAAGGCCAGAATATGGGTAAAGAGCCTTATTTTGAAAAAAATGGTAAATTTTTACTAATATCACTATTATATATGGATTTTGGCATTTTTTTTGCCACAAATGCAACACTTAGAAATATAACTTTTAGAGCTAGAAGTATTGATGGCCAGTCAGTCACTCACTGTATTTCAATAATTTTTCTCCTCTTATAGAAATAAAGTTTTTATTTTCCTTCATTGCATTTTTAAAATGCAAATGGAAGGTAATTTATGTAATTGTTTATGAGTGCCTCACGATAATGTTTGCTTTAATGGCGATTGGGGCTGTGGATACAGTATAGGAACCAGATGGGACAAGGAGCTAGAGTTGATTCAATTAGTGTCAATACACATAGCTCTGTAAATGGTAACAACCTGCTTATTGTCCCCTGCTACTCATGGAGCTACACAAATGGATTATAGTTAATTTGGTCCCTCATAATTTTTCATTCAGTGTTGATGTTGGAGTTCTGTAGAGCTGGGAATGCAAAAAGGGCTTGGGAGGGCATGTATGGCAATATTCAGTTTCTATGACAATTAAAAAAAAATCTTGATATTTTGCTACCTGCCATACCCTGATTCTGTGAAAGTCAGAAAAATAGGTTATTTGAGAATCTTTGAAATCATCCTCCTTTTTGATAGAAAACTTTGAATAAGTAATAAGCTTTAGACACAAACTTTTCTTCAAGGTTCAGGTTAAAAGTAATAGTTTTGTGACCTGAGTCTTAAGGTAGTCTCATAATAAAGTTGTAGTTAGGAGTAAGAGTGATATTCTTCCCACAAAAAAAGGAAGAAATAGAAAGCCAAAGGAGCATTAAAAATTTTATAGAAGAGAACAGAATAAAGGTCAGATGGGTACACAGTATCCAGTCTATCATATTCAATTAGTAATGTACTATAAAAAATAAGATGTCTTAACAAAAGTTCTCCCTTTGGTACTACAAAAAAGCTTACACAGTTCAAAAGTGTGTCGTTTTGTTTTTGTTTTTAGTGGGATGGACAGAAGTACATGAATTAATACTTGAAAAAGCATGAGTTCTTTTTAATAGGTGGCAAATCAGTAGTAAAGCAAATATCTTTTATTACTTTTTGCCAAAGGGAAAGAGAGAGAAAAGAATAATTATAGTCTCTAGAGTTTCCCTGTCCAGAGGTGAAGCCTGGGGCATAAATTGTAGCCATTTCTCAAAGCAACAATATCACAGTCACATTGCCTTTATATATGAAAGCATAAAAGCGAATATCACATGTAGTAATATCTGATATTCATATGAGTAGGATGGAACTATAGTTGGTGTGACAATGACAATTTTCAATTGCCAGCCTTTTGTTTGAAACATTCCTGCTGTAGTTTTATTTTTTCTTTCTTGTATTGACTTTGTCAAGTAAGGAATTTTATTAGAATAAGACTTCTATGATCCTGAGGTTTCTAATTGGAAGAACTGAAATATAAACGTGACTGTAGGTAGTATCTACTTACTTTTCCAGCTATAATAGATGGTGGCATGAAGTAGTTAGGTGGTGTAGTAAATACAAAACCAAACCTGAAATCAGGAGGACCCAAATTCAAATTGGACCTCAGACACTTGATACTTACTAGCTGTGTTAATCTGTCACTCAACCTCTTGCAAAAAACCCCAACAAAATAAACCAATTACTAGTAAATAAACTTATCATGGTATGTATTTTCTTTAAATTTAAGTTTCTCTTAACTATAAAATACTCTGTTTTCAAAATGAAACATTGTTTTCAGGCAAATTCTTTTTTAAATGCTTATAGCAGGAACTTCAAACACAAATTCACGGAGAAAGCTAACCTAACTCTCTGAATAAGCTTTTTTCCCCATCTCTCATTCTCTCTCTCTCTCACACAGTATGATTTTAGCTATGTAAAAACACAAATGTACACAATAGAAACAAAAACTTTACTGAATTCCATAAAGTACACAAATCACACAAAAGTTTCTTTTTCATAAAAAGTTTATGTGATCATTACCAAATACATCCATCTTTCATTATTTAATGTTTGAGTCACTTCTTGTATCAAACCCATATATCTTCTTAATTTTATTTTATTTCAGGTAAAGTTTGTTATCTTTCTAAAAGTTGACTTTGCAATGACTGTAGCATTAAATTTTATTAACTTGTAATAGGAATTTTGCTTTCAGTTAAGGTAAGCTGCTACCAAGTAGCATACTTTTCTTACTTTCTAAATTTTTTATTGAGTTATTTTGTTAATCGCTTTCCATCCTCACCAGGTTTCTAGGTCATTTGAAGGTAGAGTTTATATAATTTCTATTTAAAGACAATGAAAGCATGTACAAATTAAACATATTTTCATAGTTTTCTTTAATGTGCTTTCAACTCATTTACAAATACTTTGATTAAACCTGCTTTACAAAATATTTCAACTGTGATTCTGGTTTAATAATGTATAACCTTAAAAAAAAGCCACCAAGGCATTAAATTGGAGATATGAAAGCAATTTGATGGTTAATGATATGTCACAGCATTGTCTCCAAAGAATTCAGACTCAGACTGTTTCCAGTTCAAGAGAAGTTATTTATTTGTAGAGCATTACCTCTCTAGCAGGTACTCCTCAAAGCAACAAGCAACTCTACTGATTCAGGCAGGGTAGTTAGCTTTAAAGGGCAAAGATGAGGTGATCAGAGACATGCAGACAAGGAGCTCAGAGACATCCTGTGTGGAAGGAAATTACTATTGTTATAAATGACTCATAAATTCTTAGTCCAGTGTGATTAAAATGGCTCTTATGAAGATGTCTTAATAAAATTTTATTGGCATCTTAATAAGAGGACCACTTCTCTAAAGGAAAGAGAGGCCCTGAATCCTGAAAATGCTAGGTCTTATATGCACTTTGAAAGGCTTGTGCCTCCCTCTTAGTTCTAATCTTTGGCTGGGGTCACAATCTAACTGATACATTTGCCCCATATATTTTCCCAGCCCTACTCATTATACTAATGAGAACAGGGGAGGGAACAGTAATCTCTTTAAGTATGCCCACACAGGCCCTAGGCTAACTCAGAACTAGGTAGGGCAGACCTGATCTAATCTCAAGTTTTGGACAGGTTGAAGCTAAATCTTTTGTTTTACACTCACATTACCTTCCCATTAGCACCAATACAGGTAGATCCTAGTCTTTGTAATGTAAACTAACAATCTCCCTTCACATTCTTGTGGAAGCTAAATGCCCCCCCCATATTCTAAAGAAGTTATTACCTTCTTGACTCAGGGTTTATCTTGTTTCTTGGGAGCCAGGGTGGATACTGAGTCTCTGAGAGGGGCAAAATCCTTCATTGAGGTTCAGTCACTTCATCAGTTTCCTTATTTTCGAAAAAGACCACAACATCAGGGAGGTGATGCCATGAAAGGACATGAATTGGATTTTAGTGAAGGGGTGCTGTACTAAGTCACCAGTCTCACTCTCTCCTCCAGAGCTACCTCCATCCAGTAGCCAGGTATGAATCAGAATGACTGGAGATGGCCCTGAATGCTGGGTGATCAGGGTTAAGTGACTTTCCCAAGGTCAAGGTTAGTAAGGATTAAGAGTCTGAGACTAGATGTGAACTCCTGCCCTCCTGACTTCCAGGAGAGTGCTCTATCCACTGTGCAACCTAGCTGCTATAAAGTAAACTAGATAAATTCGAGCAAAATGGCTGAATGGGAGATTGTGTCTTAGCCAAATTGCTCCCCCATCTCCAAATGTCTTAAAATATCATAATTTAAAAAAAAAAGGAAAATCATCATCATCAGTACATTCCCACTAAAAATCAGTTAAGAGAATGAATAGATAAGAAAGAAGAGAATATCTTCAAACACATTGAAGCACTATGAAATTAAGAAATGCCAGCATATATTTTAGGAAAATGAGTCCATAATACCTATTACAAGTAGACAAGAAAAAAAATGATCAAAGGAAACAGTTTAAAATTTTGATAAAGAAATTTAATAAGGTAAACAAATAGATCTCATATTTATGTAATTTTGAACAATTTTCTGATATCTACAATCTAAGAAAAATATTTCAAGGAAAAAAGACTGAATTATTTATTTTTTGCAGGAAACATTTTGTTTTACCAAGAGAATCTTAGACAATATAGAAAAACTGATCTAGAAAAATTTTAACTCCAGCTATCTACCAGGATACATAACATATCCCTTAAACTATAAGTTTTTTTCTACTTGGAATGAATGAATGAATGAAAATGGGTGAATGAATGAAATATTTTTAAGTATTTATTGTTTGAAACATATTGTAGTAAACACTGTGGATATAAATGAACAAACAAGACAATTACTTCTTTTAAATAGCTTTATTTTCCTAATGGGGAACAACATAAAAAGGAAATCTCAGGATCATGACAGATGGTAAGGTTTAGTGTACCATAAGTTTCAGACACAAGGCAGATGATAATACATGTTTTTAAGTGTCATTTCCATTGATAGACCATAAATGTTCCTGAACCTATTCTATTTAACTATATTCTTTTCTGGTTTTTCAGGAGATTTGGATGCTGGAGTTGGAAAGGTTCCAGAATTTGCAAAGGCAGAAGTTGGTAAAAGATTACTAACAAAAAACTAGTGGGAGGATCTAACAAACAATTTCATTTAAGAGCTCAACAAAATGAATTAAATATATGAAAATTAAACTATTTAGAGAAGCATAGAATTTAATTCAACTAAAGAACAATTTTTAAGAAAGAGAAGATCTCAATAACTGGATATTCTTTATTCAAAGTGGAGTCATACCAATATAATGAAGCTATGATTAGTGTTTGAATTTCTTATAAAACTAATCAAATTCGAAAAGAGCATATTAGATAACTCTCTCTCTCTCTCTCTCTCTCTCTCTCTCTCTCTCTCTCTCTCTCTCTCTCTCCTTCTCCATCTCAGTGTCTGTCTCTCCCATTCCTTTGAAAGAATAAAAAAGCAAGGGTCATAAGAATAAATAACTCTACTAATTGCCCCAGTTATCTTATTCTAATCAAAACATAAAATGTTTGGTCAATATAATTGAATGGACAAAAATGCATTGAAAGTTATTAATGAAGATAATCTGAAACAGAAATAGACTGACTTAAATTGAAATTAAAAGTGATATTTTATTTAATGAATAAAATTTAAATCCTTGAAATAGAAAAAAATAGAAAGAATAATATAAATGAGACATGCAAAAATGATGACAGATACAACACACAAGAAAAGCTGAATTCTCACTGAAAGAAAACAAAAACTATAAAAACTGGTTGTTAAAACACCAGAATTCTAACTGTATGTACTGAAGCAATTTACCATCCTTCTTTCTCAAGGTCAGGGCAGACTGTGGAATGCAACACATCTAGATTTTTGAGTTAGTATATGTGGATTCAAATATTATCTCTTCTTTTTACTTACTATACGATCCTGGAAAAATAATTTCAATTCTCAGAGTATCAATGTCTTCATCTATAAAATGAAGTTAGCAAATATTTTACCATCTTATAGTACTATACAAAGATGAGCTGTAGGCATCATTACAAAATTGACATTATGTATAGGAATGCTACAGAATACTCAAATATATGGAATGGGCCTATCTTGATGAATGAGAAAGCTACTTAAATACTTTGATTTGAGAAGGCTTCCAAGCAGCACTTACTCTAGTTGTAGAGTAAATATTTCTGTTCTGACTTGAGATATTTCTACCATGAGATATCAGTAAGGTAAAGAGGGAAAGTATTATCTCCAGAAAGTGATTATTAAAATGTGTGAGTTATTGAAGAGGAAAGATAATTATTGTAGACTAATACATGCCAAGGAGGTAATAAAATTGGCAAAATATTTTATGATATTGTTTCTGAGACCTTTATTTACAATTTTTTACCCACAGACTTCAATTAGCTTTTTTTAGAAAAAGGTTATTTAAATGTATCAATAGAAATTGCAATTGATATAAAACATTCCTCAAAACAACAAATTTGATGTCCTTTAATACACACACACACACACACACACACACACACACACACACATATATACATACATATATATGAAGTGTTTGAGAAGTAGGGTATAATGGGTAATGTGTAGCAGTGAGGATTCTCAGAGCTCCTGGTTATTGGAAGTGTTTTTTTTTTTGAATCCATAGTTCAAATTTTTCTCTGATTCAAAGTTTCATCCTACTTTCTATCTTACATAACTTTCTTTCTTTATTTATTTAATAAAGGTCCCAACAAATAAATGTTGGAATTTTGTAAACTAACATCTTCAACTGCTAAACTGAGTAAGTTTTGAAATTTCTTCAATTTACAGGTCTCAGAGTTCTGGCTGGTTTGTTTCCTTCACCAATACATTATTCCCTTTTTGACCTAATTAGACAGAAGTTTACAGCCAATAGACTAAGGAAAACATAATCTTTACGCACTCCTGAAAATCTATTCATGTTTTTCAACTGATAGAGTCACAGGAATTTAACTTCTGCTCTTATATATGATCTGGGTAGACAAAGAGGGAGATAAATCAGGACAACCATGAAAAGATTTTTATCTTGTGTAAGGCTATTCCTAACAGATGGCATTTAAAAAAAAGTTATAAAACTTGAAATAGGTTGCTACTTCAACCTTTGCACTCTAGAGATTAAAGGAAAATTGAGTTGGCCATTGCCTTGCCTTCTCAAAAAGCTGGTTACAACCTACCCTAGTAGCAGGGATTATTTCTTCAAATTATTTTAACACAGTTAAACTTTCAGTAATGCTGATTCATGGAGCCTTATGCTTTATATATTGTGACAATTGATTCAACTAATAGACTTTGTGGTGTAGATGGTTGATAGTCCCTCTTGATTTATATAGTAAGTGAAGGTATCATGATTAAAAAAAATGATTTCTGGAGTATGTCCACTAAATTTTCTGACACTAGATATCTAAGTAAAATTACTGAAGATATTTTCCCCTCTTCTTTTAAACTATCCTGACTTTTTTTCCCTATACCCTTTTCCTCAATCTGCTGGCATGCATTTTCTTCAAATCTAGTTGCTTCATTTCCCCACTGGAGCATCCTAAATAGATCTTTCTTGAGCTGCTCAAGCTTCTTACAATTTTCCTCCCTCCTTTCCTCCCTCCCTCCCTCCCTCCCTTCCTTCCTTCCTTCCTTCCTTCCTTCCTTCCTTCCTTCCTTCCTTCCTTCCTTCCTTCCTTCCTTCCTTCCTCCCTTCCTTCCTTCCTTCCTTCCTTCCCTTCCCTTCCCTTCCCTTCCCTTCCCTTCCCTTCCCTTCCCTTCCCTTCCCTTCCCTTCCCTTCCCTTCCCTTCCCTTCCCTTCCCTTCCCTTCCCTTTCCTTTCCTTTCCTTTCCTTTCTGATATGCCCTTAAGTAGCTTACAAAAGCAACAAAAACAAGTCTTTCCTATTACTTGAAGTTTTTTATTTACTTATGGATCAAAAAAATAAAATATAGAAGGTCAAAGAAGAGAGAGGCATGAGGCATGATTTGTCCTTTTAACCTTGTATATGCAAGGGAAAACTAGAAGAATCAAATTTGAGATGTATGGAAAAATGGGACCTTTATTAAATTTAACATAGTTTTATCATTAAAGAATACTCATAATAGGATTCTTGGGGGTGATTATTTAAATACAATTTATAAATTCATCCTGAGAATACCTTGTACAATCTCCATATTTAAAGGAGTCTAAGAACAGTTAATGCATTCTAAGAGACTTTTCATGCCATTACAATTTGACATATATTCTACTCCAATTTTATTTCCTTTCTAGAGGTTTAAAAAAAATTAAAAAAAAAACTACTTCCCTTCCGTAAATCCTTTTAGTTAGGTGAAATTTCATCTAACTCAGCAGTACACCTCTCTTTGGAACCCTAGGGTGACATCAGTAATCCAATTAGAAACTGTTCTCATCTGTTCACAAGAGAAATCAGTTTTATTCTCAACACAAGACTCCTGTCTTAACTTAATGAGAGGCTCTAGTGATCTTTTATTTTATTTAAATGGTCTCATAGGGCCTTGGTCTGAAGTTAATTAATGGTGATCTTAAAAAAAAACTTAAGAGGCTCCATTGTGAGGTTTTATGCTTTTTTTCATACTAGAAAAGTACGAGAGAATATCATAAATACAGATACCCTAAATAAAGAAGAGTAATATCTACATTTTAGTATTGTTGTTTTGTTTCTATCTTTTTTAATTAGTGTCATGAAGGAAGGATATAAGCTTTTATTACCTGCCTATTTAAGAAAAGAGAGGGAAGAAAGTAAAAAAAGGAAGGAAGGAAGGAATCAGGAGTTTATTAAGCATATACTTAAGGAAGGAAAAAAAGAAATGAGCATTTCTTAAGCACCTATATATATACATATATGTATATATATATATACATATATGTATATATATATATATATAGCTACATATTAAAAAGATATACATGGAATAAATTGAAAGTTATGAATGAAGGGAAGGCACTAGAATAAAGGGGAAGGGGAGGTTGGGAAAGGTTTTCTGTAGAAGTTGCTATCTTTGTCAGAATTTGAAGAAAACCAGGGGATATAAGTAACAGAAATGAGGATGAAGAGAATTCCAGACATTTAGCATAGTTGGTAAGGACCTAAAATTATAATGTAATGAAATATTAATATTTTTATTGTTATAATACTATAGAGCATAGTTTTTACAACTTAAGTGAACTTGGAGAGAATTAATAAAATAACAAAATTAGTAAATGAATCAAAAATGATAAAAGGTTTAAAAAGAGAAATATTTAGGGGCAGCTAGGTGGTGTAGTGGATAAAGCACCAGCCCTGTAGTCAGGAGTACCTGGGTTCGAATCTGGTCTCAGACACTTAATTACCTGTGTGGCCTTGGGCAAGCCACTTAACCCTGTTTGCCTTGCAAAAACCGAAAAAAAAAAAGAGAAATATTTAGTTTGGAGAAAAAGAGGTTGGGGCATGTCTTATCAACACTACTGAATAATAATTTTATATATATTTTCACTGAGAACTTAAAAGTAGAAAAAAGACTTTTGACCTAATTCATAGAGTTAACATGATATTCAAATGAGACCCTGTATATCCATCACATTATATTCCTTAAAGGTTCATATAAATATCATTTCCTGAACTCTGTCCTGGGCCCTCTTCTCACTCTTTACTATTCCTCTTGGTGATCTCATCAGTTTTGATGTATTCAAATATCACATAAATGCTGATTGATTAGAAAATCTAGTTATATATAGCCTCTAGTTATATAACTTCTGTGATGACCTATTTTAATCTTACATCCACTTGTTTATTGGACACCTCAAATTTAATAGCTCCTTCATAATATGCTCCCATAACTTTCCAATCTTTTCACTCTTTATTCTACCTACTCAAGTATTCTGTAATCTCCTGACACTGGCATCCTTATTTATCCTTGCATAAGACATTTCTGCTCTAGACTCTGGGGATTGTTTCCAATTATCTTCTGTGTCTGGAATTCTCTCAGTCTTCATCTCCATTTCATAGATTCCTTGACTTTCTTCAAAATCTGGCTAAAATATCATTTTCTACAGGAAGCCTTTTTCAACCCTCCCCTTTTATTCTAGTACCTTCTTTTTATTCATTATTTCCAATTTTTTTCCCATGTATTCTTATGTTATACATAGCTTAGTGTGTATTTTCTTTTCTATTTATATATTTTGTCTGATAGCATACTTTACAAACCTGGAAAATTTATTCTTTGTAAGATAATACAGTTTACTCACATACACCAGAATTTTCCATATTGTACTTTTGGTGAATCTTAACTTTATTTCTTCAGTGTATTCCATGACTCTCAGTCATCAATACAACATGACTTTCAAAATATTGGTATCTAAATGAGTATTTTTGAAGTCTTAAAATTGTGCAACTTCTCAAAAGCAATCTAGTCCAATAATTTCCTAATATTCTGAGTTCAGCTTGCTAATTATCCATTTACAGTGTCTCTAACAGGTGTGAATAAGAAAATATCAACAATTAACCTCTATGCCTATTTTTCCATTTGTATTTTTTTAGGGGATAAGTCTACAGAATAGTGTGGAAGATTTTCAATGAATGTATAAGATAATATTGCTGATGTGATATTCTATAGGAGTATGTACAGTTATATAATTGAAAGAAAGAGAATATAAAGTTCCGCTGTTTATTATTTATTGAATATATTTATAGAAAAAATTAAAAAAATGGGTTTTTAGAACAAGGCTACACATTAAAGCTCTTTTTCACAAAGTTTTCTTCCATACAAGAGCTCCTGACATTGGTCATTTTAGTTTGGCTGACTTTGGAGAATAAGGGGTTACTGGGGGCTTCTGCATTGCAGAAGTGCCTTAGGCCAATTCTCACCCAACACTGAGAGCTCATGGTCATACTGTGGTTGCTTCTGGTTGGTTTTTTTTTGGGGGGGGGTGTCTTTGTGCCTTCCTCCTATCTTGGTTTTAGTTAAAGGATTTTAGAGATGAATATGTGCATTTGAATATGAAAAGGTAATGACAGAGCTGCTGGGTGGCAGTGGATAAAGCACTGGCCCTGGAGTCAGGGGTACCTGAGTTCAAATCCAGCCTCAGACACTTAATAGTTACCTAGCTGTGTGGCCTTGGGCAAGCCACTTAATCCCATTTGCCTTACAAAAATTAAAAAAAAGGTAATGACAGTGAACCCCCAATAGCATATGCAATTTTCTGGGAGGAATAGTCTCCAGGAGCTTGTCAGATCCAGTACAATTTTAGCAGAGGTGCAGACCCTTCCAGCCACTGGATATGAAACATTTTTAAATGAATTTATTAGAGTGCATGTGCAAGAGTTGTTTCTAGGTGTTAGGGAGAAATATTTATATCTTCTGCTCTTGTTAAATGGTGATTGTAAATATTCTTTAAAGTTTAATGAGGAAAGCTATTATTTCTCTCCATGTGATCTCCTTGAGAGCAGGTACAACAACCTCATCTTTCTTTCAAAACTTATGAAAATGCTTGGCATCTAGTGAGTACTAAATAAATGGGTTTTTCTTTATTCATGTATACATGTATATATGTTTATGTATGTATATATACTCATAAATGCACTGCCTTAAATATATACACCTATGAAATATATAGACTGTATATTAGACATTATTTATCCATTTGTTACTGTTGCTGCAGCTGTTTTTATTTTCATTTTTAGTAGATAATTAGAGTAAGTTGAGTGATTATTGACATTGTTAACTTCATTTCAGAAATAAACATTATGGGATGTTATAGACAACACAATATTATTACAAGTAAATGAAAAATTGGATGACTTCACTAAACATTGGGAATCATATTTTGATTGGAACTTTGTGCTGAATGGTTAGTCATTTTCTTCTTCAACTCATTTTACAGATGAGCAAACTGAGGTCAACAGGGTTAAGTGACTTGTCCAGGGTTATATAGCCAGTAAGTATCTGAGGCCAGAGTTGAGCTCAGGAGAATTTTGCTGACTCCAGATTCAGCATACTATTCACTGGCCACCTAGCAGATTTTCTGTTTTCTTATAAAAAATATAAATAAGATATCCTACAAATCTATATTTTCATTTTTATAACTGAACCATTTTTACTTTAAATTATATTCATTTTGTTAAATAATCATCAAATTTATCAACTCCTAAGAAGAGAAAAATAGGAAAAACAAGAGAAAAATTGGGCATGACTTAGCATGTTGGCACATTATGAAAAAATAAAACAACAACAAACTCATGAATAACTTTAATTGTTAAGACACAATTGAGTTGGTCATCTTCATTAGACTTCTTATGAGTTAAATCATCTAAGGGAATGTTAAAAATCCTTCATTTTTTCATGGTGATTCTTTGATTTAAACAAATGCTTATAGTGATATCAAGAGCTAAAGGCTTATGAGACTATTAGAATTTGCTTGAATATTGGATCAAATTATTAGGAGTTCTCTAGAATCAGGCTTTTGGGAGGAAATGGTAGCCTTTCCATCTCCAACATGCTTCTCTCCTACAAATATTTGTATCAGGAAATTTTTATCTCTTTACTTTCTAAGGTTTAGAGTTCATTCTTTTGTAATATGAGTATTCTTTGAGAATTCCATGAAAAACAGTGAAGAAGGACTCTTACCTCTTAACTTGGACTTATGTGAACCAGGTTTGGATCTTAGTTCCGACATGTGCTGAATATTCAGTGAGTCTATCACACTGCAGAGCCTCACATTATTTTTCTGTAAAATGGAGATAATAATAATTATACCTCCTACCTCATAGCATTGTTTCTAAAGAAAATCTTTAAACAATTCTCTATGAATTATTTCTAAAGATAAGAGACAGCAAGAAAATTCAGAAAGATCAGGAGCCAAAGGATTGAGTTCAAATCTGGACTCTCATTTACTTCCTATCTAAACTTGGACATATCTCTCTAGACCCCAAGCTCTCACATGCCAAAGAAAGTTTATTGTGAGGTTGAACGGAATGCTTGTATAAAGTCTAATTTTTAATTCAGTTACAGATTTAGTTAAGCTTCAATAGTGGGAGTGAAGTTGGCATGATCATGTTATCTGACCTTAGGCCTATCCAGTTTGGGATTTTGGGGAGAAAAAAAATATACATTGCAGTTAGTACATATAAATTAACAACTAATTGCATCTACCTACCACTACCATTGTGACTACCCCTATTAACCAGCTTATATCAGTTATAATCAAAGCTAAAAAAATAATTCATGTAAACTATAGTCTACTATGTTTCTTATCAGGTCTTCCTGATTGAATGACTTAGGATAGGAGAAAATATATCATTAAGATGATAATCCATTGTCATTGAACCAGTTGTAGTTTATTAATATTATTTTGTTTATTTCTGAATTGTGGAGTTTGGAGACAGGGACAGTCCCTATCACAATGGCATTCAGGTCTATAATCATGTAGCTTTTGAAATCCCAAATGTATTTCTTATACCTTTATAGCTTTAATGTTCCATGTCCTCCAGAACCGGTATCTGTTCCCAGGGTACTTAGCAGACTCTCTTTAAATAGACCAACATTGTTTCCTAGCTATTCTATTATTTTCAATTATTCTATCATTTTCAGTTATAGTAAAACTTCATGAACTGTGAATTCTACTTTTAGGAGGTTCTTATTCAAGTGGGATTGAGGGAAAGTTGATCTTTGCCTAATAAACTTGCATCTTCTCTATGTAAATTAACAAGGAGAACTGCATTGTAAAGGAAAATAGGTAAAATAGTTAAAAGAACAGTACTTAAAATTAGTTTGAAATAAAATATATTCTAATTAAAAAAACCTTTTTTTTATAATGAAACATTTCAAAGGTAGTGTCACATATTATAAACTGACATTAAAGGGATCACTATTTGAATCCAGTCTTGCATATTTACTAACTATGGGAGCTTGAGCAAGGAATTTAACCTTACTTTCATTAGTTTTTTCATCTGTAATATGGGAAGAAATTGTTCTAGATGATCTCCTGAGTGTCCTTTGGATCTAGGATTTTGCGAATTTCTTATTCTGTCCTAATATGTGATTATGAACAAGTTATTTAACCTCTCTGAACCTGTTTCTTCATGTGGTTGAATATAAATTTACTTTCATTACTACTAAATTTTGTTGTGAGAAAAGCACTTTAAACTGTAAAGATGAAAATTTTATTTATTATAGTTGAATTTTCTCACAGAACCATTGTTATTACTGAGTTTTGATTATCATATATATTTGTAAAGAGAGAAGTAAACATTTAAGAATAATGTTCCACAATGCATATATTTTCTATAAATTGTCTTGAATTAGTGAGGGATTATTCTGGGGATTACATCTGCCTCCTCAAAATAATCATATTACTTTGCTTGGACACACTCCCTTGCACTTTACCAAACCTCCCTTATATCATATATATTTGTGTCTTTACCCTTCTTTTAGAGTGTAAGCCCCTCTAAGAAAAGATTGTGTCTTTTATCTTTTATTTATTATTTATTTCCATTGCAGATACAGTGCTTTAGGGAAATTTCTTTTGTATATCAAGTGATGTTGGATATATCTCTTTATAATGCAAATATTCAACTCTGGTATCATTCATAGTTTGAGGTTGTTTGGACTCTGGGAGGTTAAGTGAGTTACCGAGAGTCAACTAAACAATATATGTTGGAGACAGGAATTGAACCCAGGTCTTCTTGACTCTATATGGTAGTTACTTAAATTTTTTGTATCCAAATTCTAAGATGTCTTAAGGGATAGAGAGACAACCTGAAAGTTAGTAATAAAGAAAATATAGTTTGGCATTGTATCTTATTGTTTAAAAAATGAGAGTTTTTTCCTTCTTTATTCAAGGAGGCTACTCAATCACTTGCCATGTATTCCCCAAATTCAAAGAACAACTCAGTACAAACCAGTTCAATTATTTCTGCTCCCTGCCGATGCCATCCCTATATTCACTGTAGGGAAGGACATTCAGCATGCCTCAGTGGGAGGTTTACATATCTACTTACCTTCCTTCATAATGCTTCCTCCTCTTATCCTTCATTTCACAAACAATATCTGTCAGCAGACTTGCCTGGAAGGGCATCCATAGTCTGTACAGGTAATTAGCTTCCTGACTGATTCTACCTTTCTACTCATGGCTCTCTGGAGCCCCCATATCTATTGCTTCCACCAAACAAACCAAAATGATATTCTTTCTACTAATTTTCCCCCCTCATATCTCACTGTTACACCTTCCATAAATTATTTACAAGTAATAAAGTTTTCCCTCAATTTTGACATTCCATGAAAAAGTGTAAGAAAGACAAAAGTGAAATTTTATTTATTCTAGTCCAATAGAATTTGTTTCCAAGATCTTTTCAACTTAAGTTATACAACTGGTATGTGCCATACTGTGCATACAAATGAGCACTGCACACCAGTTCACACTGTTCTTCATGTGCAGATTGACTCAAAGGTGCTGTTTGACAGCTTGTATTTTGCTAGCTTGCCATTCCCACTGAAGGGAGATATTTGGAGGTTAAAATAGCAGTTCTTTATAGACATTGGCAAATGTGTCCATTGGCACTGATCACACTGATAATTAGAACTGTGTATTGAGACTGGTTAGAAGAGAAATTGTTCAGGAAATATTTTGCTAGAGGATGAGCCCCTCAATCCCTCCTTCAAAGAGCTAGCTTTGTTTCCTCTTCCTTCACCCCACAACCCGTCCCCAACAACTTTCTCTTATTATCATCTCTAAACACAGTATAATCATATTGTGGTAAAAATCTAAATACTGTCCTTGGGTAGGGTTATGTTTTAATATTCCAGGAAGAAAGTTGTTAACCCTTTTTCTTAAAAATCTTCAAAATAATAAGCCCTGAATTTCTCCCTCATGGCCCAAAATACCTGGTGAGTCATGAGCAGCTGACTAATTGAACAGTGACTCATAATCCTCCAGTGACACACCAATCAAGAAATTCAAAGGATTGCATGAATAACCTCCTACAGAGATATCAATCCATTCTTTATTATCTTGTTCATGGTGGAAACAGAGAACAGTTGCTGCTCACTACCACCTACAGAAAACTCATCTACATACTAAGGAACTTTTAGGGGAAATTAAATAATGCTGACTTGTAAGAAATCACTAATATCTCAAACTTTCCTAGCTAATAACAGGATCTTATATTAGTATATATATTGTTATCTCATATAATCATCATGTCATGACAACCCCAGGATGGAGAGGTTTTATTATTTCCATTTTGCAAATGAGGAAACTTAGATTCAATTAAAATTATTTATCTAAAATGTCATAGCTAATAGATAACTGAGAGGATGTAAATCTAGGTCTTCTGACTCCTACTTCAATGTATTTTCATATAGTAGCTATCTATTTGAGTTTTTAATATGTTCATTGAACACCTTAGATGAAAGTCTTTAGTTGTGGAGATCTAGGTTCATAGCCTGACTCTGACACATTTACTGAGTGACTAAACAAATTTAAAATGCCTCCTTAGAGAAAAGGCAGAGGGAGAAAAATAAAACCTGGACCTATATGAAAGTCCCTCAAAATGAGGAGAGGTCCTTATTGAGTTTTGATCTGTTGGAAATAAATGTGTTAACCTTCCCAGAGATTTTCTCAATTAGAGTTTGTCCTAGTCAGATACAAATGTTACCCAAGTTTTGGCCATCAGAAGAAGGAAACGAAATTAGATTAATGAGTACATTTATTGACACTTCTCTAAGTCACAGATTACACAGACTTGTGTGGGAGAATGCCTGCCTGGAAAGGCAGGCTCCCTAAGATGGAGGCTTACTGTCTGCTTTCAAAGCTTTGGCCATTAGAAGGTGGAATCTGAAATATCACTTGTCCAATAAATGAAGGTTATGATTTCCCCAACCTACAATGGGGTGGAGGTAAGGTGGGAAGAGGAGAGGAAAACTTAGGAAGGGGGAAGAAGGGGACTCAGGATGGTGTTTTTGCTAAGTGTGGGGATACAGAAAGAGGCAAAAGACATTCACTGCTCTCAAAGAGTTTACATTCTAATGGAGAGAGCAAGATGCAAGAACAAGCAAATATTTATAACACAAGCTATAAACACTATTTAGAAAATGCTTAAGAGAAGAAAGGCACTATAAGTAAAAGCAGGCTAGAAAGGTTTCCTGTAAAAAATGAGAAATTAGTTGAAACTTAAAGGAAATCAGAGAAGTCAGTAGATGGAATTCAGGAGAGAGACTAATCCAGGCATGGTTTGTTGTTCAGTTATGTCTGACTCTTTGTGAGTTTATGGATCATAATGCACCAATACCATCCATAGAGTTTTTTTGCAATGGTATTGTAGTGGTTTGCCATTTCCTTCTCTAGTGGATTAAGACAGAGCATAGGTGGTGAAGGTAAAATGAAGGCAATCAGGCAAGAAGAAAATCTAGAGTTTGCTAAATCCAAATTAAGAAAACTATGGACCATGAAAGTTCATAAAAATTACAGTGTGACCCCCAATTCCCCTTTTTATTAACCGAAGAATAAGTATTTAACCTTGCCTTAAGGCTTCAATCACAGGGAGCAATTTTAACAGATCAATTCTGGTTCCACCCACTACAATAGAACCCTGGGAACTTTTAATCCTAACCCTCTTGTTTGTTGTATACCTTGGGGTATGTGAGGATTTCTGTGGGGTGACTCCTTCACAGGACAATCCAACTGTATCATAACATGACCACTACTAAACTTGAGGAAATGGAGGGACCTGAAGAATTGAAAGTAGGACTAGGCCACAGCACAGTCATTTCTACATATCTTTGAAGGTTTGACTTTTTAGATTTGGACTACAGTTTAGAGAAATATAATTTTTGGAAAATTACTGCTGGAGTAGCTGGGGTGGGGAGATCTGAGAGAGACAGTTGTGGTTCATTTTGGGTGATGAAATCACCATACTCTCTGACTTGGGGAATGTAAGAAAAGGCACAGACTTTAATTCACAGGTTGTACAAGTTACTATAAAAGGTTCACAAGTAACTACAAAAAGCTCACAAGTTACTCTTAAAAAGTTCAAAAGTTAAGTTCCTTAAAGAGGTAAAAAAAAAGTAATTTTATGAAGATAGTAAGTTTAAGCAAAGAAGAAACGACTACAAGCTGGCCTGGGTAGAACAGCTAGGACATCTAAGGAGAAAAGACAAACAGCCACAAGACAGTGATTGGGTTTAAGGCAACATTGATCCGGCAGCATGGGTCTGGGATTACTTGCATCTAGTAGAATGGAGAAGAGGGTGGGAGAGTTTGGGGATCACACTCCACAGAGAAGGTTGACCTCCAAAAAAAGGCCAGTCATCAGTGTATAAGCAGTAAGGAAGGGTTATAGGGCAGAAGAGTTTGGGAGATGACCTCAGAGTATGCTGCCCTCCAAAGAAAGGTGAAATATCAGGGGATAAATAGTAAAGAAAGGGGCAGGGGATCGCGCTTCCCCAGAGTGAGTTAGCTACACAGGAAGACATGTTAAACAGAGGATATGTAGTAGAGAAGAGCAAAGAAGTGAAGATTATGTTCCCCCAGAGTGGGCTAGCTTCACAGGAAGACAAGTAACTTAATTGAGGAGTGAGAAGAGTTTTTAAGGAAGACATAGGGAGACATAGGTTGGGGTCAGTAGATCTGGGAGTATAGAAGAGGTAATTAGGGATATGTAGATGAGGAGTTATAGATCAAAGATTTAATCCTTTCAGGCTAAGGCAGGAATTCATTGTTTTGTTGGTAGGGTCTTGTTTTGTGCCTAGGGGAAGAGATTTACTTTGGAGTGCTTTCTAGTGAGTGGCAAGAATTTTTACTAAAAATTCATTGACTTCATCTCTTAGCTTGGACAAAGGGATGGGATCAGGTACAGTGTTTTTTTTTTTTTTTTTTGGTTTGTTTGTTTTGTTTTCTTTTTATTGATATTTTATTTTTACAAGTTATGAAAGTGTTTCATCATTCATCCATATGCAAATATATATTTTTAAGTAACAAAATTTCCTTCCACCCTTCTGTCCCACCCCCCTCCCCTCAGTAGTGAACAATCATGATAATATTGTACAAACATATTTGTGTTAAACATGTTCACAGATTAGCTATTTTCAGTATGAGTAATTAGGATTAAGGGATACATAAAAGATATTTTTTTAAAAAGTGAATGTAGGGGCGGTTAGGTGGCATAGTGGATAAAGCATCAGCCTTGGAGTCAGGAGTACCTGGGTTCAAATCCGGTCTCGGACACTTAATAATTACCTAGCTGTGTAGCCTTGGGCAAGCCACTTAACCCCATTTGCCTTGCCAAAAACCTAAAAAAAAAAAAGTGAATGTAGTATTCTTCAGATCCTGAAGGATTTTTTGTTTGGTTTTGCTTTGTTTTTCTTCCTCTGGATGGGGATAGCATTGATTATAGCCAATCTAATATGATTGCCCTAGTTCTTTGAACTGTTGAGAAGAGCTGCTTCCATTAAGGTTAATCATTTC
The DNA here is from genome assembly GCF_037893015.1 of Macrotis lagotis. Lineage (NCBI taxonomy): Eukaryota > Metazoa > Chordata > Mammalia > Peramelemorphia > Peramelidae > Macrotis > Macrotis lagotis. Next base: position 103,882,094 of record NC_133662.1, on the reverse strand, counting down.
ACATTGTTGTTGTTTGTGTGTACATTGTTCTCTTGGCTGTGTGCCTTCAATATCAGTTCCTGTTACCTATTCCATGTTTCTCTAGAGTCTGACCCTTTATGCTTTTTTATAGAACAATAATATTCTATAGTATTCATGTACTATAACTTGTTTAGCCTTTCCCAATTGATGGGCATCCCCTCAATTTCCAGTTCTTTTCCATTACAAAAAGGGATGCTATGAATATTTTGGAACATGTCAGACTTTTCCCATTTTTTATGGATTTTTAGAATTGGAATTGCTGGGTCAAAGGGAATGAACAGTTTTATTGCTTTTTGGGTGTACTTCCATATTGCCCTCTAGAAAGTTTAGATCCATTCACAACTCCACCAGTTTTGCTATTGATATGCTCAAATATGTTTTGTTTTTCTAATATTGAACCATCTCTGCCTACCTGGTATAAATTCTACCTGATCATGGTATATTATCCTAATAATAACTTGCTATAGTCTCATTGCTAAATTTTTATTTCAGATTTTTTGTGTCAATATTCATTAGTGAGACTGATCTATAATTTATCTGTTTTGATGAAAAAATTGTAAAGGAAGGTCATCTAGATATCTGGTTTAGGTATCAGCACCATATTGGTGTCATAAAAAGAATTTGACAGAACTCCTGCTATTAGGAATTACTTATTTCTTAAACATTTGGTAGAATTTACTTGTAAATCCATCTGGATATAGAGATTTTTCTTAGCCAGTCAGTGTCAATGTTAAGGTCAGATATATGGTTAGTGAAGAGGTAGCAGATTAATAACTATAAAACATTTTTTGTACATCCAAAAATGATACTTTAGAGCTCATCCTTTCATGTATTATAGTAGCTACTCTAGTTCTTATGAAAACCTGGGTTGTGGTAACCCTTCCAGCAAGACCTAGTTCAAATCTGACCTGATACTTTTGCTAGTTTTGTGACCTTGGGCAAATCCTTTCACCTCTCATCATATGCAAAATGGGAACAATAATAGTATCTACCACTCATCCATTGTTTTTATACTTCAAGCTTAAATTTTTCCATTCAAAGTTTTGAGCTCTTAAGCGGAAAAGTTCCATCTTGAACAAATAAATGCTTGATCTACTAAGCAATAGTTACATCAAAGCTAGAATAGAGTGATAGTTATACAGCTAATCAGAAATTTCTAGCTGCTGCTAAAATACTTCAAATAAAAAGACATCTGTCAAAAACATGAGTAGCATTCTTAGGATTAAAATATAGGGGTGTGATGTCAAGGGAAATGATTCTGATTCCAGACTAAAACAAATTTTTGTATTTGTAGGATATATTCCTATAATTAGTGTTGTTCTAAGTATGCCTTTAGATTCTAAAATTTAGATTATAAAATTCATCTTCTATTTGTATAGATTTATGTGATTCAACTTATGTAAAAATTATTATTTATTTTATCTCTTCCAACTATGAGAATATTTTAGATAATACTCACTTTCCAAAAAATCATACTGTTTCTTCATGAATAAGGAAGTTGCTAGGTATGGAGACAGGCAAGTCATATTGCATTCTCTGCAGACATTTACCCTGTACAAACTTTCTTTCAATACTCCTTAGTATAAGCTCTGACAACCTTACAGAGTTTGGCATGTTTATAAAAACAAACAGAATTAAACCAACATGTATTTGCCTCCAGAGTTTGGTCTTTACAAAGAACAAATGGAATCAAGTTAACAAATGTGTTTATCAGGGTCTTTAGGCTTACAGTTATACATGCATGATGCCTGACTAAGTAGGATTTTGGAGAAACATATTTATACATTTGCACAAATCAGAAGGCAATAGCTCCTAAAGCTGGCTCTGAATTTTTCCAACAAGAAAATGCCCTTCCATGCCTAGTCAGGATGTTGTTCATATCATCTCAGTTAGGGATGGGTAGAGAGGTGCTCTCAGGAATTTAATTAGGTTTGAAGCAGTGCTCTTTCCTGACTCAGGACTTCTGTGTTTTATCAGTTTTTCTTAAGACTTTCACAAAATATGGAAATCTTGCCCCTCAGGATATTTTTTTTTTTTTGCCATACTGTGGCAGAAGACAAGATCCAGAAAGACTCATAGGGAAGACTTTTGTTTTTTTGAAGTTTGACATCTCAGATGGAGAAGAAGACAGTCAAAGGTAGATTCTGGTCACATTATCAGTCAGGAAATAGGGTATGAGATTCATAAATCTTCTTTCTTGTCTGTCCTCTTCAAGCAAGAAATCTGATTGTGTGCTTGTAAATGCTATCTCCCTTATTAGATTGCAAGTTCCTTGAGGGAAGAAACTTCATCTGATCAGTCATCAAATCCTTTAAAGATTCTGGCAAACTGCCTCATTATATAGTAGGCACTCAATAAATATTTATCAAATGACTGAATGCATGATTGAAATATATACAAGGCCAGGAAAAGTATAATTGATTCTACATTGTTAACTTATGCTTTGCTGCAATTATATTTTGATTTAAAATCCTTTATCTTATTTAAAGAAAAAGCTCCTTTTTACATAGTGCTTCTTATTCCAAATGAACTAGATTTTCAGGAAAAACTTTACCTACCAATGAAGTACACTCTAGGGTAAAATGTGGCATCTGTTTAATAATGCATGGCATCTCTGCAGAGCAGTTTAGTATCAAAGGGGAATATCAAGTCAAGCTGATAATGATGGCTGAGAATTTAGGATAGAAAAGATAAGTTTAAACCTGTTGGAATTTTGCCAGGAAATTCCATTATGCTACTTAGCCAAAAATTCTATATAACCTTCAATGACAATGCAAAATATCGTTTAGCAATTCAATTAAGTAAAATTAAACTTAACATCAATAGAGATTTACATAGAGAAAAAATTTATATCTTGTAGAAAGTGTGCAAGATTGGACACCATAACTTATGAGGTTTTACTCCATTTATGTCCTTACCTTTCTGTATGATCTTTGAGAATTCACATACCCTCTCTGGGTCACAGCTTTCTCCAGATTATGAACTGGATGTTTTATGGATTCATGCTCACTGCCAATGGCATAAAAGAATTCTAAACAAGAGCAAAGTATAGAGTTTAGTTGGCTTAATAACATGTTAAGATGAGGAAGAGAGAAGAGGGTAGTGGTGATGGCCTAAAAAAAAACTAAATAAGGCAGGAAATAAATGAAAATCACAATGAGGATGAAGCAGAGAATTAGTTATTTTCATACACAGTGAAAAATAAAATGACAAAATATTAAGATCTAATAAAGGAATTTCATTAACATGAAAGTGAACTATTTGTGAGTAATGGCAAGAATAAGGGTATTATATTTGTGAATAAATGAGGTGGAGTGAAAGACTAGGTATTATTAAATGATGATAGTTAGAAACTTGAAAGTTGAATATTTAAGGAAACATCTAAAAATATGCTGAAGTCTCCTAACATGAGGGTGGGATATGTGGGGGAGGAAAAGACTAATCCAAGAACTAAACTCATGGGCTGAGTAATGAGTATATTCATTGGGTGGATTTATAATGACCATTACTTTTTGGATTGGATTATTAATTTGAATATGATGAAAATCAAAGGAAGTGGGTTGTCTGAATGACAGTGGCAAATGACAGTTGGAAAGGATAACAGAGAGTAAAGATCATCTTGATCACTGATTTAGGGTATAACAGAAAATTTAGCCAATTGAGAAGTTTTACTGGGAGGCCATTTATCATTTAAAGGAGGTCAGATCTTAGGGGTTGATAAAAGATAAAAGAATTGAGAAATAATGAGATCTGAGACATGATGGGAGAGGAAGAGTTGAATTGACTGAGAATAAGGGAAAGTGACTTGCAATATTAGACTATAAATTGTTCTTCTGATTCTACTCATTTCATTCCATCTCTATTAGACCATACAAATCTTCCCAGGCTTCTAGGAAATGTAAACTTTCATATTTTCTAAGTGTGCAATTGCATTTATATACTAAGACTTCTTCAGTTACAATTCATTTCATGGTGACTCCCCTTCAATTTCCAATTCTTTTCTCAAAAGAACTATGCTATTTGTTCAGTCTTAATGTTTTACTTAAGACTTAATTCCTTCTTAATTCTCAATTCATCTATCTTATTTTATTTCTTTCATTTCCTCTTTTTCTCATATTCTGTTGAGTGAAATATATTCAATATACAACTGAGTGTATATGTATATTCTTCCTTCTTTTGAAAAGTTCAGCTGAAAATGTTATTCATGAGTTATCCATTTGCCCCACTCTTTATTCCTTGCTTGTATAGATTTGCATTTGTGTTGCCCAGTTATTTGAAATAATTTTCCCTATTATCTTCTCCCATTTTCCCATAGTTTGTTTCTCTTCCCCTCCCTTTCTTTTCATCTTTTAAGATCATCAAAACAAAATAGAATTGCCTTCAGGACTTCTGACTAGACTCCTTCCATGACCTCACTATATTGATATGATTCTGAAAGGATATATGTATTATACTATCATATAATCAGTTAATACTTATTTTTCTTATGATTGCTAATTCATGTTTAGCCTTTTTTCTAAATATCATTATTTCTATGTTTGCATGTTCTGGTCTTTTTAGAAGGAAGTTTCTGTTTTATTAAAGGTACATCCCCTCTCCCCTCATAAGATTATTCTCATTGTTGTTGGGTAAATAATATTTGAATATAGACTATATCATTTAGAGTGGTGACTGCTATATCTTGTTGATCCTAACTGAATTCCTTATTTTTTCATCCTTCTTTCCTTCCTTCCTTCCTTGCTTCCCCCCCTTCTTTTTTTCTTTTCTTTTTCACTTGTATGAAGTCATTACCTTTTAGTCCACTTAATTTTCTTAATGTTTTTTGCTTGGGTGAGGTTGTGAACCTTCTATAGTAAAATGTTACTTCATTTTTCCACTTCTACTATTTTATTTTCTTTTCCATTATATTTTCCTCTAGCCTTGCTCCTAATTCTGTAATGTCATGAGTAGTTGTAGGCACCTGCTTTAGTTTGCCTTTGTTTAATGGCCTAGAAATAGGTAGTCAACAACTGAGCTGCCATTTCCTCATCTAGTTCTGCATCTTGCATAAGTTGGCACCTTTACATGAGTCATAAACCTCTTCATGTCCTGGTGAATAGCCCATATGGCCATAATTGGTGTGGTCCCCATTTACTATCAGTTTCTATAGACCTCTATTTTTCTTCTTATACAACTGTTTATGAACCGAACTGGGGAAAAAATGACTCACTATGCTAGTTTCTTAAATTTCTCAATACAACTTGATCCTATACATATTTTGTATCTCTTTTGCAGTATTATGAGAGTTTGACCATATTTCTGCCTGTTAACCAACTGTTTTTGAGTTATCTTCCAAAACTAAATATCTATGCTTATATTAATGCTTAACATGGGATATAGTAGAATATGGAAAGATGATTTGTGGTATAAAGAATAAGAGAGACATATCAACAAAAGTGTGAAATCCTGAAAAGCAATTTAAAAAATGAGGTATCTCCCTGTTCCCATATGATCCACAATACACACAAACACACACACACACGTGTGTGTGTGCCCATATAATAATGCTATTTTGACTTTGTAGGATTTTCTTTGTTTCTGTTTATCCCTAGGATTATAAGCAAATTCTCTAGCAAAACTATAAACTCAATTTCCAAAAGTGCAGTGAAAAGGACAAAGGGTTTTTCTGTTTCAAATTCCTTGGACAGAGACACTGATTGCAGAATGAATATCAGTCCAAAATAATGCAATCAAAGTAATGAGCTGCTGCATTTTGATTAGGCTTTGTGGGGATGCCTCAGTCCTTTAGACACCATCATGATGTACTTGAGGTAAGCTGAGTTAGACCTAAGACAAAGGGTAGGTGCTTTTCATTTCACCAATCAGACTGATGATCAGTTAGGCCTGGTCCATTGGTTACCTCATTTCAGAAGAACTGAAAGTATAAGGACTATTTTGTCTATACCTCAGCAATATAATTTGGAAAGAACTGGGAATTCCTTATAAGAGGATCCATTTTGAACAGTTTAATGAGATTTTAAATGGTTCAGTTTCAATGGGAAAAGAAAGATATACAAAATTTGCTCTTCTGAAGAAAATACACATACACATACACACAAAAACATTAAATATCTCATAATTACTTTCCAGATAATATGAATTTATCTTCTTATAAAAATGAATCCTTAACAACATCTTCCTTAGCTACTTTCTCAATTAATTGTTTCATTATTATTAAAGTTTTCCAAAATAGTTTTATTTTTAAAATCTTTGATAGTTTCACAGCTTTTGTGATAGTTTTTTTTTCTATTTAAAAAATGTCAATTGATCAGAAAAGTTAAAGTAATGAGGTATTATCATGTAGAAAAAAAGAAGGTTTAATCTAGGGTTAGCCACCCTCAGCCACAGGTTGTCTGATTTCTATGTGTGTGTGTGTGTGTGTGTGTGTGTGTGTGTGTGTTTTAATAATCAATGTTTGGGGGTGACTAGGTGATGTAGTGGATAGAGCACCGGCCCTAGAGTCAGGAGTACCTGAGCTCAAATCTGGCTTCAGACACTTAATAATTACCTAGCTGTGTGGCCTTGGGCAAGCCACTTGCAAAAACAAAAAAAAAATCAATGCCTGTAGTGGATTTCCTATACAGATGAGAATGCTCCCCCCAAAAATCACATAAAATCATGTTTGAGTTGAGTCTGAAATCTGGTCAAGAAGGTATTAAACTGAACAGAGGGACAAAGAAAACTGTCCACATTTATTTACTAATCAGTACATAGAGAAAACATAAGAAAAGAACAAAGGATCCATAATTCATGGGAGATAATACTGGAAGAGAAAAAAATGGAAGAAAAAATTCATACCCTCAAATGTCTAAGTACAAACACATAAATTATTGTAATAAACAAATTTCTTGGAGAAGGAAATTTTAATTTCATAGTATAAACTATCTCCTCCTCCATTTCTTATTGCTCTGCAATATTTCAATCATCCTTATTCCCTCTTTAGTAGTTGTGCTGTTATTAAGTGCAGTTATAACCTTACAACAAGGAGGCATCCGCCTCAGTAGCGCACAGGTCTCAATGAGAAATTCCATCCCTCGTTCCTGATCTCAGCTTTAAGCATTCCTCAGAGTTTAGGCTTGAGACTCAGAAGCAGTGACCAGTAAATAAGAGTTCATCCTTATTTCATCTAATTTTCATTTTGAGTGGGACAATAGCAAGTCACACTAGAACATTGGTTCTGAGTTGCATCATAGATCTCACTGCAATGTATAACTTGCAAACCTATCACTGTGTTCAATTCCCATATTCATTTAGCATGCACCATCATGTTTTTCATCACCTAAATTGATAATCTTATTGTTATCATCAATTTTCCATTTCCCAGAACTACACATATACAAATAATGGAAAAATCTCATTTCTATTACCATATATTTTTTAAAGTGTGAATTAAATATAACAAAATAGTAACAAAAATTTCTATCATGTTTCTTTACTTTTCTCTACAAACACATCTACCATCTAGTTGAGATCTTCATCAGCTCTCATTTGGATCTTTTAAATATATTCTTAACTGACTTCTTCGTTTCTATGAAAGTGATTTTCTTGAATGCTGATCTGATGATATCACTCCCCAATTCAAATTCCAGTAGTTCCATAAACCCAAATAAAATAAAAATTAATTTGTCTGCTATTTAAAACCTTCACAATGTAATCCCAACCTACTTTTCTAGCCAATATAAATTCCTTCCTCTTCTTTCACTCTAAAATCACATTAAATTGACATTTTTGCTGCTCTTTACATTTATGATGAGGAGCAACATTTCTTAAGTCTCTGTCACATAAACTGGGCTAGCTTTTCCTAAGTCCCTACTCCACATAGAATAGGCTAGTTCTTTTCCTTAAGAATTATTCTCAAATGGGGGCAGCTAGGTGGCGTAGTGGATAAAGCACCGGCCTTGGAGTCAGGAGTACCTGGGTTCAAATCTGGTCTCAGACACTTAATAATTACCTAGCTGTGTGGCCTTGGGCAAGCCACTTAACCCCATTTGCCTTGCAAAAACCTAAAAAACCAAAAAACCAAAAAAAAATATTCTCAGATGACTGATTTGACTGGTGTAAAACTCAATCTTATGCTATTGACATGGCTGTCTGCTCACCTAATTAAGAAAATCCACATGGAATTCCATCTCCTTGATAGGACCTATAGAATGACCATTATAGTGAAGCTGTGCTCAGTTGAATCATCTTGATGTTTTCAATGAATGCACTTTTTGACTCTTCTTCCATTGTTATCCTTTTTCTAGAGGTTAAATCTTCTATAAATATTTCATTTCTTTGAAGGTGGATTTGAACCAACATGTTTCTGTCTTTATCATATTGCTGTAAATTTCTACATATGTATATAACCTATGAATAAAGATTTTTTCTAGTAATTTTAGTTAACTCTAAAAGTATCCTAAAAATCTGTTGGCATTTTTCCATATAAAACATTTATTTTATAGAGCAGTTCAATAAGTCATTTTGTTTTTTAATTTCTTTTCTTTAGTATTCAAAATGTCTATTATTTTACCAATTTAAAACTTATTTATCTTTTAAGAATATTTTGTTAAATTTTTATGATCATAACTCCTTTTATGTTTTTACTTTTAAAAATATTTAGGTGCCATAAAACTGCATTTAAAGACTGCTTTAATTTTATACCAAAATTTTGGAATGTAGTCTTGTTGTTATTTTTGATTAATATATTTTCATTATTTTTGTAGTTGATTCTGGTTCACTCATTTTTAGCATAGCATTTTATTTTATAATTCATTTATATCCATATCTTTATATTTCTTTTATTAATTATATTTTTATGGCATCAAGCTCTATAAAAGATGTCTTTAATATTCCTGCCTTTTTGAATGTATTAATGAGTTCTTTATCCCTTAGCCTGCAATACTATTTTTATGACAGTACTTTGTAAAATTCAAAGCTTAGTATCCATCATGTTTTTTTATTTGATAATTGTGAAATCAATATCAATTTTACCAAATATTAAATTTACCAATTTTTCTAATGTTCTGCTCAATCACCTAATTTCTTTTATATTCTAGTTGGGTTTATTCTTAGCCAGAAAGAGAAACATTGCTATAACACTGATTATTTTCTTTTTTTTTCTTTTTTCTTTATTTATTTACATCCATATGTACATGCATATTTCCAAGTTACAAAATTTCCCTCCAGTCTCCCTTCCCAATCCCCCTCCCCTCAGTAGGAAACAGGTTCGCATTTTACATACATATTTTGTTAATTATCTTTACAAGTTAGTAACTTTAGGCATGAGGAATTAAGATTAAGGGAAAGAGATACATAAGAGTTAAAGTTTTCATCAGATTCAGAAGGGTTGTTGGTTTTTTTCTTTGTGTTTTGTTTTCTTTTGTTTTTCTTTCTCTGGTTTGGGATAGTATAGTCCATAACCAGTCAAATACAGTTGTTCTAGCTCTCTGGGCTACCATCATATATGCTGTTCATCTCATAATGTTGTTGTTGATGTGTACATTGTTCTCTTGGTTCTACTCCCTTTGCTCAGAATCAGATCTCATAAGTCATTTCTTTATGGTTTCTTATAGAACAACAGTATTCCTAGTATTCATGTACCACAACTTGTTTAGCCATTTCCCGATTCATAGGCATTCCCTCAATTTCCAATGCTTTACCACAACAAAAAGAGCTCCTATGAATATTTTTGAACATGTAGGACTTTTCCAATTTTTTGTACTTTCTTCTGGATCTAGACATATAATTGGAATTACTGAGTCAAAGGGTATATTGCTCTTTGGGCATAGTTCTAATTATTATCTAATATGAATATTTGTTTCTTCTTTTAAATATTGGAATGCATATGTACATTTATGTGTATATTGTATATGAAGTGATTGAAAAAGTTGTTATTTATAATTTTAAATATTATTAAGCTACTGTGATTGTCTAGTTTGAAGATTTAGTTTTCTCTAATTATATTTTGCTCACAATTGCCACCACAACTTTTGTGATTTACTTGATGCATAATTGCCCTTCATGAAAACTTTTATGTTTTATTACTTGTAGAAAACAGATTGTCTTTTGTTTTGTTTTCAGTTGTACTTCCATACTATCCTATTTTATGGAAAAGTTCATCAAATTAATAATTTTGATTTTGATGTTTTTCTTCTATACTTTTTTCTTATTATTTCTTTTTTAAATATTTATTCTTTTTGTACAAATAATTTTTTTATACATTAATAAAATATTCTTGTTTAAGAATGAACAGAATACTCCCTCCCCCCCCAAATATAGACTCGCTTGAGCGATAAAGTAAAAGGGAGAGAAAAAAATTGAAATTAAAAAAAATAATAGTAATAATTGTAGGCATGTCCAGGTGGCACAATGGATGGAGCCCCAGCCCAGGATCCAGGAGCACCCAAGCCCATATCTTGCCCCATGCACCCAACAATCACCCAGCTGTGTGACATGCAAGCCACCCCAACCCACTGCCCTGCAAAAACCAAAAAAACAAAAAAAAACCAAAATAAAATAAAATAGTAACAATAGTAGGGGTGGCAGGGTGGCAGACAGAGCATTGGCCCTTGAGCCAGGAGCACCCGGGTCCAAATCCGGCCTCAGACACCCAAAGATCACCCTACTATGCAGCTCCAGGCAGGCCACACAACCCCATTTGCCCTGCACCCCACCTCCCCAAATAATAATAATAAAAAATGTGCTTCAGTCTTTGTTCCAACACCAACAGCTCTCTTGTAGGTGGATCACATTCTTTATGGTAAATCCATGGCAAAAGTTACTTCCATATTTTTCCACTGTTGCCATTGCTGATAGCAACTCCCTTCTTTCATATTTCTCCACTATCATGTAATATATTTTCTCTCTCCTTTCACTCTGACTCTGCTGTAGGGTTGCTGAGTGGCGCAGCAGACAGATCCCTGGTTCTGGGGCCAAGAGGCCCCGAGCCCCCCCCCCCCCCCCCCCCTTAGGCCCAGCATTCACCTGGCCCTATGGTCCTGGACAGGCCATCCAATCCCAGCCCCTTGCAAGAAGTAAAAAGGAAAATGTGTTATATCTGACCACTCTCCCCCCATGGTCCATCCTCTCTGCCTTCATTCACATCCCCACCCCTTCCCCCTGTCCCCCCTCCTTCTTACTCCAGATGTCTATATCCCATTGAGTATACATGCTGTTTCCTCTCCTAGCCACCTCTGATGAGAGCAAAGGTTCCCTCATTCTCCCTTGCCTTCCCCTCTTCCATATCATTGCAATAGCTCATTGTAATAAAGAAAAAACTTATTATATGAAATATCTTGGCCTATTCCTCGTCTCCTTTTTCTTTCTCCCATTACATTTCCCTTTTTTTCTATTGTCTCCATTTTTACACCATATTTTATCTTCAAATTCAGCTTTCTCCTGTGCTTCAACTATAAAAGCTCCGTCTACCTGCTCTATTAACTGAGAAGGTTCATATAAGTATTATCAGTGTCATTTTTCTATGCAGGAATACATGCAGTTCATCATCATTAAGTCCCTTATATTTTCCCCTTCTCCTCCAATTTCCATGCTTCACCTGAGTCCTGTATCTGAAGATCAAACCTTCTGTTCAGCTCTGGCCATTCTAACAGGAACATCTGAAATTCCCCTGGTTCATTGAAAGTCCATCTTTTTCCCTGGAAGAGGACATTCAGCCTTGCTGGGTAGTTGATTCTTGGCGGCATTCTAAGCTCTTTTGCCTTCCGGTACATTATATTCTAAGCCCTACGAGCTTCCAATGTAGTTGCTGCTAAGTCCTGTGTGACCTTGACTGCAGCTCCACAATATTTGAACTGTGTCCTTCTGGCTGCTTTTAATATTTTCTCTTTGATTTGGGAGTTCTGGAACTTGGCTATAATATTCCTAGGGGTTGGTTTTTTGGGATCGCTTTCTCGGGGGGATCAGTGGATTCTCTCCATTTCTATTTTGCCCTCTGCTTCTAGAATATCAGGGCAATTTTCCTGTTAGTAACTCTTTGAAAATGATGCCAAGGCTCTTTTCCTGATAATGACTTTCAGGTATTCCAATAATTTTAAAATTATCTTTCCTAAGTCTGTTTTCCATATCAGTTGTTTTTTCAATGAGATGTTTCACATTTTCTTCTAATTTTTCATTTTTTCAGTTTTGAAGTAATGCATCCTGGTTTCTCGTAAATTCATCAATCTCCCTGAGTTCCATTCTTTGTCTGAAGGATTTGTTCTCCTCAGAGAGTTTTGTTATCTCTTTTTCCCTCTGGCCCATTTTGCTTTTTAAAGCATTCTTCTCTTCCATAACTTTTTGAACTGTTCTATCCATTTGACCTAAGCTGGTTTTTAGCATGCTATTTTCTTCAGCATTTTTTTGGATTTCCCTGACTAAGCTGCTGACTTCATTTTCATGTTTTTCCTGCATCTCTCTCCTTTCTTTTCCCAGTTTTTCTTCTAACTCCCTCATTTGATTTTCGAAGTATTTTTTTGAGCTCTGTCATAGCCTGAGTCCAATTTCTGTTTTTCTTGGAGTCTTCAGATACAGCAGCTTGTGCTTCCTCATCTTCAGACTGAGTATATTGATCCTTCTTGGGATCATAGATAATGTATTTCTCAATGGTGTTTCTCTTGTTTCTCTGCTTGCTCATTTCCCAGCCTGAGCCTGGTTTTGGGGTGCTTCCTGAGCTTTTGGGACACTCCCACAAGGGTCTCAGTGTGTGAGGCTCTGTCCTCCCTCCTGTTCTGACCATATGCACCCCACTCTGCCATGGGGCTGAGGTGGAGGGGGCCCCTGCTGTTCTATGGAGGGGGCCTAGGCTGTGATCAGGATCTGAATGTGGTCAGAGCCCCAGAGTCCTGTTCCAGGGGCAGAGGACAGAGCTCTGCAGTCTCTCTTCACTCCCCTCCCTCAGTTCAATGGGCTCATGCCCTGGGGGCTCATGCATACAGACTAGGCCTGCTTCTGTTTCCTGGATCTGGGCTACCTAAAGACCACTTTGCTCTCTGTGTGCCCTGAGGGCTGGGTTTCAGGTGCTTGCTCTGGCAGAGGTCCCCCAGCTGTTCCCCCACTTTGTGCCCGGTGCTCCTCGGGGTGCAGCTCAGGAGACTCCGCCACTGCTGTGAGCCGCGGCTCCCAGGGCACTGGGGCTGCCTCCAGGAGGCTGAAGTTCTTTTGCTCTGTCAGGCCACCCCTCTGGTGGGCCGCCCCTCCGACCCTGGGGAGCAGAGCCTTTCTGCTCTTTTCCAGGCTACTTTGAGTAGGAGAACTGCCTCACTGGGACCCTCTGTGGGTTCTGTCTCTCCAAAGTTTAGTTAGAGTCCTTAGTATCGAAGTTTTATGAGAGAGCTTCTAAGAGTTGTTTCTCTCTTGTCCCCATCTTGGCTCTGCCCCTTTCTTATTATTTCTAATATATTTTTGATAAAAGGCAACAAAAAGTAATCAATATTAGTGTTAATTACCAAATTACAATGTGGAATTAGGACTTTTGCTTGCTAAAGTTCTCTGATAGAATATTGAAACAAAATGTTTTTTTGCAAATTGACCTCAATAAGAGAAAAATGCCTCCTCTAACCATTTGTCCTTCTGTAGCATAACACATGTCCTTCATAGCATAACACATTCAAGCTAACTATTTCTTCACCTGGAGTGCATTCTAAGAAAGACAGCAAAGAGCAACAATTCCCTTAAATCATCCTTACCCTGTCTCCCACCCTGAGAACTCAAAAACCATAAGACCTTCAGTTTATGACTATTTTGCTGATGTCCAAATTTTTTTATATTTAAGCTCCTCTACCCTCTTTAGGCTGTCTATAAGCAAATTCCTCTTCTTAACTGCTTTTGCTGAAATAAAGACTGATTATAACAGATTTCTGTCTAAAGTGTTTCTGTATGTGCATGTGTGTGTATATCTATATCTGAATGGCCAATCACCAATCCTTCCTTCAGCTTGCTTTTCACTGTCTCCTTTCTACTGTTTCTCATCTAGGAGATGGGAGGGTCAGCACCAGATGAGTGGCTATGGTGTCAAATGATAAAATTTTACCTGCATTACCAGAAAAGATGTCTTCATATTCCTTTTTTTAAACTTGGACCCAGATATGGGGATTTTTCTATACTCATTCCTCCCCCAGCTTTGTTATGGCTTTTCCTCAGTGAAAAAAATTGCTGTCTGTGACCTTGAGTTTCTAAGTATCTAAAGTCCACCCCAATCTGGGAATTATGCCAACAGAAACCTTTCAAGAAATAGGAAAAAGTATAAGATAATTGAGTTTGTTACTTTAAAAATCATGTAAGGTAATATCAAGCTCTGATCACTGCAAATGCATTTTAATGGAGTTATATATACTGTGAAAATTAGAAATCTTGCTATCATTGCTTCTATTCTTTTTTCTATGGTTTAAAAAATTCTTAAAAGAAATGTTTTGTTACCTTCCATACAATTAAGGAAGTAACTTCAATATGTTTTGTTACTAGTTTGTGTTTTTCATTTGTAAGCTATTAAAGATTTTTATAAAAGTTTGAGCACAACTTCAAAGAATTTTTTTGATGCTTCTATCTTTAAGGAATATTTGAATTGTGATGAATTAAGAGAAAGATGTGTAGTGTGTTAAGTAAATCCATGTATTAGCCACATGACAGTAATGTAATATTTAAAGTAAAATTTTAGGGGCAGCTAGTTGGCACAGTGAATAGAACACTGGCCTTGGAGTCAGAAGTACCTGGGTTCAAATCCGACCTCAGACACTTAATAATTACCTAGCCGTGTGGCTTTGGGGCAAGCCATTTAACCCCATTTCCTTGAAAAATCTAAAAAAAAAATTTAAATAAGTGCTTGAATCTGTTAATATTGTATTATGAATCATTGAATGAAAATATTCAATGAAGGGAAAATAGTCTGAATTATTTAGAAAAAGGACAGTTGTACAGTCTGAGGTTTGACAGACTTAGAGAAATAAGAATAATAAAGTATAGCAAAACAAAATGAAAAGGTATAAAGAATATTAGGTTTTAGGACCATAAGTGAACAACAATTATAGAACAATTATAGAAGATAAATTTAAGCATATAAAGAGAGGATGTGAGCAAACATGATTCTGTATAAATAAGAGGTTTAATTATTAAACTTTTAAAACTTGATGGGGGGGGCAGATAGGTGGCACAGTGGATAGAGCACCGGCCCTGGAGTCAGGAGTAACTGAGTTCAAATCTGGCCTCACACACTTAATAATTACCTAGCTGTGTGGCCTTGGGCAAGCCACCCCGTTGCCTCACCAAAAAAAACAAAACAAAAAACCTCTAAAAATAACACTTGATCTGAAAGTCAATGTAAAGGGAAAAAGAGTATAGAGAACTTTAAGTTAATTAATAAGCTATGAAATTTCTTTTGGAATTGTAGGACACAGATTTATATTAAATTGAAATATGTTCTTAAATATGATTAGGGTAATTTGCAAACTTAACATTGGCCTGCCACTTTTGTCATCTCTGGCAGAAGATTGACTGGGAATAATAAACACTTTAATATAAAATGTTTGAGATATTTAATATTTTTGTTAAATTTAATACTATAGTAATAAAATAATGAATTACAATTTTATGTAATACCATTTGGAATATAGATTCAAGTGAAATTGATATAAGTTTTGGTCACATTTTAAGAGAAATATGTCTTAGTTTGATGTTTAAGAAAAAGTCAGAATTTATTGTACTATTTGGCATTAAAAATTTAGAAGCTAAGAATGAATTTAAATCACAGAATTTTCAGGGTTATTCTTTTTTTAAACAATCATGATTATTAGTAAAGACAAATTCAGAAACTAGAATTTGGGGAGATTAGAATTGCATTGTTGAAAACCAGAATAATACATGAGTTAATAAATTTTAAGAACTTGCAGCTATATTTTGAAAGAAAATTCACTCAAGATTATTCTGATTATGAGTTTTGGAATTCATAAAATTATTAAATGAAGTTACAAAGAAAATCTTGAAAGAAAAAAGATTTTTGTAAATATTTAGTCATAAATCTTTATTAAGAATTTTTTTTTGGACTGTGAAATTTGTATTTAATGAAGGGAAAATCTTTGCACAGGAAAAGGAGTATATAATCCAAAAATATGTTACCCTCCCCCAAATACAGGCATATATATATATATATATATATATATATATATATATATATACTCATAAAGTTTGCTTTATATAAATTCATATTCATATGTGGGTCAATTTGGTGATTTAATTTGACATTATTTCTAGTGATAAAAGTTAAGGTAAAGTTAAATATGTTACCATCAGGTTGTAAAGGTGTTTTCTGTGTTCTATAGGAAAGGCCTTCAATAATTATCTGGTTGTAGTTACCTGGAGGTGATTATACCTTATCAGCAAAGTTATAACTACCAGCAAAGAAAGCAAATCCCCTATGTTTCTTGGGGTCAGAAAGCCATTTTGTGAAACTTTGTCATTATCCCACACATGTTTATAAAAGGGACTTCATTAGAAATCAGGTTATTAAAAATCAAGATTTGGTATAATTTACCTACTATTTGTTCTTTGGCATTAAGCAAAGTGAGGAATGTGCACAGATTTGGAATTTTTTAGCTGGGTGACTTAAGGAAGTTATCTCTTCTCTACTTTATATGATTGTAAACTGCCTAGCACTGGACAAACACTTTATATGTTAGTTGTTAATATTATTTCCTCAATTAAGGATAAGTTCTCCATACCTGATAATTCTATTTGAGTTTTTTAAAAAATATGAGCAATATGTTAATGGTGACAAGATGCCTTTAAGGTAATTTGGCCATGCATTTAACTGTACAAGGCTTGATATTATCAGTTATAGACTTTGTTACATAATAATAGATGATATAATGGTAGACTGCTACACAAGTAATGATTCTTTTTCAAACTTGATATTATTGAACAGTATGCACTGAAAGAAATGAAAGAATAATCTGTAGAAAACATTATAAATCAACTATGCTGTTTTTAATTGGAATTTTCACCTTTGTCTAAGATTAAGAGGAAGTTATTTTTACAACTATTTTTATAACTTTTGAAGATGTAAATTGTTTGATTTTATTGTTATAATGTTGAAACCTAAAAGTCAGAGTATAGCTCGCCACAGGATAGATGAATAGTCAAGTAGGGACAACAAACCCAGTTCCCTTCTCTGGGATCCCTGTTGATTCAATATGGATAAAGTCAACAAGCTGTCAAACTTTAGTCATACAATTTCTAAATAGTGAACTTCACTTGCTGCACATTTACAAGTTCCTGTCTAATACAGACATGATTTCTAATTATTTTGTCTTTACACTAGGACAAATTTAAATTTGAGAAGAACCCAGCAATTCAAATTCTAGGTCTATATCAGAAGAAATTATAAAAAATGTTCCAAAATATTCATGGTAGTTCTTTTTGTAGTGGCAAAGTTGGAAATTGAGGGGACGCCCATCGATTTGGGAAATGGCTAAACAAGTTATGGTACATGAATACTGTGGAATATTATTGTTCTATAAGAAACCATAAAGAGTCAGACTCTAGAGAAGCATAGAATGCCTTACAGGATCTGATGTTGAGCAAAGGGAATAGAACCAAGAGAACAATCTACACTTCAACAATAATATCATGAGATAAACAACGTTGATGAAAGGAGTTCCTCTCAACAGTCCAGAGAGCTAGGACAAATGTATTTGACTAGTTATGGACTGTATTATCTCCATCCAAAGGAAGAAAAGCAAAACAAAACAAAACACAGAAACAAAAAAACAACCCTTCCCGAATCTGATGAACATTTTACAAAAAATTTTCTCTTATCTCCCTTAATCCTAATTCCTCATGTCTAAAATTATTAATTTGTAAACATGTTTATCAAAATATGTGTATAAAATGTTAATCTGACTGTTTCCTGCTGAATGGAAGGGAATAGGAAGGGAAGGTGGTGGGAAATTTTGTAACTTGGAAATATGCACATGCATATGGATGAAAACAAATAAAAAAATTTTTAAAAAAGAAAGAATAAAAAAAGTTAAAAATTTGAAAGGAAAAGTAAAAACAAGTAAAGAATGTAAAATGAAATCTTTTATATATGTATGAATACTGGTAAACTTCTATTGCTTATTGAAATCCAAGACAAAAATAATTTAATCTAGTCAAGTTGTAACTGGTAGAATTTGCTATTTAGGATAAAAGCTTTGGGACTAAGACAAATTTTATCCTTAGATTTTACTTTAGTATTATTTTCTGATCCATCATTCTGAAGAATTGCTACAATCAAATGCCTTGAGCTACTCAAAGGAAATGTGACTCTATATGACACAGTTGGAGATCAATTCTGGGAAAGGGTCAGAGAGATTATCTTTGATCTCAGTCCAGGTTATATCCCTTCTGGCTCAGTTTCCTTGTTGAGTCCCTTTGAAAAGGGATGTTTTCCACCTCCCTATTCCTGAGTATGGCTATTAAACAGAGAAATTAGCACATGATTAGTTTTAACTGTGACACTGTAGTCAAATAGATCTAAGGATGTTTGATCTTATTCTATATGCATTGAGTTATCAAGAACTAATTTGATTTTGTTTTAATCATGTCCTAGGTCTTTCTCTCTTTAACACATTTCTACAATCAAAGCAAGTATCTAATGAATTCCATGGATGCATGTGTTTCCCTATGTACTGAAGAGATCAATGCTCCTTGAATTGGGGAACCACAACATAATATATGGTAGATATACTGATTCAACCACTGACTGACAAAGTCATGGAATACTATTTTGTTATTTACACTTTTCTGTATTATTATTATTATTATTATGGCTCTTCCTTGTTGCTAGTGCTATATGTATATTAGCAATTCCCAACAGGTTGAACTCTGGACTGAGTATATCATGGAAATACCACTTGGATGAAGAAGATCCCTAAGAATCTTGTCTCCTCAGGATCCTCCCCTAAGTGGTGCTCTTGACTTTTCTCCATATTGACACTGAACATTCTTGATCATTCTTGCTATTTTTCTGATCCCCTTGTCTGTTTAATCTCCTTTTAAAATTTGTTTCCTCCAAGCTATATGTCAAATATTTCTAATTGCTCATTGGAGTTCTATAACATTATCTGCACAATCCAGACATAACTAACTCCCAGATGCTTCCTCAGACATCTACTGAATGCATCTCAAGCTCTCAACAATTCTATGCCCATTTTCTACTTAAAGTGCATTCCTAGAAGCCTGAGATCTCTGTCCCTTTGTTACTAGCTTCCAAAATAAAAGGTTTGAGGAATATTAGGTTAACTATAAAATTATAATGCAGAATTTGGACTTTCAGGTGAAAAAAAATCTCTCTTGGAAACATATTGACAAACATGTTTTGTGTAGTCTTACCTCAATGTGAGAACCTAGCCATTTGCCCTTCTCCTCATCTTCAAAGCTTAATAAATAACTGCTATTTTTGTACCTGAGGTGTATTCTAAGAAAGACAACAAAGAACATAAATTCCCTTAGCTTATCCTTACCCCTCCCCACTCCTCAGTTACTCAAAAACCAGAGGGTCTTCAACTTATTACCATTAGTCTAGGATCCAATTTTTTTCTATTTAAGTTCTCCCTATCCATCCTTAGGCAGTCAATAAGTCATATCCTGCTTTTAACTTTGCTGCTTTTGGTGAAATAAAGGCTGACTGTAACAGATTACTGTCTACGTGAGTTCTCACACAATCTTTTATGAACTGGGGGAAGGGGTCCCTAGAACCTTTTTAGGTCCTTGCCCCCAACACTCAGATATTCCATCATTTAATTCCCTGAACAATCCTGTTCCTTGGCACCTTTAATTTATATTTATTCCTGATCTTGAAATAAAATGCTTTCTCTTCCACACTGGAAAATATTTCTCTGTTTCTTAGTTTCTTTGCTTATTTGTTCCTTCTTTCCTTCCTTCCTTCCTTCCTTCCTTCCTTCCTTCCTTCCTTCCTTTCTCTTTCTTTCTTTCTTTCTTTCTTTCTTTCTTTCTTTCTTTCTTTCTTTCTTTCTTTCTTTCTTTCTTTCTTTCTTCTTTCTTTCTTTCTTTCTTTCTTTCTTTCTTTCTTTCTTTCTTTCTTTCTTACTTTCTTTTTCTTTTTCTTCCTCACTTCCTCATTCCTCCTTCCATTCTTCCTCCATTTCTCTCCCCTTCCTTCCTTTGTTGAATTATTATTTTTTAATGATTTTTCAAACAATTTTTGGCCTCTAATATATGTTTGTTTAGAATATTACTTGATCTGAAACCTTTTTTCCTAAGTCTGTTTTCATTAGAGGATATTGATTACTTTGATCTTCATGTCTATGGGATATAATTGGGGAGAACTTGAAGGAAGGAAAACCTTTTTTCTTTGAACTCTAACTTCAAGAAAGGAAATACATATTTCCATATTTTCTTTGGAGAGGAGTTCCTTGGAGGGAGAGAAAGACCCTGAAAGGAACACATTGCATAAAGGAGCTGATACTTCAGTCACATCAGTTTTTCTAGGAGTCTTTCTTTTTTAAATCTTTATTTATTTCATTTTTAAATATTCATTCAAAATTTTATGTTCCAAATTTTTCCCCTCCTGTCTTTCCCCTGATCATTGAGAAGGAAACCAACTTATCAATCATAAAAGTGGAACCATGCAAAAATTTCCATGTTAGCAATGTTGGGGGATAAAGGAAGAAAAATTAAGTGGGTAAAAGTATGTTTCAATTTGCATTTTGAGTTCATCACTTCTCTCTAGAGGGGAATAGCATTTTTTCATCATGGGTCTTTTGGAATTATCTGATTAGTGTAGTTAAGATTTTCCCAATTGACTGTCATTGCAATTTTATTGTTACTACGACTAATGCTCTCCAGGAGATATTTTTTCTTATAATTTAGCAGCTTGAAGACTTCAGGGGCAGAGTGAAAGGGGTCACATGAAGCTAGCATGGTCCTGAAGCTTTTCCATGGACAGCATTAAATGAAACCTCTACACAGACAATAAAACTATAGATCCCACCAAAAAAAAAGAGCAAAGCAAATTCTCAACTGAATATATCATGGAGGATCTTTAGTGAAGGTTTGTCCCTTCAGGGGAAAAGTGGAAACAGAGCCAACTAGATGGAAGAATGGGAAAACCAGCAGGAGATTTCTAGTCACAGCTAAGTCCAGGTCCCAGTTCAGCTAGATAGCAGGCCAGCAGGGAGGATTCCAACCCCAGATAAAGTCTGAGCCCTGGGAACAGTGGAGCAACAGACAAGACTGGGTTGGGAACAAATCACTGCATAGGCAACACCTTGGAAAGTATTAAACCAGGGACCAGCACCATAGTCTTAGCACCAGAAAACCTCAGAATTATACTCCCTATACCCCATGAGTAGAGCTCAACTGTCAACATGAGCAAAAAACTGAAAAAAAGTGCTAACAATGCAAAGCTCCTGTTCAGATAGAGATGATAAAAATGCCATCTCAGAAGAAAGCAGTGACAAATTATCTACATAGGAAGTCTCAGAAGAATTTATGGATTGGACTCAAATCCAAAACCTCATGGAAGAGCTTAAAAAGTGATTTTAAAAACCAAAGAAGAGAGGAAGAAGAAAAATGGAAAAAAATGAATGAGAACATGCAGCAAAATATGAAAAATTGACCAAAGAAATAGTTTCCTTTAAAAGCAAAAATAATCAACTGGAAAAAGAATGCAACAACATCAAAATACCACCTGGAAAGGGAATACAACTCACAAAAAAGATAAAATTAACCAACTGGAAAAGGAAACAAAAACATTAACTGAAGAAAATAGAACACTAAAAATTAGAATTGAACACACTATGACACATCAAGATTCCATCAAACCTCATCAAAAGGTTGAAAAACTTGAAGAAAACATGAAGTACATTTTAGGTGGAAAAAAGACCTGGAAAATAGATCCAAGAGAAATAATTTATGAATTATTGATCTACCAGAAACCTAAATAAAAAAAGAACCTGGATATTTTCATGAAAAATTGTCCTAATAATACTAAATTAATTAGACAAAAAATTCATTGAAAGAATACACAGGACACTCCAGAAAAAAAGATCCCCCAAAATTAAAGCTCCAAGGGCTATCATAACTAAATTCCAGATTTCTCAACTAAAGGAGAAAAATACTGCAAACAATGAAAGGAAACAATTTAAATGCAAAGGAAACATAATCAGAATTACACAGGACTTATCAGTTTGAAGATAAAAGAATTGGAGGACCTGGAATATGATATTTTAGAGGGCAAAGGACTTTGGCATACAACCAAGAATTAGCTGCACTGCAAAATTCAACATAAACATCATGGGAAAAGATGAACTTCAATGAAATAAAGGACATCCAAAATTTTCTGATAAAAAGAGCAGAACTAAACAGAAAATTCAGTCTTCAAATATAAGACTCAAGAGATCCATAAAAAGGTTAAGGGAAAGGGGAGGGAAAAAAATAAAATTCTAGTCAAGAATATTAAACTGTATACCTTCCTTTAGGGGAGGATAACAATTTTAACTCCTGAGAATTGTATTTCTTTTAGGATAGTTGCAGAGTTGAATTTTGTTGAAGAGATGGTACTTAGAGGATATAGGTATGGTTGATTCTTGTCCTTTGTTATAAAAGAAAGAACAAAATGATGTCACTATAGTTGAAACAAATTACAGTGTGTTCTACTATGACTGATCAGAACAATATGAGCTCAGAATGCTCTACCACAGGTTGGCACAAATATTCCATGTGAAACACCTGGGAGATCTCCTCTAAACTTATGTATCTCACATTTCCTTTGAGCCTTGTTCATGGAGCTCAGTACTTTCTTTAAAGAGGGCAGCCTATGCTGAACAGTCCTGTGCCAGTTTCTTCCATATCTTACATTTAAAAAAATAATAATTAATTTTCATTCATATGCACATGTATATTTTTAAGTAACAAAATTTCTTTCCACCTTCCCTTCACACCCACCCTCCTCTCAGTGATGAACATTCAAGTTAGCATTGTACATACATATTTTAGATAAAGATGTTTACATATTAGTCATTTTCAGTATAAGAAATCAGTTTCCTTGCCATTTTTTTTGCAAGGCAATGGGGTTAACTGACTTACCCAAGGACACATAGCTAGGTAATTATTATTAAGTGCCTGAGGCTGAATTTGAACTCAGGACCTCTTGACTCTAGGGCAGGTTCTTTATCCACAGCACTTAGCTACCCCAGCCCACCCCCTTGCTATTCTTGACCTTTTATTGCTCCAGATAAATTTTGTTACTATTTTTTCTAGTTTGGTAAAGTAGTTATTTGGTAGTTTGATGAGAATTGCATTTTATTAAGTGTTCATCAGATTCTAAAGGGTTGACTTTTCTTTTTCATTTTCTTTTTGTTCTGTTTTGTTATTCTCTGGATAGGGATAACAGTGTCCATAGCCAATCGAATTTGGTTGTCTTAGCTCTCTGAACCTCGGAGGGAAGCTGCTTGAATTAAGGTTAATTATATCACAATGTTGTTGTTATTGTATACATTGTTCTTTTGGGTTCTGCTCCCTTCACTCAGCATCAGATACTGTAAGTCATTCCATGCTTCTCGAAGAGTCCAACCATTTATGGTTTCTTATAGAACAATAATATTCTATAGTATTCACGTATCATAACTTGTTTATCCATTCTCTAATTAATGGGTATCCCCTCAATTGTCACAGTTTTTTTAAGAGGTTTGTTTCATATTATTTATGAGGGAAGAACAGGACATTAGCACTGTGCCTGTCTTCTCTGCTGCCATCTTCTCTGCTGTCAACTATACTAAATTTAAAAAGTTTTGCACTAATAAAACTAATATAGCCAATTAGAAGAAAAACAGAAAAAGAAAGAAAGGAAGGAAGGAAGGAAGGAAGAAAGAAAGAAAGAAAGAAAGAAAGAAAGAAAGAAAGAAACAAACAAACAAACAAACAAACAAACAAACAAACAAAGAAACAAAGACAGAAAAAGAAAGGAAGGAAGGAAGGAAGTCCTAAAAGGAAGAAAGTTAGCAGAAAAACTAAGAAAATAATAAAATTCCTGGAACATATTGCAGCCCATTTGCCTAGTTTTCTGTTCTCTTATAAAATGCTTACTTGATATTCTGTGCCTACTTGAAAGGAAGAATTAGTAATAGCTTGGAAGAGAAGAGTTCTATAGTTTGGTTTCTAGTTGCAAGAGAGGACATACACTGTTAAATGTTGCATTCCAGGAGAACCTAATTTTTTAATATTTTAAAATTTATTGTTCAAATTACATATTATGAAACTTTTCAACATTCATCCACTGGCATATTTAAAAGTTATACATTTTTCTTCCATCCTCCTTTCTCACCACCCTCCCTTCAGTGGCAAATAGTCTAGTAAAAGTTATACACATACATTTGTGTTAAACATGATTACACTACATTTTGTGTAAGAGGAATCAGGACTAAGGGAAAAGAAAGAAAACCATTGGGTAGAAAAGAAAAGTAAGAAAGGAGCTTTTTAAAGAGTGAAAATAGAATCAATTCAGATTTTGTGCGTATTATTTTGTTTGTTTGTTTTTTTGTTTGTTTTCCTCTGTATGTGGATGGTATAGTCCTTAACAGGTTACCTAGGATTATCCTAGATCTCTGAAATGCTAAGAGGACCTGCATCCATTATAGTTAGTCAACTCACAACATCAGTTCAGGTAATTTCCATGTTTCTGTAAAGTCCATCATTCGTGGCTTCTTTTAGAGTTATAGTACTCCATAACATTCACATATCACAACTTGTTCAGCCATTCCCTAATTGATGGACATCCCCTCAATTTCCAATTCTTTGGCACTAGAAAAAGAGCTACTATAAATGTTATTGAACATGTGGAACTTTTTCCACTTTATAAAATTCTTTTGGATATCTATCTAGTAATGGTATTTCTGGGTCAAAAGGTGTAATAGGTTTTATTTGTCTTTGGGCGTATTTCCAGATTGCTCTCCAGAATGATTGGATCAGTCCACAACTCCATCAACAATGAATTAATGTCCCAATCTTTCCATATTCTCTCCAACATTGATTATGTTCCCTTCTATTCATCTTAAGTCAATCTGATAGGTGTGAGGTGATACCTTATAGCTGTTTTAATTTGCATTTCTCTAATAAATAATGATTTAGAACATTTTTTTTCAAATTATTATGTATAACTGTAATTTCATTTGAAAAATTCCTCTTCACATCCTTTGACCATTTTTCAGTTGGGGAATGGCTTGGAACCTTCTAAATTTGATTCAATTATCTATATGTTTTAGAAATGAGACTTTTATCAAAATCCCTTGCTGTATTAGTGCAAAACCTTTTTAATTTAGTATAGTTGACATCAGGCCAAGATGGCAGCAGAGAAGACAGGCACAGTGTTAATCTCCTGTTCTTCCCTCATAAATAAAATGAAACAAACCTTTTATCAGAAATCCGATCCACAAAACTCAGAAAGAAAAATTAGGAGATCTACCTCAAGGTTTATCCCCCAGAAGTGTGGGTGAGCTGGGTGCAGAGGGCTGACTCTGCCAGGAGTCAGAGCCTAAGAACTTCACTAGCCTGATCAGTGGGGCCGGTGAGATCCTGAGACTATGAAAGTGCAATCAGTCTGATCGGAGATGGAGTGGGTGAGAGTTTGAGAGCTTCATTCTCTCTGAGAGGCATCAAAGTCCACAGGCAAGAAATATGTTAAGATAACTGCTGATGGCCTAGGATGCAGTGGATTACCTTGGCAACTACACTGTAGTCATTGGAATAAATTGTTCTCATCTGCCCATTCTCCTGATGAAAGCTTTAACATGCTTAGGATCAACACCACGTAACTCACAGACAGGTTTGAGACTTGTTGGTTACTCTCAACCTGATTCAGCCCATCTGATGAAATGGTTTATTGGTTTGTGGACATTGTGCATGTTTCTTGGAGTCAAAAGAGAGAGTATGGTGACTCATTGGATACTAAAGGAGAATGAGCAGTCCTGAAAAATGCTCAGCAAACTCAGGAGAGGTGTTAATCCTTAACATCCCATGTACCAAAATTTGTAAGCCAAAAATAAATAATTAAATAGATAAAAATTCTTATACAAGTTAAAATAACTTTAGAAATATACAAAATCGACAGCATAGATAGATAACATTTAAACTTAAAAATATGATAGTTATCTTTGACCACAACTTTGATATAAAGTCAATAATCTGATATAAAAAATAGATACAATATTAGAATTTATTTAAAAAGTGGACTAGAGAATAGAATTATAGAGGTGACTATCCCATGATTTTCAGTTTAAGGCACCAAATTTTAAGAATTTTCTTTACAATCTGGAGAAACATCGGGCAAGATCATTGATATATACATATAATTTGATGGAACTGGAAATATGGAGAAAAGATTCAAAAGGCTACACAGCATCTGTCTTCAGGCTGTCATGTCAAAGAAGAATGAACACTTCCTTTACTTGGCACACACAGAAGAATTAGAAGTAATAGGTAGAAATTGCAAGGAGGAAAACATTGCTGATGAAATGGAAGCATTTTGATTTCTGAAGAAGTCAAAATGATTACCTCTTGAGGTACTCCCTCCCTCATTGAAAAGTTTGCATATCGACAAAATACAGCACCAATTCCTACTAAAAACACTAAAGAGTGTAGGAATGAGCTGTTCCTTAGAATAATAAACAGTATCTATCTGAAACCATCAACAAGCATTATATTCATTGGGGAGAGACTAGAGGCATTCCCAATAAGATCAGGAGTGAAACAAGGATGCCCATTATCACCACTACTATTCAATATTGTATTAGAAATATTAGGCTCAGCAATAAGAGAAGAAAAAGAAATTGAAAGAATTAGAATTGGGAAGGAAGAGACAAAACTTTCACTCTTTGCAGAAGACATGATGGTATACCTAAAGAACCCCAAGAAATCATCCAAAAAACTACTGGACACAATTAGAAATTATAGCAAAGTTGCAGGATATAAAATAAACCCTCATCAATTCCCAACTTTTCTATTTATGACTAACAAAATACAGCAGGAAGAGTTAGAAAGAGAAATTCCATTCAAAGTAACCTCAGACTATATAAAATACCTGGGAGTCTACCTTCCAAGGCAGACTCAGAAACTTTTTGAAAACAATTACAGAACACTTCTCAAACAAATAAAATCAGATTTAAATAACTGGGCAAACATGAACTGCTCATGGACAGGTGAAGCTAATATAATAAAAATTGCAATTCTACCAAAGCTAAACTACCTGTTTAGTGCCCTACCAATCAAAATTCGAAAAAAAATTAGTGAGTTAGAAAAAGTGGTAAGTAAATTCATGTAGATAAATAAAAAGCCAAGAATTTCCAGGGATTCTAGATCTAAAATTATATTATAATAGATACTCGATCTAAAATTATATTATAAAGCATCAGTCATCAAAACTATCTGGTATTGTCTAAGAAATAGAGTGGTGAACCACTGGAATAGACTAGGTGCAATAGCAGGAAATGATTTAGAAATCTGCTGTTTGATAAATCCAGAGAGTCCAGCTATTGGGGGGAAAAAAAACCTCTCTCTTCAATAAAACTGCTGGGAAAACTGGAAGTTAGTATGGAAAAACTTAGATTAGACCAACACCTCACACCCTTTACCAAGATAAGATCAAAATGGATACAGGATTTAGTCATAGAAAACAATATTATAAGCAAACTAGGAGATCAAGGACTAGTTCACCTGTCAGATCTATGGAGAGGGAAGCAGTTTATGACTAAGGAAGAGATGGAGAACATCACTAAAAACAAACTAGATGATTTTGATTACATTAAATTAAAAAGCTTTTGCACAGACAAAAACCACCGTAACCAAGATCAAAAGAAATGTAGTAAACTGGGAAACAATATTTACAACTAGTATTTCTGACAAAGGACTCATTTCTAAAACATATAGAGAATTGAGTCAAATTTTACAAAAAAAAAATCCCTTCAATTGACAATCGGTCAAAGGATATGCAAAGGCAATCCATAGCCATATGATTATTATAGCCATATGAAAAATTGCTCTAAATCATTACTTATTAGAAAAATGCAAATTAAAGCATCTCTGAAGTACCACCTCACACCTCTCAGATGGCCCAATATGACCAGAAAGGACAATGATCATTGTTGGAAGGGATGTGGGCAATCTGCAACATTAACACATTGTTGGTGGAGCTGTGAACTCATCCAACCTTTCTGGAGAGCAGTCTGGAACTGTGCTCAAAGGGCAACAAAAATGTGCACATCCTTTGATCCAGCAATACCACTACTGGGCCTATATCCTGAAGAGATGAAAACATCAACTGTACAAAAATATTTATAGCAACCCTGTTTGTGGTGGCAGCGAATTGGAAATCACGTAAATGTCCTTCAATTGGGGAATGAATTAGCAAACTGTGGTATATGTATGTCATGGTACACGATTGTTCTATTAGAAATCAGGAGGGATGGGAATTCAGGGAAGCCTTGAGGGATTTGCAGGAACTGATGCTAAGTGAGATGAGCAGAACAAGGAATACCTTGTACACCCTGACATTGTACATACTCCTTGATCAATCTTGATGGACTTGCTCATTCCATCAGTGCAACAATCAGGGACATTTTGGGATTGTCTGCAATGGAGAATACCATCTGTATCCAGAGAAAGAACTGTGGATTTTGAACAAAGACCAAGGACTATTACCTTTAAGATAGGGAAAAAAACCCAATATCTTATTGTTGGATCTTGCTATATCTTTTACTTTATGTTTCTTCCTTAAGGATGTGATTTCTCTCTTATCACATCCAATTTGGATCAATATATACCATGGAAACAATGTAAAGACTGGCAAATTACCTTCTGTGGGGGCAGGGAAGTAATATTAGAGGAAAAATTTTAGAAATAAAAATAAATAAAATCTTTAAAAAAGGTTTGCATATCATAGAAGAGATTCATTGGCAGGTATATGTTAGTCTAGAGTTTTTAAACTCCTTTTCATCTGAAAACTTTTTATGGTATAAATTTGTGTATCTTTCCAAATAAAATACATAGAAAAACAAGTTCAATAAATATTTGTGTTTAAATATCTTCTTGTGCCTCATTTACTTTTTGAAAAATCTCAATTTCTTCTCTATATTTCATTGAAGGTTTCATCTTTTCTAATCTGATATTGACATTCCCCTATCCTTTAAATAACCCAGAGAATTGAATAGCATTAAAAGTCAGAATTGAGCTCAAGGCTCCCTTTTTCTATATGGTATCCTCTGTTGTCTTTAATGTTCAAGGGACTTCTTTCTTTCTCTATGACAGAACTATCAAGTGTGAAGTAAAGGTAAATAACATACTTCCTGGACAGGTAGTTAGTGTTCATGGCTCCCTAGAAGCAGCACAAAATGAAAGGTTGACATTTTAAAAGCCCAGGAATGTGTGATGACTTTCCTTGCTAATTTAATTAGTGTCTTTGCTTTAAACATAGTAATTCTATTTTTTTTTATACAACAACTTTCCAAGTAGTCTGGGAGCTTCTGAAACCATTGTTATAATTCAACTGGCAGCGACTGGTGGTTTATTTTCTTTAAGATTATGAATTTTAACTTAAGTCTCCATGGATACCAAGGCAAATTTACTAAAGATTCATGTTCATAAGGAGTAAATGGAACTTGGGAAATCATCTGTGATAGAACAGCTTAAAGTCACATCATTGTTCATTACTCTATGTTACAGTTGTGTAAACATTAAGAGGCCTTATTTTCTCTTAACCGTATAAAGCCTGTGAGTTTTATAGATGTGAATAAGTCTCCAGGACTGTGAATAAGCAATCACCGCTTATTATTACATTTGTTCCCTAGAGATTTTAAGCAAGGAGAAGTGAATTCATAGTATGATAGAACTTGAAAGCATCACAGATACTACAAAGTCCACCTCTTCTATGTGGAAATTGAAAAAGCTTATCCAAAGAGATTAGATGGTGAGCCCCAAATCAGACAACTAATTTGAGAGTCAGAGCTAAAATCCATGTAACTCAATTACCAATCTATACATTTTTCTTTATTACATGATGTTTCTGAGGTTGAGACAATATCTTTCTCAGAGAAAATACAATAACATAAAGAAAAAATCATGTGGAAAGAAGAATACAAAACATGGGGTTCATGCCTTCTCCAAGTTAGGATATAACTTTTTCCTTTCATCATTACAATGACATTAGGGATGAGAGGAAGAAAGAAGATCCAAGAAAGAAATGATATTTTGAAGCCAAAATGAGTCTGAAGGTAAATGTTATATAACCTGGGATTTTGGACAAACCTAACAATTAGGACAAGCTGATAGAGAAATTAATAAGTTATAAAACCAACCCAAGAGAAAAGTTTTCATTTTCTGTTACTAAGGAAATTTATATTAAGATCTCTCCTTTTATTAACTTAAGCTGCATTTAATTTATAAAGTATTTAAATGACCATCATGAAATTTAATGGGAATTGTATCCCATTGATTAACAATGAGTTTCTATTAGCATTTATAGTCAATGAACACAAATTATAGGAGGGAGAACAAGTTTGAAGAAAAAACCCCACTAAGATAATGGAATTTATCTATAGTTTATAATTGTAGCCAAAGAATAATTTGTAACATTGTTAAATTCATTTTACTACTTTTTAGAAAAATGGACATTTAAATCTGTTCAGGAAGATAAGTTTCTATATCATCTCTGATGTCATCTCAGAAAAGAGTTTACAAAATTCCCAGGAAATTGAAATTTAAGGTACAAGCTTTTTAACCAAAGTCCCAGGGTAGAATAGGAGGTACAATATAAAATAGTAAGTATAATAGTAGGAAAGATAGAGTGACAGCTTGGGTATGTGAGGAAATTTCTCCTTCTGGATTCATTAGAACATACCTGTTGATTGGAATTCAATTAACTTGAGAAAAACTGAAAAGGATACACATATATACACACACACAGGTGTGTGTGTATATATATATATGTATATATATATATATAATATAATATATGTATATAATATATATGGGTATATGTGATGTATTTATTTATGTGTATATTATATAGTATGTATGTGTATGTACACAATAGTTTTTATTACAGTGGATGAGACTACCTGTTTTATCATGAATGGTTTGTTAGATTTTAATTATTTTCAGGTGATATTGAGAGCATTGTACAACAGTCTAGGAATAATTTAATGTTTTGGCTTGGCTCTAATACACATTTTTGCCTTGTCAGTTTATTATAAATGAAGGAATATGAGGATGTGGAATATTTCTATTAATTTCCACATCATATATTGTTTTGATCCTATTGTCCTTTATTTCAATGACCTGAAATCAAAAGTACAGTTATTTTCCTTTTCCTTTTATTTTCTTTGTTGAAAGGTAAGTTCAATCAAGAAAATGATGAGATAATTCTAATACCTGATGAAAAGAATTTGTCCACCTATAGACAGAGAAATGATTAATGGAGATTGAAACATATTCTTTTATTTCCTTCCTTTTTCTGTTTTTTGTAATATAGCTATTATAGAAATATATTTGGCCTGTATTCATTAGTAAATTGTTTGTCTTCTCAAGTAAGGTAGGAAGATGGATAGATAGATAGAGAGAGAGAAAGAGAGAGAGAGAGAGAGAGAGAGAGAGAGAGAGAGAGAGAGAATTTGTTTCTCAAAATTCAAAAATTTTAATTATATTATGTATATATAGTTTGGAAATAGTTAATACAGTATGCAAATATATCTTTCATTAACTATTTCCAAATTACATGTAAATATTTATTTATTTATCTTTTTATATCTTCATTCATTCATTTACATATTTAATGAAAAGTGTATTCATGTATGAGAAAGAATCCTGGAGGTAGATTCTGGAGAGATCTGAGTTCAAATCCTACCTCTGACATTTATTGGCTAAATTATAATGTGCAAACTACTTAATCCCTCAGATATTTTCTTTTTCTGTAAAATGAGAAATATCATAGTTCTTATCTCACATTTTTCTGCAGCAATAAGAATGTAGATTAACTCTTTATGAACCATAAAACTCCAAACAAGTGTGCTGAAATCACCTACAAATCTGTTTATTCCTATTTAATTTGGCAGTTCATATTTAGCTTGTTTAATTTCTTTTTCTTTTTAACTTGTTATTTAAATCTTTTATTTCTTATTCTGTTAATCTGGGAATTTTATATTTTGTTAGTATTATCCATTTCCTTTTATTTGTAAATTTTGTAGTCATATAATAGAATAAAATGTTATAATAATTACCTTTATTTTTCATTTTTTGTGAATTTTTGATAATTTTGATTTTGTTAATTCAATTTTACTTGTTTTTTCTTAAAAACCAAATTTTCTAGTGGTCTGTTTAAGGAAGAAAGGTTCATTTTTTTATTAACTTTTTTGCTTGCAATTTTGCTTATCTCTTCCTTGATTTTTGAATCCAATCAATACAATAAGCATTTGCTAAGCATTTACTATGCTTAGAAGCATAGCGATGAGAATCTGATGAGAGGAAAACCAAAAGAAAGCAGTGTCTGGAAAAACCTAGAGAAGAGAGAACCTTAAGAAGGAGAGTGAGCTCAACAATGTCAAAGGCTGCAGAGAGATCAAGGAGAATGACTATTCAGAAAAAGCTACTGGATTTGCCAATTAAGAGTTCATTAGTAAATTTGTTGAGAACATTTTTGGTAGAGTGGCAAAGTCATTAAGATTAAACATAGAGTAAGAGGACAGAAAACAGATGTACCTATAGTAGATTTTTTTTTTGAAGGGGACTGGGCACAATGGGCAGGTGACATTTAGAACAATACTGAGCAGGGATGGAAATATTGATTTTTAAGGTTTAATTTGTGAAATATTTTCCAATTACATTTAAAAATTTTTCATTTTTTCTTATATCATCAATGTATCCCTGGTATGGCTCCCCCTTTATTTCCCTGAAAGACATCCCAAATGGCAAATAACATTTTAAAGAGAAAAATTTAAGTCAGAACAGTTGGTTGATACGTTGAGAAATCCTGAAAATATGCATAATTTATAACTCCATTGAACAATCAGGAAAGGGGATGTTGAAGGTATCTTCCCATATCTTTTCTTTTGTCTATAATTTTGCTACATTTGTTTTTAATTTTTTGACATGTCAATGATATTTCTATTTAAGTGATTGCAGTTATTCTGCATATTGTTTTCTTGGTTCTGCTTACTTAGTAGTAGTTCATATATGTGCTTCAATAATTCTATGAATTAACACATATTATTTCATATAGCACAATAGTATTCCTTTATATTCATATAACATTTCATATAGCTATCTCCTAATTGATGGAAATCTTCTTTGTTTTCAATCTTTAGCTATCACTAAAAGTCATGCTATCAATATTTTGGAATGTATAGGGAACTTTTACTTACCAATGACTTTCTTGGGGTATATGCCCAGTAATAGAACTCCTGGTACAAATAATTATAGATGCTTTAATCACTGCATCAACATAATTTTAAATTGCTTTCTCAAATAGTATACAACCTATGCACTGTTAGTGGAATTGTGAATAGATACAACTATTCTGGGTTGAAATTTGGAATTATGTTCAAAGGATTTTAAAATTGTATATACCCTTTGATACAGCAATATCACTACTAGATCTGTATCTGAAAGAATTTATGAAAAAGGAAAAAAGATTCACAGGTAAAAAAATATTTATAGCAGCTCTTTTTGTGGTGGAAAAGAATTGGAAATTTAAGGGAAACACCTCAATTGGGGAATGACTGAACAAGTCATGTAATAGAATATTATTATTTTATACAAAATGATGAGCAGGCAGATTTCAGAAAAAACTTGGAAAGACTTAGATGAACTGATGCAGAGTAAAGTGAGAAGAATCAGAACATTGTACACGGTATCACCAACATTGCATGATTATCAATTATTATAGACAGTATAGTGATCAGAAATAATAGAAATACCATCCACATCCTGAGAAAGAGGTTTAGAATCTGAACAGAGATCAAAATATAATTTTTCATTTTTGTAAATTTGTTATTTTTCACTTGTGAATTTTCCCTTTGACTAATAGGGAAATGTGAGTAATTGATTGTGCATGCATAAACTATATCAGAATACTTGTTCTACTAGTGAGGGAAAGGCTGGAGAGAAGAAAAACTTTACAAAAATTGATGTTGAAAATTATAATTACACATAATTGCTAAAATTAATTGATTAATTGGAAAATGGAATATAACTACCCATCTTCACTAAAAATGTAGCAATGTGACATGTCTCTAGTGATAGAAACCTTTGCCATTATTTTGTAATTGGGGAGGTTAATTTTCAGTATAAAAACGGAAAATTTAGATTTCTTTTAAAATTTGCTTTTTGCTTCTTAATAGTAATTTGAAACTTTTTAAATTTGATTGTGTTTACTTTCAAATTTTTCTTTTGAGAATTATTTGCTCCTATCCTTTTGTCATTTTTTCTTTTGGGGATAAGCATATTTATTGAATATTTATACATTGGAATTATGAAAATTGATACAATAATATCTTTTACCATTCAACCAATTACTTGAATCAAAATGATCTGTTTTGGCTTTTAATTGCCTTCATATCTTGTTTAAGAATAGATTTCTTACCCAAAGCTGGTTAAAGATCTAGTTCTATTCTAATGTTTTTGTTTTTTTGCTGTTTATGATTTTTTATAATAATAAGATCATATTTGCATGTAAAATACATTGTGAAGTGTGGTATAAAGGATTGCTCTAAGTCTAATTTTTGCCACACTGTTTTCTAGTTTTTTGAGCACTTTTAACCAAATAGAGAATTTTCATTAAGTATTTTATATTTTCCATTTTATTAAATTCTTATTTATTTTTTAAGAAAAATTTTATTTATTTTGAGTTTCACAATTTTCCCCCTAATCTTGCTTCTCTCTCCCCACCCCTCACAGAAGGCAGTCTGTTAGTCTTTACATTGTTTCCATGGTATGCATTGATCTAAGTTGAATATGATGAGAGAGATCACTATTTAACATGCTGTGAAAGAAGAATCAGATCCAAATGGAAAAAAGAAAATTTCAGATAGCAAAAAATTAACATAATACATAAAACAACTTTTAAAAATTAAAGATAATAAACTTTGTTCTTCATGTAAACTCCACAGTTCCTTCTCTGGATATGGATGCTATTATATTGTCATGAGTCTTTTAAAATTGTCTTTGATTCTTTTACTGCTGAAATGAACAAATTCATCATGACTCCATGTAATTATTAATGTGTATAATGTTCTGGTTCTGATCATGTCACTTAGCTTCAATTGATGCAAGTGTTTCCAGGCTTTTCTGAAAACCAATCTCTCTTGAATTCTAATGGAACAAGAGTGACCCAGTACTGGTATTGCTAGATCAAATAGTATGCACATTTTTATTGCCTTTTGGGGATAACTCCAAATTGCTCTCCAGAAAGGTTGGATAAGTTTGCAACTCCACCAACAATGCATTAGTGTCTCAGTTTTCCCACATTTCCTCTAAAATTGATCATTTTCCTTTCTAGACAAATTGATCCATCTGAGAGGAATGAGGTAGTACCTCAGAGATGCTTTAATTTACATTTCTCTAATCAATTATTTAGAGTAATTTTTATGACTATAGATAGCTTTGATTTATTTGTCTGAGAGTTACCTTTGCATATCCTTTGATCATTTTTCAGCTGGATAATGATTTGCTTTTTTAAAATTAATTTGATTTAGTTCTCTGTATTTTAGATATGAGTCTTTTGTCATAAACACTAATTGTAAAAATTCTTTCCCAACTTACTATATTCCTCTTTAAATCTTGGTTGCAGTGGTTTTATTTGTGCAAACCCTTTTTAATTTAATGTAATCAAAATTTTCAAGATTTTTTTTTATTATGTTCTCTATATCTTCTTTGGTCATAAACTGTTCCCCTTTCCATAGATCTTGCAGGTAAATTATTTTTTGTTCCCCTAATTGATTTTTAATATTGCCTTTTATGTCTAAATCCTGCACTTATTTCATCCTTCTCTTGGCATAGGGTTTGAGATCTTTGTTTATGCTTAATTTCTGTCATACTGTCTTCCAGTTTTCCCAGCAGTTTTTATAGAAGAGTGAGCTTTTATTTCAGAAATTGGAATCTTTAGTTTTATTAAACAGTAGGTTACTATAGTTATTTACTCCTGTCTCTTTTGTATCTAATCTATTCCACCAATCCACAACTCTATTTCTTAACCAGTACCAAAATTTTGATGACTGTTGCTTTATAATATAATTTTAGATCTGGATTGGTTAGTCCATGTTCCTTTGTATTCCTTTGTATTTTTTTCATTAATTCCCTTGATATTCTTGACTTTCTGTTCCTACATATGAATTCAGTTACTATTTTTATAGTTCACTAATTTTTTTGAGGTTTAATTGTTATGACACTAATAAGCAATTTAATTTCGGTAGAATTATCATTTTTATTATACTAGTTTTACTTTTATTATACTAGTATCCTGCCCATGAGCAATTGACATTTGCCTGGTTTTTTTAGATCTGATTTTATTTGTGTGAAAAGTGTTTTATAGTTATTTCCATAAAGTTTTTGAGGCTTCCTTGGTAGGTAGACTCCCAAGTAATTTATGTTGTCTTAAGTAATTTTAATTGGTATTTCTCTATCTCTTGCTGCTGTAGTACTAAAATGCTGAGAATTTATGTGGGTCTATTTTATATCTTCCGATTTTGCTAAAGTTGCTAATTGTTTCCAATAGTTTTCTAGATGATTTTCTAGGATTTTCTAGGTATGCCATCATATCATCTGCAAAAAGTGAGAGTTTTATTTCTTCATTATCAATTCTAATTCCTTCTATTTCTTTTTATTCTCTTTTTTGCTAAAGCTAACATTGCTAATACAACATTGAATAATAGTGGTAATAACAAGTAACCTTTTTTTAAAATCCCTAATCTTATTGGGAATGCTTCTAGTTACCCCCATTACACAAAATGCTTATTGATGGTTTTAGATATATACTGCTTATCATTTTAAGGAACATTACATTTATTCCTACACTCTCTAGTGTTTTTAATAGGAATTGGGACTGTATTTTGTCAAAAGCTTTTTCAGCATCTATTGAGATAACTATGATTTTTGTTAGGTTAGTAAATGATATGTTCAATTTTACTGATAGTTTTCCTAATATTGAACCAACCCTACATTCCTGGTATAAATCCTAGTGATAACTTGTTGTAATTGCTTTGCTAATATTTTAGTTAAAAATTTTGCATTCAAATACATTAGGAAATTGGCCTATAATTTACTTTCACTGTTTTGACTCTGCCTTATTTAGGCATCAGGATCATATTGCTGTCATAGAAGGAATTTGGCAGACCTCTTTCTTCACCTATTTTAAAAAATAGTTTATATAGAATTGGAACCAATTGTTCCTTGAATTTTAGTAGAATTCACTTATGAATCCATCTGGCCTTGGAGCTCTTTCTTAGGGAGTTCATTATGACTTGTTAAATTTCTTTTTCTGATATATGGTTATTTAAGTATTTAATTTCTTCCTCTTTTAAACTGGGCAATTTATATTTTTGTGAATATTCATCCATTTCACTTAAATTATCAAATTTACTGAAATACAGTTGGGCAAAATGGTTCTGAATCATTGTTTATTTTTCTCTTCATTGGCGGTGAGTTCACCTTTTTCATTTAAGATACTAAAGGGAAGGATCTGATTAATTTGATTTTCTCTTCCTTTTTTAAAATCAATTTAACCAAAAGTTTATCTATATTATTCGTTTTTTCACAAAGACAACTATTGATTTTATTTTTTAGTTTAAAAATTTTCTTGATTTTGATTTTATTAACTTCACTTAATTTTCAGAATATCTAATTTGATATTTTTATTGGGGATATTTAATTTGTTCTTTCTCTAACTATTTCAGCTGCATGCTCAGTTCATTAATCTCCTCTTTCTCTATTTTATTCATGCAAGCATTTAGAGATTTAATATTTCTACTAATAATTGCTTGGCTTGTGTCCCCAAAGATTTGGCATATTATCTCATTATCATTGTCTTGAATGAAAGCATCAGTTCTTTCTCTCTATGATTTGTTGTTTGGTCTGCTCATTCTTTATTGTTATTACTTAGTTTTCAAATTAGTTTTTGAACTATCTCTATGTGGTCCTTTATTGCATGTGATTTTTATTGTATCATTATCTGAAATGAATTATTTCTGCCTTTTTGCATTTGGTTATACATAGTCTAATACATAGTCAATTTTTGTGTATGGGCCGTATACCACAGAAAAAACCTTTATTACTTTCTGTCTCCAATTTTTCTCCAGCGGTCTATCATATTTAAGTTTTCTAACCTTTTATTCATCTCCTTAACTTCTTTATTGTTTATTTTATGACTATATTTATCTAATTCTGAGAGAGGGAGGTTGAGGTCCTTTCCAGTAGAGTTTTGCTGTCTGTGTCTTCTTGTAACTCATTTAGCTTCTTCTCTAAGAATCTGGATACTATATATAACTGCTTAGTATACACCTTTAGAATTGAAATTACTTTGTTGTCCATGGTACCTTTTAGGAGGATATAGTTTCCTTATCTCTTTTAATTAGATCTGTTTTTGCAACTGATGGTCTGAGATAGGGTTTGTTACCCCAGATTTTTTTCACTTCAGCTGAAGTACAAAATATTCTTCTTCGGCCTTTTGCCTGTGTGAATCTCTCTTCACAAGAAATGTGTTTCTTGTAAGCAACATATTGTAAGATTCTGATTTTTAACATACTCTGCTGTTGGCTTCCATTTTATGGATGGTTCATCCCATTCACTTTTCCACTTATAATTACAAACTCTTTATTTTCCTTCATGCTCTCTCCCCTCCATTTGAATTTTTTCCCTTTTCCCTCCTCCTCTGAGTTATGCTTCTGAATGATGTCTCCCTCAACATATTTTTCCTTTCTATCCTTTACTCTCCTTTTACTTTCCCCTTTCCCTTTTCCCCTTTCTTCTTTTCCTCTCTTCTCTCAATCCCTGCTCCACCCCCCGCCCCCCCCCCACTAATCCTCTTTCCACTTCCAATACTGGAAAAGTAGGCTAAATTTCTAAATTCAACTGAATACATGATAATTCCTCTTTGAGTCAAGTCTGATAAGAGTGAGATTCAGGTATTTCTCACCTCCTTTCTATTATAATTGGTCCTTTGTATCTCTTCATATGATATAATTTACCCCATTCAATTTCTCCCTTCCTTCTCTCTCTTTACAATTCCCTGTTTCTAATGAAATAGTTTTTTAAAATCATTCCATCAAAGTCTTGGACATGCTATAATGTCCTTATATTCAGTCTAAGTATATTCTTTTTAATAGAGTTACAGTCCTTAAGAGTTATGAGTAGCTTCCTTCCAGGTGACTATGTAACCAGTTTAATCTTATTGGATAACAGTTTTTGTTTTCTTTTCCCCTGTTTACCTTTTCATGTATTTCTTGACTCTCCTGTTTGAAGAGACAAAATTTTCTGTTTAGTTCTGGTCTCCTTTCTGATCCCTTCTAAGAAGTTTTTCTTGAATGGAGACAAATTCATTCTGAGTTAGTATCTTCAAGATAACATTCAATGGACCCTGGTTTGAGATGACCTTTTATTCATTTTGAAATGTTAAGTTTTCCTAGGGTCTTGTTTTGAGGGATGGGTTAGTTCACAGACCTTCAGTAGCGAGAGCCCTAGGGGCCTTGCTTATTGGAATTAGGAACTCAAGGGGCTTACTTGGTGAAGAAGCTAGTAATGAATGACAGAAGATTTCTCTAGATTGTTTATATTGGAGTTGTCAGTGGTCAGTTCTTTTGACCTGGAGCTGGATCTGGACTGTCCTCATGCAATCCAATCACTTGGCTAGGCCATCAGGTCTAGAAAAGCCAAAAATGCTCTCTGGATAATCAGTGCTGATGAAATGTGTCATCCACACCTGGTCCTTGGATAAATGTGCAAAGAACTGGGCTGTTTCTGTGTTTGTACTGGAGAAAGCCAAGCCCTTCCACAGGAATGTAGGGCATTACACTGAGAACACTGGGGCTCACAATTTGGGCCTTCAAGACTAGTTGGCCGGCTGATTGAGTGTCCTGTGCAGCCCTGTTGCATCTCTCCTAATTCCTTGAGCTCTCCCAGTCTGCTCACAGTGCAGACCACAAAGACTTCTGCTCCCACTGCTGCAGTTCTCAACTTAGTACCCTGTCTCATCCTGCTGCCCTTGCCCTGTATCACTGTGCTCTGGTCTGGGCATGCCATGTTCCCTCCATGATAGACTTGCTGGAAGATGTTCCCCTCTCTTCTTTTTGAGGGTTCTGTTGATGCAAAAATCTGTTAAGAAGTTTGATTCATGTCAGTTATGAGGGAAATCCAGGAGAGATTAAAACAATGCCTGGCTTCTCTCCACCATCTTAATTGAAAGTCAAGCTATTAGACTTTTTTTTTTTTTTGTCAAGGCAAAGATGCTAAGTGACTTGCCCAAGCTCTCACAGGTAGGTTGCTATTGAGAGTATGAGGTTAGATTTGAACTCAGGTCCTCCTGACTCCAGGGCCAACGTTCTATCCACTGCACCACCTAGCTGCCTTGCTATTAGGTTTTGAAGGATTTATTATGTTGTCTGAAAATTTGCTGAAATTATCAATTTTCTTAATTAATATCTCTGCTGTTTCCCTGGGTTCTTTGAAATAAACCATTAGTTTAGCAAAAAAAAAAGATGATTTTTATCTCCATTTTATCCATATTTCTTTGATATTGTTAGCATTTTTAGAACTATAACAAATAACAGTGGGATAATGAGAACTCTTACTTTACTCCTATATTTATTGGAAAAAAGAGGATCTAGTATTTCCCCATTGAAGATGTTACTAGCTTTGGTTTTACATAAAATTTTTATATTAAAATAGGTTCAACTGTGCCTATATTTTTTACATTTTTCTTTAGGTTTTTACAAGGCAAATGGGGTTAAGTGGGTTGCCCAAGGCCACACAACTAGATAATTATTAAGTGTCTGAGACTGGGTTTGAACTCAGGTACTCCTGACTCCAGGGCTGGTGCTCTATCCACTGTGCCACCTAGTTGCCCCATGTGCCTATATTTTTATAAGAGATAGCTTGTACAATGGATAAAGTGCCAGACTAAGAGGCAGGAAAATCTTTGACATTTATCAATTGTATGATCTGGAAAAATCATTTAAATTATGTTTATTCCATTGGAGAAGGAAAGAAAAAATTACTTCAGGACTTTTAACAAGAAAACCCCATATACAGGATTGGTATGCTATGGCCCATGAGATCATTTAGAGTCAGACTTGACTGAACAACAGCAAAAATTTCTTTATTAGTGATTGTTGTTTTCTGTTAAAAGATTTTTACTTCATTTATTAAGATGACCATTGGCTTTTGATATTTGGATTTTAATATGATCAGTTATACTGTTTTATTAAACTTAGTATCCTTAGTATAAATCCCACTTGATCAAAATCAATGATTTCTCAGATAAATCACTATAATATAGTCAATAGTATTTTGTTTAAAAATTTTGAGTGAATATTCATTAATGCTTCAGGTTAAGTCCTCTTTCTCTGTTTTATTTTTCTCAGGTTTAAGTATTAGGATTATATTCATCTTATACAAGCATTTTTGTGGGGTATTCCTTTCTCAATGTTTGAGGAATATTTTGTGAAGTATGAGTACTAATGATTCTTTAAAAGTTTGGCAGAATTGTCTTGTGAATTCATCAGATTTTGGGTTTTCTTTTCCTTTGATTGTTTTTATATATACATATATATTCTCTTTAGATATTAGGCTATTTAAAATTTCACTTTGGTCTTCTGATAATTTAAATAGTTCATATATATATATATATATATATATATATATATATATATATATATATATATATATATATATATACATTTAGGTTTTTGCAAGGCAAATGTGGTAAGTGGCTTGCCTAAGGCCACACAGCTAAGGTAATTATTAAATGTTTGAGACCAGATTTGAACCCAGGTACTCCTGACTCCAAGGCTGGTGCTTTATCCACTGCGCCACCTAGCTGCCCCTAAATATTTTATATTTTGAAAGTATTTCTATTTCTTTTGTGTTCTCAGTTTTGGGGGATAAAAATGGGATATTACAAAATGATTATTCTTTTTATTTACTTATTTGCTGAATTTTTAGTATTGGAAATGCATATTCAGTTTAGAAATCTTTTTTTTTTCTTTTTTTGTTAAGTCAATAATAGAAAAAAAAAAGATGATTTCCCCAGGACTATTTTATCTGCATCGCAGAAATATTGACATATTATTCATCATTATTTTCTTTTATTGTTAATAAGTTTATGATTTATTTTCATAATTATTATTTAGTCACTTCTCTATATATTAAAGTAAAATTTAAACATTAATTAAAACATTTTGGTATTCCAAATTTTCTCTATTCTTCTAAGTCTTCTCTGAAGAAGACAAACTTTTTAAATAATGTAAAATACATTTCTGCATTAGACATGTAAAGGAAAATGAAAATGAAGTAAAAGTATGGAAAGTTTAGCTAAGTATGTAACACTCTGTACCCAGTGACAATCAGTTCTTTCTCTCAAGATG
This sequence comes from Macrotis lagotis, assembly GCF_037893015.1. Classification (NCBI taxonomy): domain Eukaryota; kingdom Metazoa; phylum Chordata; class Mammalia; order Peramelemorphia; family Peramelidae; genus Macrotis; species Macrotis lagotis. The sequence continues at coordinate 103,839,450 of NC_133662.1, read as the reverse complement.
GATAGTAACTTTCATAATTTGTCCTTTGGAATTGTTTCACATCAGTGTCATTTATTATTAAGTATTAATTATTTCACATGAAAATCCTTAAATTATTGCTGTTGCTCTGTACAATATTTTTCTGGTTCTATTGATGTTAATATGCAAAAAATGTCCATATAAATCTTCTCAGGGTTTTCTCAAACTATCCATTTTTAATAGAATAACAGAATTTAATTACAATCATATATTACAATTTACTTCTTCAGGGATTCTCCAGTTGATGGGCATCTCAAAATTTCCAAGTGTTTGTCATCACAAAAACAGCTTCTCTAAATAAGTTTTATATAATGAGATCTTTAGCACCTTTTTAATCTCTTTGGGATACAAACATAGTAATGACATGTGCAGTTTTATAACTTTGAATGCAGTTTTGAATTATTCTCCAGAATGATTAGTCTAGTTCACAACTCCATCAAAAATACATTATTGTTTCAATTTTTCCACATCCCTTCTCTCCCCTAGCATTTATCATTTTCCTTTTGTGTCATATTAGCAAATCTTATAGGTGTGAGGAAGCATCTCAGAATTGTTTTAATTTGCATTATTCTAATAATGAATTTAACTGTATAAAATAATTCTTTGATAATTTGATTGACATGGCACTAGATAGTTAAATTAACTTATATAGAGTTGTCATTTTTATTTTATTAGCTTGACAAAACCATGAATGACTAATATTTTTCCATCTAATTTCATTTTTATTAGTGATGAATTTACTGATTTCATTTTTGAAGTTTGGTATTTTGGTTTTCTTTTTTTTAAAATCAAATTGATCAATAACTTTATAATTTTATTTTTTCATAAATCATCTTCTGGTTTTATTTATTATATCACTGATTTTCTTCCCTTCAAAGTTCTTAATCTCTCTTTTGACTTTCAGGATTTCACTTTTGCTAATTAATTGGGCATTTTAATTTCTTCTTTTTCTATTTTTTTGTTGCATGCACAATTGTTGATATTTTTCAATTATTGATATATGCATTATGAAATACATATTTTCTACCAAAGGACTACATTAGTTGAATCACACAAATTTTTCAATAGTCTTGTTGTTGTCATTTTCTTTAATGAAATCATTGATTGTTTGCATTTGTTCTTTCATTTGTTCATTCTTTAGATTTTGTACTTTCCAATGAACTTTTAAACATATATAGTTCCACAAAATTTATTGAATGCAATTTTAATTGGACTGTTGTCTATAAAGCATGCATTTAGTATTTCTAATTTATGAATTGGTTGGGAAGTTTTTACTCTATAATATATGCTTAATTTTTGTGAAGATGATATGTTCCACTCAGGAAACAAGGTATACTGCTTTCTAGCTTGGTTCAGTTTTCTCTCGTGACTTATCATATCTAATTTTTTCTGACATGCTATTCATTTCATTGAGTATATTTTTATTTTTTCTTATGGCTAAACTTTTCTAGCTCTGAGAGAGGAAAATTGAGGTCACCCACTAGAATAGTTTTATTGTCTCTTTCCTCTTGTAATTTATTTAGCTTTTCCTTTAAGACTTTGGATACAAAGCCATTTGATGCATTTCTATTCATTATTGTCTATGACTCATCTTAGCAAAATGTAGTTTCCCTGCTTATCTCTTTTAATTAGATATATTCTTTTGATTTTTCTATGCGTTCAAGATTACTACCCACTTTTTTTTTAACTTTAGCTGAAACAAAAATAGATTCTGTTTTAGTTCTTTATCTTAGCTGTATTTCTCTGTTCGAAGTATGTTTTTTGTAAACATGGTATTGTTGAATTCTGGTTTCTAATCCATTCTGTTATCTATTGCCTTCTTATAGGTAAGTTCATTTCATTTATATTGAGAGTTATGATGAATAATTATGAATTTACCTATATTCTCTTTTCATATGTTAATCCTTTTCTCTCTTTTGATCTTGCCCCTTCTTTAAAATTTGGTTTGTTTCTGAATACTGCCTTCTTTTTTTAGTCTGTTCTTTTTTTACCTACCCCCATCTGCATTCTCATATTTACTTTCCCTCTTACTTGTCCTTTGGATAAGATAGGAATCCATTACCAAATGATTATGTGTGCATGTATGTATAGATATAGATATCTGTGTGTATATATGTGTATAAATACATACATGTGTGTGCATTTTCCCTTCCTTGAACCTATAAGATATGCATGAGGTTTCAGTTGTCTGTCCCTTTTCAAACATTTTCCCCACCTCCGTATAAGTTATTTCTTATGAGATAAGTTTCCCTATGATTCCTTTTCCTTTCTAGTTTTCCTAGGGTTTCTCTCTCTCTCTCAGGTAATCCAATAATTCATATATTATCTATACTCAATCTTTTTTAAAATTTTTACTTCCTGCTTTTCCTGTGAGATATTTCACATACTTTTTTATTTTCAATTTAATTTTATTTTTTCTTAATGTCTCAGGGAGGCATTACTTTTCATTTGTTCAAATCTAATTTCTAAGAAATATTTTTTTTATTTCTTTTCCTTTTGAACTATTTTTGCTTTTTAAGTAGTTCTCATCAATTAATTTTTTGTATCTTTTTTTTTTATTTGGCCAATTCTGATTTAAAATAATCATTTCAGTTTTTTTGTATCTGTTTTACCAAGGTGTAAATTGATTGTCATGACCTTTTCCTTTGCTTTGACTTCATTTACTAATTTTTCCTCTACTCTTACTTTATTTTGAAAATCATTTTTAGCTCTTCCAGCAATTTTTGTTGTATTTGTTTCCAATTTATGTTTTTTGTGACTTGGCAAGTAGTTGTTTTGAAGTCATTATCTTCTGATTTTGTGACTTGATTTTTTCCTGTCACTATCTTGACTTAGATTTTCTTGGTCAGATTCTTTTGGTATTGTTATTTGCATTTTATTCCATTCTATTTTTGTTAGTTGGACTATGCTAATGGCACAGAAGATGAAAGACACTATCTCTGTTTACAGTCTCTTTCACACTACTGTTTTCAGAGATGGTTCTAAGAGTTTTAAGTTTTTGGTGCTGCTAAGGAGATCTCTTTGGTCTTGGGTTCTTAATCTAATCTAATGCCTGGATTTGCAATCAGTACTTCCCTCAATGGTCTTGACACCTTGGGATTGGAAATGATAAATTTTTTTGACATAAAAATGGATAGAGTGCCAAGCAGTATCTGGTTCTGCATCCAGTGTTAGCATAAGAGTCCCTTATAGTCTCTTTCTGTCAAGTTGTCAGGTCCCTTTATCATCTCTACCCAGCAAATTCCCAAAGATGCTGCTTTTTAGGTTATCTCAACCTAGTCCCACAACTGCTGTTTCAACTACATGAACTCTGGGTTAACTTCCATCCTCTGTAAGAAAGCTCACTTTCCAAACTTCTAAATTGTCTTCTGTTGGAAGAATGTCTCATCTGAACTTCTTTTGATTTTGTTATTACAGAATTCAATTTGAATTGTAATTTGAGCTGTTATTAAAAAGTTGTTTGGAGGGAAATCTCGGAAATGCACAACTGAGTGATTTCACTACCCTGCCATCTTCCCTAAACCCAAACATTGTCTACTTCTTTGATTTATTTTTAACTCAATCATTAGTTAAGATTTCATGAACAATTCTTCATTTTGCATGTATATTGTTTTATTGTTCGGGAACTAATTTTTGTTCTTATTGCCATAGCCTATAAATGATATATCAATGGTTTCTGTCTTTTTAAATTTGTTGAATATCTTGGGCCCCTAAAATATGTCAGTTTTTGTAAAAGGGTCATATACTGTAGAGAAACACACAAGATATATATATGTATGTATATAATCTATATACACATTAGCAATACATGCACAAAGGACACACAAACATCTCTATTTATGAATATATACACATATTATGAAACATGCAAGTAAACACATATATACATACACACACTTACAAAAACTAAAGGATAGTTCACATGGATAGACCCTAAGTCAGGAATACTGATCTTTACAGATGCAATTCTGATCTCAGAAATTTACTAGCTGTGTGACCCTAAGTCACCAAACCCTGTTTGCTTCAGGTTCCTCTTCTATAAAATAAGCTGCAGAAGGAAATGACAAACTACTATAGTATCTGCCAAGAAAACCACAAATATGGTCACAAAGAGTCATATACAACTGAAACAATTGAACACCAGCAACAGACAAATTACTTTTAAGGTTACACTTAGAAAATACATTAAGTCTTTTAACTACTTCTTCTTCCAGAAATTTGTTCAGTTTCATATTTTCCCTTTTGTTTATCTTTCTGTTAGACTTATTAAAATATGGTAGAATGATGTTGTCTTCTATCACTATTGTCTTGTGTCAAATGTCTCCCTGATATCCTCTCCAAATAATATTTACTTTATGATTATAAATGCCAAAGCATTTGCAACATTGAAGTCTACTAATGATATTAGTGTTTAGTCTCTGGTTCATTTCAACAAATTATAATATAACTAATGTTGTCCTTTCTTATTTTTATTTTTGAATGGTTCATGATAATATTTTTTTTACTTCTTTAAGTTGTATATTGTGTGTAGCTTTGGCTATTTTTAAAAATGTCTTTCTTATGAGCAGCATTCTATTGTTTTTGGTTTATTGGTCAATCTGCTACTCTTTTGCTAAAAAATTTATTGGATTGTTTGATCCATTCAAAAAATTAGGCTTATCTATTATAGGCTCCATCTATTTCTAAAATTGTTTTTTAACCTTCATTTACTTTTCTTTAATATTTTTAACAAGATGACTGCATGATTTTTAAGGGTTTTTAAAATTTTATTTTATTTTTCTAATTACATGCAAAGGTAGCTTTTGGTATTCATCCACTTGTAAATTTATGAGTTTCATATTTTTTCTACCACCTTCCCTTTTCTTCCCTTCTCTTGCCATGGCAGAGAGCAATCTGATTAAAATTGTACATGTATAATCATGTTTAACATATTTTGTATGCTGTGAAAGAGAAATTAGATCTAAGGGGGGAAATCATTAGTATGAAAGAAAAGTATATAATAGAAATTTTAAAAAATGAGCATAATATGCTTTGCTGTGCTCTGCTCTACAGTTCTTTTTCTGTATTTGGATTGCATTTTCGATAACAAGTCTCTCAGGATAGTCCTTGATCACTGAACTGCAGAGAGAAGTTTCATCCATCACAATTAATAATCTCACAAAATTGTTGTTACTGTGAACAATGTTCTCTTGATTTTGCTCACTTCACACAGAATCAGTTCATGCAAGTCTTTCCAAGCTCCTCTAAAAATCAGCTGCTCATAATTTCTTATAGAACAATAGTATTCCATAACATTCATATATCTTAACTATATCAGCCATTCCCTAATTGGTGGGCATCTCCTCAATTTTTAATTCTTTGCCAAAACAAAAAAGAGATGATATAAGTATTTTTGAATGTATGAGACTTTTCACCATTTTTCTATGATCTGTTTGGGATCTAGACCTAGCAGTATTACTGCTGAATCAAAGGGTATTTATAGTTTTATTGCCCTTTGGGAATAGTTCCAAATGGTTTTCTTGAATTAGCTCAAGTCACAACCAGTGAAATGGCATTAGTGTCCCAATTTTCCCACATCCTCTCCAACATTGATCATTTTCCTTTTTTTGTTATTTTAACCACCTTGAAAGGTGTGAGGTAGTACCTCAGAGTTGTTTTAATTTGAATTTCTCTAATCAATAATTATTTGGATCATTTTTCACATGGACATAAATAGCTTTAATCTGAAAACTCCCTATTCATAATCTTTAACCATTTTTTAATTGGAGAATGACTTGCAATCTTATAAATTTGATTCAATTATTAATATTTTGAAATGAACCTTTTCTCTGAAACAATAGTGTGAAAAATTGTTTCCAGTTTTCTGCAAGAAGTATTTAGGTTGATTTTCTAGGGTTCTCTAAGTATACCATCTTCTGCAAAGAGTGAAAGCTTTCTTTCTTCATTGCTTGTTCTAATATTGTTGATTTCTTTTTCTTCCCTTTGCTAAAGCTAACATATGTAATATAACACAGAACAGTAGTAGTGATAATGGACATTGTTGTTTCACCGCTGGTCTTATTGGAAATGCTGATAGTTAGTCCCCAATGCATATAATGCTTGTTGATGATTTTAGATAGCCACTTCTTATCATTTTAACAAAAAGTCCATTTATACCTATGTTTTTAATAGAAATAGATGCTATATTTTCTCAAGGGTTTGTTCAGCATCCTAGTGGGAAAACCATATGATTTCTGGATTTTGTTTTTGATATGTTCAATTATGTTCATTGTTTTCCTAATACGGAACCACCCCTGCCAATTTACAAATCCTTTCTTATCATACATATTATCCTAGTATAATACCTTATTGCAATCTCTTTACTAAATTTTTATTTGAAAATTTTGCATCAATATTCATTAATTTTCTCTGTTTTTGCTCTTCTTATAGGTACCAGCAATATTTTGGTTATATTAAAGGAATATGTCAGAACTCTTTATCCTATTTTAAAAATAATTTATTTAGAACTGGAATTAACTGTTCCTTAAATGATTGGTAGAATTTACTTGTAAATCCATCAGGACCTAGAGATTTTTTTCTTAGGGAATTTTTTGATGGTTTCCTTAATTTCATTTTCTGAAATGGGTTATTTGAATATTTTATTTCCTCTTCTTTAAATCTGTGAAACATAGTTATGTAAATATTCACCCATTTCTCTTAGATTGTCAGATTTGTTGGCTGACAGTAGGTTAAAATAACTCCAAATTATTGCATTGTTTTCTTCCTCACTGGTGGTGACTTCACCCTTTTTATTTCTGATACTGGTAATTTGGTTATCTTCTTTCTTTTTTAAATTAGATAATCCAAAGATTTGTCTATTTTATTGCTTTTTTATAAAGTCAATTCCTAGTTTTATTTATTGTTTCAATGGTTGCCTTATTTTCAATTTTATTTATTTCCTTGATTTTCAGAATTTCTAATTTGGTATTTAATTGGAAATTTTTAATCTGTTCTTTTTACTAGCTTTTTAACTTGCATACCCAATTCAATGATCTCCTTTTTCTCTATTTTATACACATAAGCATTTAGAGACATAAAATTTCTTCTAAAAATAACTTTGACTGCATTCCACAAGTTTTTGTATGCTATCTCCTTTTTATCCTAATTTAGGATGAAAATGTTGACTATTTCTAGGATATGTTGTTTGAGTCACTCTCTTTAAAATTAGGTTAGTTTGCAATTGATTTTTATTTTAACTATCAAGACCCTTTCTTACATTAATTTTTATTGCATCATGATCTTAAAAGGACACAATTAATATTTCTGCCTTTCTGCATTTGATGTGAGATTCTTATGCCCTAGTTCATGGTCAATTTTTGTGTAGATGCTATATAATACAGAGAAAAAGATATATTCCTTTCTATTCCCATTCAATTTTCTCCAGAAAATTCAATTTCTTAACTTTCTTCTTGTTTATTTTGTGGTTAGAATTATCTAATTATGAGAGAAGGAGGTTGAGATCCTTCATTATTATAGTTTTGCTCTCTATGTCTCCCTGTAACTCATTTATCTTCTCTTCTAAGAATTTGGATGCTGTACCACTTGATGCATATATGTTTAATAATGATATTATTCGTTGCCTATGGTACATTTTAGGAAGATGCAATTTCCTTCCTTATTCCTTTCCTTGAGATTTTTTTTTTGCTTTTGCTTTGTATGAGATAAGGATTGATACCCCCTGCTTTTGTTTTAATTCAACTGAAACAATATATCTTGCTCCAGTTTTTAACTTTACTCTATGTGTATCTCTCTGTTTCAAATGTGTTTCTTGTAAGAAATATGTTGTGGGATTCTGATTTTCAATCTGTTCTGCTATCTGCTTTGGTTTTATGGTAGAGACCATTACATTCACATTTACTGTTATGATTGCTATCTCCATATTTCCCTCCATGCTATCTTTCCCTGATTGTACTTTTCTCTTAACTTTCTCCTTATCCCTTCTCACCAATGTTTTGTTTCTGATTGCTGCCTCTTGATCTACTCTTCCCCCCCATCATCTCTTTTTCTTTACTTCTCTTCACCCCTCCCCTTTTCCTTTTCTTTTTAACTTTTACTTTAGCTTTAATTTTACTTTTACCTTACCTTTTATCAGTCTTTTTTCCTCCTTTCTTTCCTCTTCCCTTCCTACTTCCCCCTAGGGCAGGATACATTTTCAAACACAAATGGGACTATATGTTATACCTTCTCTGGACCAAATTTGTTGATAGTTAGATTTACTCAGTGATCACACCCTCCTTTTTTTACTGTAATAGCTCTTTGTGTCACTGGGCATCTAGATGGCACAGTGGTAGAGCGCTGAACTTGGAATCAGGAGGATAGGAGTTCAAATGCAGATTCAAACACTTATTAACTGTGTGACTTTGGACAAATCACTTAACCCTGATTACTTTTCATCCAGGTCCATCTCCAGTCATCTGGATTCATACTTGGCCACTGAATCCAGATGACTCTGATGATCTAGCACAGCACCCCTCATTCAAATTCAATTCATGTGTTTGTCATGGCATCACCTCCATGATGTTGTGGTCTTCTTTGAAAATGAATTTTAAAAAATTGTTTCACTTCATTTGTTGTTATTTATCCTCTAATGCTTCACCTTCTAAAATAATGCTTCTTTTCATCTTAATTGTTGTAAACCTGACTTGTACTTCATAAGCTCTATCAAGATATATTCCTTTTATCTGTCCTGATAGAGTTACAATTCTCAAGGGTTGATTGATTGATTTGTAAGCCTCATTATCTCTTAGTAATATCATCACCATAGCCTCTGTTCAATTATACTCCCCTCAACTGTCCTATAAGAAATACCATTCTCTAGAGACATATATCTTATCAAATTATAATTTATACTACACCTTCATTCCAAGTACCCTCTATAGTTACAATCCTCATGTGTCAAAGTATCATGTAAAGCAAAAATCACTTCATAATACATTTATACCCACTCTCTTTAAGCGCATTCCTCCAAGAATTAAGTAAATGAAAAATCACTTCATGATCTATTTATGTACAAGCCATTTGAGTTCACTTCTTCCTTCTGACCCAATAGAAATATACCCTCATGAGCTAAGGCATCCTGTAAAGTAAAATCACTTCACACCTTCTAAATACCCTCCTTCCAACTATATTCATACCTCATGAGCTTAAGCATCTTTACTTTAATAATCAATTTATACCTATACCCCCTAAGTATGTTTCTTTCAATCATCTTAAGAGAAATATAATTCTTAAGAATTACAAGTATTGTGTTCCTCTCTGGGGATAAATCCAGTTTAATGTTATTGTCTCATTGTTTTATACTTTCTATTTATCATTTTACACATTTCTTGATTCTTGTAGTTGATCTTCAAAATTTTCTTTTTGCCTAATTTTGATATTCCTCTATTTCATTGAAAATTCATCTTTTTACCCTGAAAGGATTTTGATGTACATTCTTGGTTGCAATTGAAGCTCCCTTGCCCTCCAGAATATCATATTACAGACCTTCTAATTTTTAATGTTGAAGTTGATAAGTCCTGTGTAATCTTGACTGTGGTTCCTTGGTATTTAAATTGCTTCTTTTTGGTAGCTAGCAGTATTTTCTGCTTTATTTGAGAATTCTGAAATTTTGCTATAAATTTCCTTGGTTTTTTATTCTGGGATCTCTTTCTTGATGTAATCCATAAATTTTTTCAAGGATTATTTAGTCTTCTTATTCTAGGATATCGGAGTAGTTTTCCATGATAACTTCCTGAAAGGTATTTTCTAGGCTCTTTTTTGATCAAGGTTTTCAGGTAGAACAATAATTCATAAATTATTTCTTGGGTTTATTTTCTTAGTTGGTCATTTTTCCTAAGAGTACATTTTCTTCTTTTTTTTCAGCCTTTTGGCTTTGTTATTTGGAATCTTGATATCTCACAGAGTCATTAGTTTCCATTTGTCCAATTTTAAATATTAGTGTTTATTTTTGGTTTGTTTGTTTTTGTTGATGTTGTTTGCTTATTTGGATAGTTGAGTTTTTCTTTTCAGGTTCAGGGAGTATGGTCCTAGGTTTTTTGTGCTGGACCCAGGATCTGATTCCTGACTCATTGCTTCCCTATGTTATTTCCTATATAGAGTTTTGTTCACTGCTTTTTATTCATTTTCTGTGTTTTTAATCTTTATTTCTTTGACACAAGAACTGAAGTTTCTCTACATTTAGCACATTATGGTTTGAAATGTGAATTGCAGAAAATTTATAGTTGTTTGTGTTGAAGTAGTGTTTTTGGTGGATGAATCAATAACTTATTGGACATCTAAATGCACCTCCATATGTACCAACTATGCTTATCTCTGGAGAGATAAAGAAAGATTAAAAAGGAGTTCCCCATTAAAGTAAAAACTTGTGACAAACTTATGACAAATGCAACATGCAAACAATAAATAATATACAGGATACATGAAAGATTATCAATAAATGGAAGACACTAGCATTAAAACATCAGAAAAATCTTAATGTAGAATATAGGATTTTATTTCATTTTTAATATATTTTAATCTATTTCACTAAATATTTCCAATTTCAGGTTAAAATCAGAAATAAATTTAAATTGAGTTCCTAATTATCTTCCTCTCTTCATCTCTTTCCACACTATCAAGAAGTCAAGCAAAAATATATTGAAAAAAATATGCTCATGTTAACTATGTTGTAAAAGAAAGCATAAAATACCATAGGTAAGAATAAATAAAGTAAATGAAATGCATGCTGCAACCTGTACTTAGAATTCATCTCTTCTGTCTCTGGACGTACTTAGAATTTTTCATCATTGGTCTTTCAGAATTGTCGTGGATCATTTTCTTGAAAAGAGTAGCTATGTTTTTCATAATTGATCATCCTTACAATATTGTTCTTACTATAAATGTTCCCTCTTTTTTCCTACTCGCTTTACTTTGCATCAGTTCATGTGTCTTTCCTAGATTTTCTGAACACATTATGAATATATGAATATACATATATGAATATTTGTATACAAATGCACTGTAGTCATGTATATTTATTGCCTGCCTTCAAAGACCTTACATTTTACTGAAAGAGATAAAATAAATACACAGATAATTAAATTTAAATTAAATTCAATATAAAAATGTCATTATTTGGAAGGAAGGGAGGGCTCTAAAAGGTTAATTTAGCAATTAGGAAGTTAGAGACAAATGTCAAGTGATGAACCTGAGAAGGGAGAACATTTCAAGAATGGTAAGAGTCTCTAGAGGAAGAAAAACAAAACAAAACAAAACATAACATACACACACACACACACATAAATAACCCTTCTGAATCTGATGAACACTTTATAAAAATAATCTCAAGTATCTCTTTCCCTTATTTCTAATTCTTCATACCAAAAGTTACTAATCTGTAAGCAAGTTTTTCAAAATATGTATGTACAGTGCTAATCTGACTGTTTGTTGCTGAAGGGAGGGGAGTGGGAAGGGAGGATAGAAATAAATTTTGTAACTTAAAAATATACATATGCATAAGGATGAAAATAAATAAATAATTTTTTTAAAAAGAATGTTAAGAGTCTAGATAAAGGCACTTAAATGGAAGATCCTACAGAAAAAAATTGTATGAGTGTGAATATGTATGTCTATGTACACACACATCTCTTAGGTATAGAATATTATCTTCCACATTAAAAATGATCAATAAATACTTTTGAATCACTTTTGTAATTCATTAACATAAATTAAATCATCAGTTTCTAAAAGGAAGTAAAGCCCTAGGGGAATGGGCAACCTGAAGGTTGTTACAATTTATGGGTAAAAAAAAGAGAATGGTTTTACTGATTCAGAAGAGGGATCAGTAAGTCAATGGATACACAGGATGAGAGTCTGATGGCACAAGTGATAAACTGTTTTTTCTTTATAGTTTTACCTGATACTATTTCTGACACTAATATTATGCTTCATAAGTTATGCAATTCAAAGGACAAGGAAAATGAAATTTGTTTTTAAGGTGCTACCTCTCAAATACTCTTATTACTTTATAAAAATGAAGCATCTACAAAGGGAGAGGTACTTTTTTCAGGCTTTCATTTTATCCTCAGAGAATTATTAATCAGAATTTGCTCACAGATTGTCTAAAGGTTATCAGAAACTTTTTAAAATAACTTTTTTATTTTTAACTTTTTAATTAAGCAATCTTACTGGAACTTCTTTCATGATACTTAGTTTCCACTGGCTGATACTTTCATAAGTACTGATTAAAACCCAAGTCTGACATCTTTCAAATAACCCCTTTGGGAATTGAGGAAAGACATTATGCTTTTTTGTAATATTGTGAAGAAGTTTACAATTTCATTTAATTACTTAAGAAGGGCTGAGGAATGGGTGCCAGAACAAGAGAATGTTTTAAGGTTGTTATTTATTGGCATGTGTTCCCATTTCCTCAGTAATTTCCAAAATCCAAAGGGAATGTATTCTACTTGAATGCTATTTCATTCCCCACTGCACATGTTTCTTAAACTCCATTGGCCCTAAATGCTACTTTCTTTCTTTCTTTTTTTTCCCCTTACTCATTTTAAATGCCCACATTATTTTGAACAATTCTGTGGAGTGACATTAGAACAAGACATAATTAATCACGGAAAAACACAAAGAATAATAAGTATGTGAATTAATTCCTGAACTCACAGTCTGGGAAAGGACTGTATTATATATTTGGGGATAGACATGATGTTTTAAGGAGAGGAATTGCAGCCTTAATTCATTCTAATGCAAGCTGCTATTTGGATAAATGTCTTTCATTATACTTATCTTCGTTTTCTGTGTATTATAAAATGCTGCCTGTGTCCAAAAATTAACATTTTATATTATATGAACATTTTTCTGTATAATATTGCTGAAAAAGTGATTTGCTTACCACTACATGATTCAATGACTATGTACTGAAATCTAGAATTTCATTATAAATAAGGTTGTAATATTGAAACATCATTCTGTATCTCAATTAGATGGGAAACAACAATGGATAGTTATACATTTATGAATTTAAATACATTTATTTCAAGTACTACAAATGCACAAAAATGGAACAAAATATTTTACTACCTTTATTTTTTATGTGAGGTATATTTTCCCATCCTAATTGACAAAGTTTAGCAGAGCAAATAAAATACATTAAATATTTGTAGGAACATCTATAATGTACATATAATTATTTTTTTACTAAAGTTTGTGATTAAATACCATATTATTTATCATGAAAATCAATCTGTATCTTTGCCTTATGGTTTTCCTTTTTTTTTTACTAAAAAGAAACTTTCTACATGCCTTCTTGATCTTTTTTACTCCCAAATCATTGTCCTTAGCACTGTTAATAGAAATAAGCCTTCAGTGATAGATACAAATACATTTTCCAAAGCTAGATTTAAATGAACCCTTTATAACAGAAAAGGAAACTGGGCATTGTCTGTGGACTATATGATAACCCCAAATAATCTAATCAGCACAATGACTGAATCTTTATAAGACTTTGCAATCCATTAACAAAGGAATCAATTTTTCTTTTTTTTCTTTTTGTTGTTTTTCTTTTCTGAGGAATTGTTCTTCCTCCATTTTTTATGCTTATTTATGTTTGAATTTTACAATTTTCCCGCCAATCTTGCTCCCCTTCCCCACCCCTCACAGAAGGCAGTCTTATAGGCTTTACATTGTTACCATGCCATACACTGATCCAAATTGAATGTGTTGACAGAGAAATCATATCCTTAAGGAAAAAATAAAGTATAAGAGATAGCAAAATAGCATAATAAGATAATTTTTTTTAAAACTAAAGTTAATAGTCTTTGTTCAAACTCCACAGTTGTTTCTCTGGATACAGATGGTATTCTCCATCGCAGATACCCCAAAATTGTCCCTGACTGTTGTACTAATGAAATGAGCAAGTCCAATAAGATTGATCATCAACCTCATGTTCTTCTTATGGTGTACAATTTTCTTCAGGTTCTGCTAATCTCGCTCAGTATCAGTTCATGCAAATCCTTCCAGGCTTCTCTGAATTCCCATCCCTCCTGGTTTCTAATAGAACAATACGTTCCATGATGCACATATACCACAATTTGTTCAGCCATTTCCCAGTTGATGGACATTCACTCAGTTTCCAGTTCTTTGCTACCACAAACAGAGCTTCTATGAATATTTTTGTACAAGTGATGTTTTTACCCTTTTTCATAATCTTTTCAGGGTATATACCCAGTAGTGGTATTGCTGGATTTCTCCATCTTTTTACCTTGAAAAACTCCCCACATGGCTATTAGAAGAAATTTAATTATATCCATAATTATTTTACTTCAATGATGTATTTTAAGTTATGTACTTTTAGTAACTTTCTCTATTTAAATTTTGAATACAAATAAGCTAATAGTCCTTTTAATATGAATAATATTTGAAGGTACTAGATTAAAACTTAGAAATCAGAGCTTAAATGATAAAGACTTTAACTCTTTCAAGGTCTAGTACATGAGAAAAAGTTATCTTATTTGCACCTCAATCAGGATAGTGAGTTAAATTAATGAGAAAATAGAAAACTCATCCTATTTTGATTTTTATTCCTGGTTATTAGCATTATAATGTTATTTCTAGATGAGAACATCACCTCAAATAAAAATGAGGAGAATGATTCTTGTTAGTTTGGTCCTAAATTATAAATTTTTAGGATCATTCCTAGTACCTTTAATAGTACAGAAATAAAAATGCTAAAGGTAAAGTTGCACAGAGGTAAAATTTTGGTTAATGTTAGGAAAAAATGAACTTCCAAAAATATGAGCTGTACAAAAGTAGAATAAATACCTCAGAAGAAAATTGTTTCTCTCTTATTGAATGTCTTGAAGCAGAGACCTGCTGCCTTCTTGTCGGTTATAATATGGTCAGAATTCTTAATGTTTATGCTTTGGAATAGTTGGATACTTCCTTTGCTTTCAAATCTCAAATTTTGAGATTCTATCATTTTGTCCTTCCATCCTTGAACACTTTCAAACTTTTGTCATTATTTAAGCTTTATTGGTGATAAAAACACTATATCCCGCAGACTTATTTAAAAGAAAAATTTTGCTCTGTAAAGTGAGAAACATCAATTTCCTCCCCATCCTACCCCAACTAATCCATTGGAAAAAGACAAAGAAAGCAACCTCTTGTCAAAAATAAGAATTGTATGGCAAAACATGGCATTGGCTATGTCTCGAAAACATGTCTCAATTTGCACATCGAGTTAACAGTCTTTCTATCAGAAGGTGGCTTTCATGGTTGTTATATCACCAGTCCTCTAGAACTGATTGGTCATTGAGTGTTTTAAAGTTGTTTTTTTTTAACCTCATCATTATATAAAATATCTTTTGTTGTTCAACTCATTTTACTCTGTCAGTTCCTATAAGTATTCTCAAGTTTCTCTGAAATTGTCTTTTATTTTTTCTTGAAATAAATTAATCTTCCATGATGTTTATTTACCACCATTTATTTGTTATTTCATATTATAAAAAGATCTTCTATTAATATTTTGCAAATATGTGAATTCTATACTTCAACAGCAAAATAGTTTTCTAAACTTCAGGAACTTTTGAGCGCTTCAATTTTTTTTCCTCCAAAAGCATTTTAGAGCTAAGAAATCATATGCCAAAGAGGTTTCCTTTAAAAAGAGAGATGAACATTTACATAATACAAAAGGTTAAAAAGCACACTATTTATTTTAGAAAACTTATAGTAGATCAAATATGTCAGTTTTCTAAATAAATTTCCAGTGTGGTAAAGTATTATCCCAAAACAAAAAAAAAAAGCCATAAGCTCATAGGCATACAAAACATTCACTCAGAAATGAGATATTAGATCTCTATAGGAAGTTAAACCAGATCTGAAATTTGTGACATATGCCTTTGGGGCCTAGAACAGGAAAATACAGAAAGAAACTTATTTCCTTAATGATTTTAGGTTCAGAACAAGTCATCTTAAAAAGAGAAACCTCTCCTTCCAATTTCTAGTTTGGGGAACACCAACTCAAAAAAAAAAGCATTCTCAGTTTTATTATAGGTGTTCTAACCACCATTTAAAACACATTATGAATCTAACAACTAGGAATAAACATCATTCTGTAAGAAAGACTTTCTATTTTTTCATTAATTCAACTCACTTTCCTGAGTGTGAGAGCTTCTAAGTGCTTTTCAATTTTTCAAGGGTCATTACTCTTATAGCAATTGTAGAAGAAGAAAAGAAATAAGGCATTTATTAAATGTCTATTATTTACCAGTTGCTCTGGTAACAATTATTATTACCTATCATCTTCACAACAGTTATGGAAATAAGTGTCATTATTTTCCCCATTTTACAATTCTAGAAATTGAGGCAGGCAGAAGTTAAAAGACTTGCCCAGGGTTACACAATTAATAAGTGTCACCAGTTGAATTTAACCTTGAGACTATGCAATAGCAGATCCAGTGGTGTAGCCACAGAACTACCTAGTGGTCTCTAATTATATTTTGTGTCTTTTAGGGTCCTTACCCAATTTAATTTATATTTTTATATAATTTGAAAAAATATCTACAATAATTGCAGCTTAATTCTCTCCCTAATTCATATATGTTCTTTGAAATCTAAAGGGCACCTAGATGGCACAGTGGGTAGAGCACTGGCTTTAAAGTCAGAAAAGATAAAGTTAACATTAAAAAGTTCTACTTTTTGGAGGATGCAAGGAATAAAAGTTGGACTGAGGCAATAAGAAGAGGCAATGTTCTTGAACATGTGGTCAATAATATTATGTACATTTGTGAAGTCATTTTTTCCTTTATATTTTCCAGGGAAAAACTTATTGAATAAACTTCTGAATTCTTTTTTTGGAATAATGAAGAAATTTCAAACTAGATAACTGCAATTGTGATTATTATGACATTATAGTATCTTTGGTTTATAACAATTCATCATAGCAGAGTAGACTGAAAAGAACATGAGAACAAATAGCAAAATAATTTTAACAAATAAATTTAGCTTATTTTAACAACTGGAAAATCACATCTTCCACCTTATAGGTTGTTCAATATTTTCGATCTTTTATTTTGATGCTATCTTTGGTCATCATAGACTATCTTGGCTAGCAGGTAGATGTTGCCAAGTGGACCTAAGTAGAGGCTAAGAGTCTAGAACTTAAGGATCAGTGATGATGAACATAAAAATTGCTGGAAAAAGTCTCTAAGGTTGTGTATCCTGTGAAATGAAGGAAGGTCGGTTATGTAATTAGAGAATGGGGGACAATGTGTAAAAAACTTACAATTCTGTTTTCAGAATATTTAAGGAATTACTAAACAAACTCAACTATCTAGAAATCATTAGAACTCTTTTCATCTGAAATGAATGTGGTATAGTGAATAGAGAGAACTGACCTCAGAGACACACAGTCAATAAATCCTAGGTTCATCTCACTTCTGACCCATACTGAAAAAGTCACTCTCTAATCTATGTATTGCAGAGAAGTTGTTGATGAATTAAAAGTGGAAGTTTATCTGAAAATCTCATACACAAATGAAATCACAGGTCTGGTCACTGTTCCATTTAGTGACCTTTATATCATTGCATATATATATACATATATATATATATATATATATATATATATATATATGTGTGTGTGTGTGTGTGTGTGTGTGTGTGTGTATACATATATATGTACATATTTTATTTTTTATAAATACATACACATATACATATTTCTATACCATAAGCCATAGTGTATCTATATGTGTCTCCATATTAGTATATAGATAGATCTATATATATATATTCCATCACAGAAGTAGATATACAAGCAAATATAGATATATTAACATTTTTATATGTTTATATCTTCATCATATCATATATATGCCATAATTTCCATACAGTATATCAGTATATATATATAATTTCATGCAATTACATTTATATGCATTTTATAGGTATGTGCATTTGTGTGAGGGACATAAAAAGTATAATGATTATGTACATGCAAACATCAATAGAAACAAGTAATCTACCAATGATCAATTTATATCATCTTACAAGATAATAGGTTCTTGTATTTTAAAATATCATTTAACTTATGATAGCTTGCTGGTGTGTTTGATAGCTGAGTCTGGAGTCAAGAAGATATCTTTTCATCTTTAGATAGAAGCAGTGTGGCATGGTGGTTGGAAAGCTGACTTCAGAGTCAGCAAGACTGATTTTTCATGTTTTTTTCTTTTTTGCAAGGCAATGGGATTAAGTGGCTTGCCCAAGGCCACACAGCTAGGTAATTATTAAGTGTCTGAAGTCGAATTTGAATTCAGGTACTCCTGACTCCAGAGCCGGTTCTCTATCCACTGCACCACCTAGCTGCCCTCCTACTTCCCAATTATTCTGGTCTTTTTCTTGATTTTGGACTTGTTAAGGATGAGCTGTGGCACTAGTCTGGAGAGAAAGTCTGGGATCCTCTTGTGGCAGATTTGTTGAGTATTAATTGTTGTGTTATTCTAAGATCTCAGGGAGAAGTTGTGTCGTGCAAGTTTTCAGAGCTCCTAAAGTGGGCTGATCCAGGGCAAGGGTTGATTCCTTGCCTCCTGGTTTGAGCTTTGCAATTTCCTGTCCTGGGTTTGAGTCTATTCAAGAGTAGAGAATTTCACTTCTATCTGCTTGCTGGGAAACTGTTCAAATTGGCAAAATCATAAGCTTCTCTTTGATCTGGGATCTCCTGTTTTTGTCATTCCTTTTGCAGGCTGGAGAGTCCATACCACAGTTTCTACTGAACTTTCTTTTTTCCTCCATATACTTCTCACACTTTCCTTACCTGGAAATGCCATCACTCTTTTCTTTTAAGCATATCCCCTTTTCAGAATTCACTGGATTTACCTTTCAACTGGAATTGAGTAATAGGCAAAAAAAAAAAAATCACCAGTGTGTACCTGTTCTTTTGGGTGTGGAAGTATCTTAGTATTGATGTGAGAGATTTTTTGTCCTGGTATATAGCTTGTCTCTTGGCATTTGAGCATTCCGTTTATCATGTACTGCTGGTCCTAACTCATTACAAGTGACCAGAGACATTCCTATCTTCCTGTTTTGCTGGACTAAAAAAAGATTCAGTCACTTTTTCTCTTTCAGTATTTGTCAGGTGCATTTTCTGTTTGGAGTAATTTGTGAAGGGTAATTCATTGCAATTTTTCATAAGATCTTAACTTCCCTTTATAAGCATCATTTATCATAATTTATAATAACACACATATAAATAATTATATTTATTATATATTATATATTACATTTAGTCTGTATTCAAACAATATCAATTGTTTATAAAATATTATAATTGTTATAAAATATTATAGTATATATTATTATTCAGTCTGTATTCAAACAATATCAATTTTTCCTCTGCAGGCCATTAGTATGCTTCATTGTTACTGCTTTGGATTTGTCTTGGATCATTGTATTGATGCAAATGATTAAATCATTCACAATTCTTCTTCATACAGTATAGAGTATAATTATATATTCTCTGTCTATATATAGAGTATATAATTATACAAACTATACAATTATAAAAGTATCAGATGCAGTGCCTTTTTAACTACTCTTTCTATCCTTAGCTCCTATCAATTATATGTATAGTAGCTGCTAAAGTACAGTTAGAGTGAATGAATGAATGTGTAAATAATTTAATATATTAATTTTAAAAGTGTTAGCTATTTACTATATATCATATGAATGGCTGTGTCCTCAAAAAACTTAGAAAACAGATATGAAAGTAATAGTGAAAGAAGGCTGATATGTAACATAACATATGGGAAAATTGGAAATGCTTATAGGAAAGGGATGATCAAGGAAGGTTATATAACTTTTCCAGGAGGAATTGCAGAGTTGACCTGCAACTCTTTTGGAAGGGGTGGAAACAATGGGAGAGGGTGAGAAGATGATGCAAAAAACTCTTCCTAGAACAGTATTTTAGGGTTGAAAGGTGTACTTTTTCTGTCATTATTCTGCAGAAGTTTATTTTTTAATTTATTGATTGCTAGAGTTAATACCTTTCCCCAGATTTCAGTATCTCTTGGAAAAGGGTCCTGTCATGATCTCTTTAGCACTTCCAGTGATCAGAACCCTCACATGCAAAAATCTACTGCAGTTACTGGACGTACACTCTAATCTCATACACTTAGTAACTTTAGTAGATTTTAGGCAAATCACTTTACTCCTTTCAGTCTCAGAATCCTCATATGTTAATTTTGCATAAGAATAACTATCTATATTTTAAAGTTGCTTCACACATGAGATAACCTATATAAAGCATTTTTGAAACTTTACCATTCTATATAAAAACTGATTCCTTTTTTTGATTGACTTTCTGTTATCATTTTTGTCACCATTATCATTCTACTTGTTCTTGTTCTTTTTGTTGTTCTCATTCTTGTTTTTATTGCTCTTGTTCTTTTCTCCTTATTCTTTTTGCTCTTGCTTTTATTTCTTCCTATTCTTGTTCTTGATCAATCTTGTTCTTCTTGTTCTTGCTCTTTCTTCTTCTACTTTGTTTTCTACCTTCTTTCTTGTTCTTTGTTCTTTATTCTTCTTTTCTTTCTTCAGCTTGATTTCTCTCTTCCTGCTGTGGTATTAGACTTCCAAGACACAAACTGAAAGTCTGGATCTTTTTCATTACTTTACATTTAGTTTCCTTAACATGATACTCTTCCCACCTACTCAAGTAATTCTGTTTTGATTGATGCTGAACCTTCCTGATTTTGACCCCTTCCCTGCCTAGGAAATCTTCCCATTCATGTCAGTATCCCATGGCACTCTATTCTTAAATTCAAATTTTGTTCTTACACTCTAGGAAGATGCTTGCCCTCAACCAGCAGATTTTTTTTTAAAAAAATATAATATTTTAATTTTAAGTTAAAATAATTTTAATATTTCTTTTTTTAAGGTTTTAAGATACAAATTCTAACCCGCTTCACAGTTCTTCCCCTTCCTGAGACAGTAAGCAATCAGATATAAGTCAAGCATGTAGAATCATGTAAAGCATTTCTATTAGTCATTTTGTACAATAAGACAAATTTTAAAAACAAGAATGAATGAATTAAAAATTCAGTCTGTATTCAAACAATATCAATTTTTCTGAAGGTCTGAAGTATGCTTCATTATTACTCCCTTGGAATTGTCTTGGATCATTGTATTGCTGCAAATGACTAAATCATTCACAATACTTCTTTGTACAGTATTATTGCTAATTTGTACAATATTCTTCTGGTTCTACTTACTTCACTTTGCATCAGTTAATGCAATACTTTCCAAGTTTTTGCCATTTTGTATAGCACAATAATATTTCATTAAAAGCATATACTATAGCTTTTCACCAATCATTTTATTTCTAATTCTTAGCCATAAGAACTTAGACATAAGAACTACAGTAAATGTTTTGATTACCAATAGGCATTTCTATCTTGTCTAGATAGATAGATAGATAGATAGATAGATAGATAGATAGATAGATAGATAGATCGACAGACAGACAGAGGGTACAGGGGTGAGGTGAATGTGAAGGCATGATATATAAAAATAAATTAAGGGGTGAGAAAAGAATGTACTAGGAAGTGGAATGGAGCAAATCATATCACATAAAGAGTGAAAAAAAATTTTACAGCGCAGTGGAAGAGGGTAGAAATGAGGAAGGAGTGAGTAAACTTTAATCAGAATTGATTCAAAATATGTAATCATTTGAGTACAGAAGTCTATCTCACTCTACAGAAAGCAGAAGAAGGGTTTGAGAGAAGCTGGGGGTGGGGGTAATTAGGTGGAGCTGTGGATAGAGCAGCAGCCTGGGAGTCAGAAGCATCTGAGATCAAATCCGGCCTCAGACACTTAATAATTGTCTAGCTTTGTGACTTTGGGCAGGTCACTCTTAATCCATTTCCTTAAATAAAACAAAATTAAATTAAAGAGAAGATGCGGGTGATGAAAGGGAGGGAAATTGGGGAAAAGGGTGGTCATGAGCAAAACAGCTTTGAGGAGAAACAAGTAAAAGGAGAGAAAGAATGGAATAAATGGGAGTGATGGAGGGAAATACAGTTAGGAATTGAAACTGAAAAAATCATGAAGCAAGTTTCTCTGATAAAGGCTTCATTTCACAAGTAAAGAGAACTGAGACAAATTTATAAAAATAAGAACAATTTTCTAAAAAATAAATGATCAAAAGTTATGAACAGTTTTCAGATGAGGTTATCAATGCTCTCTATAGCCAAATTAAAAATATGTTCTAACACTATGAATTGGAGAAATGCAAATTAAAACATTTCTCAGTTGCTACTTAATGCCTATTGAATAGATTGGCTAATAAGACAGAAAAAGAAAATGACAAATGTTGAAAGCTTGTATGGAAATTGATGCACTAATGCATTATTGGTGGACTTGTGAACTGATTCGACCATTCTGTAGAGCAATTTGGAACTATGCCAAAAGGACTATAAAATCAAGCCTACCTTTTGACCTAGTACTGTCACTCCTGGATCTGTATCTGTATGAAAAATGGGAAGAAAAAGGACCTACATGTACAAGAATATTTATAGGAGCCCCTTTATGGTGGCAAGGAATTGGAAATTGAGGTGATGTCAAAATTTTTGGAATGGTTGAACAAATTGTGGTATATAGTTATGATGGATCCTATTCTTCTATAAGAAATTTTGAGCAGGATGTTTTCAGAAAAACCTGAAAAGACTCACAAAAGCTGTTGTAAAATATAATATATACAAAGTACCAGCAACATTGCAGGATGATGTAGCTCTGAATAATTTAGATTTTCTCAGCAATATTGTGATTTAATAAATAGGGAAAAGGACATTGAAAAGAAGTGAGGAGGGGCCGCTAGGTGGTACAGTGGATAGAGCACCGGCCCTGGAGTCAGGAGTACCTGAATTCTGAGTTCAAGTCGGACCTAATTACCTAGCTGTGTGGCCCTGGACAAGCCACTTAACCCCACTGCCTTGCCAAAAAAAAAAGTGAGGACATTGAAAAGGAAATAGGACAGAAGGAAAAGAACGTTTCAAAAGATTAAAATGCTGCTTCAGACATAATGTTCTAAGTCTCAGTTTTTTCAATTTTAAAATGAGGGTACTGAGGGTGGTAACTTTGTAATGCCTTATAACTCTACATCTATATGTTCACAGAGGAGCTTTGAATTTTTATTTTCAATTTTCAAACAACTGGTCCTTAATTTTTTAGATTCATTTTACATCCCTTCAGATAATACCAGAGTACCAAAATATTTAACCTCAGAGGCTTTGAAATTTTTAAAATTTATTTCAAAAGTTGAAGAAGTGTTTATAATTGTTATCAACTGAAGATCCTTAAGTAACAATGAAAAGTTTAATTTGGGCACAAGGGAATAATGGGAAAAACTCTGGTTGGTAGACATATGGGAACATTAAAGACAAAGGAGGTGCTATCAGTCTCCTGTCTGCTCCTGTCTGCTAGCCAAGATTTGATTTCTTTAAACTCCAACCACTGCTGTTTCAACTTTTAAACATTTGCCTTTTAATTAAAAAGTTTAATAAGACTCCATAAAATTCTCTCAACAGTACATATAATCAACAGGTATAATTTAGCTTTATTTCAGGCATATGAGTCAAAACTATGAAAAATGAGAGATAAGGAAAATTACTTTGACAACAAAGCTTGCTAAGAAGACAAGGGAATATGGAAGAGTCTGTCTTTTGTGATAACATTAGATATAACCATTACAGTTGCCTTATATGATACTCTGCCACAATTTCATTTCAATTATTTATAGAATCATAGAAAATCATAGTCATGATAGAATATTCATGAACCTATTTCAGAGTGAGAAGTTAAATTTCCCAAAATTCTTGTATATTTTTGTACTTCTGAATTTTACCTTAAACTATTCAGCAAAATACAAAAATATATAAGTCTCAAGTTCAAGTCACAGGACCACAACTTTAGAAAGAGAAACAAAACTATTACTGAAACCAGTTTGTAGATGCTGGGGACCAAATTATTAAATTTTGAATGAGAACATTTGCATCT
This sequence comes from Macrotis lagotis, assembly GCF_037893015.1. NCBI lineage: Eukaryota > Metazoa > Chordata > Mammalia > Peramelemorphia > Peramelidae > Macrotis > Macrotis lagotis. Next base: position 103,815,357 of record NC_133662.1, on the reverse strand, counting down.
TGGGAATTAGAAACTGATACGAATCTGGACTTCATTTATTATTTTCTTGATTGTCTAGAATAAAGAATATTATATGTTAACCATAATTTTCTTAGGCTAAAAATAAAATAGCGAAAGTTAGTATTAGAAATGAAATTTTATTCTCTAGGATCTTACCAATAACCCATGGGTGGATGGGATGCATTCAGATATCAATACAGAATTAAATGAATGATCAATATTTATATAATATAAAGAAAGAACCATAACATTTTGGTGGCCAACCAATCAACTTACACTTTTGTGCAATAAAGTAATTATTGATTACTTTATGATTCTCTAACTCATTCCTAAGATCTGTTCTATATCAGAACTGTCAAATATCCAATTAGCAAGGATTATTGTCTCCTCTTCTGAATTCATATTTTATGTTCTTATTAGATATGATATAGAGATATAAAACATTGGGGTTCCTCCCTTTTTAGATGACATAAGCATAAGAATTTATTCAGTCTCCTATCAAGATAATCAGAGCAATATCCTGCCTTCAAAGACTGGTGTCTTTAAATGTTTTGTGTTGTACAAAAGCATTTTGTTGTGGAGATGTAATCAGGAGAACTAAATTGTTTTATAAGCCAGAGTTTGCCTTCAGATTTGTAACAGTAGAGAGAAACACTTTGTGGAGGACAGAAGCCAACATTCCAAAGTTACAAACCTCAACTAGGGCAATTATTGATCAGAAACATAGATCAGAGATATAATTCTATATTTTTAATATAGAATGCCAAATTTAGACATGTTAATGGTATAAATTACAATTAAATGTTTTGTGACACATTTTTAGAGACCTATATTTTAAACATTTGCTGGCATAACCCTGACTAGAATGGACTTTTCAAGCTATATGTTCACAGTTTCTACTTATTTGACAGTTGAAGAAACTAAGGTCCAGAAAGTTTAAAACAGCTTTCTTAAGTTTCAGATAAGAAGCAGAATAAGGATTCAAACAGACTTTTTTAACATCTGATGCAGTGCTCTTTATATGGCAAGGAATCATAAAAAGATACATTATTTGTTATGGATGATATATAAATAGATGTACATGAAAAAACTGTGAAAATGATTATTTTTGTATCTCAAATTTGTATCTCAAATACATGTGGATTTCCAGAGAAATTTCAATAAAAATAATGTAGCCCAGGATGGTACTTTTTGCATCTACCTTATTTAGAAATGGATTCAAGTCATTTATAATCCCTTAGAATAAACAATTATATAAGGACATCTATGATATAGGCAATGCACTGTTTTTTAGCTTGATTGTTTTTTACAAATATTTTATTTGATACTTACAACCAACCCCTTTTTATAGTTGAGGAAACTGAGGCAAACAAAGGTTATATGACTTGTCCAAGATCATATAGTTGACAAATATCTGAAAGCAGAATTGATCTCGGGTCTCACTGACTTCAGACCCAGGGTTTTGTCTTCTGTGTCATAAGATGCAGCATAGTACATTATGGAACACACATGTGGAGTCAACCAAATATGGAGGCATAGGGGAAAAAAGATCTAAGAGAATATGGTAACTCTCAGAGCAATTTAGGAAAGGCTATACAGTTGAAGAGAATGGTCATTAAGGTCAAAAGTACAAGATGGTCTGGGACACCAGACATGTGTTAGATACAGAAATTGCATGACTTTTCTGTTAGGGCTCTAAGTAAGAATTTCACTTCTCTAAGACAGCTAGGTGGTATAGTCAGTAGAGCACTGGCCCTGGAGTCGGGAGTACCTGAGTTCAAATCTGTCCTGCCTAGCTGTGCAACTGTGGGCAAGTCACTTAACCCCATTAAATTAAAAAAAAAAGAATTTCACTCCTACCACTGTATTTTAACTCACTGAATTCTTTTCACCTCTGTCTCCTGCCAGTATAATGGTTAGTATTCTCTCCATATTTTCCATGCAATTCATTGAATCTGTGAATTTTTCTTTCTCTTTAAAAATGCTCTCTTATCCAAAAGTAATACTTTCCCAAATTCCATGCCTTATTTTCAGATGATGAAGATACAATGTGTGTGTGTGTGTGTGTGTGTGTGTGTGTTTGTGTGTGTGTGTGTGTGTGTGTGTGTGTGTGTGTGTGTGTGTGTTGGGGGGGCGGTATGTGTTTGAAATTACTGGCAGCCTTTCCATCTTGTTAAGAATTATCTGACCCTATGTTCCACCAACAATGTGTTATGTTCTATTAGCAATATTCTAATATTTTACTAAGATCCATTTTCTCTTTCTCACAACCATAAAATAATATAGTGGATTATAATGTTTTCTCATTGATAAAACATTATGTGATGCATGTATTTTAAATATTCTATAACCAGGTTTTAACTTTAATAATTGTTAGATTAGTATTCTAACATCATTCAGCAAGGAATCATCATTTTAATATCCTAGAATAATATAATTTGTGATGGAACTATTCAAAAAACTATAGGTAACCTTTATCATAATTTGTTCTTGAGTCTTTACATAAAGTTTTATGATCCAAAGCAAAAGCTTTAATATCTTTTATTTTCTCTTCTGTTTCTTGATTATATGTCCCATATTGTTTATTATTGCTCTCTGGGCTTCATAGTTGTATGGCTTTAATGTTAGAAAAATTTAACCTTATTCTGAGATCTCTCTCTCTCTCTCTCTCTCTCTCTCTCTCTCTCTCTCTCTCTCTCTCTGTCTATCTTTCTCTGACTCTCACTCTCTCCCACTCTATCTTTCTCCAAATATTTCTAGTTCACTTGAATTTGTATGTAATCATCATCAAATCTGTCAACATAAATTGTCTTTGTGCTTAGTGCTTAGTTTCTATTAGTATAGCATACTATCTCTAACTAGTTTTTTGTTGATATATCAGTTTATTTCTCCTTTAAGAAGCCATTCTTTATTTCCTCATATTTGTGTGGGTTGGAGAAAATAATTTTCCATTCTTTAATTTCTTGACTTCCTCTTAATATTTTTACTATGCATTTATTAGTTTCTCTAAGTTTGCATTATATATATACATATATACATATATATATATATAAATATATATATATATTTATATATGGGGGTCTGGTTAGAAACTGAATCGCCAGGGGCAGCTAGGTGGTGCCTGAGCTTCTTTACTTTAAAAATACTTCTTTACTAATGGATCAAAAAGCATGTAAATAATCAAGTGCAAAGAAGTCATACACAGGAAAAAAAATCGAGGGAGGTAATCACAATAGGGAACATAAGAACATCTGTAAGAATAAGTATATAAATACTATACAGCAGGTTTTAAGGTGCTATTTGATCATGATTGAATTATTTGTTAACCTAAATTTATTTTGATATACTCATGTGTCAGTCGTCCCCACTCTCAACCATTCTCCATCTTCAGTGTTGATGATATCACCTCACTTCTTTATGTGATAAGCTCCAGGTGTTCCCAACTAACTCTTGGATATAAAAACAAAGCAAAATCAAAAACAGAAGATAAAAAATAATTCTTCTTCTGGTAATTACCCCAGCTTACCTTTTCAGACATCTTACAAGTCATTTTATTCCAGTATCTGGCCTACTTTCTGTATTTCTTTGACCTGGTATTTTCCATGTTTGTTGTATTCTTTGTTTTTATTCCAACATTTTAGAATTTATGGTTTCCTCTGATATTGTCATATAAAAAGAAATGTAAACTTTTTTCATTTTTCTCTCTCTCTGATAATCTCTCTGACTCTCCCCATTGTATCAGCCAATACAGAATGACATAGAAATCCCAGAGGGATTTATGGATGTCATAAGCATACTGATTAGGTAGAAAGGTCTTGAGTCTAGAGAGGGTACCCTAATAGAATTTCTGATAGCAAATTATTCATGCAAATTCTTCACATAATGAATATAACATCCTGAGTGTCACTTCCTTAATGGACCATAAGTACAAGTAGCTTTATCAGATCTCATCACCTGCTTATGAAATTGGGTAAATTTGCTTCCCTAAAATCCCTCTGGAGGTTCAGTTTCTAACCAGACCCAACACACACACACACACACACACACACACACACACACACACACATGTATATATATGTATATATATATATACATATATATGTATATATATGTAATGCAAATTTAGAAAAACTAATAAACACTTATGTTGCCATAATTCCATTTGTTCTTCCTTTTTTTTTCTTTTTAGGTTTTTTGCAAGGCAATGGGGTTAAGTGACTTGCCCAAGGTCACACAGCTAGGTAATTATTAAGTGTCTGACGCTGGATTTGAATTCAGGCACTCCTGACTCCAGGGCTGATGCTCTATCCACTGCGCCACCTAGCCGCCCCATTTGTTCTGGTTCTATTTGTTCCGTATTAGATAAACTCTTGTTCATTTAATTGTTTATTAAGACCACTCATGAAGGTCATCACCCTCCAGACTCAGCAGAAGCATTACTTTATGATAAGACCATTAATGTTCACCTATACTTCTTGTTCTTATTCTTTGCAGAATGTTTAAGAGATCTTAAGCAAAAAATAAGAATTCATGGGAATAGACATTCATGACTGTGGTAGTGGAATGTTTTGAGGACTTTTTAATACAAATACAGAAGATCTTATATTCCTTTGCCCTTTCCCTCATTCTAGTACTGTTTCCCTGTTAATCTTCCTGAACTATGACAAGCCCATCTCATAATCAATGGTGGAGCTAAGAAGAATGAACCTTGTTTAAAAAGGAGGGTTTCCTGAATTGTCTGAATCCCACCTTAAGAAATGGTGTGCATTGGCAAATACCTGTCACATCTCATTTGGGTCCCCCTGTGTTACTGCCAGATCAAGACCTCTCCAAGGCAACATAGATCTTATTCTTCCACTTTCTCTGCCTTTGCTCTGACCTTTATTCCATCTTTACTCTTTGTTCTTTACTCTTCCATAGACCCCAAAGGCAGGAAAGAACAAAAAACTTCCATCTGATTTTCCTATCATGTCTTCAATATTACTCAAAATAAGAAAAAGACAACAAAACTTTGTATTATAAACAATGGGTCAGTAAGTCCCTTGAAATGTGAATTTTTTTTCTTAGACTCTCTTGGATTCTTACTGTTAGTTAAAATGCTAAAATTTGACTATGACATTTCCAGATTATTTGAACATGGGTTGCTATCTTTAATGTTTCTGTGATTTTTGTCAGATTGGACTTTGATATCTTACAATATGTTTTGGGGAAATTCTTCTGTAAGATTTCCTGGTGTCTGATTTTTAGTTATTTTTCTTCCTGAATGACTAGATATCTTTAAATTATCATTGAATGTCCTGTCTCTGCTTCAAATATTCTTGTTTTGCTGAGCTGTCATGTTTTCTTATAATCTTGATTTCTGATTTTTCTTTATGAATTGGTAAAAAGATCATAAACTTGAAGATCCTTGTGAGCATAATTACTAGATTTAAAATTAAATATCAAAGTCAGAATTTTATTTTTATTAGCTCTTAGAATGTCTTTATTAAGCTGTTTTGTTCCATTTCTTGACAAAAGGTAATATTAACTTTAATTTTTTTCATTTTAAAGATTTTACTTATTTTAAATTTTACAGTTTTCCCCAATCTTTCTTCCCTCCTCCCACACCCCCAAAGATGGCAATTTGCCAGTCTTTACATTGTTTCCATGGTATATATTGATCCAAATTGAATGTGATAAGAGAAAAATAATATCCTTAAGAAAGAAAAATAAAGTATAAGAGATAGCAAGATTACATAATAATAAGATATCATTTTTTTTCTAAATTAAGGGTAATAGTCCTTGGTCTTTGTTCAAACTCCACAATTCTTTCTCTGGATACAGATGATATCCTCCATTGCAGAGAGCCCCAAATTGTCTCTGGTTGTTGCACTGATGGAATGAGTGAGTCCATCAAGTTTGATCATCACCCCCATGTTGCTGTTAGGGTATACAATGTTTTTCTGGTTCTGCTCATTGTGCTCAGCATCAGTTCATGTAAATTCCTCCAGGCTTCCCTGAATTCCCATCCTTCCTGGTTTCTAAGAGAAAAATAGTGTTCTATGCATACATATACCACAGTTCGTTAAGCCGTTCCCCAATTGAAGGACATTTACTTGATTTCCAGTCCTTTGCCAGCACAAACAGGGCTGCTATGAATATTTTTGTACAAGTGATGTTTTTACCCTTTTACATCATCTCTTCAGGTTATATATCCAGTAGTGGTATTGCTGGATCAAACATGAATATTTTTTTGCATGTGTGAGTATTTTTATATGTGTTATTGTCTACAATGCCTAACATAATGTCTTGAGCATAATAAGAATTTAATAAGGGCATATTGAATAAATGAATAATTATATGAATAGTAATAAGAGAATAGTAATTTTTCTTTTATTTTTGTTATTTAACCTTTCATGGTTAATCTAATGAAAAATTATGGAAATCAATTGGAAAGACATTGATTCTATAATTGCTATTTATATAAGGACTAGAATTTTTCTGAGCTTAAATTAATCTCATTTCTTTTTACCTGTGTATATAATGTGTAGATATTATACACCCATATATATGTAAACATTCTTTTCTATATCTATCATCTATCATCTATCATCTCTCTGTTTCTCACCCCATCTTTTACATCTAAAGTCTGATATTCAAGTAAATTTTGATAATGTATAGAATGGATAAGGACTTTATTCCATCCATCAAGCATATGAATAATTAGCAAAAGTTTCTTTTGAACAAGGGAGTTTTTCCCATTTTTTCTAAAATCATCTGAAACACCACAGGACAGATTTGATTCTGACAGCACTGATTCCTCACTGTATCCTTATTTCTGCTGAAGCAAAAAACAAAAATCAGTGGTGGATTACACAAAGAAAATGCAACAGCTCTGTATATTGCTAATTTCTTTGCCAATGTATGATTAAAGAGACTGTTGAGTTCTCAGGTTAATAATGACTCCTGATTGCAGGGATTTGCAGTGAACTAAAGTATAGCTTAGCAAGTCCTATGATATTTCTGGTAAGCATTTTACTATTTTTCACCCAGTTTCTATAATCACATAAAAGTATATGTGCATGGTAAGACATTTGCTGAAAATCATTTACTCTCCTATGGTACCACATTCACATGATATATGCAAATAAATAATTATTTTTTCCCCAAATAGAAAACAAGGTCCATTTTTAATGCAAGGCAGCAAGCAACCAATAAATATGTCATTGTCACAGGTTCAAATCAAGCTCCTAATGTTCCCAGGGAACATACAATAAGAAGATACCATAAGTTGAATTGACTTTTTGTATTGAGTGTTATCAGTGCCTTCATTGTCATATTCATAAACTTTCTTTTTTTCTGTGACTATACCTTTATTTTTTTACAAAATGAGGCACACATATTTCAGGGACACAATTTAACTTTAAGATATATATCAAGAAGAAATCTAACAGGGACTTCCAGGTTTTGAAAGACTGGACATAGAATTGTTTATGTATATTACAAGGTTTACAAAATTTTTTTACGAGTCTGAAAGAACTGAACTACTCTACTTTATGATGCTTTCCTAGGGCAAATGGATAATGAAATATTGGAGTAGTTAAAAGAAAGGTTATTATTTAGTCAATTGTCAGAGAAAAATCATTTTGACCTCCACATATTTTTCAATCACTATAATTTATACGGTTCTTTTATCATTAAATTAATAATACATTATCACTCCTATTGCTGAAGTTCTCTCCAAAATTTCAATACAATGAGCTATAAAAATTTTCCTCAGGTCAAAATTTAATATACAATTTTCACAGTATTGTAATGCTGTATTTTTCTATTAGCATAATATATAAGCATATATTAAACCCATCTTTAAATCTCTTTTATTTATATTGACATTACACAACAAAATTTTACTTCCAAATATGTGCCTTGCCTTGATTAAGAAAGCTAACGGCCTGCACTGAAATGCTCTTATTTGAATTAAAGTAGAAGTCTCTTTGTAAATGTACACTTCCAAAATTGAGCATTTGCTGTAATATCATTAGTATCTTGATTTGGGAAAAAGTTTTTTCCCCCAATAAAAATATAATATAATACATGCCTATATAAAGCAAGAGATGGGATAATTTTGAGGTTGAAGAGATATTAAAGATACTTTACTACTCCCTCCTAATTCTATATAAGGAAACAGAGGTTACATTGAGCTAAAAAGGATCATTCAAAGTTACACAAATAGTATATTGCAAAGCCATTGATCCTAGGACCCCTGATAGCAAAACCTTTGCTACTATATCTTGAGAAGACAAAGATATAATCTTAATTTGGTCTAATCCATGAATTGTCATTTAAAAACTGTAATTGATACATAAATGTGGATATGCCTGAAATATCAGTATTTCTTAAGGACATATATGTAAAAAAGATTTTTTTCTGATTTGAATCATATTCTAAACACAATAATATTCTAAATAATTTAAACACACTTTAGGTTGTCATGCACCCAGTGCTATAATTTAAAGAGAATATATGCCTAAGAGTGAATCATTTTATAACTTAAGAGACTAAGAGGTAATTATTTTGCTTTTTTGTACATATGAAATATAGCCAAGTCTTATAGCTAGGATATCCAGAATATGATTATTTTTCAATTGATGCTTTATTTTTCCAATTACATGTTATGAAAAATTTTCAAAATTCATCCACATAAATATGACTATTATAAAGTTATATAATTTCCTTGCATCCTTCCTTCTCACCCCACCTTAGCAGCAAACAGGTGAAGATTGTACATGCCCATTTGTATTTAACATGTTTACAGATTAGTCATGTTTGGTATAAGGATGTAGGATTAAGAGAAAAGAAAGAAATAGTAAATAAGAAATAAAGGAAATTTTTAAAGAGTTAATGCAGTGTTCATTCAGATTTTGAAGGGCTTTATTTGATTTTTTTCCCCGGTTTTGTTTTGTTTTGTTTTTTTCTTGGGGATAAGGATAGTATTGTCCATAGTTGGGCCTCCTAGAGGTGTCCAAGCTCTCTGAACTGCTGAGAGGAGATGTTAACTCACAATAAATGTGTACAATATTCTCTGGTTCTGCTCCCTTCACTCAGCATCAGTTCTAGTAATCCACAGAATTGAAAATGATAAAAACAAATACTGAGGTAATAAAACTAGGTTCTATTCACTGACCTCATGTTCACAAATTATGTAGAGAAACTTAGACTTTCTCTTCCAATATTTTCTCCTTTCTCTTATCTGAATGATTCCCAGTATTAAGGAGTCAGACCAAGTGTATTGGGTTCAGTAAACAAGTGCCCTCTCAATGTACCCAGGTCTGAATCTAATTAAAGAGCTTCTTCTTTACCAGAAATTTAGTAGACTAATAACTAATTATGTAATTTGTGTACATGTTCCAGTTTGGAAAGCAAGGTACTTACAGCCTCCCTTTATATAAAATTTCAATTTTCTTTGTAAACTTATCTACTATTTCCATAATTTGTTCTTTGACTCACATATCGTTTAGAATTTTGTCTAATTTCTACTTAAACTTGAATGCTTTCTCAAAATTCCTATTATTGATTATAGGATCTTCTTTTATTCCAAGTCTAGAGGTTTTCATAATTGTTATTCATATAAAAGAATAGAAATATGGAACCATAGGGGATATTAGAAAGCATTTAGCCCCACTCCCTTCCTCATTTCATAGAAAAAGGAATTAAAGTCAAAAGAACAAAAATGCTTTTTAAAAATTATACAGTACTTATGTTCCAAAATTGTATGTTTGATATTATCATGATCATGATGTCAACATTTTATCACTTAGTCATAAATTATAAATAAACATTCATGAAAAAGCTAGGAGGAAATTGTTGGAAAGTGAAGTTACTTGAGTGGATAGTAGGAAGAGATAACAATAGGAATACCCATTAAGAAAGACACTTTTGATGAAGTATAGGGGTCAATGGGTGTTTGCGAAGGAATTCTTGAGATTCAGACTCAGAGATATGGTGGATATATTAACTTTATTATGAATTATAATAAAATGAGGTAGTTCTAAAAGGAAGCTAGCAACTTAGAGGGGGATAAGCAGTAACTTTTAAAGGGAAGGAAAAGCAAGGAGGGAAGATGATGAGTTGGCAATGGTAGGGGATGGTTTAGGGAGAAATTAGGAAGAGGTCTATCCTTTAAGGCATATCCAGTTTCTATACCTTTTGCACAAGGTTATTACCGAAACCCAGGACTGGGATGGGGGATTTTAGGTTTGCATTATTGAATGTCGACTATGAACAAAGATGTTTTGTTTATTACTGGGCAGCATTCTGTCATCCCAGTAAAAATTTGGGGGTCTCAGCCCTCTATAGAATATATCTATATAGGATAACTTTGGACACAAGTACCAGATATTTCAGGACAATCTATTTGCATAACCCTGGCAGCACAAGTGCAAGATGGTTTTTGTCAGGACAGGGTATGAGATAACTTTTTGCTAACATAGCATTTCCTTTGCAACACTTTATTAATGTTATCTGAACATGGAATTAAGATTTATATTATGGAAGACTGAAGAAAGGATTGTGCAAAATAAGCTGTATTTCTTATTTATTTTACAGGCAAAAGTCAGATGACTTTATGAGAGGGGGGGGCATCTTCAGGTATACTGTTTAGAGTAATTATATCAAATGTTCTGAAAATAATTAGTAGAGCAACATGGAATTATGACCAAACAAAAATAAAAATGTTCATTCCCTTTGACCCCACAGTTCCAATTCTCAGCCTATATCCAGAAGAAGTCATAAAAAATGGGAAAAAGTCCCAATTTCCAAAATATTCATAGCAACTCTTTTTGTAGTGGCAAAGAATTAGAAATTGAGTGGATGCCCATCAATTGAAGATATGGTTAAAGAAGTTATGGTACACAAAAAACAAGTTACAGTACAAGAAAAACAAAACAAAACAAAAATAATCAAAAAATGCAACCCTTCAGAATCCAATAAACACTTTATAAAAATTATCTCTTATATATCTATTTCCCTTAATCCTTATTCCTTATACCAAAAAAATGAGTAATCTGTAAGCATGTTTATCAAAAATATGTATGTACAATGATAATTTGTTTGCAGTTGGGCAGAGGTGGGGTGGGAAGAGAGGGTGGAAGGAAATTTTATAACTTAAAAATATACATATACATATGAATGAATGTTAAAAAAATAGATGAACTTTTGGGGAAAAAAGAAAGTAATTAGTAGCAGCTAGTAGAATCTAGGCAAGAGAAGGAAATAATCTAGAGATCTTCTGATGCTTAAAGCAAACAGTTTAATGTCAAGATTTTTCTGCAGTTTCTAAGTAGTGGACTTGAAAATCAATTGAAGAGTTTAACTTGTTGCACAAGTCAAACCTTGAACTGTTTTGAAATACTAGAAGTCTTAATATAATTCTAATTATTTTTATATAAAGCAAAAATTTAGGAATTTATTAAGTAAAAACTGGTAATCATAAAATTATTTAGAGATACAGAAAAATCTGTCCAAATTAACTATTCTAATTACTGTTATTAATGTCTGTTAGTAAAATTAATTAGTTTCTTATAGGGAATTTATTTAATGTTTCTCTTTTTTAAAATTTAATTTAATTTTTCTTCCTTTTTCTTTTTTTGGATTAGCTCTTCTATTGGTTTACTTATTTTTATAATTTTACAGTAGTCTTGTTTTGAAAGTAAAATAAACCCACCTTCCCCCCCCCCAAAAGACAGAGAAACCTCAAGAGAAATGAAGTGAGAGAAAAAAAGTATACTTCAGTATGTGTTCAGATTCCAATGATTCTGTCTCTATGATGAGTTGCCTTCTTTAACATATATGCTTACTGGTCTCTCTCTCTCTCTCTCTCTCTCTCTCTCTCTCTCTCTCTCTCTCTCTCTCTCTCTCCTTTCACCCTGTCTCTGATCAGAATTGTGTTGTATCTGATTACCATCTCCCACTGTCTTGCCTCTCTTCTATCATGTACCCCCCCATCCCATCCCTTTCCTCTCATTTTTCTCTAGGCTAAGAGATTTCTATACGCTAGCAAGTGTGTATGTTATTTCTTCACTGAGCCATTTCTGATGAAAATGAAGATTCACTCATTCCTCCTCACCTTCCCTGCCTTCATTCCAGTGCAAAAGCTTTTTCTTGACCCTTATGTGAAATATCTTAGCCCATTCTACCTCTTCTTTCCCTTTCTGCCAGTACTTTTCTTTAGCACCCAGTGACTCTATTTTTTATACTCCATTATACCATTATATTTAATTCCTTCCTTTGCCTTGTTTATATATGCTCCTTTTAACTTCTATTATAAATGAAAAAGTTCATATGAGTCATCAGTGTCTTCTTCCCATGAGGGGATACAAACAGTTCAACATCATTAAGTTCCTCATAATTAGTCCTTCTCCTGCATGCTTTCTTTGCTTCATCTAAGTCCAGTATTTGGAGATCAGACTTTCTGTTCAGCTCTGATTGTTTCAACAGGAAACTTTGAAAGTCCCCTATTTCATATCCATCTTTTCCCCTGAAAGAGGATGTTCAGTTTTGCTGGTTAGTTGATTCTCAGCCATAAATCAAACTCTTTTGCCTTCCAGAATATCCTATTCCAAGCCCCATGAGTCTGTAGATGCTGCCAGATCCTGTGTAATCCTGGCTCTAGCCACGGTAATTGAATGGTTTGTTTCTGGCAACTTGCAGTATTTTCTCTTTGACTTGGGAGTTTTGGAATTTGACTATAATATTCCTTGGAGCTTTTTCTTTTGGGATTACTTTCAGGAAGCAATTGGTGAATTCCCTCAATCTATATTTTACCCTGTGCTTCTGGGATCTCAGAGCAATTTTCCTATATTATTTCTTGAAAAATGAAGCCTAGGCTCCTTTCCTGGTCATGATTTTCAGGTAATTCAATAAATTTTAAATTATCTCTTCTGGATCTGTGTTGTAAGTCAGTTGTTTTTCCAATGAGCATTTCATATTTTATTCTAATCTTTCTTCCTTTTGGTATTGTTTTATTGTTGCTTCATTTCTTGCAAAGTCATCAGCTTCCATCCCATTCCATTCTTTATTTGAGTGAGTTATTTTCTTTAGAGAGCTTTTGTATTTCTTTTTCAAGCTGACCAATTCTGCTTTTTTATGCATTCTTATCATTTGCCTTTTGGGTTGTTTTTGTTCCCATTTGGTCTAAAATGGTTTTTAACATGTTATTTTCTTCAGTATTTTTTTTTTGTATTTCTTTCCCTAAGGTGCTGACTTAGTTTTCATGATTTGCCTGCATCACTCTCATTTCTCTTCCTAATTTTTCCTCTACTTTTCTTACTTGTTTTTCAAAGTCTTTTCTGAGCTCATCCATAACCTGAGTCTCTTTTCTATTTCTCTTGGAGGCTTTAGATACACACGCTTCAACTTTGTCATCTTGTGTTTTGTTCCTCCATTGGGCCAAAGTAATTTTTTTATGGTCAGCTTATTATTTTTCTGTTGTTCGCTCATTTCCTCAGCCTATGACTGATTTACCACAGTTCCAATGCTTTGGGGGATTTGGGGGACACCCCACAGGAACTTTAATCCCTCCAAGGTCTTATTAGATGTTCCGACTGATTTCTTGCCTATACTCTGTATGTGGCTGACCACAGGCCCATCCCTCTGCTCTGGGGCCGTGAGGAGGGTCCATGTTCTTCAATGGTGGTATGGCGAGCCCGGACTTCAACTTGGATCTTAGTGTAGGCAAACAGCAGAGTGTTGCCCCAGTGAGAGCAGAGAGACCTCTGTAGTCTTCCCATCCCCTTACCATCTGTGGGCTGAGCACTCTGAAAATGCTGGGTGGTATTGCAGGTTCCTATTACAGGGCTGCTCTGTGGCTGGTGCTGACCAGGACTCTGCACACTCACTCTAGTGTGGCAGAGTTCTCTCACCACCCTTTCAAGCTGTCCCTGGTGATCCCTGGGCCAAGAGGCTGGAAACTGCCCCTCTGCCATGGACCCAAGCCTTCCCCAGTGCCTGGAGAGTTGTTCCTGGAAGGCTGGACTGGTTTGCTCCAGCTAGGCTGTATTGTGACTCTTTACAACTTCTAGTCTTGGTAAAACAGACCTTTCCTGTAGATCTAATTTGCCTTGGACTGGGAAATTGTATCACTCAATCTTTCTCTTGGTTCTGCCCCTCTAAATTTTGACCAGTCATAATTTGATGGCTTTTGAAGTTTTGGGGAGGACAAGTTTCTGGGAATTCTTGCCCTCACACCACCATCTTGACTCACTAGTGTTTCTCTTTAAAAGAAAGTTTTATTCATTCTTTTTATTTTTGCATCATTTTCATTTCTGGAGTTTCCCTATTTCCCATTTCATACTTAAAGCAACTATATATATATATATATATATATATATATATATATATATATATATATAAATTAAATAAAATCAAAATATTTCATGAATGAGTGATATAGTGCAATGTATGCTATATTTTGCTGAGAAGGGGGAGGCATGCTCATTATGTCTTTTCTTTTAGTGGTTGTTCTTTAATTTTATTTTTAAAAAATATTGTTATCTTTCATTCTGTATATCTCCATAGTTTTTCTCAGTATCTCTCCTCATCCTCATGGAGAGCTATTCCATATATTTATAAATATATATGTGAACAAAAGAAGAAAAAGAGGAAAAATCAGCATAGCTAATCTATACATCAAAAAATTCTTGAAATTTGTGTTTCTACTAATTGCCACAAAAGAATATGCTGAAAGTTTTTCCTCAAATTTTTGGAGTAATACTTTTTTATACTTTCAGCATTCCTTTTCTTATTTGCGCATGAGTGTATGTGTGAATGTATATCTGTATGAATGTATGTGACTATATTTCCTGCTTAAATTGTTGCAGTAATTTTGTAAGTACTTTTGTTCATTGTTTACTTCACTCTTCAGAGTTCATGTAGTTAATTTCATCTGGCTAATCTGTCTAACTTTTCTTTGTATTTATCACTATGTCATTGTTATAATCTACTTTGCTAACTGTTCTGTATTAGTTCATAGGTAACTTTCATTTTTCTTACATTTTTTTCCATATTTGTAGTTTATTATCTAGGCATATTATACTCAAATGCATGATTTTTCCAGGAAATCATAAGTAGGAAGCCAATCAATTATTTTTCAATAAAAGGTATAAAAGTATTACAATATATATGTATAAAAACATGTGTGTTTGTGCACATGTGTGCACAAACATACACACAATCACTTTATTTCTGTCTTTAGTCTTCTTAGGGCATATGCCCAGTGTCTGTATTACTGTGTTAAATGATATGAAAATCAATATTTTTCTTTTTTAAATTATTGTTCAGAGGTAAATAATTCAACTTAACATGCATTTATGATACCTTATATTTACCAAGTGTTTACTATTTGTCAGCAACTGTGCTAAGTTTGTGAAAGAATTCAAACAGAAAGATAATCTTCACCTTGAAAAAACAAAGTGAAGTTATATTCTATTAAGAGAACACTTAAAATGAAACTTACAAAAATCAGAATTTAAAAATTGAAGGTGCCTACAAGAAAAAATCATGGTGAATGTCCAAAGAATTAGGATAACCTGAATAATAGTGAAGCCATGACAGGTCTGAGGAAATTCTTAGTTGTGTGACAAAACTTTAAAATTCTTTTAATTTATATTGAGTCTTATGTTAGTGGAAATGTTGATTGTTCATTACATTTTCAGCCAAGTTTGTTCCTAAGATTTTACCATTTTCCTTTTGAGAAATATGTTTTTGTTATATATAAATCTGAGGTATCATATTTTGATCAGTGATTATTTATACAACTTTTTCTAGATATCCATTTTTTCTCATGTTTATTCTTCAATTGTTGTTTTTTAATTTTTTTAAAATTTAATATACTAGCAATTATTTTTTCTCTTCCTTATAAAACTATTTTTCATGTTTGTTTAAGGATTATATTTATACCTATAGTTGTATATGACACTTCTTTCAACTTCCATCTATTAATTTTACTGTGGGATAGCTAGATGTTACAGTCCATAGAACACTGGTCCTGGAGTCAGAAGGACCTGAGTTCAAATCTAACCTCACACACTTACTAATTACCTAGCTGTGTGACCTTGGTCAAGTCACATTAACCCCATTGCTTTAAATAAATAAAAAAATTTAAAAATTAATTGCAACACTTTGTATATATATATATATCTTTCCATTGAACTACGCTTTCCATGTTTAATCAATAACAAATAACCACTATCTAAAATATATTTTAACTTTTGTTTATGACTTCTAAATTCATATCATTTTATTAATCTTTTGAGGTTCTATGCCATTTTTCCTGTAAATGAATTACTTCATTGTTTTAACTAGTTCTTTAATGTATTCACTTGGTGTTTTCATAAGTTTAGTAATTAGTTTGTGAATTAGTTTAGGTGATATAATAATTTTTATTATATTGTTCATGAACATGGCATATATTTCTATCACCAAACAACATCAATTGAAGACATATACAAAATGGGTAAATTTAATCTGGCTTCAAGTGGTGTGAACCTATTTCTATGGGAAAAACATATCTTATGTGCAATACAATGTTTTATTTTACTACAGAATTAGTTTTATTATGTTATTGCTAGAAAACAGTTTATCAATAGAAAATATTAATCAACTGATAAACATGTAATAACAAATTAACATATGCTTTAATTTAAGGAGAGGTTTTATTGGTTGGGAAAATCAGGAAAGATAAAAAACAATGCATATTTTTTCTTTTATTCTTTTAATTTTCAAATTAGTATTTAGATAAGTTTTATATTTTTATAATTTCCCACAGTATCCTTCACCCATGTCTGGAAGAGCCTTTCAATATAACAAGCAATATTTTTCAAAAGCCCCCCAAAAGAAATAAAAACATCAAAATGCCTCTGAATCAAAAAATAAAAATATTTATTGACTGAAAAGTAAATAAAATTGATGAATATATCAATAAAAACCTTAAATATATTTGTATGTATGTATGTATGAATGTGTATCTATAATACTTTTTTCTAATGGTGTCAGGCAATGATGCAATATTAGTACTCAATATCTATACATCAAATGCTATAATATCAAAAATTTTTAAGAAGTTAAATAAGTAACAGAAGAAAATAAACAATAAAATATACTAATGAGGAACTTTAACTTTCCTTTGTAGAACTAGATAAATCTACTCAAATGTAATCAAGAAAGAAGTTAAGGATGTGTATAAAATTCATGAAAAGTTAGATATAATAAATCTCTGGGAAAAAAAATTGAATAGGAATAGAAAGTAATGTAGATTTCCTTAGAAATACAGGGGACTGCCACAAAAAAACTGACCATGCATTAAGACATAAAACCCCAAAACCAAATACAGAAAAACAGAAATAATAAATGAATCCTTTTCATATCATAGTTCAATTAATGGAGAATGGAAAGAAAGATTAATAATTAATTGGAAGCTAAATGATAGAATTCAAAAAATGAGTCAAGGAGCAAATTATAAAAACAATCAATGATTTCATTAAAGAAAATGAAAATAATGAGAGAACATCAAAGTCTAGGTGATGGAGCTAAAGCAGTCTTTAGGGTGAATTTCATCTCTAAATGTTTTCAAATAACAACAAAGTTCATCTGGAAGAACAAAAGATCAAGCACATCTAAGGAATTCATGAAAAAGGTGAAGGAAGGTGGTTTAGTTGTATCAAATTTCAAACTGTATTATAAAGTCATAATTATCGTAATAAAATGGTACTGGCCAAGAAATAGAGTGGAGTAGATTAAGTTCATATTTCATTGTAGTAAATGCTCATAGTAATGCAGCATAAAATACACACCAAAAGTCAAACTTTTGGAACAAAGACTTATTACTTGAGCAACACTGTGGCAGAAATTAACTATAGGCCATTTTCTCCCACATTATATCAAGATAAGGTCAAAATGGATTTAAATACAGCTTATGCATAAATGGAGACAACCTAAGCAAATTAGGAGAGAATTGTCTAACTTATATGTCCGATCTATGAATAAAGGAAGAATTTAGAACAAAAAAAATATATAAAGCACATTACAAAATGTAAAATAATTTTGATTATAATAATTTAAATCTGAATAAGGTCTCATTTTTGAAATATATAGAGAACTTAGTTGAATTTATAGAAATATAAATGATCCACCCAATTAACAAATGGTCAAAAAAGATAAAAAGAGGCAATTCTCAGACAAAGAAGTCAAAACTATCAATAGTCATATGAAAAAAATATTCTAAATCACTAATGAATAGAGAAATGCAAATTAAATCTGCTCAGATACCATCTCATGCCTATCAGATTGGCTATTATGACAAAAAAGAAAATGATAAATGTTGGAAGGGATATAAGAAAATTGGGATACTAATGCAATAGATCAAACCACTTTGGAGAGTAAAACTGTGCATACCATTTGATCCAGCAATACCACTTCTAGGTCTATATTCCAAAGTCATAAAAAGGGAAAATTTTTGTGCAAAATATTTATAACAGCTTGTTTTCCTTATGGTAGAAATCAAAGGTCTACCCATCAGTTTAAGGATGGCTAAACAAGGTTTGGCATATGATTATGATTGAATATTATTGTATTATAAGAAATGAGTAACAGAATATTTTTGAAAAACCTGGAAAGACATATTAATTGATGCAAAATGAAGTGAGTAAATCAGGACAACATTGTACGTACTAATAGCACAATTGTGAGATCCTTGGCTGTGAGTGACTTAACTAGTTCAGTGACTCTGGGTAGGTCACTCAAGCTCTGATTGCTTCAGTTTTGTCAACTGAAAAATTGAGATAATAAAATGATCTCAGGAATCAAATAATCCAAGACAATCCCTAAGGACTTGTGATGAAGAATGCCACCCTTCCCCAGAGAATGAACTAATGTTGTCTGAATAAAGACTGAAACATATCTTTTGACTTCTTTTTCATTTTCTGTCATTCATTTTTTGTCTTCTTGTATAAACTGACCAAACTGAAGATATTTTACATGACTGCACATGTATAAAAATAAATACATACCTTTATAAAACTCCCTGGTTGGAAATTATTATAGTAATCTGTTGTTTGATAAACCCAAAGAGTCCAGCTATCGGGATAAAAACTCTCTGATAAAAACTGTTGAGAAAATTTGAGGTTTGTATGGAAGAAACTGAGATTAGACCAACCCCTAACATCCTATACCAAGAAAAGATTTGAATGGATACAGGAATTAAAAAGACAAAAATAATATTATAAGTAAACTAGGAGATCAAGGAGTAGTTTATTTGTCAGATCTATGGAAAGGGAAGCAGTTTATGACCAAGGAAGAGAGAGAGAACATCATTTAAAACAAACTAGATCATTTTGATTGCATTAAATTAAAACACTTTTGTGCAGACAAACCACTGTAGCCAAGATCATAAGAAATGTAGTAAATTTGGAAACAATTTGTGCAACTAGTATTTCTGACAAAGGACTAATTTCTAAAATATACTGAGAACTAAGTCAAACTTTCAAAAGAACAAGCCATTCCCCAATTGCCAAATGGTCAAAGGATGTGCAAAGGCAATTTACAGATGAGGAATTCAAAGCAATCCATAGTCATATGAAAAATTGCTTCAAAGTATTACTTATTAGAGAAATGAAAATTAAAGCATCTCTGAGATACCACCTCACACCTCTCAGACTGGCCAATATGAACAGAAAGGAAAATGATCAATGTTGGAAGGGATGTGGAAAATCTGGGACACTAATACATTGTTGGTGGAATTGTGAATTCATACAAACTTTCTGGAGAGCAGTTTGGAACTGCCCAAAGGGCAACAAGAATGTGCATACCCTTTGATCCAGCAATACCACTACTGGGTCTATACACTGAAGATATGATGAAAAAGGGTAAAAACATCACTTGTACAAAAATATTTGTAGCAGCCCTGTTTGTGGTGGCAAAAAAAATAGAAATTAAGTAAATGTCCTTCAATTGGGGAATGGCTTATCAAACTGTGGTATATGTATGTCATGGAACACTATTATTCTATTAGAAACCAGGAGGGATGGTAGGTCAGGGACGTCTGTAAGTATTTGCATGAACTGATACTGAGAGAGATGAGCAGAACCAGAAAAACACTGGACATCCTAACAGCAACATGGGAGTGATCAGCCTTGATGGACTTGCTCATTCCATCAGTGCAACAACCAGTAACAATTTTGGGCTATCTGCAATGGAGAATACTATATATATCCAGAGAAAGAATTATGGACTTTGAACAAAGATTAAAGAATATTACCTAAGACCAAAGACTATTACCTTCAAATTAGGAAAAAAAAACCTATTATCTTATTATGTAATTTTACTATCTCATACTTTATTTTTCTTCCTTAAGGATATGATTTCTCTGTCATCACATTCAACTGCGATCAATGTATAACATGTAAGGACTAACAATGTAAAGACTAACAGACTGACTTCTGTTGGGGGTGGGGGGAAGGAAGCAAGAATGGGGGAAAATTGTAAAACAAAATAAATAAAATCTTTCAAAAAAATAAAATAAAATAAAACTTCCTGGTCTTGTTTCTTGCACTTCTAGACGAGGCAAAATGGAAAATTTATTCAGTCTAATGTGTTAGGACATAAATGTGATTTGAAAAGTATTTCCAGTTTAAGGGAGAATGACTAGAAACATATAATTGAATTTGTCACAAAAGACAAAAAATATCCCAAAGGTTTGCTTTAGGTTCCATTTTAGGATCAGGCCAGAATGTTCTTACCTCAAAAATATGATTTGCCTTTTTTTTCAGTCCTGTCCAGTCTTTTCTGATCTTATATGGGGTTTTCTTGGCAAAGTTACTGCAGCAGTTAACCATTTTCTTCTCCAACTTATTTGACAGGTGAGAAAACTAAGATGAAGAAGCTTAAGTGACTTGTTGAGGGGCACACACTTAGTAAGTATCTGAGGTCATATTAGAACTGAAGAAGGATGGGTCTTCTGAACTTCAGAACTGGCACTCTATCCACTGAACCACCTAGCTGCCCATCCTCAAATTATATCCTTACATAATTTATAAATTAGTGGGTTTTTTTTATGAATTTTGCTTTTCAAAGTTGTTCAAACTTTGTTGCTTGAATAAAGATACTGAACAACTTTGTTCAGTTTGGTTACTCAAACTAGAAATTCAATATGTCTTTTCTATGAATATATCTATATCTACATGACTCTACATAGGTCCATAGAATCTACAGAGTAACCAAACTTTAAATAAAAGTAATTCAAATACATGTGTTTATATGTGTATATGAATATATATGCATAGACATATATGTATGTGTGTATACAAACATATATGCATATATATACATTTATGTATACATGTGTATATTTTCTCTATAATGTTTATTTAACTCATGGCATTGATTCTCACAAGATACTTGCTAAACATCAGCAGTTAATGAGCCAAGAATTCAAGAGAAAGCAGATGGTTATGTTTTCAATTTGACAAAATTAATTACTCTTGGAACAAATTTCATATCTCTTGGTATACATTTATAAAATGATCATTATTAACACATTGTCTTTTTGTTGTCATTGTTTTATATATATATATATGTATATATATACATATATATATATATATATATATATATAATTTGATACTTATTTATGTAACAAATTTCTATTGGTGTGAATCCAAGGGCATAGAATTAGGAAGGTATGTGATTGTCTAAGCAGTATATGATAAAAAATCAAAGTCCAAATTGCCCTTTGAAAACTGCTAGATGGGATTAGAATAACTTTGCCCTGATTCTCAGAATCATGACAGCATAAGGATAGGTTCATCTGGTGATGATCTCTACTCCAAAAACCACATTTTTCTGGATTTCAAAAAAGATTTCTGAGTAATTTTAAAATTTATGGGGAAAGGAATTCTCAATCTTCTCTAGGAATAAAGCAGAAACCATATTAAATCATGATAAAAGTCTGTTTGACATTATTCTTTTTCTTTCTTTTCCTTATTTGGGGCAATCTGTATATTTGTAAAACTTAAGAAAAAATGAGTTTTCTTATATTTGTTATATGTTATAGGTTTAATATCATAGCCTATTAGTCACTATTTTTAATTAAAAATATTTTCCAAAGTATATTATTTCATCTATCTCTTAGGGAGTCCCAGAAGAGATGTTTGCTTAAAAGAAATTTTAAGTCAAATTAAGGCTTCTATTCAGCTCTAAAACATTTGGTCTTTTTAAAAGAATCCAAGAGACACTACTGAGCTCTCTCCCCTTGCTCCTCAGATTGCTCAGAGCTTCCCTCGCCTCAAGCAGCATCCATTGTGCTAATGTTCTAATGAATAGCTGGAGTCTGAGACTGCAGGTCCCCATGCTCTGGTGAACTTTGCCAAAAAGATGCTTAAGCAACAATCTGGGGGCAACTCTGCTGCCTTTGGCTATAACTGCTGAGAGCAGGCCTGGGGCAGAGGTCTATGGAGCATGGATATTTCAAAATCAGAACATCTGTGTCATTCTAGACAAAAAGCACTAAAGAAATAAAAATAAAAGATAAAGAAGCCTCTCTCTCTCTCTCTCTCTCTCTCTCTCTCTCTCTCTCTCTCTCTCTCTCTCTCTCTGTCTCTATGTCTCTCTCTTCTCTCTTTGTCTCTCTCATCTCACTGACTCTCTGTCTCTGGGTCTCTCTCTTCTCTCTGTCTCTGTCTTCCTATCTTTCTCTCTGTCTCTGTCTCTGTCTCTATCTCTCTGTCTGTCTGTCTGTCTCTGTCTCTTTCTCTCTCTCCTAGTTTATTTGTTTGTTGTTGCTGTTGTTCTATTTTAAAAAGATTCAAAGATTAGTGGCTACGTGAAAATGTCTCTCCCTCTTCCAGACAGTTCTTTAGACAGTTCCAGCCATTGGAAGCAAACACAAACGCTACAAAGGAAGGCAGAATAGACACTAGATGGGTATTGCATCTGGTGTCAGAGAATTTGGATTCAAATTCTGAGCCTGGCCTTCAAAATATTGACAAATTATTTAACTTTCCTAGCCCTCTATTTTATTCCTCTGTAAAATGATTTGCCAGAATCTAATGCTATTCAACGTATCTTCCAACTCTAAATTATAATGACTACATGAACTTTAAGATCTCTTCTAAGCTTAAATTTATTATCCAAATAGGCTCACACCATGTCAACTCATCAGATTTATCAGCTCCTATCTCTAATTTTCCCTAATTTATTTGAAGTAAAGAATACAAGCTAGGCAATCATAGGATTTGACTTGACTTCTGGCTCTGTTGCTTACTAATTTGTATTGGTATTAAATCACAGTTTCTCAGGATATCAGTTTCTTTATCTATAACACAAGCAAATCAAACTACTTTATTATTGATGCCTCCTTATAAATCAATACTCTCATATCTATTGTCTTTTCTGTCTTCATATTTCCCATAACTTATATTTCAGTACTAGGCATATAATAGATGCATAATGAATTTGTGAATTTTATTCAATTGCTCACAAATTCAGTTGTGAACTTTATTAATCACTTCCTAAGTGCCAAGGAATCTTTGAATGGTGATTGAGAGCAGGAGTGGTTAGTAATGCAAGAAAATGCAGTGGTGGAGGAGAGAGAGAGAGAGAGAGAGAGAGAGAAGAACAGACAGACACACACACACACACACAGACACAGAGACAGAGAGTCAGACACACGGAGAGAAGGAAAGAAACAGACAGATAGACACACACACATGCACACACACAAAGTCAGAGAGTTAGAAACACAGAGACAGAGACACAGAGAAACAGAGAGAGGCAAATAGGGAAATAGAGACAGAGACACACAGAGAGAGACAAAGAGAGAGACTAGAGTTCTAGAAGACAAACTGTAGAAGGCAATTTAGTGAATTAGAAAGTATATGGATTTGGCTCCTACCTATGCCCTCTACTTGTAATTAAACAATTTTCTTTTCTTCCCCCAATAGTATTTCCCCCCCTCAGTACATGTAAAGATAGTTTCCAACATTCATTTTTTTTAAAATTTAAGGCAATGAGGTTAAGTGCCCAAGGTCACACAGCTAGGGAATTATTAAGCATCTGAGGCTCGATTTGAACTCAGGTCCTCCTGACTCCAGGACTGTGCCACCTAGATGCCCCCATGACATTCATTTTTGCAAGATTTTGTGTTCCAAATTCTTCTCCCTCCCTCCGCTCTCACCTCCCCAAGACAGCAAGTAATTTTATATAAGTTTACGTAAGTATATAAGTAAACTACTTATAAATTTATAAATGTATTTATATAAGTAAAATATATTATATACATATTTATATAAGTAAAATATAAGTAAATTGCTTATAAATTATAGATTTAGTTATATAAGTAAAAGATATTTCCATATTGGTCATGTTGACACAATTTTCAAGAAGTTTTGTCAGCATAGTACAGAATTCTCTTTTTTTTCAATCTCTGTCAACAAGGAGCTTAGATTTTATCTAAAAGATTTAACATGTATAAAGTCAATCAAAAATCAGTGATTTAGCATCTAATATGTGCCAGATATAGTGCTCTGAATTGAGGGCCCAAAGAAATACAAAAGACAGTCCTTGCCCTCAAGAAAATCATAATAATCTATTGGGGTTCCAAGTAAGCAAAAATAAATGTACAAACTATCAATGGGATAAAAAAAAATGGAGGCAAGGAACTAAATATAACAGACCAGGATATCATTTTTTTTTGTTTTTCTTTGTTTTCTCAATGGAGTAGTCATGTGGGAGAGAGAGAAAAACCATGTTGTCATTTAAAAATAAAATATATGAGAAATTGAGCCAAATTTATAAAAATGAAAAAATGTCCCTTATTATAAATGATCAAAGGATATAAAGACAATTTAGAAGAAAGAATTCAAAACTATCAATAATCAGGTGAAAATGCTCCAAATCACTAATTATTAGAGAAATTCAAATTAAGTCAACTCTAATAATGTATTGCCCAGTTCTCAAAGGAAAATACAAATTTAGATTGCATAAGGAAAAAGATCAAATCACTGTTGGAGTAGTGAACTAGTCTAACTACTGTGGAAAACAATTTGGAGTTATGTACCCAAAGCTAATAAATTGTATATATCCTTTGAATCAGCAGTACTGTATCAAACACTAGACCTCTAAGAGATCAATGAAAGAGGATAAGGACCAGTATGTAAAAAGATATTAATAGCATCTCTTTTTATGGTGGCAAAGAAATGGAAAGTGAGGGCAAGTCCAGCAATTGCCTAATATCTTAATGAGTTATGGCCTATGAATAAGGTATAATATTTATAACATTAATTTAATATGATATTATTTATTACTTTGCTATAAGAAATGATGAAGGGGATGGTCTCAGTAAAGTGTGGAAAGACTTATAAGTTACAAAGTGAAGAGAATAGAACCAAGAGAACAGTGTTACAATGATACAATATCAACAGTATTATGAAGATAATCAACTGTGAAAGATGTGATAACTGATCATAACGATCCACCACAATTCTAAAGAGCATTAGAGGAGTAATGGATTCAGAGTACAAACTGAACCATAATTATTTTCTCTCTTTTTTTCTCCTCCACATACCCTGACAATACAAATACTGAAGAAATATGGCTTACATGACTTTATATTAATAATGGGTTTTGCATTTCTTGCCTTCTCATTGGGTAGGAGAATAGGTAAAGGAGAAGAAACATTTAAAACTGGAAAGAAGGGAAAATTAGATAAAAAATTTTAAATCAGCATGTTTAGCCATCCCATTTTATAAGAAAATGAGATTTCAAGCAATTATGTGAAAAATAAAGTTAGGAATATATACAATTATTTAAAAAACAAGAGAAAATAGCATTTCATTAGAATAAAAAAATGTAAAGACATTTTATCAAAGATGAGAACATGTAGTATGATATTTTCCATAGCTTATTTAAATTTGATCCAGAGAAGCCTGTATTTAAATTCCAATTCATACCATATTTCCCTGCACCTCAGTTTCCTCATTTGAAAAATGAGAGCTTTAGACTACAAGGCTTCCAAGGGCCATTTACCCTCTAGCTCAATGATCCTATGATGTTTGAACTGTAAAGATATGATTACATTTTAGAGCTAAACATTCTGTTTTGCTTTTTAATTCCCCTTTGTCCCAGATCATATTTATGATCCTATCATATCTCACTTCATTCTTTATGCAGAAACCGTGTTCAGCTTAAGACTAACAAACCTAAAGGAGAAATCTCTCCACTGGCTTCCTACTTCCATCCCCACTACATCCCATCCTACTCCCACTCTCCATGACGACCTTTTAGATACCAAATTATCCTGGGTATAGAAATTTGGCCCCCAATTGATCAATACAATAATAAAAAATCATTTGTAATTTTCAAAGAAAATAGCTATTAAATAACTCACTTCATTCTTTTAATCAGAAGTACTAATATTTAATACAGTGACTTTTGCATTCCAAAAGTTGAGGATAGATGAAATGAAAGGGAAAATACTTTCAGTAAAGCACAGCTTAGGAATTTATATAAAATACAATATTGGCAATAGTAGGCTTACTTTCTTATTGACTTTTTGACATTTCTTCAGATTACAATGGTTTACCTGTGATTTAAATAGAAAGGTAACTATAACTCTTTGCTCTCCTTCACTTTCTATATCCAATCATTTGCTAACCATTTCTTGCATCGATTCCCTTCTCTCTACTGATATAGCCACAACCCATTTTCAAATTCATGTTGTTTTTCATCTGGACCATTGCAACCATTGCTTGATTTATCATCTAACTTCTAATCTCTCCTGTCTCAAATTCATAGGTCACACAGCAGTCAAATAACTTTGCTAAAGCACAGGTCTAACCATGTCATTCCCCTGTTCAACATTTTTCAATGACACTTTATTACCCTGAGGCTAAAACATGAATGCTTCTGACATAGAAAGACTTATGTTGTAAGTTAACTACAATCCTTCCTTCCTTAATTTGATTCCAGGTAGAGCTTGCCTGTTACTTTATATTTGAAGCCTTTCCTTATTCTCACAGTTATCTTTCCCCCACAAAATTATCTGCTTTTTATTTATCAGTGTATTATATTCCTATGGTAAATATAAGCTTGAATAAGTATAAGGACAGTTCTGTCCCCCCAGTGTTTAAACATGTAGTAGGTATTTAAATAATTAATGAATACTTTTTGGAATTTAATTAAAATTATATAAATTGAAAATATAAATAATTCATAAATACTAAAAATGAATTGCTGCTCTGAATTAATAAAGATAATTTATATATGATTTATATAATATATAATTTTTATATATTACTAATAAATATAGAGATTAAATACTTTTTTATTTATATAATCTGTTTCTTAAAACTTACTGGCATGATATAACAAAACTTACACCATATTCTGTTATAATTACTCTACAAATTAAATCTGCATGTCACCGAATGCTATACATATAGTAGATATTTGTGTTGAAATTTTATTTGTAATTTATGTAGATTAGTTTGTGTTATGTTTAGAAAATTATTTTGAAAAGTATAAAATTTATAAATAGAAAAGTTGCAAATGTCTTGAAAACACGTCTTTGACAAAGAAAACTCACTTAAGGAAATAAAAACATTTTATGAAAGTCTAATTTTTGGCAGAAAATAATGACCAAAAAGATGTTTGAGTTTATCAATTTGAAAGTTTCCTCCAATCATAGAGGAAAAAACCATTCATACCTGCTCATCTTACATGTGTCATATTTTCACCATAGTGGTGAAAATGGGTTGATTTATTCATTTAAAAGACTTCTCTCAGTTTTTTAATTGATATTTTATTCTTCATATTCATGCTATGAAAATTTTCAACATTCATCCATATGCCTATGCATATGTTTAAGTTACAAAATTTCCTTCCCTTCCCATCCCACTCTCTTTAGCTGCAAACACTCAGGTTTTTCTTCTGGATGAGGATAGCATTGTCAATAGCCATTCTAATAGGATATCCTACCTTTCTGAACTGCTGAGAACAGCTGCATCCATCAGGGTTGATCATCTCACAATATTGTTGTTAATGTATACATTGTTCTCTTGGTTCTTCTCCCTTAGCTCAGCAGCAGATTCCACAAGTCATTCCATGCTTCTCTAGAGTCTGACCATTTAAAATATCTTATAGAACAATAGTACTCTATAATATTCATGTGCCATAACTTGTTTGACCGTTCCCCAATTAATAGGCATCCCCTCAATTTTCATTTCTTTGCCACTACAAAAAGAGCTACTTGGAATATTTTGGAGCATGTGGGACTTTTCCTAACATTTTTTTATGATTTCTTCTGGATAAAGGCCTAGAATTGGAATTGTTGTGTCAAAGGGTATGAACAATTTTATTGCTCTTTAGGCATAGTTCCATATTGTTCTCCAGAATGGTTGGATCAGTTCACAACTCCACCAGATATGCATTAATGTCCCAATCATCACACAGTCTTTCCAAAAGTGAACATTTTCCCTTTTTATCATCTTTGCCAATTTGATAGGTGTGAGGTGACACCTCAGAGTTGTTTTAATTTGTATTTCTCTAATCAATAATGGCTTGGAATATTTTTTCATACAATTATATATAACTTTCATTTCTTCTTTTGAAAACTATCTATTCATGTCCTTTGACAATTTATCTATTGGGGAATGACTGCAACCATATAAATTTGATGCAGTTCTCTATATATTTTAGAAATGAGAACTTTATCAGAATTCCATGGTGTGATTATTGCTTCTCAGCTTTCTATTTCCCTTCTAATTTTGGCAGCACTGATCTTATTAGTGCAAAAACATTTTAATTTATTATAGTCATAATCATTAATTTTGCACTTTATAATGTACTCTATTTCTTATTTGGTCATAAATTTGCCCCCTTTCCATAGGTCGTATCGCCCTTTATGTCCAAATCCTGTACTCATTTTGGTCTAATTTTAGAATAGTGTGTGAGATGTGAGTTGATGTTTCATTTTTGCCAGTTTTCCCAATTTTCCAGTTTCCCCAACAATTTTTCTCAAATATTGAGCTCTTATCCCAGAAGCTGATATCTTAGGGAGTGTCAAACAGTAGATTGCTATAGTTATTTCTGTGGTTGTTTTGAACTTATCCTGATTTACTGATACATTTCTCTTTTTCTTAACCAGTAACAGGCAGTTTTGATGACTGCTGCTTTATAGTATAGTTTTAGATCTGCTACAGTTAGGCCACCTTCCTCTACAATTTTTTTTTCATTAATTCCCTTGCTATTCTTGAGCTTTTGGTGCTCCAGATGAATTTCGTTACCCTTTTTATAGCTTGGTAAAATAATTATACAGTAGTTTGATCACTGTGGCACTGAATAAGTTATTTAATTTGGGTAGAATTGTCATTTTTATTATATTAGCATGATCTAACTCTGAGAAATTGACATTTTTCCAATTATTTAGATTTGACTTTACTTGGGCGAGAAGTGTTTTGTAATTGTGTTCATACAATTTCTTGATTTGTCCAGGCAGTTAATGTTGTCTCCAGTTACTTTATGTTTTTAGGCTTTAGCAAGGCAATGGGGTTAAGTGGCTTGCCCAAGGACACACAGCTAGATAATTATTAAATGTCTGAGGCAGGATTTGAACTCAGGTCCTCCTGACTCCAGTGCTGGTGCTCTATCCATTACACCACCTAGCTGCCCCATCTCGAGTTACTTTAAATGGAATTTCTTTCTTTCTCTTGCTCTTGTGCTTTGTTGTTCACACATAGAAATGTTGATGATTTATGTAGGTTTATTTTATATCCTACTACTTTGCTGAAACTTTTAATTGTTTCAAGAAGTTTTGTAGATGATTTTCTTAGGTTCTCTAAGTATACCTGCAAATAGTAAAAGCTTTGCTTCCTCATTGCCAATTCTGATTTCTTCAGTTTTTTCCTGTCTGATTACTACAGCTAACATTTCTAAAACTATATTAAGTCATAATGGGAATAATAGGCATCATCAATTCACCTTTGATTTTATTGAAATGCTCCCAGTTTATCCCTATCACATAAAATATTTGTTGATGGTTTTAGATAGATGCTCATTATTTTAAAAAAAATTCCATTTATTCCTAAACTTTCTCCTGCTTTTAATAGAAATTAATGTTGTATTTTTTCAAAGGCATCTATTAAGACAATCATATGATTTCTGTTGGTTTAGCTGTTGATATATTCAATGATTCTGAGTGTTTTCCTAATATTGAGCCATCCTGCCACCTAGTATAAATTCTATCTGATCGTGATGTATTATCCTAATAATAACTTGCCATAATCTCATTGCAAATTATTTAAGATTTTAGCCTCAATGATCATTTGGAAGATATGTCTTTAATTTTCTTTGTCTGTTTTGGTTCTTCTTGATTTAGATATCAACACCATGTTGGTGTCATGAAAGGAATTTGGCAGAAATCCTTCTTCTATTTTTTGAAAACTATTTTAAGTATAATAGGAATTAATTGTTCCTTAAATGTTTGGGAGAATACACTTGTGAATCCATCTGGAGCTAAGGACTTTTTCATAGGGAGTTTAAATTGTTTTCTTCAATTTCTTTTTCTGAAATAGGGTTAAGTATGTTATTTCCTTTTCTGTTAATCTAGACAGTTTATAGTTTTGCAAATATTTATCCATTTCATTCAGGTTATCAAATTTATTGGTATACAATTTGGCAAAGTAACTCTAAATTATCTCTTTAATTTGCTCCTCATTGGTGATTAGTTTACACTTTTCATTTTTGATACTGGTAATTTTATTATCTTCTTTCTTTTTTAAAATCAGATTAATTTTTAAATCAGATTAATCAAAGGTTTATATATTTTAATGGTTTTTTCATAAAACCAACTCTTAGTAATATTTATTGGATAAATAGTTTTTTGAGTTTCAGTTTTATTAATCTCTTCCTTGATTTTCAGAATTCTTAATTTGGTATTTAATTAGGGATCTTTAATTTGTTCTTTTTCTAGCCTTTTTAGTTGCATACCCAATTCATTGATCTCCTCTTTCCCTCTTTCCCTGTACTGTAGAGGAAAAAAATATATTATTTTCTATCCCTATTGTTTTCTCCAGAGTTCTCTCATATAGCTAAATTTTCTAAGATTCCATTTCCTTTCTTAACTTCCTTCTTGCCTGTTTTGTGGTTAGATTTATCTAGTTCTGAGAGAGGGAAGTTGAGATCCCTCATTATTAATTTTTTTTGGCTATGTCTCCATGTAATTCATTCAGCTTAGCTCTAACAATATAGATGCTATACCACTAGGTGAATACAGTTTAATAATGAAATAGCTTCATTACCTATGGTGCCTTTTTAAAAAAAATGAAGCTTCCTTTCCCTTTTAATGATATCTATTTTTGCCTTTGCTTTTTTTGAGAGCAGGAACATACTTCAGCTGAAGCATAATATATTTTGCTGCATACATTTACCTTATCCTATGTGCATCTCTTTGCTTCAAATGTTTTTCTAGTAAACAACACATTGTACAATTCTGGTTTTTAATCCATTCTACTATTCATTTCCACTTTATATGACATTTCATTCCAATTAAATTTACAGTTAAGATTATTAATTCTCTTTTCTCTT
Organism: Macrotis lagotis; assembly: GCF_037893015.1. Lineage (NCBI taxonomy): Eukaryota > Metazoa > Chordata > Mammalia > Peramelemorphia > Peramelidae > Macrotis > Macrotis lagotis. The sequence continues at coordinate 103,783,749 of NC_133662.1, read as the reverse complement.
ATTCCTCCTCATCAAAGGTTTGTTCCCTTTCTTCTTTAACTTTTCTTTTAAAATTTAACTTTAAGCTTATTTTCAATTATAGTTTCTCCTTCTCTTTTCTCAGTCCCTTCTTCCCTCATGTTTCCCTCCCTCCCCTACCCCATCCCCTCCCCATAGAGTAGGATAGATTTTTAAGCCCAAGTTGAAATGTCTTATTTCCTTTCTGGGCCAAATTTATGGAAAGGAATTTACTCAGTGTTCACAGCCTCCCTTCTTTCCCTCTGAAATTATAAATCTTCCTTTCTCTTCATCTGGTGTTATTTATCTCCCTAGTACTATTAATCAGGTGTCATCAATCACAGCTTGATTAATTGATTGCTTGATAATTTCAAAGCATTATCAAAATACCATCAATCAATTGATTGCTTGATAAGCAGCATTGTCTCAAGGTCACCAAGTACCCTCTCCTTTTCTGTCTCATTAGAAGCACACTTTTCAGAAGTCTTGAATTACATCAAATTAAAATCATTTTTTTATCTTATCCCCTTTTCCAGCACCCTCCAAGGACACACAATCCTCATGAGCCAAAGTATCATCCAAAACCAATTCAGATCATGACCAATTTGTACCCCTCCCCCTAAAATATATTTTCTCCCACACTCCTCCCCTGACACCCAGGATTCTTAACCCTTTTTTAAGTGAAGTAAGGGTTAAGTCCAACTAAGATTTAATTAACTATAAGAATCTCGAAGAGCTCTAAGTATTGGAATGCTCTTAATGTTGACCTTAAGAACTTAACAATTGATTCTGTTATGGGAGGCACTGACTGGAGACTGTCCAATTTAAAATGCCCTCATCAGAGAAAGTGCTAAATTTTGTGAGTGCAGCAGAACTTGTGTAGGTCACAGGAAACTTAGATACTTAAATTTTAAATTAAAATTAAAAATACAAAATTAAAATACCCCAGCTTTTCATCAGGGCTTTTTGTCTCAAACATAGTGATGTTATCTTGGGCCTTTTCAAAAGAGAGCCACAATCTCATATCCTCTAAATTCAGTTTCTTGAATTATAATCTACCTTTTAATTATCCTTAGAGAAGTACAATACTCAAGAATTATATATGTTATATTTTTCTTTTAGGTTGTATACAATTTGATGGTCATGACCAACATTTTGTTTTGTTTTGTTTTTTCTTCTTTCCATTTACCTTTTTATGCATCTCTTGAGTCGTACTCAGGTTTGAATTCTCTCTCCAGTTGTTTTCTGTTTGTCAGGAAAATTTGGAAGTCCTCCATTTTGCTGTACATCCATCCCCCCCCCCCCGACAGTATATGCTGAGTTTTTCAGAGTAGTAAATTCTTGGTTGTATTCCCAGGTACTTTGACCTCCAATCTGTGGTATTCCAGGTCTTCCCATCCTTCAATGTTGAGGCTGATATGTCCTGTTTGAGTCTGATTGTGTTTCTTTTGCATTTAAATTGTTTCTTTTTTTTGCTGTTTGAAGAATTTTCAACCCTTGGTGATTTTATGCTGGGGTTTCTTTCTGGAGGGGTTTTGTTCATATTTTCAATGGCTGTATTGTCTTCTTGTTCTAGTAGATTTGCACAGTTTTCCCTGATAATTCCTGCATGATGTTTTCCAGATTCTTTTTTTGATCTAGGCTTTCTGGTAGTCCAATTATTGCTAAATTATCTCTTCTGGATCTATTTCTCAGGTCATTTGTTTATCTTAAATGATACTTATATTTTCTTAAATTTTTTTTAGCCCCTTTATTTTGTTGGATGGAATCTTGTTGTCTTGTAGATTCATTTGTTTGTTTTTGTTCAATTCTAAGTTTTAGAGTTTTATTTTTTTACTTATCTTTTGTGTTTCCTTTTTCAGTTGGTTATTTTTCCTTTTAAAGAAGTTGCTTTCTTTAGTCAATTTTTTATAATTTTCTTGTATGACTCTCCTTTTTCCATTTTTTTCTTCCTCCCTTTTTTGGTTTTTAAATTCTTTATGAAGTTCTAGGAGCTTTTGGAATTGAGTCCAATCCATAGACTCTTTTGAGACTTCCCCGTGAATAATTTTCCACTGCATTCTTCTTCTGACATGGCAATGATATCATTTTTATCTGCAAAGTAATTTTCTATAGTGAGTGCTTTTATCTTTTTAGCTCATCTTTGTTGCTTTAGCTCTGCTCCTGGGGGTCTAGGGAATATAGATCCAAGCTTTTTATCCTGGGGTTGGGTTCTGATCACTGACTTTTCATTGGCCAAGATGTTGCCTATGCAGTCTACTTGCCTTAGCAAAGGCTTATTTCCTCCTTTATGTCCAGGTTATGCAGTGGTTTGTTTCCAACCCATTCCTGTATTTTGCCCCAGTGCTTCCAGGGTTCAGACTTTGTTTGGGGTTCTGACACTTTCTGCTGGCTTGCCATCTAGCTGCTGGGAACTATGTTGTTGTCAAGTTGTCAGGATCTGAACTGCCTCCCACTTGCTTTCCCCATCTCCAGTCTTCTTTGGTTTTATTTCTCCTTTTCCAGCTAAAAGATAAACTTTCACTGAAGATCCTCCATGATATCTAGAATTGAAAAACTTCTTTGGATCTTTTCTTTTTCTTGTTGGGATCTGTATCCTTAATGTCAGGGCAGAGGCTTCATTTATCTTTGGTAGAGAAAAGTTCCAGGAGCATGTTAACTTCAAGTTTCCATCTTGGCTCTGCCCCAGAAATCACCTCACTTTTCTCTGATATCATTCTAACTCTACCTCTCATCCCTAACTTTTTTTTTGCAAGACAATGGGGTTAAGTGACTTGCCCAGGGTCACACAGATAGGTAAATATTAAGCATCTGAGGCTGGATTTAAACTAAGGCCCTCTTGACTCCAAGGCCAGTTCTCTATCCATTGTACCATGTAGATGCCCATGTTCCTAACTTAAAATTTTTTTAAATTTAATATTTTAAAGTTATTTTTCCAACTACATGCAATGGTAGTTTTCAACAACCATTTTTTGTAAGGTTTTTAGTTTTACACTGTTCTCTCTCCTTCCTTTCCCTCTTTCCCCTTGACAGAGAGCAATCTAATATAAGCTATACATTTATAGGCATGTTAAACAAAGATCATAATAATGTTGTGAAAGAAGAATAAAATCAAAAAGGAAAATTATGGAGAAAAAAGTATAATAAGACAAATTTTAAAAATTGAAGATAGTAATCTCAGGACATGGATGGTATTTTTCATCACATATCTTTTAGAATTGCCTTTCATTATTGTACTGTGGAAATGAAGAAGTCCATTATGGTTGTTGATCTTCATCCAATATTGCTGTTAGAGTGTATAATATTCTGACTCTGCTCAGTTCATTCAGCATAAATTCATGCAAATCTTTCCAGGCTATTCTGCCATTCCATCCCTCATGACTTTTTTATAGACCAATAGTTTACAATCTCATTGATACACCACAATTTGTTCAGCCGTTCCCCAGTTGATAGGCATGCCCTCAGTTTCCAAATCTTTGCCATCATTAAAAGAACTACTATATATATTTTTGTATCTGTGGGGCTTTTTACCCTTTCTCATGATCACTTTGCGATACAGGCCTAATAATATTATTGCTGAATCAAAAAATATGAAAAATTTTATTGTCCTTTGAATATGATTCCAAATTGTTCTCCAGAAAAATTGGATCACCTCACAACTCCACCAACTATGCATTGATATTACAGTTTTCCCCCATTCCCTCCAAAATTGAACATTTTACTTTTTAGTCATAACAGTGGTACCTCAGAGGTTGTTTCAATTTGAATTTCTCTAATCAATAATGATTTAGAACATTTTTTTCCATCTGATCATAGATAGCTTTAATCTGTTCCCCTGAAATCTTCCTGTTCATAACCTTTGACCATTTATCAATTGGGGATTGACTTGTATTCTTATACATTTTAAAAGAATTTTTTTATATTTTAAAAATGAGTCCTTTGTCAGAACACTGCTTGTAGAAATTGTTTCCCAACTTATTTTTCTTTTTAAGTTTTCTTTTTAGTTATTTTGATTTTATTTGTACAAAACTTTTCAGCTTAATGTAATCAAAATTATCCATTTTGTTTTATAATGGTCTCTGTATCTTCTTTGGTCATAAACTTTTCTCCTTTCCATAGATCTGACAAGTAAACTATTACTTGTTCTCCTAATTGAATTATGGTATCACCTTTTAAGCTTAAGTCCTGTATCCATTTCAGTCATATTGTGGTATAGGGTGAGATGTTGGTCTGTGCCTAGTGTCTTCCAGTTTTTCCAGTAGTTTTTTATCAAAGAGTAAGTTCTTATTGCAGAATCTGGCATTTCTGAATTTATCAAACAATAGATTACAATTATCATTTGCTACTTTTTCTTTTGTACCCAATCTATTCTACTTATCTACTACTCTATTTCTCAGCCACTGACAAACAATTTTGATGACTGATGCTTAGTAATTTCATTTTAGATCTGGTATGACTAGGCCACCTTTCTTTTCTTTTTTTGCATTAATTACTTTGATATTTTTGACCTTTTTGTTCCTCTAAATGAATTTAGTTACTATTTTTCTGACTCAATAATGTAATTTTTTTTTTAAATTTTGTTGGGATGGCACTGAATAAATAATTTAAATTAGGTAGGATTATCATTTTTATTTTATTAGCTCAGCCTACACATGAGCAATTTACTTTTGTTTAGTTATTTATATCTGACTTCATTTGTGCGAAATGTGTTTTTTTTATTTGTTAGCATAATTTCTAAGTTGCCTTGGCAGGTAGACTCCCAAGTATTTTATGTTGTTGACAGTTACTTTACTTTTTTTTGTTTCTTTCTGCTGTCTTAACAGTTATACATAGAAAGTATTGACGATTTACATGGGTTATTTTATATCCTCCAAATTTACTAAAGTTGCTAGTTATTTCAAGAATTTTTTAGATGGTTTTCAAGCCTTCTCTGAGTTCATCATCATATCATATATTTCTTCATTAACTATTCCAAGTCCAACTTATTTTTCTACATTTTCTTCTCTTATTCCTAAAACTAACATTTATAATATGATATTGGATTTAGGGGTGATAATGGACATGCTCATTTTACCCCTGAATTCACCAATTTAATTAAATTTCCATCTTTTCCCCCTGAAAGTATATGCTCAATTTTGCTGAAAAGTTGATTCTTGGTTATAATCTAAGCTCCCTTGACCTCCAGAATATCATATTACTGGCCCTTTGATACTTTATTGTTGATGCAGTCAAGTTCTGTGTAATCCTTGATATTTGAATTGCTTCTTTCTGGTCACTTGCAAGATTTACTCCTTGATCTGCTAATTTGGATACAATATTCTTTGATGTTTTCATTTTGGGATCCCTTTCAATAGGTGATTGGTAGATTTTTGTTTTTGGTCCATTGTCCATTTTGTTTTTATTCAACACATAGCACAGAGTCCTGTGGACTAGTGGTTGGGGATTACAGTAATCAGAGTTGTGACCCTTTTCTCTTTTGTATATTTTATTTTTTACCAATTATATGTAAAGATACTTTTCCACATTCATTTTTTGTAAGATTTTGAGTTCCAAAGTTTTCACCCTTTTCCAAATCTCCTCCCTATATATCAACCAATTTGCTACAGTTTATACATGTACAATCATACTAAACATTCCATATTAGTCATATTATGAAATAATCAGAATAAAAATGGAAAAATGATGGGAACGAGAACCAATAAACAAAGTTGAAAAAGTGAAAATCAACTGCTTTCTTCTGCAATCAGGCTCCATAGGCTCCATGGGCTTTCTCTGAATGTTACTTTAGACATGACAAATACTTTGAAATTGTTCGGGATTACTATATTGTTGAGAAGAGCTAATTCTATCACTGTTGATCATCACACAATGTTCCTGATAATGTGTAAAATTTTCTCATAGTTCCACTTACCCCACTCAGCAATGCTTCATTCAAATCTCTTCAAGATTGTCTGAAATTCAGCTGTTCATGATTTCCTACAGAATAATTGTACTCCACAGCATTCAAAGACCACAATTTGTTGAGCCATTTCTCAACTGTTAGGAATTCGCTCATTTTCTTTGCCACCAAAAAAGAGTTTCTATGCACATGTTTGCACTTGGGTTTTTTTTTTAACGTTTTTATGATATCTTTGGGTTAGAGATCTTGTAATGGCATTGCTGGATCAGAAATGCAGTTTTATAAACCTTTGTGAATAGTACCAAATTATTCTCCAGAATGGTTGGATCAGTTTACAATAGTTGTGACATCTTTCAAAGCTGCTGGTCATTACAATACTGACATTGGTTCTCCTCACCTCAGTCTGCATCAATTCACTAATCAGGTTTCACTGTAATTGCTTGTTTTATGGCATATTTAGTTTAAAATCCATCCATGTACCAACCTTTGTTCTTTCATCATGACACTCAGTTTCAAGTTATTAATACTAAAGAAGCTCTAAGAAATATTTTCATGCAATTCAATGTATTCATAGTATATGAATGTGATGGAACACCATTGCTCTACAAGAAATTATGAAGAACAGGACTTCAGAACAGCCTGTAGGTGGATTCTTTCAATGACTACTTTTGCCCTTTCTACCAGGATAGTCAAGCAGTTCCCTTTGGTTATATCTTGAAGAATGCTATCCAGGCACTTTTTTATATGATGGCTTGGTCTTTGTTCAAACTTCACAGTTGTTTCTATGGATTCAGATTGTATTCTCCATTGCATACAGCCCTAAATTGTCCCTGATTGTTGCATGGATGGAATGAGTGAGTCCATCAAAGTTTATCATTGCACCCATGTTGCTGTTAGGGTGTACAGTGTTTTTCTGGTTCTGCTCATATCACTTAGCATCAGTTCATGCAAATTCCTCCAGGCTTTCCTGAATTCCCATCCCTCCTAGTTTCTAATAGAGAAATAGTGTTCTATGACATACATATACCACAGTTTGCTAAGCCATTCCCCAATTGAAGGACATTTACTTAATTTCCAATTCTTAGCCACCACAAACAGGGCTGCTATGAATACTTTCGTACAAGTGATGTTTTTACCCTTTTCATCATCTCTTCAAGGTATAGACCCAGTAGTGGTATTTCTGGATCAAAGGGTATGTATATTTTTGTGGCCTGGCATAGTTGCAAATTGATCTCCAGAAAGGTTGGATGAGTTCACTGTTCCACCAACAATGTAATAGTGTCCCAGATTTCCCACAATCCTTCCAACAATGATCCTTATCCTTTCTGGTCATATTGGTCAGTCTGATAGGTGTGAGGTGGTACCTCAGAGAAGTTTTAATTTGCATTTCTCTAATAAATAACGATTTAGAGCAATTTTTCATATGACTGTGGATTGCTTTGATCTTCTCAACTGTAAATTGCTTTTACATATCCTTTGACTATTTGTCAATTGGGGAATGGCTTTGTTTTTTAAAATATGACTCTGTATATTTTAGAAATGAGTCCTTTGTCAGAAACATTAGTTGTAAAAATTATTTCCAAGTTTACTACATTTTTTTATCTTGGCTACAGTGATTTTGTCTGTGCAAAAGATTTTTAATTTAATGAAATCAAAATCATCTAGTTTGCTTTTAGTGATGTTCTCCATCTCTTCCTTAGTCATAAACTGCTTCCCTTTCCATAGATCTAGTCCTTGACCTTCTATAGTATTGTTTTTTATGTCTAAATCCTGTATCCATTTGGATCTTATCTTGGTATAGGGTGTGAGATGTTGGTCTAATCTGTTTCTTCCATACTAATTTCCAATTTTCCCAGAAGTTTTTATGAAAGAGAGAGCTTTTATCCCAATAGCTGGACTCTTTGGGTTTATCAAACAGCAGATTACTATAATTACTATAATTGTTTCCTCCTATTGCACCTAGTCTATTCCGCTGGTCCACCACTCTATTTCTTAGCCAATACCAGACAGTTTTGGTTACTGATGCTTTATAATATAATTTTAGATCAGGTAGGGCTAAGTCCCCTTCTTTTGCACTTTCTTTTTTGCATTAATTCCCCAGAAATTCTTGACTTTTTATTTCTCCGTATGAATTTATTTACCACTTTTTCTAAGTCATTAAAGTAATTTTTTTGAAATTCTCATTGGTAGGGCATGAAACAGGCAGTTTAGTTTTGGTAGAATATCTCTACCTATCCATGAGTACTTTATATTTGCACAGTTATTTAAATCTGATTTAATATGTGTGAGAAGTGTTTTATAATTGTTTTCAAAAAGTTTCTGAATCTGCCTTGGCAAATAGACTCCCAAGTATTTTATATTGTCTGAGGTTACTTTGAATGGGATTTCTCTTTCTAGCTCTTCCTGTTGTATCTTGCTAATCACTTTGAGTGAATCCCACAAGATCTTTCATTATTGTTATTATCTTGGGTAAAATAATTAACTCTTCATATAATTTGTTGTTTAATCCACTATTTTTTAAAATGTGGTAATTCAGTTTCCAATTAGTTCTGGGTCTATATCACCCTGGCCCAATATTGCATATGACTTTTATTGCATTGTGATCTGAGAAAGATGTGTTCACTATTTCTGCCTTTCTGCAGTTGATCATTAGGTTTTTATGCCCTAGTACATGGTCAATTTTTAAATAAGTACCATGTACTGCAGAGAAAAAGGTATATTCATTTCTATGACTATTCAATTTCCTCCATAAATCTACCATATCTAGTTTTTCTAATAATTTATTTACCTCCTTAACTTCTTTCTTGTTTATTTTATGATTCGATTTATCTAGATCTGAGAACAGGAGGTTGAAGTCTTCCGCTAGTAGAGTTTTGCTGTCTATGTCTTCCTGCATTTCTTTCAGCTTCTCCTCTAAGAATTTTGATGCTATACCATTGGGCGCATATATATTTAATATTAAAATCACTTTATTATCTATGGTACCTTTTAGGAGGATATAGTTTCCTTCCTTATCTCTTTTAACACTATCTATTTTTGTGGTTGCGTTGTCTGAGATAAGGATTGCTACTCCTGCATTTTTCACTTCAGCTGAAGCAAAATTTATTTTGCTCCAACCTTTTATCTTTACTCTATATGTATCTTTCTGCTACAAATGAATTTCTTGTAATCAGCATATTGTAGGATTCTGGTTTTGAAGCCACTCTCCTATTCGCATACATTTTAAAGTAGAGTCCATCCCATTCACATTCAAAGTTATAATTATTAATTCTTTACTGCCCTCCTTTGCTATCATAACTCTGTAATTTTCTTTTCCCCCTCCTTATCCTTATGCCCCAGTATTTTGTTTCTGAATACCACCCCCTTCAGTGTGTTTGCAGTCCTATATCCACCCCTCCCCTTTCTTTCCCCTTTCCCTTTTTCCCTTCCCTTCTTTTTGTTACATCCCCCTTTCTCTCCCCCTCCCTTTCTCTGTCCCCCCTTTTCCCCTTTTAATACTTGAAAGGTTAGATGTTTTTTAAGTTAACTAAATATGTGTATAAGTTAACTTTAAGCCAAATCTTATAAGAAGAGGATTTAAATGTTTCTCATCTCCTCTCTTCTTTCCCCTATTATCATAGATCTTTTGTAGCTCTTTATGTAATAAAATTTATCCCATTCAGTCCCCTCCTTCCTCCCAGCTCCTTCCTGTTCCCCTTTTTAAGGAAAAGGTGTTTTAAAGTCATTCTATCTGAGTCATAGAAAATTCTGAGTATATATCACTTCTAGCTAAATACATTCTATTTAATAGAGTTACAATTCTTGAGAATTATTAGAGTCTTTCTCCCAAGTAAGGTTATAGTCAGTTTTATCCCATTGGATAGGAGTCTCATGGATAAGTCATGAGTGTCCATCACTTCTGGCTAGGTATATTCTCTCTGTTAGAGTTACAGTTCTCAAGAGTTATGAGAATCTTTTTCCCATGCTAGGATATAGCCAGTTTCAACTTATTGGATAGCAGTTTTTTTTTTCCTTACCCCTTTTAGTTAATTTTTTTACCTTTGTCTCCTTTTTTTACCTTTTTTTTAACCTATGTCCCTTGAACTTCCTTTTTGATGTCCAAATTTTCTATTTAGCTCTGGTCTTTACATCAGGAATTTTTGGAATTATTTCATTTCATTAAATGTCCATCTTTTCCCCTGAAAAAGAACACTGAGGTTTGCAGGATAGTGGATTCTTTGCTACATTCCTGGCTGCCTTGCTCTTCAAAATATCTCTTTCCAGGCCTTTTGATCCCTTAATGTTGATGCAACCAGGTCCTGCATAATCCTTACTGTGGCTCCTTGGTATTTAAATTTTTTCTTTTTGGCTGCTTGCAGGATTTTCTGTTTTATCTTATAGTTCTGGAGTTTGGTCACAACATTTCTTGGTGTTTTCATTTTAGGATCTCTTTCTGGAGGGGATTGATGTATTCTTTCAATAACTACTTTGCCATCTTGTTCCATGATATCAGGGCAATTTTCCATCACTAGATCCTTTAATATTATGTCCAGACTTTATTTTCCCTTCAATGCTTTCAGGAAGCCCAATAGTTCCCAGGTTACCCTTCCTCAATCTATTCTCAAGGTTTTGCTGATGAGTTATTTTACATTTTCTACTATTTTTTTCTATTTTTTTGGTTTTGTTGAACAGGCTCTTGCTGTATCATGAAGTCATTAGTTTCCACAGACTCCATTCTTTTTTTTTTAGAGAGGAGTTTTATTCATTTACCTTTTGCAACTTCTTTTCCAATTGGCCAATTCTATTTTTGAAAGAGCTTTCCATTTGACCAATTGATATTTTGAGAGAATTATTTTCCTTTTGCATTTGCCCAATTGAGGATCTGAAAGAATTATTCTCATTTTGTATTTGTCCAATTGTATTTTCCAATGATTTGTTTTCTTGTTGCAAGCTGTTAATTGACTCTCCCAAATTTTCCAATTGATTTTTAAACTCCTTCCTTATTTCTTCAAGGAAGTCTTTCTGTGCTGGAGACCAGATCACATTCACCTCAGAGGTTCTAGGTCTCTCTCTGTTAGGGTCTTTTCCTTCCAAGAATTTTTCTATGGATCCACCTTTCCACTGACCTTTCCTTATTTTGCTAATATCTTGAGTTGGGGAGGGGTTGGTTCACAGAGGTTTGGTCTTAGGATGCCTAGAGGCTTTACTCACTGAGTTTAATACCTCCAGCCAGCCAGTAGGAGAGGCCAGTTGCTTTTTCTGGAGTGTCTGTGATCTTGATTGAGGCCTTCACCCTTAGCCTGGAGGGAGTGATTGAAGTTATTAAATACTTTTGTCTTCAATCAAGGATGGGTTTTACCCTGGGGTGAGGTCATCTCTCTCCCTATTGTCAGCTGGATTGTTTCTTCTGCTCACATACCTGTGCCTGGGGCAAAAGTAGTCTGTAGTTGTGTTTGTTCTGGGAAGAGGCTTCAGCAGCAGTGGAAGCATGGACTCAGAGTTCCTTCAGACCAGAGGAGCCCAGGGATGATGTCTGCAGGTCTCCTGCACCAGAACTCTCTCTCTAGCCCTGCCTGGGAGCTCTAGACTGTCAGTGCCAACACCAATGCTCCTGCTCCTTAGTTGACCCAAGCCACCATGGTCAACCAGGCTCTAGCCCTGCTGATCAAGCAGGTCTGTCTCTTGGGCCCTCAGGATTCTGGGGCTCCAACCCCACAGCTAATCAGGCTGATCCTTGGCTGATAACCCTCTGTGCCTGGACACACCCATGATTGAGGAAGACAAATCCTGAGGTAGATGTTCTTTCCCCTAGCTCTTCTTTCTGGGTTTTGTTGATCAGATTTCTGTTAAGAGTTTTGTTTCATATCATAGATGAGGAAAGATCAGGAGATGTGTCAAACTAGCCAGATATAATAGCAAGAGCTAAAAAGAGAAATCCCATTTGCTCTAAATCACTTATTAGAGAATTTATTAGAGAAATGCAAATTAAAGTATCTCTGAGGTACCACCCCATACCTCTCAGACTGGCCAATATGATCAGAAAGCACAATGATGAATGTTGGAAGAGACTTGGGAAATCTGGGACACTAAAACATTGTTGGTGGAGCTGTGAACTCATCCAACATTTCTGGAGAACAATTTGTAATTATGTGCAAAGGGTAATAAAAATGTGCATATCCTTTGATCCTGCAATACCACTACTGGGTCTATACCGTGAAGAGATCATGAAAAAGGGCAAAAACATCACTTGGTCAAAAAATATTCATAGCAGCCCTGTTTGTGATAACAAAAATTGGAAATCAAGGGAATGTCCATCAGTTGACAAATGGTCAAACAAATTGTGGTATATGTTTTTTATAGAACTCTACTATTCTATTAGAGATCAGGAAGGATGAGATTTCAGAGAAACTTGCAAAAACTTGCATAAAGTGATGCTGAGAGGGACGAGCATAACCAGATGAATGTTGTACACCTAACAGTAAAATGGAGGTAACACTCAACCTTAATGGACTTGCTCATTCCATCAATGCTATAATCAAGGCCAAGTTTAAGGTATTTGTGATGGATAATACCTTTTGTAACCAGAGAAAGAACTGTGGAGTTTAAACAAATACCTTCAGTTTAAAAAAAAAAGTTGGCTCATGTACTACATAATTTTGCTATCTCTAATATTTTATTTCTTACTCAATATGGTTTTTTTCTCTCAAAAATTCAGTTTTGATCAATGCATATCATGGAACCCATATAAAGATTTTCAGATTGCCTTGTACTGGTGTGACGGGAGAGGGAAAAAAGGTTGGGGGGGAAATTGTAAAATTCAAAACCTTACAAATTTGATAGGTAGAAACTACCAATACATATAATTGGAAAACAGATAAAATAGTTATATAATAAAAAATAGACTATAGAAATAGGAAAGCTAGAAAGAAGAGTAGGCTTGTGACAAAAATTTTGAGCTCTGTTATAAATATATAGCGTTAAAATACTGTAATCCCTTAAAGTGCATGATGACACAACTGATAAGATATAAAAAGCACTATTAAAGATGGGAAGGCACACTATAAAGCATATTATATTAACATATTGCATTCAATATAAGGTTACCAAGGTTAAAGAGCCTGCTCCATATTATTATCTAAGTCACATTTATATTATAGAGTCTATATTTTTCTGAGTTTTTCTTTCAGTGTTGAGATGGTCCCAAATAGGTAAACTATAATAAGCCTTCTAGAATGTGATCCACCAGGAATGAGGCATCCTTTACTGAGAGGATAATATTTATAATATGCCTCTTTAATGATGATTTTTTTGAAAGTGTTCAAATAGCTACTTACTCTTCTGATTTCTAGTTTCGTCTATTTCCTCTTTGCCTCCTTTCTCTAACTTTTCCTTTGGTTGAATTATTTTTTTATATATGCCTACATTGATTGACTTAAGGGACTAAAATATTCATATTAATTATGTTGATTTCTAATGTGCTCCTATTTGCATTGATTGCTTCAAGAGTAAGAGTTTTTTTCACCTTTTTGTACTTTATTTCAATCTATTTACTGATTTTTTTAATTATTTTTTCTTACTGATTGTATCCTGCAAAGAAAGGTAAGGGAGTAAACACACACACACACACACACACGTGTGCATATATATCACCTAATAAACATACACACACACACACACACACACACACACACACACACACATATATATATATATGCTAAATGCTTTTAGCAAGCATATTGTTTAATCTTCATAATAACCATGTTAGGTGGGTATCATTATTATCCTGATTTTATAGTTCAGGAACCTGAGACAAATAAGTTAAGTGACTTGTTCAGTATCACATAGTCAGAAAGTATATGAGGGCTAATAATCCTGGTCTTCTATTCACTGCACACTAGCTGCTAAGATATATGTGGTTATCCAAAACAGTCAGTCAATGAAAAAAAAAAACAATTGTGAAACAGTTACTCTTGTTTCATATCATGCTAAAAATAAAAAATAAAAAAATCAGAAAAAAATGGAAAAGAGTTCCTGACCTTAAGTAGTATTCTAATGCTGGAAGATAAAATAGAAATAACATGAAATAGCATGAAAGATATATACAGAATAAATAAAAGTAGTTTGAATGGAGAAAGTGTTAAAAGCTGGAGTGGGAGAATTAACAAAGAATCTCTTGTAGAAGAAGAGATTTGAGCTGAGTCCTGAAGGAATTCAGGGAATCTAAAATACAGAGGTAAAAGTGAGAAGCATGTAAGTCATCAAGGTTAGTCAAGAAATATTTGCTAAATCATAGCCATGGCATTTTAAAAAAAGTTGCAGAAGTGTCTTTTTTATAACAAAATTTTAAAAGATTTTTTCTTTTAAAATTCAAATTAGAAGATTCAGAGCGTGACATATATTTGTAATTTTTTTATGAAATTACAAGAAATCAATTTATATTATCATTATTTTGTGTGTGAACATACATACACACACATGCACTTGTGTATGCACACATACGTACATATATACATATATGTGTGTATATATGGATACCCATGCATGCTCATCGATATATGGGAAACTACTTTTAAAATTTATATGTACAATAATGCCTTATAAAGTCTTTGGACAAGAAATCCTTTTATCTGTTAGCTCTTTAGTTCCAGTGCCAAGTGAATTTTTCAAGTTATTTTAAATTCACCAAAAGCATTTTATACAATTAAGTGTTCTTGCATTTGAGAATTTCACTCAGTTAATCTCAGTCTGAATAGTTAGGTGGCACAGCAAAAGAATACCAGACCTTGAATTAGAAAATTCATTTTCCTGAGTTCAAATCTGTCCTCAGACACTTACTTGCTATGTGACCCTGGGAATGTCACTTAATAATGTTTACCTCAGTTACTCAACTGTAAAATTAACTACAGAAGGAAATGGCATGCCACTCTAGTATCTCTGCCAAGAGAAACCACAAATGATATCATGAAGAGTCAGACACTACTGAAAAATGACTCAATAAATGTCTTTTCCCTCCCTTATTAAAAATGTTCTTCAGCTTGCCAAAAGACCCATTTTATGATTGCATTCCTTGAAAAGTTGCTTCTCTGCAGCTCTTGTTGGAATCAAATCTTGCTGAAAGTTATCCATAGTTGAAGCTCAGCTGTCCATAGGTTAAGGAATAAAGAAAATAGAACACTTATTTAACATTTACAGCTTAAAAAAGTCATACATATGATCTAATCAATTAGTGTCACAAATTTATATAAATCTGAAACAATAGAAAGATCACAGACTCTGGAGACAAAATACTAGGCTTTGTGTCTTCTCTCTGATGCTTATTACTTTTCTGAATTTGGACAAGTCACTTAATTTCCTTTGACTTTAGTTCTTCATCTATAAAATGAGGATGAAGACTTCACATCCTTGGATACACAAACCTCCTGTTTTTTTCCTTATTACTTCTACACATTTCCTTGTTCCTCACAACTTACATCTAGGATGAAAATGCTATGGTTTCCAACTATCCCAACATAATCAGTTTTACAAAAGTACAAATTGTAATGGAATAACAAGATCCTTCTGTGAGAATGCTTTCTGACTCCACTAAACTATAGAGTCATGAGTGACAACAAAGTCTGCCCCAAAGTAAATAATCCTTTCTCTATTGAGAGAAAAATAGTTCAAGGATGTTAAAATAACATTCTTTCAAAGAAAAATCATTTCAGAAATTGAAGGTGGGGTTAGTTTTCTGAATTTTTCTTATTTGTGATTCATGGTATTTTTCAAATACCATAAAATTGAAAAATAAATGTCATTTGAAATATTAGAATGTTCATTGATGGGCAGCTAGGTGATGCTATGGTCAGAGCACTGACCTCGGATTTAAGAAGACCTGAGTTCAAGTTCAAATCTAAGCTATAGACTAGATACTTAAAAAAACTACCCAGCTGTGTGACCTAACCCTATTGCCTTGCAAAAACCAAAAAAAAAAAAAGAAAATGTACATTGAGTGAGGTCTTAAATTTTCCTCCCAATTTATTTTCACATAGGACATCTTTTTTTACAAGTTTAGAAATTTTAGGCAATAGTAAAACAAGAAAAAATGTAAAAAATGTTAAGTATCTCTGAGAGCTGAATACACATTTCCTTCCCTTTAAAAAGTGCATTATCTAACATCCAGTTAAGATATTATTTTGCCTATGACTATACCTCCCTGAATCTATACTGTTATTCCCTTTCTTTTACCTGTCTAGTGAAATGTATTTTGTACTGGACTGTGTGCATATTCTTCTCTCCTTTCCTCCCATCCTTTCTTTCTCGAACAAACTTTATATTCTTCTATTTATTTTCTGACATAATTTCTCTCCACCCTTACCTCTCCTAATGCATTCCTTTTTCATTTTTCTTCCCTTTCTCCTTTTATAATCATCAAAAATAAGAGAAGTACTCCTTTGTCTTATTTGACTCCCTCTATTAAGCCTCATATCAGGGTTGGGATAGTCATTTATGTCCTCTCCCTTTATTAGTCAT
Organism: Macrotis lagotis; assembly: GCF_037893015.1. Lineage (NCBI taxonomy): Eukaryota > Metazoa > Chordata > Mammalia > Peramelemorphia > Peramelidae > Macrotis > Macrotis lagotis. Next base: position 103,767,365 of record NC_133662.1, on the reverse strand, counting down.
GTAACAAATCTTAAGTAAATAACTGGTCCTTCTTACTACTTTTAAGTATGAAGTAAATGAATTTTATTAATTTGAAGCTTCCAGAATTATTTATTTGCAATAGTATGACTTCAAGCACATAAAGATTGTGACCAAAATAATTACAGTAGTTAAATAATATTAATTTTAACATGTAAAATGAATAATGTGATATAAGTTACCCCTTCATTTTTTTGTCTCCATTTTGTACCTTGATTTTCAGTTAGTCATTGGATTACATCTTATCTCATACCATGATGGCAGAAATTAATGGGATAAAAGTACTCTATTCAAAGACAAATTATCATTTCACTGATCTACTTCAGTGAATGCAAATTCCCTGTGCTCCCATTAAAAGGTTTAAAGCAGTAGAAAAGTGCTACTTAATGAAAATTGTGTTTCCTTTCTCAGACTATAAAATTTTCATATATTCTTTCCCTAATACCCTTGGGTAAATATAGTAATTTTGAGGACTTTCATTTTCGGGTGATACATATTCAGGCATTGTTGCATGTCTGGATTTTTTCCATGGTACTTTAATTTTGTGGTTCAGTGAACAAAACAAAGAGTTCTTCTGGAGGACTTATTTGTATTGTACTTAAAACTGTCAGGGGTACACTGCATGCTGAAACAGTCAATCTTTTCCCTTGATGAGGATGTCCAGTCATAAAACTCTCTTCATGAAACGAGGTCAGGCTCTAATACAAATAGTCTCCTAATAGAAAAAAAATCAACTGTAATCTTTGAAAGTTAGGTTGTTATAAAGACTCAAACTCTAATTTCCATTTGGTAAATGCATCTTAATGGCAAGCCAAGATATATTTTTTACATTTGTTTTTCCCTCAGGTTTAAATAACTTTGAAAAATACTTTAAAGTGGAAGAAACACAAAATTAAATATCAAAATGAAAAGCAAACCCATCTGACAGTTAACTGAACATTCTTGCCAAATAGGAAAAAAAATAAGCTAAATGTAACTAATAAGGAGTGAAAATATATCAATTAAATCTAAATTCTTGGAGAGCTGGGGTTATTTTTTTTAAAAATTCTTTTTATTCCCAGACACACAGGACTAGGAATATAGTAATATTCTAAAAATGCCTGCTGGATAGAATTTAATTGTCTAAAATGTGGGAATTACTTAGATAGGAGATGAGAGAATTACAAAGAATAGGATAAAGATTTTCCCCTGAAGAACTTAATAGTTTAGTTAGAAAATGCAAATGGTATCTTTCTGTCTGGACAGTACAAGTAGTACTCAGGGTTTGTTTTGTTGTTGTTGTTATTTGTTGGTTGGCTTTTTTTGCTTTTTTTTCTTTCCACTATTGAAAAATTTTTGATGGGGATGTTAGGTCTTCTAATGGATCTAGTGATGGACCTAGAATAAGGAAGACTCATTATCCTGAAATAGAATAAGGCTTCAGATTACTTTAACTCTGTTTGTCTCAGTTACTTAACTATAAAATGATCTGGTGAAACCCTCTAGTATCTTTGTTAAGAAAACCTTTAGTTCAAGTTATTAGACATGACTGAAATGATATAACAAATTTTCTGGTGGTTGGATGCATGTCAAATCTCTTATAAAGGAGTGTATACATATATTTTCCTTCCATGGCAGAATTTATGTTATATTTCTCAGAACTCTTGGATTTGGATTGATTTTGGATTTTGACAAGGGGAATTTTTGAGTTGTAATCCAATGGCTGATTGGATGACTGACCCCAGTATCTTTTTTTTAAATAAGATTTTATTGATGTCTTTTGCTTTTTATATATGACCATATTTCCCCTCAGTATCTCTCTCTTCCACTCAGTAATTCCATATAACAAGTATTTCTAAGACAAAAAAAGAAAGACTAGTTATAACTGATCAAGACATGAAATATTCTGAAAATAGACATTCCACCTTTGCAAAAGGCTGGAGAGATGGCACATTTTAATCTCTCTTTTATTATTTTTTTAAGAAATTATTTTAACTAAGAAAAAATTTGGAATTTTTGAGTGTGTGGTGATTATTTTTTAACACTGGTATAATCATTGTATGTATTGATTTTCTTTAGCTCTGCTTCTCTCTGTATAGTTCATGTAGGTCTCTCCAGCTTTTCTGTATTCATTCATCCATCATTTTTTGTATTTCAGTAAGATCCAATTACAAGTATTTAATGCAATTTGTCAATTTGTTTAGCCATTTCCTAAATGATAGGGATCTACTTAGTTTCTAATTCTTCGACATCAGAAAAAGTATCATTCTAAATATTTTGATGTATATAGAAAATTTCTTCTCCTGAATTGACCACAGTCTCTTGATAGATGTTTTCTTGTTATCAAGCATTGTTCACTTGCTTATTGATTTTTATGCCAAGAGAAAACTTGCCAAATATAATATCCAAGTATATTTGACATATTATGCCAAACTCAAATGACTTCAGATTGCTGAAATATAGCAAGCTCAAGGAAAAAATGCAGTTTGGTCAGTAAACTACCTTAAAAGCCAATTTCTGATTGAGTAAATCCAGAAATCCTCATAACCTTTGACAACAAGGCAGCACTACCCCTCAAGGAGAGATAGAGCCAAGGGACAGATTTCTCACTGTGAACTAAAGAGGATGTGACTTTGACTTATTACTTCTGCTCAGTTGGGAAACATGCAAACTGCTAGGATGAGTGTTGGAATCCCCAGGACCACATTCCTGATAGCTGAATGGGATCAGTTTAAAGTCCTAGCTATTCTCCCTCCTCCTCCACTACTGTTCTTTGACAAATCCAGACCTGAGCTATAATTGTGATACTAATAGGACATATCCTTTTTCAGATTTATTTCTGAGTGATATTTGTGGTACTCTTTTGACAGTTTCCTGTTTTGAGATCCATGGTTATAAGATATTGGCAATAATTTGCAACTGAGGAATTCCTGGATGATTAGGAAGTCAGAATTAAGCCAAAAGCAACAATGAAGAAGATTTGTGGAAGGCAAATGTCCAGAAGTTGCTTCTGAAATGTTAACAATGACCAAAAAAATAATTAAAGTACGGTCAGAGTGAGTGTAAATGCAAGGCAAGGTCTGGGATTCACGATACAATAGTTTAGCCCCAGATTTGTTTTTATTGTTCAGTCATTCGGTTGTGTTTGACTCTTCATGATTCTCTGGACCATAACTTGCCGAAACTGTCCATTGGGTTTTCTTAGCAAAGATACTGGAGTGTTTTGCCATTTCCCTTTTCAGTGGTTTAAGACAACTGAGATCAAAAGACTTGCCCAAGGTTACATAGCTAGTAAATACCTAGGATCAGATTTGAATCCAGTTCTCCCTGACTACAGGTTCAATGCATTATCAAACTCCAGATAGGCAACATCAAAGCCATTTAAATTTTCCCCTCCCACTTGGTGAAGTTGATATTAATTTCCTTCTCACCTTTTCCATTCTAGGTCAGGTCCTGCTCATCATCTGTTTCCAGTCGCAACTCATAAACCATATCCTATATGAAGTTTATCCTGATGTCTGCAGATGTTAGTATTACTCTTCTAATTATCTTGCAATAATTATTTAGTGCCTCTCAAAATATAGCCTAAGTGTCTTCTCCTACCTACGGCATTTGTTGATAACTTCAGCTTTTGGTGCTCTATCCTTCTTGAAATTACTTTCTATGTGAATTATATATATACTTCCATGTTTACATGTTGTATATTTCAAAAATAATTTAATTTCTTGGAATATAGGGACTATTTCATTTTTTGTCTGATCTTACACACTTAATATTTGTTTATTGAAAAGAATGTAATTAATATGTGTTCTGTTTTTGAATCTTCTGGGAGGATGTCAGGGTGAGATAAGTATTTATTAAGCATCTGTTATTTGTCATTTGCTGAATTAAACACTTTACAAATATTATTTTTGCACCCCATATTACAGTAAAAGAAACTAAGGGAGGGAGAAATTTAAGAAGTGACTCATTCTGTTTCATATAACTTGTAGCAAGTATCTGAGAATGAATTTGTAATGAAATATTCCTAAATCTAGGCCCCATGCTCTAGCCACTGAACTAATAGCTTTCTCAGAGATAACATTAGTTCTTTGAGGTCAATGATTTTCTTTTTCTTTTTATATTTTCATCTGTAGTTTTCTAACTATAAATGTAAATCTTTCAAATAGTTACTCCATAGTTACTACATATCTCACTACATAGTCTTTATATTAATTGTTCTACTTCAGGCACAGCATATAACAAAAAATTAGATTGCTAGCAGTGATGGTTCATCTTCTTTAGTTTCTATGTTAATTTTATAAATAATCCCATAATATTGTATTTGCTATCATCTATGTTTAAGCCTTCCTAAATCCTCATGGTTCTTTCAAGGTTGAATTTAGGAGTCATTTCTCTCATGAAACCTTTCCTCAAAGGGAAAATACTGAGTTAATGATGAAAACAATTTGATTCACTAAATACCTCCATTTTTTCAAAGAATCATCAATTTAGAGTTGTAAGGGTCCTTGAATATCATTTTATCTAATTTTATTATAAATATATTATAAATATAAGATCAAAAAGCAACCCAGAGAGTAGAAATGATTTGTCTAAGCTTATTCAGGTATGATGGAAGAGCTAGAATTTGAATCCACATTCTCTGATTTAAAAGCCAGTATTCACTTTTTTTTACACTTCATTAAGTACCAACTGTATTCAGAGACTATGATGGATAAGATAACTATACCACATATACATTCTATGCTTTTGCTTTAATTATTTTTATATATATATACAAATTAAGTAAGAAATTTAAATAGCTTAAAAAGTATGTGCAGGAATACTTCAATTAATGTTGCTAAAAATGATGTTATGAATGAGTGATTAGTTGAATTACTTTGAATTGGGGAATCCCTCAAACATTATACTTTTTAGTACAAATGGATATATTCTGAGCAAATTGATATAGTAAAAACTGTCATGTTCAGTGTAAGTGTTGCTATTATGTCACATGTATATATATATATATATATATATATATATATATATATATATATATGTATAAATTAATGAGCATTTAAAAAATTTCCTGGGTTATATAGTTATATACTTGACATCAAAATACATATTCTTTATATATGCATATGTATATATAAAGAATATGTATTTATCTATCTATCTCTATATATATACATACACACCTGGACGTATATACAAATAAGACTCTATACATATTCTTCAGAATGTGGATTCAAATTCTACCTCTTCCATCATACCTGAATGATCTTAGATAAATCATTTCTACTTTCATCATGTGCAGGGTGTGTAGGACAAATGCTACTTAAATAAATTTTGGAGCTTTCTCAAGGTATGAAGAGAAAGCTTTATTTGTTTCTCCAGGAAGGGACCACAATCAATTACAGTGATTAAGGCAAAAGAAAAAGGCACAAGAATCACATTTATCCTAACTTGATTCCCACCCCCACTGACCCACCCTCATTAATGAGGAATGTGGTTTTACAATCTAGACTGGCAAACTAATCTAGGGAAAAGAGCATAAAATTCAAACTGAAACCAGATTCTCTCTTCAAACCCAGGAATTGAATGGTCATCTGGACTTCAACAGATAAGGTGGGGTCAGTTGACTCTTCACCAATATCCCAGAAGTTGCTTTGTGAAGAGAGGAGGGACACATAGTTAGCTATTCCCCAATCTTTAATATTCTACTGAAGAAATCTCAGACTCTATCCCACTCAATCCCTCCTCTTTTATTTTGATGAGATTTCTTCAAATTTCTGAGTTGGTCCTTAAGTCTAAATAACAACTCACTGATCATCTCCTTACTTCCCAGGGACTCTTTTAGATAAGGACTATAATCACCATGATAACAGGTACATTTCCAAAGTTACTGTACCTCTTTCCACTGCATGTTTTTATACCAAAGTCTTTAGAAAGGTCTTCCAGACTCCAAAATTGATCAAACTAAATTCCTGATTTTGTGCCATTGGATCAACCCCGAGATTAGCTAATATAATACCTAGTGATGTTCCTTAAATTATTTTTCTTGCAAATGGCCATTTCCACACTTTCCTTCCAGAGCCATACCAACTCATCATCAGTTTCCCTTAATAAATACCCCAGTTTGTGCATCTTTGCAAAGGATCCAGGTACCATCATTAATCTCACATGAGTCTGAGGCCACCTATCTCTAAATTGTACAATCCAGAATATATACACCCTGCTTCTGGACATATTCAGACATATTCTACTCCCCAGGTAAATATCCTGGCCAGTCAAGTTATAAACAATAGTCACCCTCAGTCATATGCCACTGGTGTTTCTCTCCCCTGGATCAGAACCCTGTGCCACAGTGCACCTCTGATCAGGGACTGAGAATCTAGGTCAAGCCCAGGGGTACTGCCACTCACTAATCTCTCTTTCTCTCACAATGGAGAACATTTCCACCCTGCCTCCCCTCTTCCTTTCCATAAGGAGAAGGACATAAATAGGGGTGTCACACTTAAAGAGTCAAGGGAAAGTTACAGATAAACAATGTACATATAGGTGAGAGATGGTGGAGATGAACTGGTTCAGTGTCTCTCCTCTCCTCTCTTCTCCTTCTCTTCTCTTCTCCCTTGGAGGCAACCAATGTCCTTCAGCATCCTCTGAATCTGTTCCAAAAAGTCCTCTCCAGCTCTGGTGACTACTTGTCTTCTGGTAAAGTAACTGCTTAACATCTTATTCAGTTCTTTATTCACAAAACAATGAGATTCTGGAGCTTATTACAATTTACAATTTGACTTACTGCCATATTGACACACATACTTCACTTTTAACACTTTTAACTTCTATTAGTATTTTACTACATGAGCAAACTCCCAATGAGAATGATCACATTGACTGAATCTTGTAAGATATACATTCAATAATCATCTTTGTTCTAAGAGTACCTAACATCTGGTTTAAAATAAAACAATTTTAACCTCTGTTCTCATTACAATAACTCAAACATCCTTAACCAAAATGATTTTTCCCCAAATATTCCTATTTTCCTTTTCTTGGTGTACTTATCTAACTCACATTCCTTTCCTTAAACTAGAATTTGAAACTCTAATTCTCCTAAGAATTTCCCATTCTTCTCCTTACCTAAATATCCCCTCTAACACAAAAACTAAGGAAACTTAATTCCGATATTAGCAATGTAGCAGGTGTTAGAGCCAGACCCCTAACCTATCTCTGGATATTAGATCCAATGCACCTAAAACTTCTTTTTTCTAGTTTGCTTAGTAACTAACTATAAAGATCCAGGACATTAAAGGAAAATTCCATTACAGAGAGAAGTATTGAGTGTCAATATCTAGGCAGGTCACATGGGTAAGTCAAATGTCTTAGGCCAGATTTATTCTTCCAGTTGAGATATTATCCAAATGTCATTTTAGAGAAATCAAGTCAAAGGGGTCCAACCTCAGCCATACTGAGAAGCTGCCCATTCAGCTGCCCATCCCTGTCACCTGACATCCTTGGCCCATTGGCTTCCTTTGCTCCAAGAACATAACATTTACCCAGTAGCATTTCTTTTTGTTGACCATCCTGGTATCTGACATAAGAGAAAATCAATTAAAAGTCCCAAGATCTAAAATGGTTGTTTTGCCTAGTTAGAACTTACAGTGAATACAATTCACTAAATTACAATTATAATCTTAATGGAGTCCCAATTAATGAAACCCCTACCTAAAGCTCGGATTATCCTTCCTGGGTCTTTGGCTAAAATCTGATATTCTAACTATGACTGGCCCTACAGGCCTGTCCCCTACCTCTTACTAGAGACATCCCTTTGTCTGAAATCATATCTACTCCATCTGTATATAAAGATGGCATATCAGATTCCACTTGGCTAGAGAAACCTTCTTCTAGTCTGTTGTATCTTACAATAAATAAATGCCTCCTTTGTCCAGGAGATTGTATAGAGAAATATTAAATTATCTTATCATTATCTTTCCTATATTATATAGTGCTTCTACTTCAAAGCAAACAACCACTGCTTTGGAATATACATATATAGATCCAAAATATTCCCAATTCACAAACATAGCTAGAAACTTCTATACATAAACTTGTTTATCTACTAGCTGTCCTCAACATACAAATGGTTATTTTTTCCCAAGGCAATTGGGTTAAGTGACTTGTTCAAGGTCACACAACTAAGCAATCACTAAGTGTCTGAGGTCTGACCTGAACCCAGGTCTCCTGACTCCGGGGCCAGTGTTCTATCCACTGAGCCACCTAGCCACCCCCCCTAACATAAAAATTACGTTTCAGAATTCTTTAAAACCATTAAAACATCTTAGGTAGCTTTAAATTTCCAACATGCATTATTAATTTCATTATAACAGGACATCAATAAGAGTAACAGAGTAACACACAAATTACTAGATTGTACAAAGAAATTCCTCCATTATTGCATTATTCATGAACCCACAGATCTATCCCAGAAAGGGTCATACTTTTTCATATTTCCCTTATTGCCCTTCAAAGTAATCACATTAATCTCAGGCTATAACAATATGGTATTTAAATAACATATTCACAACAGATAGCTAAATATTGCAAATATAATCTTATGGTTACAAAAGAATATCATATAACTGATAAAAATATCTTATTCATCAATAAGTTACCTTACAATAGGGCCCACAATTGCAATTTGTTCAGAGCCCCCCATCAGCTGTCTGCAGTAAGAGAGAAGTCCACATTCTTGACTTCTTTAAAATTAAACATACGTTATTAATATACATTAATCATAAAATTCTTATTTAAACATTACATTTCCCTTAGTACAAGAGAAAAATGAATATTCCATGTTCTTTACACTTTTGTCTCTTTACCCAAATTCTCAGAATCCAATCTCATACATATGACACATTTATTTTTTTTTTTCAGGGAAAGTATATTCACAAATGTTTAATTGCTGAATCAAGTTTTGGGGGTGATCATGGATGCATTAATGGCACATCTCCATACAACTGAATCCTCTAAGTGCATTAAGTTTTAAATATGGCTACAGAGTAGTACTAATGGTACATCCCTAAACTGGGCTCTCCAAGTGAATATACCACTGCTATTCGCATACTAAGAACATGTCTGTAATCTTTCAATTTAACAAGTCTTCAAAACAGGTACTTAGCAAGTCAGGAGATCATATCTCCAACTGAACTCCTGCAGTGATGGGATGCCCTTTACTCAGTCCTTAGACAGTACACTGAAATGCCTTTCAACAAGTTAAAGGCAGTATTTAATGAAATTATTATAATTAAGTTACTTATTCACATAGTTAGGTAACTTAAGATGGATTCAATAGGACTGGCCTTTGGATAGGCTGGGGCATAATGCCCCCCCCCCCCGCCCAAGAACAGTGCCCCCACCCCCAAAACCCCATAACAGGTAAAAGTCATATGAAATTATTTAGTAGGCTTTCCCCATAGTTTGGTGAAAGAAGCCAGATTTAATTAAAACTTTTCTAAGACGTGGGACACAGGCACCTAGCCCTTGCTTTTAAAAAAAAAAAGTTGCCTAAATCTTTTAAAATAAATATTCAAGTGTGACAGCTTGGTTGTGACTGGACTTATGGGCAAAACAGAGAGAAGGGATATTTCTTACCTAAACCCAAGCCTACCTCATCTACATAATTTCTCTATTAGAACAGTCATTCATGATCGAAATGCTCAGGTCGATGAAACCAATTTAAATAGGGTCATTATGGTACACGTACAAAAAGGAAAGAAGTCTTATGGGCTGCTTCTGACAATAAATAAGGCGGCGGCATGCATTACTCGTTGGTGGCCTTCTTCAGGTAGGCTATCAAGTCGGCCCTCTCACCCTTCTTCTTGATGCCTGCGAAGATCATCCTCGTGCTGTGGATGTACTTCTTGGGGTTCTCCAGGTACTCCATCAAGGTGTCGTCTCCCCAGGTGATGCCTTTGCTGTTGTTGGTGTTGGTGTAGGAGAAGCCAGTGGCCTGGCCTGTCTTGTGGCAGAACAGCCCATGCAGGTTGGGGCCGGTCTTGTGCTTGCCGCCCTTCTCCACCGTGTGGCCCCGGGTGCACTTCTGC